>NC_132848.1:42425245-43631495 GCF_048164855.1 Canis lupus baileyi | reverse complement strand
GCTGGCTCATAGGGTAGTTCTACTTTTAACTTTTGGGGGGATCTCCATACTGTTTTCCAGAGTGACTACACCAGTGTGCATTCCCACCAACAGTATAAGAAGGGTTCCCCTTTTCTCCACATCCTCGCCAACACCTGTTGTTTCTTGTGTTGTTGATTCTGGCAGGTGTGAGATAACATCTCATTGTACTTTTGATTTGCATTTCCCTGATGATGAATGATGTTAAGCATCTTTTCATGTGTCTGCTGGCCTTCTGCACGTCTTCTTTGGAAAAATGCCCATTCATGTCTTCTGCTCATTTTTTTTAACTGGATTATTTGTTTTTTGGGTGTTGGCTTTTATAAGTTCTTTATAGATTTTGGATACTAACTCTTGATCAGTCATTTGCAAACAAACAGAAACCATTATGCAAGATAATGCATGCTCTATGGCTAGAGCAATTAATCAACTAGGCCTCCTGGTTTGCCACATGGTTACCCAAGAAAAGCTGTGAACCCATTCCTATCAAACTTTTGAACGTTCATTGGTACTGGATATTGAATCTAGGAAATGGCTGCATTATTACTATATTCAGAGATAAGAATCTAGGAGCTGGACACATGAATGCAAATCAGTTTATGTCTGTTAGGAGATGCTGCATTTACACTTAACAAAAGGATGAAGGTGGCACACTTTTTAGACTTGATTGATTTTATGGAAACAGCTATTAAAGACTAACAGTGGAGATATGTAGAAGGAAATTGCAAAATTGAGAAAATTGCAAAATTTTTATTTAGCAAAGAAGTAGTCCTCTGATACCCAGATACACACACATATATTCACACACACACACACACAGTAGGCAGAGGAACTAAGAGCCTAACCTTTGAACTTCACCTCCTCTCCCTATGCCAGAGCCCTTTCTCATCACCATATCAGGAACTGCTCGTTTTTAAGATTTATCATAAAACTACAATAATCGAGACAATATGATATTGGTATAAATGCAGATAAATAGATCAATGGAACAGAATAGAGAGTGCAAAACTAGAAGTACACACATATGGACGACTGATTTCTGACAAAACTTATAAAGGTATTGGAGACAGGATAATTTTCTCAACAAGTGGTGCTGGAATGATTAGACATCCATATTTGAGATGAAAGCCCACACGCCAAAAAACAAAGCAATATCGATCCCCATTTCATACCACTACAAACATTATCTTAAAATGTATTATAGAACTAAATGTAAAACCTAAAAAAATTTTTCATATTTTCTTTCTTTCTAGAAGAAAATATGAGAAAATGTTGGTGATCTTGGGTTAGGCAAAGATATATATGACCAAAGCACAATCCATAAAAGAAAAAAATTGATAAATTGGGCTTTATCATAATTAAACATTTTCTGCTCTTTTAAAGCTACTCAAGAGAAAGAAAAGGTGAGCCAGAGAAAACATTTGCAAATCCCTTGTCTGATAAAGGACTGTATCCAGAATATATAAAGAACTCTCAAGATGCAATAGTAAAAAAACAAATAATCCAACTAGAAAATGGGCAAGAGGTTTAAACAGATGCTTCATCAGAGAAGATATATGGCTGGAAAAAAAAAAAAACACCTGAAAAGATGTCCCGTATCATTAGTTCTTCGGGAAATATCTGTTAGAATGGTTAAAATTAAAAAGACTGATCATAATAAGTACTGGTGAGAATGTGGAAGAAACAGAACTCTTAAATACCACTGGCAAGCATTTGCAATGGTACAACTGCTTTGGGAAACGATTTGGTAGTTTCCCCTCAAATTCAAAATATACCTACTATCTGATTCAGGTATTTCATTCCTAAGTATTTACCCAATAGAAGTGAAAGCCCACAAAGATTTGTAGACAAATGTTCAATAGCAGTTTTACTTATAATAGCCTTAAACCAGAAACCACCCAAACGTCCATCAACAATGGAATAGATAAAAACAGTGGTGGATCCATCCAATGGAATACTATGTAGCAATAAAAGGGAACCAACCCCTGATACAGACTACAATATAGATGAATCTTAAAACAATTATGCAGAGTGATGAGAGATAGACAAAAAGATATACTGTAAGATTCGATTCATATGAAATTCTAGGAAATACCAACTAATCAGTAGTAACAGAAAGGCAGATCAACAGTGGCCTGGGGAGGGACAGGAGGGATGAATTTACAAAAGGGTTTTAGAAAATTTTAGGGATGATGAGTATATTGACTATCCTGATTGTAATGATGATTTCATAGCTTTATACGTATGTCAAAACCTAACCAAGGTCCACTTTGCAGCATTTCCCAAGAATTTACCCTTTGGATTTTACCTCCTTACTCTACCACAGTGTCCTTCCTTCCACATCATTGAACCAGTGATTTCGTCTGAGAGTCACATACATACAATTCCTGCATGGAAAGCAGATGATGCCAGTTTTTTGGTAGTAATAATAGGGGAAAATACAATTTCTGGGTTAAAATGAGGTCGCGGTGATGATAAGGAATGCAGGAAAGGACACAACCTATATGTGAGGAAGAAAAATTCTGCTTGCTTATAAATTCTGTTTTATCTGATGAGGTTTCACTTCAACATTGTTTTCTTTTTCCATAAAAGCAAGAATGCAAGGGGTGCCTGGGTGGCTCAGTCAGTTAAGTGTCTGCCTTTTGGCTCAGGTCATGATCCCGGGGTCCTGGGATGGAGCCCTACATAGGGCTTTCGGCTCAGTGGGGAGTCTGCTTCTCCCTCTCCCACTCCCCCTGCTTATGCTCGTGCTCTCTCTGTCAAATAAATAAATAAAGCCTTAAAAAAATAAAAGGAAGCCAGCAAGAGAGGGGCATTTATTATTTTTAAATTACAAAATACTCGAAGTTTACAAAGGGCTAGATGTAATGAAAAAGGCCTTGACTTAAAAACCCTGCACCCAAGAACCCACCAAGTAACCTGAGAAATAGAACATTATCAATGTCTTTAAGGTTTTCCACATGCCTCAGCCCCTTCCCACTTCAGGATTGCAGCTAGAACCTGGATTTCTCCTCCCAGGTAAGGGCCTTTTCTCCTTTGGCAATAGTAGGAGAGAGTATCATGAGAAGGTCTTATTAAGAATCATCCCTCTAGGCACTTAGTGCTTGAATTTCTCAGAGAGGAGGTTTGAAGGGAAGTGGAAAGAATATTTTTAAAGGAAGAATTACTTATAACGACTTTAGGGAAAGGGAACACGATTACTTAGGATTCCTTCACACTGGGGGAGTTGGAGATGAAGTAATGAAATTGAACTGATTTTTCAAGGAGAACTACTTTTTACAAAGAACCACAGGGTTTGAAACTGAGTCAAGAACTGAGTATAGTGCCGCAGCCTTCTGTTATCCAACAGGTAAGTTTGGACCTCTTTATTATTGTGATTTCTATGACTGAAACCACGTTGGCAGTAAGCTGGAGAATGAATGTGTTTTTGCTCATGAAATTTTCATCTATGAGGATATAGGAATAATAAACACAATAGTTTCCAGCCACACCCCCCCTCACCTCCCAAGGTACTTCATCATGGTTTCTGACATTGAGTTAAAATAATACATGGTCTACTGACTTCCTTGTACTGAGTGCAATGGTATAAGTATCAGCTACAGGCAGGGCAGGAGCATGCGAGGGTTCCATTTGTAGCGACTGAGCCTTTCATATTCTAGAGATTTTTTAAGTTTCTGTTATAACTATTACAGACTTTTGGTAAGACATCTACAACAGACAGACAAATATGAAGAGCAAAACAATACTGGATTTTTTTAAAAAAGATTTTATTTATTTATTCATGAGAGAGGCAGAGACACAGGCAGGTGGAGTGCACCTGATGTGGGACTCGATCCCAGGACCCCAGGATCACCACCTGAGCAGAAGGCAGATGCTCAACCACTGAACCACCCAGCTGCCACGGAATCTTGGATTATTGACAATTCCTTGCTTCCCAAAGAACCACTGTGAATGACATGGAGGTGTCCATCCACCCAGATTTTTAAAATGTAGTGTGTGAATAAAATATGTTTAATTTTTAAATGTAAAACAAAAGCCATAAAAGGAACTAAGACTTAAGAGAAAGGAAAATGTGTCAGGTTAGGAGGTGGTATGCAATATGTGATAATTTTGTGCCAAAGATAATAATTATGAAAGCCATGTAATAGCACAAAAACTGCTTGTGATGTGATGTTAAATCAAAGGAGATTACAAAGAGGAGCACCTGGCTGGCTCAGTTGGTCAAACATGTGACTCTCGATCTCAGGGTCATGCCAAATCCCACATTGGGCACAGGTTACAGAGAGAGAGAGAGAAAGAGAGAGAGAGAGATTACCAAGATATATGTGCATGGGAAAAAAGAATAAGTGGAAATATTCCAAAATGCTAACAGTTATCAGCAAATAGGTGGCAAGATCATGAAGGACTTTTAAAACTTTATTTTTCCTGTCTTCTGTATTGTGGTTGTATTTTTTTTTTGTGGTTGTATTTTTTAAATAACAAAATTACTTTAAAAAAATCTGTAGTAATCAGAACCTTTTGAACCTTCCCATAGATTTAGTAACAGTATTTCCTTCTATTGAAGAACAACTGAGGACCAACTAGTTATACCTAATGTTTAATGGCACAGGAAGTCAGATACTTTTACTGGCCTGGGCCTCATTTAGAACTTGACATATAACGAGTACAATAGATCACCTTACCTTATTAAGGACAGTGAATTCCTTATTCACTGGAAGAACTGAAAACTGTACCCCAAGTTCACAGAAGTGGACAGCCAGAGAGAAAACAAGGAAAGGGGTTGAGGTTTATAGATCTAAATTCTAGACTTGGGAGGGGCGGCACCTGGGTGCCTCAGTTGGTTAAGCGTCTGACACTTGACTTTGGCTCACATCAGGATTTGCCCGGAGTTGGGCTCTGTGCTCAGCAGTGAGTCTGCTTCTCTCTCTCTGCCCCTCCCCCTGCTCGTGTGCACTCTCTATTTCTCTAAAATAAATCAATTAATTAAAAAAATAAATTCTAGACTTGGATTTGCCATTACTAGCCTCAGTTTCTTTTCTTTTTTTTTTTTTAGCCTCAGTTTCTTATTTCAATTTGTGAATGGCGAGAAAATGCCCTGCCTGACAATGATTTGCCATGAAAGCAGAACAAAACAACCCACATACTAAAGAAAAATCAGAAGGCCAAGAAGAGATGGTGGAAGGGATTCCTGTTAGATGTTCATGCCCATCCCAAGTGGCCTTTGTCTGAATACTTCAGGGATGGGGCAAACACATCATCTTGGGATTTGGCCCATTTTGTTGCTGAGAGCTCTATTGCTACAAAGGTCTTAGACTGGTTTCTAGAACTTTCTGCCCCATTGTTCTAGTTCCATCTCTGAGGTAGGATACTTTGGCCCCTGGCATGGCCTGATGGTTTCCAGGTGTGCAGATATCAATCCCCTTGGTTTATGGGGCAACAGGAGAACCAGGGTGGTCTTCTCAGGCCAGGAAATCCCTCATTATCATTTCCTCAGAGTGTCACAAGGGAAACATGTTTAGAAAACACTGTTCTGGAGTGTTGTCTTGGGAGTGACTATCCTCCCTTGTATCATAGAAGTCACACTTCTACCAGGGCAGCTAAGCATGCAGTTTCTGGTCGCATTTGGGGTTCATTGAGGACATCTTAGTCAATCGAGATCCCTCACATTTGTTTGGTTTTGTTTTCCATCAATGCTGCTGTTTTTTGTGTGCCCTGCCTGTAATTACAAAATTAGGTTTGAGAAGAGAGAGGGGGGTTTTACATTTGTCTCTGTTAAATTTTGTTTTGTGAGATTGGGCCTATGGTTCCCTCCTAATGGGATCTGTTGGGATTCTGATTTGCTCACCCAGAGAATATTCAGTCCATTCTAACTTGGGGTGCCTGCATCATGTAGACATGCCAGCTTTGCCCTTAGGCTGCAGGAACTTGCACTGTGCCCACCAGCTCCAACTCCAGCCTCTCACTTGACTTTGTGACCCTCTCCTCTCTTTCATACATGACCTCTGGAAATATTACCAAGATCCACTTCTACATCCTCTGGATCTTTTTGCCAATACTCACTTGAGAATATTTTTGGCTTCAGATTTCAGTTCTGCTTTCTAACCCTGAATTTGCTTTTTTGGGCAGAAATGTATTCCTTCCAATCCTCCCTCCCCACATTCTCCACTACTCTTGACTTACCACAACTGATGAGTCAGCCATGACCATGTGTTCACCCAGCATGGCCGCCATTTTCCCAGGAGGGACCAAATAGGGCACCTGAGGTTTTCCACTTGGAGACCACTCTTTAGATTGACTCATTTATCACGGAGCATGGGTGTTTATGAAAGTACCCAGTTCTGCCAATTGTATTCTTCATTTGGCTCACAAGAAAGAGGTACTCAAATGCTTTCATGAGCTCTCAATTCATGGAGTCTGCAGTGTTCTGCAGAATCTCCCCATCTATAACCCCATCAAAGAGATTGAATGAGCTTCACCAGGCTGGGCTCATTCTTAGTCAATTCATATTTTCCCTTAGTGATCATGGCTTCATTAAGTGCTACAAGGCTAGCTCTGTAAAATCTTTCCTGTTCACTAATTTGTACTTGCCAACCCCCGCTGAACCAGTGGTAGATGAGGAAGCTCTCTGGAGGTATGAAGTATTAAAGGATGGCATTCTCCTAAGAGGTTTAGTACGAAGCTGGAAGACACCATGGGGCTTAGTGGTCTGGAAGGGTCATGGAGACAATCTGATGTGTTTATATGTCGGTTGCCTGGAGCAAGAGTGAAATCAACATGCAAATATCAAACCAGATTCTCCCAGGGCTTAACCACAAAGGTTACGAGGCGGCCATTTGGCATGAAGTTTTAATTTTCCTGTTTAAAGGAACAAAGGTTAAACTAACAGAACATGTCACGAGAAGGTACTTCAGAGATCATGCAGACCAGGGCTCCTCAAACCTAAATGTGCACAAGTCACCTGGGTACCTTTAATTAAAAATGTAGATTCTGACTCAGTAGTTCTGGGGTAGGGCCTGAGATTCTGTATTTCCTTTTTTTTTCTTTTTACATTTTTATTTTATTTTTATTTTTATTATTTTTTGAGATTCTGCATTTCCGACGTGCTCCCTGGTGATGCTGTTGGCCTATGGCTACACTTTATGTAACAAAGGCTTAGACTACACTGCATTGTTTTTTTTTTTCAGATATAGAAACTGAGATACAGAGAGGTGATTTCCCCAAAGCCACAATGGTTAAGTTAAAGCAGTTTCTTTCATTCAGGTCTTGTGGGGCCCGGATCAGGGTTTATTTAATTGCAAAGTTGCTGGACTGTAAAACAGAGGTTTACCCTTTCTTAAGGACTCACAGCATCTGGGGGGGAAGAGCCAAGGTTAGATTCCAGGTATGCCCATGCTTGCATACAGGCACACACACATGCATGCACACGCATGCTCATGCTCAAAGAGATTGCATGTGCTTCTTCATATTCTTCTTTCTCATCATTTGTGATGTGTAGGAAACACATGAATTACAAACACATTAAAGATATTCTTAAATGCAAATCAATTCTGAATATGTAAATTTTTCCATAAGAATATTCTGGGAAAATATATGAGTTGTTTCTGATCTCTTAAGTATAAATACAGAATGTTCTGGGGTTCAACAGACACCATGTTGCTGATAAAAGTGTACTCATAATGACGTTTCTTATAGTTTGAAGAGTGAAAGCTCTGGGCCTGGCTCAGCGAGTGCTATGCTCCAGCATTTATAAAGGCCCTGGGAGTTTGGAGATTTTCCACTAACTTCTGGTATTGAATTTTTTTTGCCAACTATGACTATTTGTTTTTTTGAACTCTGTGGAGGAACTAAACAACTGAGAAATCTCAGGCAGAAGTGTGTGTGTTTGTGTGTGTGTGTGTGTGCACATGTGCATGTGTGTGTGTGTTCACACATATTAACTAAACATTGAAGATTCCTGACGTTTTTTTCTCCTTGTTGAGAAACGGAAAGTGGACGGAGAAGTAATTGTCTGGAGTGGAAAAGAGGGTCAGAAAAATCCTTGAAATGAAATCTCTCTCCTTTACTGGAGGTTTAGATAAGATGATATAAACTAAACCAATTCGAGAAAAATTCAGGTCATGAGCTTCTATTTTGGGAGGCAAATACCTGGGGTAGTTTAAGCCCATTGTTGCATCTGTAGCCTACCTAAGCTTCTTGAGAACAAGGCTGGGTCTTCAAGGTCTTTTTTTTTTTTTTTTTTAATTAATTCCAAAATGCTCAGAAGAGGGTCTTGCACCAAGTGGGAGGCCGGAAGCTTCTCTGGAATGAAATATCATTCATCTTCCAGCATCCATCACTCCTGGCTAGCAGCCCTGGAAGCTGCTGGTGTGTTTCAAAGGGCCGAAACAGCCATGTCTGGGAGCCCATGAGCTGGTGTTTGTTTGGAAGTTGCAAACCACTGCTGACGGTGGCTTCTCCTCTGGTTATTGGCCTCTTCTTGTGCACTCAGAGTCTCTCTGATGGCGTTCTCTCTTTCTTTACGGGAGGAAGGAGTGAGAGGAGAAGGAGGAGGATGAGAGGAGAAGGAGGAGGATGGGAGGAGAAGAAAGAGAGGGAAGGAGGCCAAGGATGAGGAGGGAGAGGACTGGTGGGGAAGGGGGGTGGGGAAGCGAGGAGGGGAAGGGGAATGGGAAGAGATGGAGGAGCAGGGAGGATCTGGAGGCAGAAAGATGTCAACCTGCTTGTGCAGAGGTAAGGGGATCAGACTCCCTCCTCTGAGATGCCTTTCCTCTGGCTCCCCAGCCACCACTCAGGTGGAAGCCCTGAGCCTTGCTCTGACTGGCCCACTCTTGAGTCTTTTCTATGGCCAGGAGGATGCTCTGCCACCTGGCTTTGCCCTGTTGTGCCCATCCCACAATCTCTTTGGGAGGAGTGGTGGGATGACCCTGGTTGGCTCAGACCAGTGGGGCCAAATCTAGAGCTGGGGATGGAGTGAGTCCCTCAAGGCTCATGTCTACTCCACATTGGAGGAAAGGTGAAAAGTTTAATCTGAACTTTGAGGGTCTTCTCAGCTTTCTCCCTGGGGTTTTGTCTTTAACAGTCTGTTGATTTACCAGATGGCCTAGACCTGAACACTCACACTGTAGGTAGGTTAAACATGTCAGCAAAACTGCTACAGGAATGTTGCCTTAAACCTCATCACCATTCTGCTCATTCTTAATGTTGCTAACATCCCTGCCCATGACTAAAGTAGAACATTTGGTATCTCAGTTAAATGCCATTAATCTACCAATTAATCACGGCTGTTTGGTAATTACCTCAAATGAGAAGGCATTCCAGGACACACTCTGGAAAGGATACTGAGTGAGAGGAAACTGCATTGTCCCTGAGTCCATATATTCCCAGAGAGGAGAGCACTGGCTCTGGGTAAGTGAAGAGCAGTGCCAGATGGGCTCATCTGGGCTCCACCCTGTCAGCGTAAGGGATCTCAAGGAAGGTATTTATTTTTTCTACACTTTTTTTTTACACTTTTATCTTTTCTTTTTTTAAGATTTTATTTATCCATTCCTGAGAGACACAGAGAGGCTCAGAGACACAGGCAGAGGGAGATGCAAGCTCCCTGCAGGGTACTCGATCCCAGGATCCCAGGATCATGCCCTGAGTGGAAGGCAGATGCTCAACCACTGAGCCACCCAGGGGTCCCTTTAGACTTTTTTTCTAGAAGGGTTCTGAAACATTTAAATTTTCTAGAAAAATGCCCAACACATCAGTGACCACTCTTGCCTTCTGTTATTATTATGAAGGCAAGACACAGGTGCCGAGTGGGAAAAATCACCCCAGGATGGAGTGGGAGGCGGGGTTTGATTGAGTGCGTGGTGGGAAGGATGGGAAGGACGGAGAGTGGGCGCTGAGGAAGGGGAAATGTGCATGTGGGTGTCGTCACACTCAAGGGGATAAGGAGGGCCAGTGGGAGGGTGGTGGCTGCAGAGCACATGCAAACAAAGGTGCGAGCAGTGTCTTCCAGAGTCGGTGGGTGGTCACGCAGACGGGCAGCAGGGGTTCTCGCAAAGGGCAGGGGGAACAAGGCAGAGAGGCATGTTGAAGCCCTGGGTGGAGGAATCCGAAGGCCAAAATAGGAGGTTTGGTCTTGCTGCGGGGCTTTGAGCAGCGCTGTGCAAAGCTGGACCCTGTGTCATGTGAAGGACATGAATCTGAACGCAGGGCCGAGGAGGGGCCCAAGCACAGGGAGCGAAGGGGCAGCCGGACAGGTGGCTCTCGTCATCTCCCCTCCTGCCTGCCCCTGCCCGGTCATCACCTGAGCCCTGGGTCCCCCGCCTCCAGGACCCTGACAAGAGAGAGCCGGGCGGGGTTCCCAGGGCGCGGGGCAGGCCGCCGGGCGCACCCCCCGAGGCCCAGGGCTGGAAGATGGAAAGAAGCGAAGGGTCCTCCAGGCTCGGGTCTGTGGCTGTCGTTACAAGAAGGACCTGGAGGTTGACAACTGAGGGGGCGGCCTTGACTCGTCGGATGGGGACCTCTGCCAGGCTGGACATGCTGGCAAGCCTTGTCGAGGGCTAACACGAAGTCACATGGGGATAGAGACCCAGGCTTGTGAAGCATTTGGTGCAAGTGTGCGGTAAAGCGTGTTGGTGTTTCGTAAGAGTTTGGCACGTTTTCGGAATGATTCTGGCTGGCTGCCCAGCGCTGAGTTTCCTGTTCATAGCTCCCCATATGTGTCACTGCTGAGGATTAAAGCCCCCATAGGCTCTGACACAGACGTCACTCACTGTCTCCTTCTTTCAGCCTCAGTAAAACTGGGTCGGTTGACAAGATGTGAGGGACACTCTCCTGCTGCACGGACCAGACCCAAAGCTCTTTGGGAAAAGAAAAGAGGAATTAGCAAGTCTATCCAGGGCTGACTTCAGAATGCACTTTTGTTTTTAAGAACCAACATCCACTCAGCTGACTTATTTGGGGGAAGAAAGGCTGCGGGCTTACCCTCCGAGTCATCGCCTCCCGCGACGCCAGCCATCCCCAAATGTCCCCACGACGAAGAAAGGAGATGGTAAGATGATTAATTGCACTTCTGGTTTTTGTTCCTGTAATTTTCCCTCGTTCTCTTTTTTGTTTACTTCTACATGGATGAAGTATTTTGGAGAGACAAATGGAATTTGATAAAAACTGATAATGTTATGCTGCTTTGTGGAAAAAAGGATTTTAAGAATTTCTTGGTGTTATGCGGCTCTGTAGGCATATTCAGCCTTAAGATGTGTCTGTGAGTTATATTAAAAGATCAGCTGTGATGATGCATGTTTTACTCTATGGAAGATTAACGGTGAAAGATATGGGAAATACATTTTATAGCCGTGCACTACTTATAAGCCATAAATAGTTGCGTGACTTTGGGTAAATCGTGAGGTTCAAGGGGAGGGTATTGTAGATAAGAATCTTTAAAAAATATTGTTGCTGATCTTAGAACGAAGACTTATTTTATCACTTTCCATCAAGCTTTGTCAGTCTTAGAGGGGCACAATCTGGCCCGATGTTTGACCCAAGGCATTGCGTGACTATTAACCGTGGGTGTCATCGGCTGCAGTTAAAGTTACAACGCGTTGTAGTAGCAGTGCTCGGACACGCTTCCTCCAATACGGCTTAAACTGTCATCTTAAAAGCACAAGCGTTACTTTCCAAGGCTTTACAAACGTTACACCCTGAGCTGTAAGGAAAAACTCTGAGAAGATTATAAACATTGTCCGGTATTTCTTTATTGGACATGCTTGACTTCCATAATCCCATCAGTAGCGTTGTTATGGGAAAGAATAATAAGAAAATGGAAAGAATCTGGAAGGTTAAAGACAGGAAATGAGAACACAAAAAGGAGAGCAAAATGAGGTTTACTGTTCAATTCAGTTCAATTCATCTGACAACTCCTTGCTCTTCTGCAAAATGCCAGTTGACGCTGTGGGGAGGAGGGCGTGGGGAGCCAGGTAGAGGAAAGATGCTTCAGATGGTGCAGCTGGTTTGGGAATCCCGCTACCCACGCACGGGCAATAGGAGACCACCGTGGTGTGCTGGAGGCCAAGGGAGGGTGTGTGCTTTTTGGAAGCGTGTGGATCTGCTGGGGAAAGGAAGGAAATAATGTTGTCTAGAAGGAGCAGGGAGCACTTTTGGAGATGAATTTAATCTTCCTAATTCTGGTGATGAATTTATTTTATTTTTATTTTTTTAATCTATTTTTTATTGGTGTCTGATTTGCCAACATATAGAGTAACACCCAGTGCTCGTCTCGTCAAGTGCCCACCTCAGTGCCCGTCACCCAGTCACCGCCACCCCCCGCCCACCTCCCCTTCCACCACCCCTAGTTCGTTTCCCAGAGTTAGGAGTCTTTCATGTTCTGTCTCCCTTTCTGATATTTCCCACTTATTTTTTCTCCTTTCCCCTTTATTCCCTTTCACTATTTTTTATATTCCCCAAAGGAATGAGACCATATAATGTTTGTCCTTCTCCGATTGACTTACTTCACTCAGCATAATACCCTCCAGTTCCATCCACGTTGAAGCAAATGGTGGGTATTTGTCATTTCTAATGGCTGAGTAATATTCCATCGTATACATAGACCACATCTTCTTTATCCATTCATTGGTGATGAGTTTAAGGAGATACGTGTGACCCTTCTCAAAGTCAGCATGGGGGTATCAATCTTCTATCCCACAATCCCTTCTGGGCACATGCCTGTTTGCTTACTTAGGGGAAAACCTTGCCCGGCATGGTCTAGCAGAGGCCGAGATTCACTCCTAAAATCTACCTTGCAAAACTGACATGAATTGCACGTGCTCATGGTTAGAAATAAAACAAAGGACTACGGATCAGTCAATAAGATGAAAAATAAAACCTATCACTGTGGGATTAATGCTGTCAACATTTTGGTGGGTATGTTTTTCTCCGAGTACATTTACATTAAAAAAAACAACAACAACAACAAACCATATTGAGCTGTACGTGTTGGCTTTTCCCTTTTGACAATATATTGGAGCATCTCACCACACTAATGAATTTCTTCCTACAAAAATTGTTTGATCACATTATACAGAGAATTTATTAAGTCATGTTGGTAGATATTGGATTGTTTCCTTTTTCATTATCAACATTACAAAACCGATGTACTTATAATAAAAGCTTTGCGTCCCTTCTTGATTATTTCCTTGGACTAGAGTCCCAGAGGGAAAACTGTGGCATCAAAGCACCTGAGGATTTTTGAAGCTTTTGATCCCTGCTACTAAATTAATCTAACAAAGTGCTATAAATTTATACTCCCTCCAGCACTGTATGAACACCATTTCCCCACACTTTCACCAACGCTGTGTTTTGTCATTTTTAAAATAAATGTGCTAATCTGATAGCTGGCTACGGCTACTTTGTTGTCTTGATCTGCTTTAAGGAAACCCTTTGTAAAACCTTTTGGCTTCTTGTCTTTTCGGTTACTCACATCAAAGCAATCATTTCTTACAGTAACTTATGGCAACCTAATTTCTGGGGACTTTGACCTCATTTGATGTCGCTCAGCAGGGCTGCTGAAAATGTGGGGAATCAGATGCTTTTGCTCTGACTTTCTACCATTTGAACAACCCAGGGCAAAACTCAGTCTTTATGATTTTATTTCCTTTTTGTCTATAAAATTTAAAGATAAGGGTTGACTTTTCATCCCACTGAGCGATTATATGGAGAACAGAGATGAGACAGAGGAAAGTTCTTTGAAAATAAAAAAGGTGAAAAATACAAAATGGTACAATTACGATTGTTGTCATTATGAAGTTTATATTGTCACCTTATAAAGTATGTAGTTTTGGAGAACTGCATGCTGAAATTTTGACAAGGTGTTCTAATTCTAGACTAGAAAGTGTGTGTGTATGAAAATGTGTGTGCATGTTGCAACATACTTCTTAAGTCTTGGATTTAGTGCTAGCGTTTGGTATGTTCTAGCTGTGCATGGACATACAATAGGTTGAACATGGTTTCTATTTTGTTGCTTACTTATCTCACTTGCATGCAGGACAGCACACCATTTTTCTTATATTGCATTGTGATTGACCACTTGCTTTCTTCAGTTCCCCTTCTCAAAGGCAGGACTTGTTTTATGTGTGTTTCTTTCTGTAGGGCCTGGTCTGGGATCTGATACCTTGTGGGGGCTCAATGACTGTTTCTTGAATGAGCCAACAAAAGGGAGCTAGGAGCATTTTTACCTAACTCTGCAGGGAAAGAATCATCTCAAAAAAAATCGTAGATTTTGAAAATGGAGATTTTCTGGGGCAAATTGATTATTTTGTTTAATTTCATTTGGGTTGTTTTCCATTTTTATTGAGTGACACTTTAAAGCTCTTAATGGATATTAAGCAAATGAATACAAGCCAAGGGTAGAATCAGGAAAATGGAGATCATAGACTTGTAAGTGTAAGTCTCATGGAGTTGGTATGAGTATGAAAAGCTTTACGGGGGGTACAGAGTTTCACTCTTAACAGCTCAGTGCTAGGCTGTTAAAATAAGGACCAAAGTGATGCTTAGCAATGGTTTGAACTTGGTACTGAATAAAAAATACCAATGGCCAATACTTAAAGAGTACTTGACTATACGTGAGATCTGGTTCTAAGTGCCTCATGTATGAGGCAGTAATTATTATGATTTTATTTTGCAGATTAAGAAGCTGAAGTACAAGTGATTTGGCCAAAGTCACACCAGTAGGCAGTGCACAGCTGGGATTCACAACACAATCTTACTTAGAGTCCACAGGTTGGTGAAGGTGGGGGTTACTGAATTCAGTGGTTTGGGACCACTGATGGTATTTGTGCTGTTTCACTCGGGTATATAAGTCACCATTTATTGAATTCCCACTAAGGAACTTATGCTGATCTGGGTTCTTATATCATTATGTCTAATCTGTTCACAGCTTTACAAGATTGGTGTCATTTTACCTGCTCAAGGACCAAACCAACTAAGACTCTGAACTCAGTAAGTGGCCCAGAGGTGATGAGTTAATGATAAGGGAATGCCCATCAATCTATACCAAGTCTATTAAACTTCCTAGCCTATGTGCTGCTCTGGCCTGGACAGCTGAGTGCTGATGTTCTTGGTTCTTCATCCAAAGGTGCGGAGTCCAGTTCTCCATTTGGAGGTGCTGGGCCTAGAAACTCAACCAATTCATCCCTTCACTTGGGTATTGTGGGGAGGTGGGGTCTCTGCCTTGGTCTCTGAATTTGTGTGGGCCATTGTGAAATGGTACTTGAAGTTGATTTTCAAGCTGACATTTCCTGGCAGATTATCCAATTTATCACCTCATCCTAGACATGTTGAGTGTTTAATATGTGGGGACATTTTCCTTATATGTTCTAACAAATGAGCCCCCAATTCTGCACCAAGAATGTCTAAAGAGTATCTCCAAGGAGTCTGGGACCGAGTAAGGCAAGTGCTAGCTTGGGAGAGGAGACTCAGTTCTGTTTTCTCTTAGGCAACTTACCTATTTTCTCTTTGTTTAGTTGTTCCAGTAATATGGGTATAGGAATATAATTTAAAATTGTATTTTACACAATTTGCTGTTAAACTTTTCAGTAAGATTTTGGAATTTAAACAATTTTTTCAACAAGGAGTGTTGGGTGGCTCAGTTGGTTAAGCATTTGACTCTTGATCTCAGTAGAGGTCTTGATCTCACAGTTGTGAGTTCAAGCCCCATGTTGGGTGACTGCTTAAACAATTTTGTTTTCAACAAATAACATATAGTTTGTGTACTTTTGAGTAGATAACACACAGTTTAAAAGCCTATTCAGTAAAGTCCTTCCTCTCTTCCTTTTTCTCAGATACCGCTTTCCCTCTCTCTCATCAACAAGTAGCTAAGTAATTGTTAATAGTTATTTCTACCTTTTCCATGCTGTATTAGTCAGGGTTATCCAGAGAAATAAGACCAACAGGAGATAGGTACATCAATCTCCTATAGGTTTTATATATAAAATTGGGCATATCATTGGTATATTTTGAGAGAGAGAGAGAAAGATATATATATAAAGAGAGGGAGAAAAAAGATGATAAAGTATCGGCTTATGTGATCATGGAGGCTGAGAAGTCCCAGCATCTGTTGTCTATAAGCTGTAGACCCAGGAAAGCAGGTGGCATAGTTTCAAGGCCCAAGAGCTGTAGAACCAAAGGTGTAGATTCTAGTTCAGGTCTGAAGGCATGAGAACCAGGAACATGGAGAGAAAATAGATGTCTCAGCTCAAGTAGTCATGCAGAGTGAATTCAACCTTTCTCTGCCTCTTTGTTCTAGTTCAACCTCCAAGGGATTGGATGATGCCCACCCACACTGAAGTGAGCCATCCACTTTAGTTTCAGTTTGCAGGCTAGTCTCTTCCAGAAATACCTTCACAGACACATCTAAACATAATCTTTAACCAGCTATCTGGGCTCCGTCAAATGGACACATAAAATTAGCCATCACACACACCAATGGTATACACTCTCCTGTACCGTGTTCCATATCTGCATCTAACGAGGTGCATTTTTCACCTTACAGTGGACTTTTAGGTTGTTTGCATTTTTTTGCTATTACAACCAGTGTTGCAATGAATAACAGCCTTGCCTGTGTCATTTTGCAGAAGTGCAAACAAGCATATTTATTGGGTAAATTCCTAGAAGTGGAATTGTAGGTCACAGACCATGTGCATTTGTGATTTTGATATGTATTTCAAAACTGCCCATTTACCTCCTACCCGGTTGTACCAAATAATACTTCTGGGAATGTTTGAGAGAATGTTTCCCCATGTACTTGTCAACATGGCATGCTGGCCAACTGGTTTTTTATTGAACTTTCATGGTCTTTTGGTTAAAGAGGTTAACTCGTTTTTTTAAAAAAGTTCTCATATCTTATTTCATGATACAGGTTTCTTTATTTAGATTTTATTTTTTGACAGCAGTTTTAGGTTCATAGCAGAATTGAGGGGAAGGTATAGAGATTTCCTATATTTGTTCTTCTCCCCATTATCAAATGTTCCCCTATTCCGGAGTGGCACATTAGTTTTAATTGATGAACCAACATTGTCACATCATTATCACCCAAGTCCATGGTTGATAATAAGGTTCTCTTGGTATTATGCATTATATGAGTTTAGACAAGTATATAATGACATGCATCTATCATTATGGCATCATACAGAGTGTTTTCCTGTCCTAAATGTCCTCTGTGCCCTACTTATTCTTTCTCCCTACTCCCACCTGACAACCCCTGGAAACTACTGATATTTTTACTGATTTATCCAGAGTGTCATATAGTTGGAATCAAGCAATGTATAGTCTTTTCAGACTGGCATCTTTTACTTAGTAGTATGCATTTAGGTTTCCTCCATGTCTTTTCATGGCTTGATGGTTCATTTCTTTTTAGTGATGAATAATATTCCACTGTCTGGATGTACCACAGTTTATTCATGCATCTAACTCCATAATATGTTGGTTGCTTCCAAGTTTGGGCAATTATGAATAAAGCTCCTACAAATAGCTATGTTTAGGTTCTTGTGTAAATTTTCAACTCTTTTACATAAATACCGAGGGGCACAGTTTCTAGATTGTGTGGCAAGTCTATTTTTAGTTTTATAAGAAACTGCCTAAGTGTCTACCAAAGCCTGTGCCATGTCACATTCCCACCAGTGATGAATGAGAGTTCCTGTTGCTCCATATCCTTGCCAGCATTTGATCTTGTCAGTGTTCTGGATTTTGGCCATTCTAACAGGTCTGTAGTGGCACTGAGATTAGTTTAAAAATTGCGATCATAACTTCTGGTTTACTCAATGATTGTTTTCTGAGGGCTTGCTGGATGTCTAGCTGTGGGATGCCATAGTGGGTGAGGGTGATCTGGCTGCTGCCAGCAAGGGCCACACAAAACAGCTAGGCAACAGCAGGTATTACACCCATAGCAATTAGCACCGTGAAAGAAACAGGCTGGTGCTAAGCTGGTGACTGATGAGCCAAGATCTGCCTTAACCTGGTGGTGGGAGCTCTGGTGGGGGAAGGTTGAGTCTGAGGCACACAGGTAGAGGGCAGAGGGAACAGCAGTGTAGAGCCCAGAAGAAGATGTACAGAGCCGGCCAACTGTATCGAGGGGGATTGTAGATGAATTTGGAGACAGGGATGGGAGCAGATCACTGTGGGCATTTGGGGTCACCATCAGGAGATTGGATTTTATTATGAATTTCAGGTAGTCTTCAGTCATGGGCTAGAAAGATGGTGACAGATCTGTAAAGTCTTTCCCTGTTGACCATAAATGCTCATCTGGATGATGGATGTCACACGGAGAAGTCATTGTATTTGCCACAAGAGATAGTGACATGGGTGACATCTGGTAGAGGACTGGTACCCAGGACATTTCGCTCTCTTGCCCAGCCCTGAATTCTGTGTGTGTGACAAGTGACAAAAGCTTAGCCGAAACATGGCCGTGGAAACGTTCCACAGAAACACATTCTATCTCTTCCAGAGATAAAACTCAGCTTATAAAGATCTTTCTCCTTCATTTTTTTATCTTACGAAATTAACTGATCCTTTTTGATGAATCATGATTGTGTGTCCAGTCTGGGCTAAGCCCTGTTCTCGGTGCCCCTGAGATTGGAAGAGGAAGAGGAGGTAGGAGGGAAAAAGAGGAGGATTCAGAAAATGAGCAGCAGCTTACAGTCTAGTTTTGAGACCGAATCAAATGTCAACACCGAAAGGAAGGCAAGAAAGAAACAGCCAAAGGACTCCGCCACTTGTGAGTTACAGATGAGAACTCTGGTCATGCAGTGTGGGCCACTTGTATGCGTGAGGGTCTGCTTGGTGCTCGGGAGCCCGCTGGGGACTGGAGCTTCTACATCCTTCCCTGGAGGTGCAAGTAGGGTTATTCTAACTTTAGAGGTGAAGAATCGAGAGCTTTCCTCAGGACTACTGAGTGGGCATGGGGCAGAGTGGGACTGTCTCCTAAGCCCTGAGGCCGTGACTTTCTGTGCTACAGAATAGAATAAATTCCTAAGTTTTATTATTTGAGGAAGTCCCTGGGGAGAGAGTTTCTCTCTACTCTGTATCCTCTTTCATTATGGTCCCTCTGGTTCCATTCTTATGGAGCTGCTTTGCTTATGAGTCTGCAGAGCTGGGAGGTTCTCTGCAGAAGGGATGTGGATGGACCACAGCCTCGGGTTCCTGATGGTAAGGCCTGAAGCTGAGAGGTGCTTCTATCTTGTAAAGAAACACAGGGAACCAAGAGAAAGTGTTGATGGTTAGGTGGACACTCAGATCCATCTTCATGGCACAACTGGTCATTTGTGGCCAGAGCAGGGTGGGGATTAATGTGTGTGTGTGTGTGTGTGTGTGTGTGTGTGTGTGTGTGTGTGTAGCATCTGGGATGAAGGTTCCAGAAGCTGCTGGCCCTGAAGAGGGACTAAGAGGTGCAAGTTTCTGTGGACATAGGAACATGTAGGTAGGAAGCAGAAAGGCTATGAGGTCTGTTTCTTAAGCTCAAGAAGCTTCTCCTCTTAGTCCAGGGAAAAGAGGGCAGGGTTTGCTTCTGACAAGAAGGGGAGTCCTTAGGTGAATTCTAGGTGTTTAACCCAGACAGAATTGTTCAATCGAAAGCAATGTAGGATAGGTGATTGTTAAGTGAGAATGTTGGGTAAAAATGACAACAAAAAGGAATATTTACCAAAAAAAAGTCCAGAAACATATTTGTAAAATTTGAAATGTGTCTGTGCTAATCATGATTGAAATAAATATTTTAGACTTCCTAGATTTTGAGGCTTTTGGTTTTCTTACATCTCTGTTCAGTCGGCCCATAACAATGGCATGGTTTGCTTTAAAGACTAAAATTTCAGAAAATATTTTAGCAAGTTTGATGTCTGAAGCCTTCAGCCATTCCTGGAATGAATTAATGAGTGAATGAATGACATTGCTCTAGAACCAAGGAATCGCATGTTTGTATCTTTTGTGGAAGTCTGCCTCTTTTTATAGTTTGAGGGGAAATTACTGGACGTGAATGTGCTTATAAATTATCCTGTGTTGTTTCTAAAGATGCTGAACTTCTTGACAATGAGTCCTTTCTTGGCTGAGGTAAGCAGTGCTTTTGATGACTGTAGTCACTCAGTCATTTTTGCCAACAGCGTATTCCAGCATGGACCACAAAACCAAGACATTCCAAAGCCATGAGCGGGCGCCCCCCAAACTGATGTGGCTTCCCTAATTCTATTCCCGGAGTTAGTGAGAGGGTAGAACTTGACTGGAAATTCTGGGGCAACTTTTCTTAGATCTTTTATAATCTGCAACTTCATTTAGTGGCCTCTTGATCTCCTTGCTATAGGTTGACTAGCAGCTGCTCTATCCTGGAAGTATCATCGCACAGCACCCTGCCGCCCCGCCCCAAACTGTCTCCTCCCCATGATTTCTGGGTGCATTACCTGTGTCCCTTACACAGATTTGGACCGAGGGAGACAGAGACCCGGGGACAGTAGGTGGTTTCTCAAGATAGTAGTGGATGATTAACAGAATCAGGCTATGAACATGCATCGTTGGATTCCCAAACTACTTTGTATTTCATTGTGCTGAAATGATAGGAGAACTTGAAGAAGGAAACGCTAATTTATGGCATCATTCTTTTTCAGATGTAGTTGAAGTTGTCATGTTTTTATGAGCATTGACATTTTTCAGAGATGGTTCACATGAAGCATGCAGTTAAGGCTCCTTCCTTCTACCTCCAATGGGAATTTATCATCCAAATTGGCACATGCTATCTGTAAGCTAGTTTTTTAAAAAATATTTTATTTATTTATTCATGAGAAATATACAGAGCGGCAGAGACAGGATGAGGGAGAGGCAGGCTCCCCTCAGGGACCCCGATGTGGGACTTGATCCCAGGATCCCGGGATCACAACCCGAGCTGAAGGCAGAGGCTCAACCACTGAGCCACCCAGGTGGCCCTATAAGGTAGTTTTTAAAAAGAATATTATGTGCAAGGGTTATTTTCTACTCTTTGAAATGGTCAGTAGATAATATTTAAACTAAAATGAATACGAATGAAATATATATATATATTAATAAGGTACACATTAACTGTTAAGGTACACATTAACAATGACTATAGCTATTCCTCTGGCATGATTGAACAGATCCTGCCTGGAGTAGGTGGGAGAAACCTGGTTTCATAAATAGTATTATCTGTCCATTAAAGAATAATCTGTATATCAAAAAGGTAACTGATAACAGGTGTTGCCAAGATTGTAGAGAAAAAGGAAGCCTTGTACACTGTTGGTGGGAATGTAAATTGGTATAGTTACTATTGAAAATAGGATGGAAGTTCCTCAAAAAAATTAAAAATAGAACTACCAAATGATCCAGCAACCCCTTGGTGTATATCCAAAGGAAATAGAAACAGGATCCTAAGGAGATAATCTGCACTGCCATGTTTATTGCAGCATTATTCACAATAGCTAATGTATGGACACAACCCACGTGTTCATCAACAGGTGAATGGATAAAGAAGATGTGATATATATGTGCAACGGGATATTACTCAGCCATGAGAAAGAAGGAAATCCTGCCATATGCAACAACATGGATGAAGCTTTAGGGCATTAGGCTAGAAGAAATAAGCCAGACAAAGACAAATACTGTATAATATCACTACTATGTGAAGTGTAAAAATGCTGAACTCCGAGCAACAGAGTAGAGTCGTGTTGCCAGGGGCTGAGGGGAAATGCAAGGGAAGTGGAGAGATTTTGATCAAAGGATAAAAACTTCCAGTTATGAGATGAACAATTTTGGGGATCTAAGGTACAGCATGGCGATTACAGCTAACATATTGTATTTATATACTTGAAACTTGTTAAGAGAGTGGGTCTTAAATGTTCTCACCATTCTCACCACAAAAAGAAGTGGCAATTATGTGTTGGGTTGGAGGTGTTCACTCATGGTCTGGTGGTTAAGTATTAGTTCTGGCTGTGGTGGTAATCATTTTGCAATACGTAAATGTATCAGATCAACACCTGGTACGCCTTAAACTTACACAATGCTATATTGATATACATATACATAGATAGAATGAAGCTGGGAATGCAAAGATTCATAGATTTCCTTCCTGGAAGGAAAATACTTGATTATAATCAGTGGTGATATAATTAAAAAAAAAAAAAACTCGTGTGAACTTGCCATGACTACCTCTTTTGAATAAATTTCCCTCAACGAGTATTTCTCTAGATTAACACAGTGGGTTACTGAGCTGACTCACAAGGAGAGAGGGAGGTTATATTTTTGCTATTGTCAATAATGTGGGAAATTACACCCAACATCACTCACCAAGCTCGAGTATTATTAACCTCAATTTCTGAGATTTATGTAACTGCAAGATCAGAGTTCTACACTTCTTCTGCATTCAAAGTTTTAAGAGCATTGGTAAGATAATGTGACTGACAAGTGTACAGGAACTATGTTCACAGGAAAGTGAAAAATGCTGGGCACTGGGGTGGTGGAGACCGGTACTTCCTTTGGTCTGGATCTGATGTCCAACAAATTATAAATTATTGTTTTAGGGAAACCTGTTGTATGTAAGTCCCTGAGGCTGAACTCTCTTCCTTTGGCTGGCCGCAGTCTGCTGGGTCCCCATAGAAAATGGGTTTTGCTGTGTGAGTGAACTACATAGTTTTGTACAAATAGAAGGAACATCTGCTAAATAGGATCACCTTCTATGATCTAGGCATGTGATCGCGAATCCTGGCTGTGAGTTGGGATCACCTGGGGAGCTTAAGAAAATACTGATGCTTGGGCCCCACCATTAGAGGATCTGATGTGATAGGGTTGGGTCTCAGCATAGGGATTTAAAAAAACTCACCAGATGGTCATACCATGCAGCCAGTGTAATGTGGGTTGAGAACCACTGACCTGGGAAGTAGACAGCCATAAATTCAGTAAATGACCTGAGTAAACAAAAAGCTGGCTTGAACAAGGCTGTCCAGGGAGATTGCCAAATCCTGCCTGTGGGGGGGAATTTAGGTCCATTTCCCAGAAATCCTTGTCCCCAGAAGCTATCAAAGGTTCTCTCTGTCCTGTGAGTGTAGTTTGAATCTTCTAAGGCATGGTGGGCATTCGTGTAAATGCAGCCACTGTCATTTCTTTGGCAAAGATGTAAACAGCTACTCAGTTCAAGCTAGAGTTAGTCAGAAAAAGAGCCTATCTTTAAGTATTTGAGTGTCAGGGGAGTGAAGAACTCATGCCAAATGAAGGTGATGGTTGCCAGTGCCATCAGAGAGGGGGAGGTGAAGCCAAGGCTCAGCAGAGGAGGTGAGAGTCACCTGTTTCCCCTGGTCGAAGGAGTGGGGAAACCCTAGAAGGCCTTCTGGAAGGAATGCACAGTATTGGGAAGGGTTGGGAAGGGTAGGGAGGAGGGCATGAGCTGGAGAAGGAAGGGTGACATTCTCTGTGGAGGGAAAGAGGTAGCCCCTGGGGAAGCCGGCAAGGAGGCAAATGTGTGCAAGAAGGTAGTCAGGGGAGATCAAGGTGGGTCTGTGACCCCAAATGGAGTGCTCTGGCTACTTCCCAGAGGCAGTGAGGGGACCCTGCATGGCAGGATTTGACTGCCAATGTTGAAGCAAAAGGGCAAGTAGGGGCTTGCCTAGTATTACATACTCAGCTAACGTGGATTGTTTGGAAGAAACATGTATTTTGGTCTAACCATCCATTCTGACGAGGTGAAAAAGAAACCCACGTAGGTCACATGGGCCAGTTTAGCATTGACAAGGTGGGTGTATTGCAGTCAGATAGTTCAGACTTCTTAACCTTCTTTTCTCTGATTTCTAATGCTCCCTTTGTTCTTCTCCAGTCCTCCTGAGGAAGAAATTTAAGAAACTCCCCCCTGCCCCCAATCTTGTCTAAAGTAGTAACAGTGAAGCTCTGAATGTAAAAAGGTGAAGTATATTTTCCTTGAGATTCTTTACTTTTTTTAAAGATTTTATTTATTTATTCTTGACACAGAGAGAGGCAGAGACACAGGCAGAGGGAGAAGCAGACTCCCTGTGGGGGCCCGATGTTGGGGCTCTATCCCAGGACCCCGGGATCACGACCTGGGCCAAAGGCAGACTGTCAACCACTGAGCCCCCCGGGTGCCCCTCCCTTGAGATTCTTTGGAGTGTATTGCTTCTGGGAAAAACTAACATTGTTTAATGGATGGGAGAAAGAACAGGGGCATATGACCTGTGAAGGTGACTCGGGTAGACTATTTTCTGTGATTTGCTCCAACTTTGAAGAAGTAAACCACAATTTGTAAAGACATAACCAAGAATATTCTTTCCATAAAATGTCGATATTAGAATTTTATCACATTACACCTTGTTCTTGAAGGGATAAACTTTAAGCTCTTTGTCATTTGTGGAAATCTGAATCCAAACTTCTACACCAACCATTAAAATTAAATATTTAATATTTAATTCCTTGGCAGTGAAAAAAAAATTTGGTATGATCATTAAGAGATTTGATGGTTAGCATGGTATTTACTTAACAATGCGGGGCCACATTGACTTAAAAAAATAAATATGGCAATTGCTGTTTTTCTTCTTCTTTTCAAAATACAAAAATAAAGTATAAAGGTAAACTAGATTTTGGAATAAATGGCCAGCACACTTCTGCAAATGATGTTTCTGGATTAATTTTTTGCATCTGAATTCTCTTCGGTGTATTTTGGGATTTTTTTTTTATAATAAAGTTTGTAAGTACTGCTCGTGATTCAGCCTCAACGAGGGTAGACATCACCCTACCTGGAGCTGAGACCACTTTGTCTGACTGTAAGATGTCAACAGTGTTTCATGTGCTTTGCACTGTATGAGACTCTTTGGTGGATACAAAAAAATAATAATAATAAAAATAAAATAGGGATGGTCATTGTCCTGAAAACCTCTTGAGTTTGCTCTTTTCTCCCTTTCTCCCACTGGAAGAAATGGGGGAAATCAGGAAATCATGAGAGTTGACTTTACATACTTGATCCTAAAGTGTTTATGACCAGGCTACATTTTTCTTTTTCTTGTTTGTTTCAAATTTTTATTTAAATTCGAGATAATTAACATTTGGTGTAATATTGGTTTCAGGAGCAGAATTTAGTGATTCATCATTTACCTATAACACTCAGTGCTCATCATAACAAGTATCCTCCTTAATACCCATCATCCATTTAGCCCACCCCTTGCCCACCTCCCTGCATCAACCCTCAGTTTGTTCTCTATAGTTAAGAGTCTCTTCTGTTTCCTTCATTTTCTTTCTCTTTTTTCTTTCTCATATGTTCACCTATTTTGTTTCTTAAATTCCACATATGAGTGGAATCATGTATTTGTCTTTCTCTGACTTACTGTGCTTTGCATAATACTCTCTAGCTCCATCCACATTGTTGCAAATGGCAAGATTTCATTCCTTTTGATGGCCAAGTAATATTCCATCGAGTGTATAGACCACATCTTCTTTATCCATTCATCAGTCACTAGACATTTGGACTCTTTCTGTAGTTTGGCTATTGTTGATAATGCTGCTATAAACATCAGGGTGCATGTGCCCCTTCACAACTGTACTTTTGTATCCTTTGGGTAAATATCTAGTAGTGCGATTGCTGGATCCTAGGGTAGTTCCATCTTTAACTTTTTGAGGAACCTCCATACCCTTTTACAGAGTGGCTGTACCAGCTTGCATTCCCATCAACAGCGTAAGAGGATTCCCCTTTCTCTGCATCCTCACCAACACCTGTTGTTTCCTGTCTTGTTAATTTTCTCATAGGTGAAGGTTCTATCTCATTGTGGTTCTGATCTGTATTTCTCTGATGATGAGTGATGTTGAGCATCTTTTCATGTGTCTTTTGGCCATCTGTATATCTTTGAAAAAATGTCTGTTCATGTTTTCTTCCCATTTCTTAACTGGATTATTTGTTTTTTGGGTGTTGAGTTTTATAAGCTTCTATATGTATTTTGGATACTAACTCTTTATCAGATATGTCATTTGCAAATATCTTCTCCCATTCTGCAGACTGCAAAGGTTTTGTCAACTATTTACTTTGCTGTGCAAAGCTTTTTATTTTGATGAAGTCCCAACATTCATTTTTGCTTTTGTTTCTCTTACCTCCGGAGGCATGTCTAGTAAGAAGTTGCTATACTGAGATCAAAGAGGTTGTGGCCTGTGTTCTCCTCTAGGATTTTGTAGGTTTCCTGACTCATATTTAGGTTTTTCATCTATTTTGAGTCTATTTTTGTGTATGATGTAAGGAAATGGTCCAATATCATTCTTCTGCAGGTGGCTGTCCAGTTTTCCCAACACCATTTGTTGAAGAGGCTATCTTTTTTCCATTGGATATTCCTCCCTGCTCTGTCAAAGATTAGTTGACCATAGTGTTATGGGTCCATTTCTGGGTTTCCCATTCTGTTCCATCTGTTTGTTTTTATGCCCATACTATCCTGTTTCAATGACTACACAGACTACATTTTTCTAGATAAAATTTGCACATCTGTACTTTCCTAGTTCTTCTTCTTATTGCTCTCATGTTTATTTGTTATCCCATTGCAACAAGTGTTTGACCCAGTTTGAAAGGATCTAGTGGTAAATAGGGAAGGGGAAAAAAACACTTAAAAAAAACAATGCTTATTTCCATATGAATCTTAGATACATGACATAGTAAATATTGTAAATTGTAAATATTAGTTTTAACATTGCGGTTTTAAATATCGGGCAGTAATATCCCATATCTTATCAAACCACATGTCCAATTTGAATGGGGAAGACATCCCAACTCTACACTTGAAATCGTAGCACCTTCTCAATTTATCTTTGGGGAACCCAAAGTAGCAACACAAAGAACCTACCATGCCAACTACCACAATAAACATTTTATCTGTGTTTTCGCCATCCTGGCAAAGTCTTGATAGAAGGGCCACTGAAGCTGATGTAGCACATCTGGAAAGAGTAGAGATGGAGGCATCTTGGCCTCTCTTATCTGTGGGTTAATGCTGTTTATGGCACCCCATGCATGGTTGTTTCTTGTTTAACTGTCTTGTTCACATCACAAAATAAAGTGGTTGCGTAGGTTACTGTTCATTACTTCTTTCTCAGACCGTTAAACAGCCACCAACATTTCTCCTCAGTTACTTTTGTACTCAAAAAGCTATCTTTGAATCTCCATCTAACTTTCCTCTGGTATGTTCCTTGCTTATTTATTTGTGTAGGTGAGTCTCACTTTGTGACTTGGGCACTTGAGGAGGCTTATTGCGTGTTTAATATGTGTCCAAGTCTGTTTGGCCTCTCAGGGATGTGTAATATGGGCTTCTCGGAAATAGCCTTTGTTAGTAGAGGGCACTGCTGGGCAAAAACATTTACTCTGTTCCGAGCACTTGAGTTTCAAGGGTTATTCTCACTTATTAAGACTTTGTAAAAGTGCCAAAGCTGCTACTTCCTGGAAGTTTTTCATCAAAATCAGTACTATGGCATGGTAAACTCTTTGCAAAGTATCAAGAATATCTATCTATTATCTATCTATCTATCTATCTATCTATCATCTATCTCTATATCTAGACATATCTATATCTAGATACAGACACACACACACACACACACACACACACACACGATAATGAACAAGTGGGCATGAAATAGAGAAGAGCCAAATCTTGCAAAAACCACTGACTCTAAGGAAAAAAAAATCTGATAAGAATGAGGGCTGTCAGCTAGATGTTGATTACAAGCAATAGGAGCTGGCAGCGGCAAGAGCCATTGGCATGTTTCAATGAGCTCAACTTGCTCAAGCAGAAAGGAAGAAATTTAGTCAACATTCACAAGTGCCTCTGGGAACCTAGGGGCAAGGAAGCAGTCTGACTCCTAGAAGGGCTGAACCAACCTGAGGGGTTTGTCTCCCAGCATCTGAATGAGTCCCTTCTCATTTTTTTTGTCTCCACTGCTCGCTTTTCTTTCTCTGAAAACTGAATTTCTTTGCTTCTCTGGTTCATTTGGAGGGTGTCCACTTTGCATCTCCCAAAGGAGTCTGAAGGAGAACAAAACCTTTGTTTTGATTCCATCCACGACACATAGAAATTAGCTCTGTGTATTTCAGGCTTGATACAAAAGTCTTGGGAGAGAGTTTAGTGAATACTCTCGACCCAAGCATCCATGGACAAGAGTATTTCCTTAGGCCCACACCTATGGGCTGGAGGTGGGTTCAGAGAAGTTGGTTTACTTTCCTGAGAAACAGGGGTATGCTATACCCTGAGTAGACACCAACTTAAAGGCATGTACATAAGTACAGAAAGACTGAATATAGCCTTGAGTTAAGTATGCAAGTATATTTAGTCTATTTTCTTAAGGTGGCATTGCGTCCCAATCCAAGGTGTGTTGATTCAAAGGATAATATAATATAATGTCAAGTTTCATAGGTCAAAGACATTTAACCACAGATATACCAATGCCATGCTACTCTTGTTACATTTCAAGTTGTGTTCTTTGTGTTGTTGAGAAAAGCATTATGAACCCCACTTTGAGAAGCAAGCTGAGTTTTCTCATAAGTACATTTAGCTTCTTTGGAATGAAGTATTCCCAGAATTCCATGCTGAAAGCAAATCTGAGTACATCAAAGGCACATTTACCACAATTAATGGTAAATTAAAGGGCCAGGGGAAATACTTCACATATGTGCTTTCCACATATACTTTACATATATGCAACAATAAAATGTTACGGTTTAAGATAATGTGCACTAATAGAATTCCAAGAAAATATAGAAATATGAGTGGAGTGTTTTATGTGTATCGTTCTTAGTTGATAGAGAGCAAGGAAGGGAACTTGGAAGAAACTACAGTGGGAGAGAAATTGGGGGAGAGGATGGCGAGGGGGAAGGGGAGAGAGGGGAGCTTTTTGAGTGAGGTTGTCTCAGTCTCAGATGCTACCCCCACTATTGAGCAGGGAAAGGTTTGACAAGGGTGATGCAGGAGATGGCAGAGTGGCCACCCTCATAGCTCTCGAGGCTGAGGCTGGGAGGATCTCCTGGAGGCTCATTCCCAGCTACTCCCCAACTATCTAGAACCTACTGATCACTTAGCAAATGTTGTGTTCTCCCTGCAGAGAAACTTGATAGGAAAACCACAGTAGAAGATTTACCCTTGCAACTTCATTGTCTCTGCATAAGGGAATAATTCTGAGCTGAGATTCAGTTTGGCACAATGTTTTATCCTTCCTTGGTCATAAGTCTCAGTAACATTATTGTTTCTTGGATTGAAAGCGAAGGGAGTTGGGGGCAGTCACAAAAGTGAGTTCAGAATTAAGTCACATTTAGCAGCTAGAATCTGCCTGGTGGCATTTAGGTGAGAAATGAGAATAAGGGAGATGTTTAAAAAGGCAAATCACAAAATGTTAAGAAGTTTCAGCCTCCCTGTGGCATTTATGGCTCAGGAGGTTCAGCCAACCTGGTTGGATCAAAACTTTCTCATGGTCTTGGGTATAATATTTCAAAATAGGGCTCACAAGGAAAGCTGAGAAGATCTCTCAGGGGGTGGGGGTGAGAGGCTGCCCATGAAAAAAAAGACCTCTTTTGTGATGCTTTGGATTCTGCAAAACTTGGAATTTGAAGTGGTTTTCCTAGAAGACTTGTCATTGAATAGGCCACCAACTGGGATGAAGTCAAGGGTGAGCAAGGAGACACCAAGGACAAGTCAAAGACTGTAGTGATGTCATCTCCAGCCAGTAGCTTTGATTTGAGGGATGAATTAGGTGGTTTTGATCAGTAGTTCTTAACTTCAACGGACTTAATGCTCTTTTTCTTAAAAAATATTTTTTAATTCCTCTTTACTATCCTACAATAAAATTCACTGATAACATATCCTATCTACACGTGATAATAAAAATTCAACTATGGGGGGCGGGGGCGCCTAGGTGGTTCAGTCGGTTAAGCATCCAAATCTTGATTTGGGCTTAGGTCATGATCTTGGGGTCATGGGATTGAGCCCCATGTCCAGCTCAGCTTGGATCTGTTTGAGATTCTTTCTCAATCTCCCTCTGCCTCCCCTGTAGCCCTCCCAAATAAATAAATAAATAAATAAAATCTTAAAAATTTTTTTAACTAGATCACCCTAATTGTAATGTGAAGGAGAAACATCACAGTTATTCCAGATTCAATTAGATGTGTCGTACATGGCTGTGACTGAAGTGGAAGGCACAAAGGACCTGTAAGATGCCTGCAGTGAGACAGAGATGTCTGTAATGTGGCAGCTGCAAATGCAGCTGGAACCTGTCTGTGGAAACTGTCCCCAGAGATTCACCTATTGTTAGATGCATTGCCTTCCATCATGAGATTTTCCCAGTGGTGAAACATCTTTTTTCAAGTTCCAGAAAAAAATAAAGTTCTAGCTCCCCTTGATTTTTGTGGTAGCTGCATCTCTGGAAAATTCAACACATATTAAAATGGCACCAAAAATTACTCTGTTTCTGTGAAAAACAGAGTTAGGCGCCAGACTCAAACTTTACCCACATTCTGGTGGGATATTTGAAAGTTTTGTAGGATGGAGGATGTTCTGTTATATGGTGCTATCCTGGGTGTTACAGAACCTTCTGTATCCCCCCACCTTCTGTCCACTAAAGTATCCTTCCAAACAGATAACCCTAAGTACTTCCACCTAGACTTAAAACTCCCCTAGGGCATGCTCCACCCCTTCAAAGACCTATTATCTCGTAATCGCAGGTTGGAAAAGCCCTTGGGGGAATTGTTGGTTAATAGGTGTTGACCTAGGGAGCAGTTGGTAGATCCTTAGTCATACAGATTTCCAGGCACTATCTGTGGTGAGATTCTGCTCAGGAAGTACGGCTCTAGAATGCCCATGAGACACTGGTGCACAGCCAGGTATGGAGCCCCCTGACTCAGCCATTTCTCCATCTGATTCATGAGGCCCTTTTCCCATATCTAGGTTTGAAGGAGGAGGGTTTTTTTAAAATTAATTAATTAATTTATTTATTTATTTATTTATGATAGACATAGAGAGAGAGAGAGGCAGAGACACAGGCAGAGGGAGAAGCAGGCTCCATGCAGGGAGCCCGACGTGGGACTCGATCCCAGGTCTCCAGGATCCCGCCCAGGGCTGAAGGTGGCGCTAAACCGCTGAGCCACCCGGGCTGCCCAAAGGGGGAGGGTTTTAACATCAGTTCTCTTTCCAGCCCACTTATTATTCCGAATGCAAGCCCTGAATTGGAATGGTGGTCTAAGTTCCTATGGAAATCCCTTTTCTGGGTCCTTCCCTATGTGCAGTAGCTCAGGAGATGGTTGATTGATGATTTGGACTTCAGCCTTCTCTACTGTGCTCATTCCCATGTTCAGACACCCTGATTTTGTCAAAAGTGAGAAACACTTTGCTCCAGGTCTCCATAATGTGAAGGCCCATTGGCTGAGTCCCACCTATCCTTAGAAGGATCCAGGATGGATAAGTTGTCTTCATGCTAACTACCTGCATATTCATGGCTAGTGCCTGGTGAGACAATACAAAGATGGTTGAGAGAACTATAACTTGTTGTGGAAGAGTTAGGGCAATGAAGATAAAATATTGTTAAATGAGAGGGATGAAAAATACTGAAATCAAGCATACAGGAGCCTGCAGCATTAAGTGATTCATTCATTCATTCATTCATTCATTCATTCAGTAAATAATTGAAAATGCACCTACTACACTTTAGGCTTTCTTCTAGGCAATGGTAGTACAACAGTGGACAAAACAGACTCAAACCCTACCGTCATGGTGCTTACATTGCTAAGAGGCATAGATGGTTAAGAAACAAGATCACAAATAGAAACAGTATGTAAGATGGTATGTGCTCTGAAGCACCGGTAGGGACGTCAGATAGGATACGGATGGATGTATGTGTATCCTCATGTGTGTGCACAAATGCATGTAACGTCCAAGAGCTTGGGCTACCTCTTTGGCAATGAGGTGAAGAATTTCTTTGGCAACAGTGATTTGGAGTTTAGTAGTGTAGAAAGAAGAGGAAAAAGATATTGCGGTTGTCAAGACAGGAAATGATTCAAGTTTTGGTAGAACTTTTTAACAATGAAAAATGAAGAGAAACAGAACAACTTTGGCATGGCAATAATTGAATTTCTGAGTTTACGTAAGGAATGTTGAGAAATTTCTGGTTGCAAACTGACCTTCTGTTTGTTTTAAGTGCCTCACTATCTTTGAGGACTGCTTAGATTTCAGTGTCTGATAGTTCCTCACGATATTGACAAAATTCATCATCCTATCACACAGGGACCAAGTTCTTCTACATTTCACACTTGGTAACTCTAGACTTGAGTGTTTGTGCAGAAATATCTGACTTTTCAAATGTGGTTTTGGTTAGTGTTTTTGGAATGAGGAATTTATCAGCTGTGGTGATAAGTACCTACTCTTTTAACCAGAAATACTAATGTACTCTTTACCAGAAAACTCCCTATTCAAAAATGACATCACATTAGGAATTTATGCCAAATAAAGCTTCTGTAATATTTGCTTATTTGCATGTTATTCAGTTAAAAATACTATCAGGCACATTCATTATCTGTGATTTTCTCAATAACTCTCTGGTGTAACTGGGCAGGTATTTTATTTTATTTCATTTATTTTTTTAAAAAAATACTTTATTAATTTATTCATGAAAGACACACAGAGAGAGGAAGAGACATAGGCAGAGGGAAAAGCAGGGGAAAAGCTCCCTGTGGGGAGTCTGCTGTGGGACTTGATCCAGGAACTCCAGGATCATGCCCTGAGCCAAAGGCAGACACTCAATTGCTGAGCCACCCAGATGTCCCTGGGCAGATATTTTATACCCATTTCACAGGTTTAAAGATCCTGAGTAAGTTACCCAAATTTAACTAATGTATGGGAAATAATGATCATCTCTACAATTGACTATATATTAGACAATATTTAAATGTTCTTTACATATTAACTTATTCAGTCCTCACAATAACCCAGTGTCTGCCTATGTCTCTGCATCTCTCTGTGTCTCTCATGAATAAATAAATAACATATTTTTTAAAAAATTATTGATCATTTAAGAATAAAAATAAATTCATTACTTATTAACACAAACAACATTTCTTTTACAAAAATATATTTTGAAAACAAAACAAAACAAAAAAATGAAAAAGGAAACATATCATTGTTTTATGCTGTTGTGGAAATCTCCTGAATACTTGGCGCAACAGAGAACAGATGAATTCTCATATCTGCTTCTGCATTCACTCTTTGAGATATACACTATATAGTTTCTGGAAAACCCCTGTATACTTAAGAGAGAATGTATGTGAAGAAGATACATACCATCTTTGAATCATTATCAAAGTGGTTTTGACCTTCTGGGCCTCTAAAAGGATCTCAGAGACCTTGGAGAGCCACTAATGTAAAATATTTTTTCTCTTTAACAATTTTTTTTTGGAACACTCATAGAATTTCCTCTCAACTTCTTCCTCCTGTTACCTGTATTCAACCAATCACAATTGCTAATAATTCTTCCTTTGAAATTCTTGGGTTTGGCAATGCTGGAGGTAGATAACTTGGTTCTTGGGACTTTATATGTCTTCCTTCCTCCTTCCTTCTATCATCCTTCCTTTCTTCCCCCCCTCCTCCCTTCACTAGTCTTCCTTTTCTCTCCCTGTTGAACAGCTTTGGTCTCTCTGCCTCTGACAATTGCCACACTGTCCTTTACTTGACATCATTCACAATTTAGTTCCTTCTTCAAAAGTCTCGGTCTTGGCTAACATTTATTAATTCTGGGTTATGTTTTATAAATATTTCAAAAGCTTTTCCAAACAAAATTGGAAGAAAAAAATTTTGAGTTGTGTAGAGAATTTTAGACATGTTCATGGCCAACTGCCATAGTTATGAACTCAGGAAACTGTGTACCTAAGTTCTATTGCCAGCCAAGACTGACGAGTAGGGTCTGGATTTACTTCTCGCCACAGCCAACAACAACAAAAAACTGTATAAAATACGCAAAACCAGGATTTTTAAGATATCGGACATCAGCCATTGAAGGACAGGGACCCTTGAGAGACAGGGTGAAAAATGAGATGAGCCCTATGTTTGCTCCTGCTTACTGATGTGAGAAAGCTTCCAGGCTATGGAAGAGTGTCCAGCCACTTGCATAGGGAAGGGAAACCCATGCAGAACTCAACAAACTGCCCAGGAAACTGAATTGAGAGAGCCAAGGGCCAAGGGACACCAAGGTGGCTATCGTTCACAGGATGGATGCCGGAGAGGGGAGATCTTCAATGAGGAAGAACTTCAAGTCTGCAGGGGGTCCCCCTTAAGAATTTAGCAGAGTATGGATGAGCATATGTGTGAGGGAACTGGCTGAGGCCAGAAAATGAACCACCCTACAGGAGTAGATGAAACAGTAGATAGCATACAAGGCTAAGAATAATTTCTGTTCCCACCAGCCAGAATGGAGAACCTCATAACCTGCAGGCATTTGGTAGAGGACGATGATCAAGTGTTTCAGCAGTGGCGTGAAATGAGCCCCATGCTGAATGCTGTAAAGCCCTGCCTAAGGAGTCATAAAGGCAAGACCCACTTTCAAGAACTACAGTGCATCCTCCAACTCAAAAAACCCAGCATCCAACAAGTTAAATTTCATGATGTTTGGCATCTAATAAGAAATTACAGAGATTGCCAAGAAATAGAAAAATAAGAAGAAAAATCAACTAATCAAAACCAACTAAAAGCCAACACAGAAGTTAGAGTTAGCAGACCAAGACATTCAAACAGTTATTATACCTGCATTCAATATGTCTAAACCAGTAAGTAGAGAAGTAGAAGATGCTAAAAATAAATAAATAAAAAGACCCACCTCTAACTTCTAGAGATGAAGACTGTAGTGACTGAGATCTAAATATCCTGGATGAGATTAACATCAGATTGGACATTGTAGAAGAATAGATTAATGAATTTAAAGACACAATAATAGAAACTATCAAAATGAAACACAGAGGGTAAAAAACAAAAACATCAAACACACAAAAGAACAGAGCATCAGTGAACTGTAGGACGATTCCAAGCAGCCAGATCACATATATTTGAAGTCCCTCAAAAGAAGGTGGGGTTATGAAAGAAATATTTGAAAACAATGGCCAGAACTTTTCCCAGTTGGATGAAAATGACAAACCCATTGATTAAGTTGATCCCTGAGAAACCCAGAGAAAAATACATTATGTTCTGTGATAAGTTACTTGAAACCAGTGGTGAAGAATAAAATTTTAAAAGCAGTCAGTGAAAGAACACAAAGGAGAACAAGGATGATAAGATGGCAGATGTCTCACAGAAACAAGGTAAGCTAGAAGACTTTGAAGGATTGTCTCTAAAGTACTGAAAGAAAAAATACCATCAACCAAAAATTCTATACACCATGAAAATATCAAAAAACAAAAGCAAAATTAAACTGATTCAGATGTACAAAACTTGAACTCATCACTGGCAGACATATACCACAAAATATTAAAGGCAATCCTTTAGGCAGAAGGAAAATAATGACAGAGATCTGGAGCTATCCAGAGGAATAAAGAGCCCTTGAAATGGCAATGAAATTATGACTTAAATTTCATTGAAAGAAAATCAATTATTTAAATAGAAGTAGTGATAGGGCTATGTGAGGTTTATAACATATATAAAAGTGAAATGAATGACACATATGGCACAAAAAGCCAGACAGGAAAAGATGGGACTACAGTATTGCAAGTTTCTTTTTAAAAATTGAATTAGAGTCGACATACAATATCATATTACTTTCAGGTATACAATAAAGCGTAATGATTTTATACATTACAAAATGATCACCTTTACCCTCTGTCACCATGTAAAGTTACTACAATATTATTGACTATGAACCCTGTGTTGTACTTTCCATTCCCATGACTTATTTATTTCAAATTGGAAATTTGTACCTCTTATTCCCCTTCACTTGTTTTGCCTACCCCAACCACTCCCCTGTGACAACCATTAGTCTGTTCTCCATATCTCTGAGTCTGTTTCTGTTTCATTTTGTGTTTTAGATTTCACATATAAGTGAAATCTTATGGTATTTGTCTTTCTCTTACTGACTTATTTCACTTAGCATAATATCCTCTAGGTCCACTCACATTGCTGCAAATGGCAAGATTATATTCATTTTTATGGCTGAGTAGTATTTATATATATATATATATATCACATCTTTTTTATCCATTCATCTATCAATGGACACTTGAGCTGTTTCCATATCTTGCCTATTGTAAATAATGTTGCAGTAAACATAGGGATGCATAAACTTTTTCAAATTAGTGTTTTCATTTTCTTCAGATAAATATCCAAAAGTAGAATTGCTGGATCATATGATAGTTCTATTTTTAAGTAAGGTTCTTACATATGGAATGAAATCTCATTTGTGGAGAAATTTTCAGCACAAAATGCCTTTTGAAAAAGACAGAAGAGTGTTGGGGTGCCTGGGTGGCTTAGTTGGTTAAGCATCTGACTTCTGATTTTGGCTCAGGTCATGATCTCAGGGTTGTGGGAATTGAGCCCTGCTTGAAGCTCTGTGCTGAGTGTGGACCCTGCTTAAGATTCTCTCTCTCCCTCTCGCTCTGCTCCCCTCTGAAATAAATAAATAAATGGGCAGAAAAATGTAAAATCCATGACCTTGGCCTCCACTGTAACCAGAAAGAGAAAAAAAATTATACCCAAAGCAAGCAGAAGATCAGAAGTAATAAAGATCAAAGCAGAGAGCATGATGGCATAGGAAACAGAAGTATAATGGAGAGATCAATGAGACCAAGAGCTGATGCTTTGAGGAGTGCAGTAAAATGAACAAACTTCTGGCCAGCATGATCAAGAATAAAAGAGAAGACAGAAATATCAATATTGGGGCATAGGTAACATCCCTGCATTACACTACAAATATTAAAAAGCTAATGACAGAACATTAAGAATAAAATTATGCTAAAAATATTGACACATAAACTGGATAATTCCTTTGAAAGACACAAACTGCCAACCTCACTCAAAAAGAAATAGATGACTTGAATAGCTTCCTATCTATTAAAGAAAGAATTGAATTTGTAGTTGGAAGATTTTCCCAGAAAGAAAACTCCAGGCCCCGATAACTTCTTTGGTGAATTCTTCCAAGCAGTTAAAGAAGAAATAATACCAACTCTGCACAGACTTTTCCAGAAATTTGAAGAGGAATAAATACTTCCCGACTTATGAGTTCTCTCCAACTTTTTGAGGTTAGTATTACTTGGATATCAAAACCAAATAAGACATTGCAAGAGAAAATAACTATAGACCAATATTCCTTATGGAGAAAGACATAAAAATCCTAAACAAGTACTGGTAAACCCATTCCGACAAATGTAAAAACGCTAACACATCATGGCCAAGAAGTCTTTATCCCGGGAATGCCAAGTTGGCTTAGCAATAGGAAGTCAATAAATGTAATTTACTATATTAATAAAACCAAAAAAGAAAAACCATGTAATGATCTCAACAGATGCAGAGAAAGCATTTGACAAAACCCAACATCTACTCCTGATAAAAATTCCCAGAAAATTAGGAATAGAAGTGCACTTTCTCAACAGGATAAAGAGCACCTGTGAAAGATCTACTGCTAACATCGTAGACTAAGAGCTTTCCCCTAAGATTAGGAACAAAGCAAAAATGTTCACTTTCCTCATTTCCATTCAGCATGGTACTAAATGATCCAAAAGTCAAGAAAAGAAATAAAAGTCATCTAGATAGGAAGAGACTGTCTTTATGTGCAAAAAACATGGTGGTTGACATAAAAAATCTTATGAAATTAATAAAAAGCTATTGGAAGTAATAAGTGAATTTTGTGGATCACAAGATCAAAATGCAAAAATCAGTTGTATTTCTATATACTAGTAATGTATAGTCAGGCATCAAGATTGAAAAGCCATACACTTTACAATCAATAATATCATGTCAATATTATCGATATTATTTTCATATCAATAATATGAAAAAGTTGGGATAAATTGAAAAGAAGATGTACAAGATCAGAGTGTGAGTTGGCAGCGATGGGGTGCTGTTCTGCCCTCGAGCCCACAGTGTGCTTGACAGTGTTCTTGCCATGGTCTCCTCTCCCTGCCTTGCCTGGCTTGGGTTTCTTTTTCTGCAAATACTATTTCAGAGTCTTTCCCAATTGCTGGCTTTTCCCGGGTCCTCCAGGTATCTACCTTGTTACTCCCATACATAGAGCAGGGAAAAGTGAAGAAAGTGCTCAATACTTTCTAAGCATTGTGTTTTATTCCTGACTTCTCCTTTTCCTGGGACAGCACAGGGGAAAAACACTCTTCCTAGAACACGTAGGGCTTTCCTTTGTATTCAAAATCTTATGCATTGGGACCTGTTTCTCATTCTTAGGAAAGCCTGGGTTCTGGGTGCCACCTACACCTCTTCTCCTTGGGCACCTTCTCTGAGACTGTTTTTCTGTGTCATTATTTTGATGTCCAGATTGGGAAATCACCAAGTTACTTGATAAGCACACAGTTAATATGTCAAAGCAATAGGGCAAAGTACTATAAATGATTTTTTTCTTAGAGAATAACAAAAAGGAATGACAAAAATGTAGTGTGGTAAGATTTTACAGTGCTAACATAACTGTATTTTAAATCTTTGGTCTCTCTCTCTCTCTTTTTTTAAATTGAAAAGTAATAAATATCCTGTTGCTGATTTTATGACCTTGTGACTGGGGATCATGGTGTTGCCTCTGCTAAAAATCATTGTGAGTGCAGCAAAAGTCTGAGGTGACATTTACCATAGAGAAACCTCTCTGCACTCTTCTCCTTACCTGGTCAGTTGACTACTTCTGACATTCAGGGTTGTATATGAGTATTTTGGGACACGTGATGGAGAGATCCACCCCTCCCCCCTATACATGGTTTCTATCCTTGATAGGAAGGTCTTACATTTATTTTTATTAGAAAAATAAAAAATATAGATAGGAAAACAATTATGGACAAAGCATTATATTGATGAATGTAAAGTAATTACAATAATATAAAAAATGAGCACAGAAAATATGGAGAAAACGTGATCTAGTATGATTTAGCTGAGCAATGGAAGATAGACTGAATAATGACGTGGTTGATCAGAAGGAAAGAGGAAAGTACAAAGAAGATTCTTCCTTAGATATAGATTTAAAATGAGCAGATTGTTTATTTTGGATGAAAACTAGCTTGCAGGAGAAGGGCCCCTGGTCCAGAGGCCTTGAATTGTCTAGACTCTAGAGTAGCAATGTCCAGCTTTGCTACTCTAGAACACTCTGCAGTGATGGAAATGTTCTGTGGCTTCCTGTCCAATATGATAGCTGCTAGTAATGTGTGGCTATTGAGCTCCTGAAGTATAGTTAGTGAAACTGAGGAGCTGAGTTTTAAATTTTATTTAATTTTAAATAATTTTAATAATTTTATGATTCTAAAGGTCACATGTATTGGACAGCACAGATCTAGAAGCATACAAGGACCCAGCTCCTGAGAACTTTGCATAAGTCACATTTAAGGAACCTCCTGTTTCTCCTGCCCAATGTCTTGTTTAGTCTGGATCCTAAATCTTTTATGCCATTTTTTTTGGAAATGATATTATAGGCTTCTACTATTGTCACTCTTAGGAGGACTCGAAGCCCAGTAGCACTGGCCTCCTATTAGGACAGCAGGTGTAACTATCCCGGAGTAGGAACAGCTCAGCACTCACCACCCAGGCTCTTAATTCAGTGATTTTCCTATGAGGATGCAAGAGGCAAAGAAGGAATCAACGGGATTATGGACTCTTCTCCCAACCTTTGGACCCAGGACAGAAAATTTTCCTGGCTCCCATCCTCTCTCAGGGCAGTCATGTGTAACAGTAATTACTGATGGACATAAATCTACTTGCTGTTGAGTTATTACCAAATTGTTTGTTGTGAAGAAAAACAAAAGAATGGAATGGATGTTAACATAATCTTGGGACATTAAGAAAACGATTCAACAAATACAGCGCTCTCGAGTCCAGGCAGATTTTCTTTTGCTTGTATCGTCAGAGGTAGTGGCCTGCTCTCTACTTTTTCAAGTACCTTTGTCTCTAGAACCTTATATTTCTCCTGGGCTGCTCTGTTTCTTGAATTGAATAACAATACTAGAAACTACATCCTTCTTGCAGTTAGCACTTGCTGAAAAGTACAAGGTTGTACTCAAAACAGCATATTTAAAGCTAAACCTGTTTATCCCATAACTCTCATTTCCTTTTATTTGCTGGTAAGATAATCACATAATCATAATCACAATCTTCAGGAAGTCTGTAACTGGGCAGTGGCCAGAGGTGATGCCAGAGAAGGGAGGATAGTATCCTTTTAATTCAAAGAGACCTTGCATGCTCCGCTGACTCTGTATGGTAGGGGACAGGCCAACTGAGAGTTGTGACACATTCCTGGGTCGGGTCATTGCTTTGCTTACCTATTATTGTGCTACAAACTCAGTGACTTAAAACAACAATGTGCTATTTTGTTTGTCATGGTTCTGACATTGATGGGACTCAGCTGGATGGTTCTCCTTTGGGGACTGTCCAATGGATGTAGGCAGATAGTGGCTAACCAGGATTGGCTGGCTTAACACCCAAAATGGTGCTCTCTCATGGTGGTAGTTGGTTCTGGCTGCCAGCTGGGATGGAGTGTCTCCGTGTGACCTCCATGTGGTTTAGAATTTCTAATAGTATGGCAGCCTCAGGATGGTAACACCTCTTATCTGACAGATAAAGAGGTCATGAGTGAGTGTTTCAAGAAGCCTAAGAAGAAGCTGAAAGGTTTTTGATGATCTGGCCTCAGGAGACCCAGAAAGTCAATTCCGCTTCATTCTATTGATTAAGTAGCCAGACCAGCCCAGATTCAAGGGGAGGGAAATTAGACTTTACTTCTTAATTGGAGGAGAAGCAAAGAATTTGTAGCCATCATTAATCTACTATAGCGATCATATTAAAAGGGAACCATTTAGAGAAAACAAATTGGCAGTAATGTTTGGAAAGATCGAGAAGAATTGAAAGGCTGCAATACGAACGCTGGATTTTAGAAGGTGCTTGTGGTGCTTGACAAAACACAGAGACCAATTACAGAAACTTGCAGAGAACCAAAGGTGGTGGGACTGGGTAGGAAATACCAGGAAATACGTTTAAGGCAGCTAGTACTTTTGTTATGTTTAAAGATGAGTTTAAGGAAAGCATTGCTTTTGTCACATGTCCATGTCACATGTCACATGTCCATGACTGAGGAGGAAGGCTCTAAGGGGCCCTTCTTGGATAATGTGGGGAATTTGGTAACCGCTGCATATTGGATGATGATGGCTGATTTGGTTATTGGTGCTTTGACTTTCATGTGTTGCACCAACCATCAAATCAAGATCTGGCTCATGAGAAAGAGGCCACTGGTCTGGTTTCTTTAGGCGCAGCTCTTCTTAGAAGCCGCTACATCTTTGGGTCTCTGGAACTTGCTGTGCTGTTTCTGTGCTGTTAGCATGGAAAAAAACCAGGTGCAAGAAATTTCTTGCACTCAATGGCTTTCACTGAGCAAGATTAAAGCTGCATTAGAACAAGAAGTTGGCAGGGCTGCCTTCCTCGTCCATCTCTTTGGCCTCCTCTTATAAAGGAAGTTAAGAAATAGTTTCTTGCCCGAGGCAATTTTATGATATTCTACACTTTCTCTTCCACTCCTATCTCTAGTTTACATGCAGCTTTCTGACTGGTAAAAGTCTTGTAAAATCGGAGGAATCTGAATGGAAAGATGATCAGAGAAACTCACATAAAACTGCTTAGAGAAGTGGACTTAGAGAAGTGGATGGGTGGTAATAAGAGACACAGATTGAAAGAGTGGTTATTTGGAGGTCAGGAGGTGGAAAATGTGTGAAAGGAACGAAAAACGAGGTTGTAGAAGGAAGTCCATGTAGGACAGTGGTTTTTAAATCTCTCTCAGGGAACACTGTGGTTCTGTGAGCAGTTACTGGCAGTTCTATAAATAACACAAAATAGGCGTAGCAAGAATCACAGAGGCCCTGTGTGCAAAGATGTAATTTTATTTTCCACAACGGAAGTCAATTTAGCTCACGGATCCTTGTTTCCATCTCTAGCGCCAGAAAAAAATCTCTCCAGCAGAGTTGCCTCGTCTCCACTGGCTCAAGACTCCATCTCCTCCATTCAGAATCCTTTCCTTCGCCAACCCCTTTTGTCCTTTGAAGAGTAACTGGGGTTCTTTGGGGGCGGTGGAGGTGAAGGACGTGGGCTGCTCATGGCTCCTCTGGGGAGGGTTTCTGTCTAAAGGTCATCCTCTGGACTTAACGACCCCAGCTTGGATCATGTTTATCCCGATGTCCCCAGCTGCAAGGGCTGCTCTCACTGGTGGCCTTCTTACCCCTTAGCAGTCCCTTTCGAGCGGCTGGGGACTCTGAACACAATGGGGGTGTTGCGTCACCATTTGTGAAACAGCCCATCCTCTGACCCAGGCAGTTCTACGGTGACAGCTGCCCCTTGGCACAGACCACTCTGGACACATGGCTTTGCTATGACACTGATGATCTCCAGGTCTTTGTTTCTTGTGCATCATTAGATACTCTTCTCAAAGAAGGTCCTATGATTTGAGCAGCTTGACAAGAGGGGCACACACTGAAAATCCTCATGGGATACAATCTCTCTCTCTCTCTCTCTCTTTTTAAAGTAGGCTCCACTGTGGTCCAGTGTGCCCTATGCGGGGCTTGAATTTATGACCCTGAGATTGATCAAGACCTGAGGTGAGATTAAGAGTCCGACACTTAACTGACTGAGCCACCCAGGGGCCTCCAAACCGTTGGGGGGATATGGTCTCCCAAGAAAGGTTGTCTGGGGGTGGCAGACAGTCAAGTCTTCCAAATGACAGCAGTCTCAGAGACGGGAGGGTAGGGAGGGAGACACACTCCAGAAGGTGTCACGAGACTCTGGATGTTATTTTTATTTCTCATTAATTTTTGTCAAACACATCTGTCATCACCTTCCTGAAGGGATATGGCTCACACGCAGGTACACCCTTGCATTCAGAGCATCTGTGTGGTGTTGAGACCAGAGTATGTAGGCCTGACAACCTCCACCTCATGGGTCTTCAACTCTGGGATGAGGCAGGACAGGTGGACACATGAGCTACCTAGGAAATGAAACAAAGGGAAGAGGCAAGTCAGGGAAAGTAGTCAGCACGGCTGAGTGAGGGAGGAGGTGAATTTAAGGTGCTAGATGGGACCGTGGTTATAGTTGAGAAGAGAAGGTCTTCAAAAACCCATCCTCATAGTATAGAGGAGTATTTGAGTGTCTTCTCCGAGTCTATGGGCCCATGTGTGTAGCAGGATGGTTGGGGTAGTGGTGGGTGGGAAGCATCAGAATATAAAGAAAAAAAAAACTCAAGGAAAAGTGTAATTTTAATTTCTACATTATTGCACAGACCAATTTTACTCTCTTTTTGTAAACTGTTTAAAAACCTTTACTATATAAATGGCAAGATATGTTTATGTTCACCAACAATGCTCGTTCCACAGCACTCAGCCTGGCTGGCTTGTTTTAGCTTTGATTACCACTGGGGACACAGGAGCCGAAGTAGCTTCAGGTGGAGGATTCACAGAAAGGGCATCACTATGGGGGCTTGAAGGGACAGTTGTTCCCAAGCCTGGCTGCACAGTAGAATCACCTGGGAGTTTTGATAACACTGACACTTGGGCCTCAGCCTCAAAGATTTTTGTGTGATGGATCTGGACATCACTGGTTCAGATTTCTCTCCTGGTGATTCTAAGGTTTCAAGAACCACCACCCTAAAAAGGAATACTAAAGAGATGGGGGAGAGCTGATGAATTCTCACAATACCATGTTACTGGTCCCAGAGTTGAGTGTGTTCCTTGGAGAAAGAGGAACCAGATGCAAACACTGGAACCAGATAAATTAAAAAAAAAAAATAGAGAAATTGTCATCATATCAATCCACAAGGCAGCATTAGGATTGATGAATTATTGCTGGTAATTTCTCTATCTGGGCCACCTGAGGCCAGGGTTATCTCAATTCTTGGGGTTCTGACCACGGCTATCAAGGGATGGGTTAGGGAAACCAGGACCTGCCCAGCCTGGAAGGGATACAGGAAGGGGGTGTGCGAGTTCTGTTAGGAAGGAAGCAATCATCATTTACTCAACGTGTCCTCGGAGGAGGATGGCTCATTAGGCGCTCAAAACAAGTCAGGGTCCGGTCGCTTGCTGGAGGTACGGCGGCGTGGAAAGGGAGGAGCAGCTTGCAAGCCCCTGGCTGCTGCCGGTACCCAGCGTCCTTCCCTCCCCGCACCAAGGTCCACGTGGGACCCTGGCCATTCACTCAGTTTCCCCGAGGGCCAGGCCTCAGGTGCAAAACGAGCGGATGGGAGTAAGTGGGTTTTACGCTGAAAAGGATACCTGGTGTGGCCGAGAAGCCTGGTATCACGACGGTACCACCTGTGAGCTGCTTCTGCACCCGGGCACATAGCAGTAGCGATATAATAGCGGGGGACCCCGTGTCGTATCAAACCGGGGCCTGGCGCTGGCTTACGGCATTAGTATCTGTCCCCTGCCCACGAGATGGGTGCTGCTCTGACCCCTTTTCACAGAAGAAGAAACGAAGGTACCGGGAAGGTAGTGGGTGCGGCAGGTTGGCAGGCCAGGGAGGGCCGGCCAGGGCTCCGGGGCCTCGGGGGGCTCGGGGGCTCGGGGGGCTCCGGGGACTCGGGGGGCTCGGGGGGCTGACCGACCGACCGACACCGTCCTGCCCTTGGCTGGGGAGCGGGGCCGAGAGCTCAGGGGCGGGGCGCGAGCTGCAATCGCCAACTCGTGCCCGGGGCCCCGCAGTCGGTGGGGAGCCCGGCCGCGGGTCCAGGGGGCGTCCCGGGTCACCCCGGGTGGGGCCGCCGCTCCGCGGTGCGGGGCGCCCCGGGCCCGCCGAGGATGCGCGGGGCAGGGCGGTGTCCCGGCTCCCCTGGGTAGGGCGCGGGGCACCCGGCCAGCTCGCTCCCGCCCGCGCCCGGCCCGGCCCGGCCCGCCCCGGCGTCTCCGCCCGCCCCCGTCCGTCCGTCCCCGCCCGCGGCGCCCGAGCCCGAGCCGGAGCCGGAGCCGGAGCCGGAGCAGAGCCGAGCGGAGCCGCCGCGCTGCAGGGGCCGCGCCCGCAGTCCCCCGGCGCCAGGGCGGCGCGGCTCCTGCTCCGGCCCCGCGCGGACCCCGGAGCCCAGCCGGAGCGCGGGCATGTGACCGCCGCGCCCCCTCCGCCGCGCCGCCCGGAGCGCCCCCCCCACCCGGAGCGCCCCCCCGGAGCGCGCCCCCGCCGCCCCCGCCGGGCCCCGCCCAGGTAGGAGGCCCCGCCGCGCCCCCCCGCGCAGAAAGCGCCCTTCCCCAGTCACCCCTGCGTGTCAGTTTGTTGTGGAAGGAGGTGGCGGCGGTGACATCTGCGGGGATTTGGTGTGTTTTTATTCCCGCGTGAAGCCGGAATAAGGGTTGTTCAGATCCTTTTGGGGGGAACTTGCTGGTGGTCCTGGAGGGTAGTTCCAGGGTGTGCGTGTGTGTGTGTGTGTGTGTGTGTGTGTGTGTGTGTGTGACTTGCTTCCATGCTTTGGAATCTGGCCAAGTTCAGCTGGTTCGGGAGGGCCCCGCTCGGGGGTTTAGGCTCCGAGGGGTCAGTCTGGTCAACAAGATGAGGGACCCTGGAGGGTCTATAGAGTGGGGGAGCTGACTTGCCCCCCCCCCCCCCCAAGACTGCCCTGAGTGTAGCTACGAACAGACGCCAAGAGGACACTCGTGCACAACAGGCAGGTCCAGTACTTCGCAGTTTAAAAGGCCCTCTCCGTTTCCCTTTTATCCTCCCTGCCGTCTTGGGAGACACATGCTATTATGACTTCCCTTTCAGGGCAGAGTGAAGCCGAGGCGTAGACGGGGTTACTGACCTGGGGGACTGGCACCCAGAAGGAGGGCGACCCCTCTGGACTCCAAACCTATGCCTCTGCTTTAGGGCAGGATGGCTCCCATGGTCAGTGCCTACCAGGGCTCTCTCGCCTGTGCTGCGGAGGTGGTGTGGATTCCCGCCCCGGGCATCTGTCCGCTGTGATTCTTGGTGGCAGGAGATGCTCAGCAGATGGGCATGTCCCAGGGTTTTAGCCTCACAGCGTAGGAACCCAGTAAGGGACGTCTGGGCCACTGATACCATGGAGAAAAAGGTGAGCCGAGATCCATCCATCATTGGAAGGTGCTCTCTGGGTTACCCTGGCTTGGCACCAAACTTCTGGAAGGTGAGTATATAAAATGGAATTCCATGATTATTATTGGTGAAATGCGGAGAGCCGGGGGATGCGGGGTGAGGGGAGTGCTGGGGAAGTCTGCTGCCCCTTTTCCCACCAGCTTACTGTGTACTGTGGGCATTTTTTTCTCTCTTGACTGCTTTTAATTTCTTATTTAGAGTCCTATTTAATATTTCATTTACTATTCTATGTTCACATCCTGTATTTTGTTTTATGCTAGACAAAAAGGCAGGGCCTTTGGGATGTGGAACCCCTTATTTGTTTTCAGTCTTATTTGGCTAGCTGCCACTGTACTGCGTGTGGAGCATCACTTGCACCTGTCCACCCTGGGGTAGCCTCCGTGTAGTTCCGGAAAGATATTTGACCTGAATTCTCACATGACCTTGGCATGGCCAAACTAAACCTTTCTTTTTAAATAGGCTCTGCTCAGCCCTGTGGGGCATAATGTGGCAAGGCTTTCTTTATGGCTTTTTTTTAAGATAGTATCTTTTGAGTAATTCTTTTACTGTTGGTTAAACACTGTTAGATACACTTATTTATTTAACAAATGCTTATTGAATGTCTACTCTGTGCCTGGTACTGTTCCAAGTACTGAGGGTAGAGCCGTGAATGGGATAGGTTAAAAACCCTGTCCTCTAATGGATATGAATCTTTTTGGTTGAAGTCCCAGGACAACTGCTGTCTTTTTGCATAAGAGGGGGGTCTTTGAACTTTGTCTCATTGAATAGAGTGTGGGCACCCCGGCTGCCCACAGGCAGGACACCATTCAGGGTCTCCAGTGGAGAGGGCAGGAAGGTAACGGACACAGAGACAGCTCCGTGGTTCCGAAGGATTGGTAGGGGTGCTGAGATATACCCTAGGGCTTGGCTGTGCACTTGGAGGGAAGATGGAGAACGTGTAGTTGGGATGCATCAGTGGAATATGGCGCGTCCACCTGGAAACAGGTAGAGATGTTGTAAACAGAGCATCTTATTAACCAGCGTGGCAAAGCTGGACAATTGCAGTGAACTACCATTGCACAGGGGGTGTGGAAGTGCAGAGATTATGTTACATGACGGACCCACTGTGAACTTGTCAGTTGAAGGACAGTGGTCATGGGGGGGGGTGCTCATAGGCTGTTCACACCCCCCCCCCCCCAGTGATGTTCCCTGTCTGCTGCTGCGTGCAGGAACTGGGTTTGTGTTTTCCTTTCTTTGAGGTTGTCAGGAGGGCTCACAGGATCTGTGCTGTCAGCAGCTTTGTTCCTCCCTCCCTCCACCCTGCCCTTGCCTGCTGTGACCTCAGGAAATGCTGCCAAAGCCTCCTGGTCACGCTCAGCACTTGGGAGTATGTGGAGGAGCCCTGGTACCAGGGTGATCTCACCACGTGTTGAAAGGGGCTGGGGTTCCGGAAGGTCCCTGGTCACCTACATACCTTTGAACTCTGCACTGTCTCCCCTTCTCTTACACGAGGCAGAGTAGTGGAGGCTTCCTCCTCCACCCCATTCCTCCTGTTCCAGAAAGGATTTATAAGATGCCATAAATTAAAAATAGGATGAAAGAAAACCAAGAGTGGAGATGAAGTGGCGCCCTCAATGAGCCTAGCAAGGTGTCAAACGTAAACCTTCATGAACTCTAGATTTGCAAAGTTGCCAAGTGGGGCTGCAGGTGCGGCAGTAAGCGGGTGCTGCAGCCTTGCCTGCACCATAGCATCGCCTGAGGCGCTCTGATGACAAATGGCAGGACTTGACCACAGACAGAGCAAACAAACTAGCGTCGCTGGGGATGCGCCCAGGCACTGGTGTTTTTAAAGCCCCCAGGTGGTTCTCACGTGTAGCCAAGGTTGACAACACTGATGTACTTTCCTTTCAGTGGTGAGAGAAAGGAAACCTGGTGGGGCATAGCTGTCTGTGTCTTCAAGACACAAAGAAGTGCTCAGGAGAAGTAAAAAGAATTCCTGGTATGGAGAAAAGTGGGACCTTTCCTGTGGTGCAGATCCCCTTTCAGGAGGTGCAAGGGCAATTTTAGGCTGTCTCTTGAAATGATTCCCCATTGCAAGTGCAGTCGGGTAACGGAGTTTCAGCTGGACTTAGGGTGCTAGTAGGAGGTGGGGGAGGTGGCCTGTGCACCCCAAGTTCTGCACATATGGCTTCCCAAACCAGAGAAGGTAAGGACCCCAGCAGATACAGCCCATGACTGCTGACCCTGAGTTAAATCAAGAGTTACATGCTGTCACTTAGATCAGTGCTTGTCAGCTCATTCAGAACCCCTTACCCCCTTTAATGCAAATACTTGCAATTCTAAAATGATATAATGAAACTTACCTGCAACGTAATTTCCAACTAATCAGTATACTAGCTCGATGTAGTAAAGAATCACAGTGTGGATGGATGCTTAGGCAGAGCTAAACTGGAACCCAGTGTGGCTGCTAAATGTGCTATATAGACTAGAATGTAGGGTCACAGGGAATGGCTCCAAGTGTGGTCTGGAACAGAGGCATCTTGGTGGGGATCCAAGTACCACTGAGTGATGAGTGACTTTTGCTCATGGTCTAAGGTCCAAATGGTAGTCAAAGGTAGTCTTGTCTGTTTTCACAGTAATCACATTCCTGGAAAATCCAGTATATATGAAAAGTGTGCCAGTATATATGTTTTATGTAAGCGTAGGATAGAGTTAGGCGCTAGGCTCCCCAGTGATAAAGGGCATGGAGGCTTGGAAGTCATGCACAGTCTTTACTTTGCAGAACTGCTTTGCATTGTACCGAAAGTCAGTCTACCACCAAATGCTTCATTTTGATCATCCAAAGTATCCCCTTCTCCATACTTTCACAAGTGCTCCCTTAGCAGCCAGACTGACCCCTTTGAGAACCAGTGCATTCCCCATATCACTTGGTCATAATGCCAAGTGGGCGCTGGCATAGCAGGGCACTGATGGGGTGTAAGCCAGCCGTCCGTGTGCGCTCATGTTAACTGTTAAAGGGTTGTGTTGGTGATGATAGAAACCAGAATGGTGGGGCCATGTGCAGTCAAGGGTGGCTAGTAAGGGACACATAGGAATTTTAGAGAAGGATAGAAATGATCCATGTCTCGATGGGGTCTTCCTGGTGGATTCAGTTGTCACAGTAAATGGAATTATACACTTAGGTTTTACTGTGTGTGGCACTGTATGCGTATTATAGCTCGGTTAAAAAAAAAACAGAAACCTCAGAGGAGTGAGGACAGAAAAATTCTTATTAGAGAAGATCTAGTCCCAAGTTCGTTGTGGAAAAACAGACACTGTGTTAAAATCCAATCCAACCATCGAGCCCATTCATGTTTGTGGCCCTCTGGTGATGGTAATCCTGACCCTCTGTGCCTTATTTTTCTCTCTGCTGTGAAAATTCACATGAAACCACCGATCTGGTGGCTTTGTGCCTTGTCATAGCTGAACAACTTAGACTGCATAGCGACACCTGAAACCTCTGGGGCTATTTTTACTTTATCTTCAAATCCCTGTGCACGATAGGCTTTGATGGTTAAAAAATTTCCCTTGCCTCATTTGTGTGAGTAAATAAACCAGATGAATCTGCTATGAGGCAGGCTTTTGGATCATCTGATAGGAAAATTGCAAAAATTTCAGTGTTTCTCAGGCTTTCTGAGATGATGAGTGTTTCTACTGCCTCTGTCGAAGGAGTGGTTTTGGTTACTCATGGTTTTGGATAACTTTTTCTCTGGGGGAAAATCAGGCATAGCCACGCTGAACACACAGTTGGGTTGTAGGATGTCGAAGTGTGGTGGGGTGTCCGTCGCTCATCTCTGTAGAACAGAAACAGTCGTATCATACCGTGGTCAACCCCAGACTGTGCCACGTCCTTGTTCTGCCTTCCCTGTCTCAAGTGTGGAACCATCCTAGGGGCTCTGCTCAGTAATGTTAGGGTTAGATCGCTCTTTTGTGTCCTTTGTAGGTGTGACTTTGGGTGGCCCTCATGGTTCCGTTTCCCATGCGCGGGACCGGATAGAGATGGTTGTGGGTGCTTATGTAAGGCAGTGCCTCTCAGATTTTACCACCAAAGGACTCCTCTTGAGAAATGAAGAGTAAAATGCTCCATCTAGCACTCCAGAGTGGCTCACCTGAAGAGCTATTTCTTTGATGACTCATGTTTTACATCTTGGAGATTTTTCTTTCCATTTTGTAATATAGCTGCGTTTTCTCTAATATAAAGATAACTCCACCCAGAAAAATCCTTGAGTCAAATCAGTACACCAGAAAGTTGGACTCTGAGTTCCTTCGCTGGCTACAGCTTCTGGGGATTTGCAGATTCTAGATTAAGAAACTGGGACTCGTGGTAAGTCCAGAATTCTAAAGTATTTTCTACAAGCATGTGGTTCTATGGCTTTATGAGTAAGTTCCTTTATGCCTTGTCTTTAAAACTAACATTTTTGGTCTTAACAGCATTGGAGACTGTTTAGTTGCTGTTTGAGTCCTTATAAGAGGTGAAGATCATAATTCCAGGCTTGATTTTAATGCCATGCCCCGTTCCCCCTACGTGTTCACGGTGGTTCTCGGTAGAACAAGGAGGTTGTGACGATTCATGACCTGAGGAGCCTGCGTTAGTCTTTGCTTCTTCCAGGGACTATCCACAGTCCCTTCTCAGTTATAGTCAAGTAGTTGGAGCCAGATTCTCTGAATATTTCTCTGCTGTGTCAAATATACACTTACATACATGTTGAATAATGTTCGGGATGAGAAATCGTATTAAACAATGTTGTGTATATATTTGTAAGTGTGAAGAGTGAGCTGGTATTAGATGGAGATGTGGAAAGTACCATTAGGATTTCTGTTTAAATTTCGGATGTGAGTCCCGTCAAGTCCCTGGAAGGTGGAAGAGGTGGCTTCTGCTGCTGTGTTCTCTTTCTTCTTGGGTTTCTACAAGTTTGGCTGCTGCAGGACTTCCCTTAAAGCCAGGCAAGAGAGGTCCTGTCCAGGCCCTGTACTTTGGAGGGTTCTGCTCTGCCTCCTGGCCAGTTGCATGCCTCAGCACGGCCAGGAGTCTGTAGGGCTAAAGGGATGTGCCTGCGTGGGACCTGTGCCCATCAGCATGGCCACGATCCAGGTACCTAGGGTCCCCGAAATTCGTTGGCCTAACAGCCTGGGCAAAGCATATACAGGCCTCTTTCTTAGGCCATGCCCCTATGAATGCCACAGCCAGTGTGCCTCCCTGGTCCGACTGGCCCTGGCTGTGCAGGTGGGGGGAGGACAGACTTCAGCCTTGGATGTGTGGGCTGGGCTGTCTGCCTGCATGTGTGCCCAGGGCCCCTCATGATGTGTGGCCAAGCCAGGGGCAATCCAGGGAGTCCAGCTTGGAGATTAATGTCGACGGAAAGAGCACGGGCCATGCCAGGGGCTGCTCCATGCAGATGCTGTATGGGACAGTGCCTAATGTGTGGGGTGTGTCTGATGCGTGCCACCTCTGTCCTGTGCCTGGCTGCTGTCCTGGAAGGCAAGCTGCACAATGTGGGGGAATTCCTCAGGAATCAGAAGGAAATTCCTCAAGGTTGTAGGAAATTCTTCAAGAATAAGAAGGCGTTAATAGATGCTGTGTGGCCACAAAGTGGGCATAAACACCTCTTCCCTCTTCCCTGGGGCCCTGGGCCTTGTGGAAGCCACATGGGTTCTGGTGACTGTCCCTCTGCAGCCCTCTCCCCCACCCCCCAGCTGTCACTTTTCCTGTGTCTGCACCGGGCATAGACTTCCTTGCAGACTGACAGGACAGCTAGCAGATGAAGCTAGCCCTTCCTGGAAGCGGCTTCTGTTGGAGGCCTGTGTGTTCACTGTTCATTCTTAGACTTCACCTCTGCTTCTGTAATTTAGTACATGTCGAAGTAGGTCATCCCAGGTCTAGTAGGACATTGCTGTACGCCTCCCATTCGCATTTCCATTTTATTTTCAACAGACAAGTAGCTTCGCAGGGTTCTCCATGTGCCACAGAGTCATGGTGTGATGTACTGGTTTCCAGATGTGTTGTAATCACTGAAAAGCAAGGGGAACTGTACTCAGGAAGTTCACATTGGCCAGCTCTTTTCATGTGATTGTCATAGAAAGCTGTGCTTCCTGTCTCCACACCCCAGAGCACGGCAGTGAGTGGACCAGGCCTCTAGGGACAAGGGGCAGGGGTGACCAGTCGAGGCCGCCTGTCATGCCAGACCCTGGCTGACTGCCCTCACTGGGCATCAATACCTCAAGGCGCTGCCGCCAAGCCTCTACACAAGGGCTGGAATCTGCTATGGAGGAGATGGTAGGCAGGGCGGGAAATTTCATATGTAAAACAGACATCACCGCACCTCAGGGTGGGAAAGGAGCAGTGTGTTAGGGCTTGCTAATTTGCTGAGAGCATTGGTCCTCTCCCCTTCCTTAATCCTTTTATTTTATGCGGGGAAATTCATCCAAATCTGTGACATTTTTGATTGTTAATACTTTCTAAAAATATTTTGAATTTTACTCAGAAACCACTTTCAAAAATCACAGCAGGTTTTGCTCAGTTGCCTCCGAACAAGGGAGGTTGACTTAGCTTAGCCAGTGTCCCTGCCAGGGAGAGTCGCTCCCAGCGTCTGCTCTCCCTCCTTCTGTTCTCCCTCAGTGTCCTCCCTGGCTTCCTGGCTGTGCACCCTTGTGAAACCCCTGAAGTAGTAATCTTCCTTTTCCAATGTGCTTCCCAGCCTCATAATGGTTGCCCTTGCATTTCTCTTCTCTGACTCACACTCAGTACCCGTATTCCATCCTTTCCTCCTCTCTGGATTCGAAGCCAGATTTTTGTCCATGTGTTGTCTGATGTGAAGATGTTGGAGAGATGAATCCCCCTTCCCTCCCTTCCTTCCTGAGCTCTTACCACATGCACAATGAGTAGGTTGGGGCCCTCTTCACTGGAGCATGGGAGAGGGAGAGGATCTTCTCTGTATCTTTCTCTTCTGGCCCAAGTAGAGAAGACCAGCAACTAGGAGAGCCACAGCCACTGCCCGAACCCTGAGTCTCAGAGCCAGAGGTCTGAGGCAAGGGGCCCTGTGCCAGGGAGAACCTATGTGACTTGATGCTCCTGGCTCTGGAGGAAGAGGGTGTCTCCAGGCACCCCGGGAGAGGCCTCTGATCAGAATCCGCTCACAGCTAGTCAGAAGTCCCAGAAGAAGCAGGCTGACTCAGATGGAAGAACCAAGTGATGGCCCCGGGAAGCACCATGGAGGCACCATGGAGGCAGAATGGCAGAGCGCTTGCAGTTGGGCAAGGAGAAGAACCCGTGACTCAAGTAACAGAGGACAGGAAGAAGAGACAGTGAATATAAAAATTCTTTTAAAAACTTTCTGGGGCAAAGAGGAATAGAGAAAATGAAGTGGTTTAGGGGGCTTGGGAAGTCAACTCTGCAAAGCGTTTCCTGGACTTTCCAAGTAATTTCATTTCGTGTCATCCTTCCCCCATCCCCCCCCCTCTTAATTTCTCTGCCATCCCCTATACCTTCCCACCCCCAGGCTGCACTCCTTCCTCAGCCATGCTAATGGAGGTGGGGAGGGCGCTGTGCCTAGGACAGGGGCCAGGAACCCCGGAACATCAGGGAGTCTTTGACTTTGTGTTATGATTCCTGTAGATAAGCCACTGTGTCTCTGACCCCCTCATGTTATGCTGTGTACCTTCCCATCAATCTAACATGAACAATCAGGTGGTAATTAATCCATTTAATCTAAGCAGAGTGTTGGTGTTGTCTTAGGCTGTTTTATTGATTGGACATTAAAAGGCGTTATGCTTCAGCCTTACCAGCATTTCAAAGACCCAAGGAAATGAATCAGACCTGGAAAAAACCAGAGGCTCCAAAATATTAAAAGTAAACTGTAAAACCAGGGAATGAATGGTGGAATGTCTGCAGGACATGACAGGTAGGGCAGTCACAGCTCAGCTTTTTGGAAGTTTCCAATTCTGTAACTGGGAAGGCCGGTGTATTGATAAGTGTGGTATAAGGAAGCCTGAGGACTCACAGTGGACCTGTTCTTAAAAAGGGCCTGTTCATTTTTTCCTGGCATCTGTTTCTCTCTGAGCTCTGAGCTCTGTTCTCCAAGTGCATAAAGTGGTGAGCTGCCCATAGGCGATTCAGCCTTTCTGCATCCCTGGGCCCAGTGGGATGTGATGGGTCGTGTGTGTTTATTCCAAAAGAGATGGTGATTATCAACCTCTTGGTAGTCCTCACCCCCGTGACTCGATTTTCTGAGCCTCAGAGGACAGTAGAACATGTTGATCTTTAAAAGTGTGACTCCTTTTTGTCAGCTTGTTTTGGGTTTTTTTGGATACCTTTTGAGGTCTGCACAGTGATCAGTGACTTTAAGCTTCTTCATTGCAGCTCACACCGTCAGGTGCACTTCCTTCCTCAGGTGGACTTGTCCCCTTGAAGATGCAGACTCCATCCTGCGAAGCAGGACTGCTTCACACAAGAAAGGGCCATCTTCAACCTAACAGGGCTACTTCCCCAGCTCGGGCCTGCCGGCCTTTTCTCACAGATAGGTGGAGTCTCCAACCTCAGCTTCAGGTGATCCTGGCATATCTCTCGTTGTGTACAGAACATTCTGTTTGTCCATACAGTTTCCTCTGGGCTAGCTCCATGGTTTTATCTGATTTCTGAAGAGGTCTGTGACCCACAGCACACCCACTTTCCCGGGGTCACTAACCTACTACTATGGTTTGTGACCTCTGTGATGATGGCTGTCATTGCACTGTGTGCTGTCCAGTTCCAGCACATTCCAGTGTCTGCATCACTCAGCTATCAGCTGACACTTGTATTTGATATTTGGCAGCCCTGCTAGCTAGCCCCAGCAGACCCAGGGCATCTCCTTGGGCTGCCTGTGGTTCTGGAACCTGTCCTTACCTGGCCTGGCTCTCACTGGTCCCCACCTGAATGAATCGGGGCTGGTGCATCCTAGACCCCCTCTGTCATCCCTCCTCTCGCTGGTCTCTGAGTGAGTCTCAGATACGCCCCTTTTCTTGTCTGTCTCTTACTGTAGGCTGGCTCATGGTCTCATCTTCCCTCATCTCGACACCCTTTCACGGCAGCCTGTTCTCCCTGCCTACCCTCTTGTCTCTGATTTATATTCCACATGGGTGCCAAGATTTCTATAAAAAATGGAATCTGATTGTACACCACCCTATGGCTTCACACCTGTAAGTGATTTTCTTTTTTTGCTACCTACAAATTGGCAGTCCTAGGGCAGCCCCGGGTGGCTCAGCGGTTTAGCACCGCCTTCAGCCCAGGGCCTGATCCTGGAGACCCGGGATCGAGTCCCATGTCAGGTTCCCTGCATGGAGCCTGGTTCTCCCTCTGCCTGCATCTCTACCTCTCTCTCTGTGTCTCTCATGAATAAGTACATAAAAAATCCAAAACAAAAACAAAAACAAATTGCAGTCCTAACTCCAGAGCCAGGCTCTGTGATCTGGGCACTGTCAGCCTCCCCAGCTTTGCTTCTTGGCTTCCCATCTTTGGTTTATGCTCCAGAACTGGAGGGGAGTGGTCTCCCCCAAGTGCTCCCCACCACCTCATGAGGTTGAGGTAATACCTCATCCAGGAGTCCTCCTCCAGGCTGACTTAGGGCCCTGGGCATTCCTCTCCCCATAGCCACCGCTGTATCACTGTTTAATTCTGTGGATGTTTCTGCTTTCCCTGCTGGCTAATGACCTGCTTGAGCCAGACTCAGGGTCGTCATTCCTGTTTGCTCCCAGGGCCAAGTGTGGATGCAGGCATGTGGTAGATATCCAATATACATTTGTTGAGTTCAGCAGTGAATGAATAAAGAGATGAATGGGTAGCTGAAAACATTTCACCAAAACTTGTATTTGTCATCAGCACCAGGGGTGATTTATAATCGCTAACATTTGAGTGTGACCACCTGCCAATGTCCTACACCCTCACATGTGACAACTCATTTCATCCTCAATAGCTGTCTGTGACAGATACTGCTGGCATCATCCCTATCTTGTCAAATGCGGAACTAAAATTAAGGAGGCTGAGCTTTGATCCAGTGTGCCAGTGATGGGGTGTGTGGGATACATCTGTGATCACATGTGGCTTATGCCTAAATTGTGGCCATCTTGAAGAGTGGCTTCTTATTTCCTTATTTTATGTCATTATTATTATTGTCTCTGGCACTAGCACTCTTCCTGGCATACGGCAGCACACTGATGCTCTTGAGAGACCTCCTTACTTGGCCACCCTTTCAACTACTGGCAGTACAAGTCTAGTCAGGTTTGGCATCATCCTTGGAATTTCTGTGTTGTTTGGGGTGCCTAGTGGGACTTGTGTTTGTTTTTGTCAGGAGTGTGGCTAGTTTGATCTTGGGTATATGTATCTTTACCTCCTTCCTTCCCATTGTCCTTCCTTGGACATATGACCCCATCTCCTGCCCTAAGGTCCTGGGAACTGATAACAGATTCAGAAGGTCCCCTGTTGAGAGGAAGGAGCCACTCTCTCCCCCGCTTTTTCTAAGAGCAGTTCGGGGGGAGGTGGAATAAAACCTGTACCCATGGCGCTTGGCTTTTGTGTTTTTTATAGACTATCAGAGTGGGAATTGCTCAGTGATCATCTGACTCCTTGCCCACTGTACATATGAGGAAACTGAGGCCCAGGGAGGTGTTGTGTCGAACATCACACTGCCCGGCAGCGGCAGGCCATTAGCCTTGGACTCGTAACGAATCAGCATTTCCCTACAATTACTTCAGAATTACATCTTCAGATATCATCTGTATAAAACTCACCCTGGCACCTTCCTTTTCTTCTCCCATGCTTAGTAATCAAACAAGTCCGATCTTGTGATTGCAGGAACGAACAGCTGGCACTGTTCAGTTAGTTTCCTGGTGTCTTTATGTTGTTTTAGATAAACTAACATGAGCAGTTGATTGGCCTGGAACTGGCCATCAGGAAATATTTTAACCCTTTATTTTCTGCCTCTCTCTCTCTCGTGGAGCCTTGAAATACACATCCACACAGTCACAGAAAGAGCTAGTAAGCCAGGTTGCTAGACTTTTTTAATATTCTAAATATAGGTTAGAAGTAAATGTGATAATAATGCAATTAATGTGGGTGAACCTGGGAGAAGGCCAATTGATGTGAATAAAATGTCAGAGTTACACGATATTTAAGGAATGTGGTCTTACTGCTGAGGTAGGCTTCAAGGCTTGAGCCAGGCTTAAGGATCTCATCCTCATGCGTGGGGCAAACCGAAGAAACTATAAAAGGGGATGTCTGCCATGCTTCGAAGGTCTTTTTTTTTCCTCTTTTCTGTCTTTATGTAAAAAGCCCATTGTGACATCTTTTATGTGTTTTAATACCACTTCTTAACTATAACATTTTACAGCTAATACTCAAATGATTGCACGCCATTAGAGTCTGAATTAGTGATGTCTTAGTAAAATATGTCTTGTGCTTGTAATGGACTTATGGCTACAGATAATATAAACAGGTTTTATGTCCTATAAAAATTAAAGGGCAAAAAAAAAAAATTAAAGGGCAGGTGATTTTAAAACATGAAACTACATTGTTTAGTCTGGACATTGCCCCGAGATTGGGTTAGAGAGCATAGCCATTTCTTTGGTTAATTTGTCGTCCCATGGGCTTGGTTCCAGGTGCAGTGGCATGTGTGGCAGTGACAGGCTTGTCACGGTGCCTGCCCTCACGACGCTTCCTGGCCTGGGATAACTGCAGTGAGACATTCCAGGGGCTAGGAGGAGGGCCTGGCTGGGCCACGGGTCTGGGTGGGAGGACAGTGATGGGGCTGAGACCTGATAGATAAGGGAGGTGGCCAGGTGAAGGGAGGGGGACCAGTGAAGGCAGAGGCTCTGAGGTGGAGAACAGGGCAAGGGGAGTGTGACTGCAGACTTGGGTGAGGGACAGCGGGGCAGGGCCTTGAGTCTGGCAAAGTAAGTCAGAGCCTCCGTACATAGAACCTGTATGCTCTGGCTAAGAAATTTGCTGGGGAGCTAGTGGAGGTGTTTTGAAAAGATCATTTGGTAAATGTGAGTCTGTAGACTCTGGATGGGAGGGAAGTAGTATGTCCACAGGCAAAGAGACCAGTGAGGGGCCTGTTGCCATAATTAATCCAGGCAGAGCTGGTGATTGCTTGAGCCGGAGGGGTCAGCAGTGTGTGAGTGAACCGGGCCACTTGACACATGCTGGCTAGGGTGAGTAAGAGAGGAGCTCTGGGGGCGGCTGCGTCAGGGTCCTTAACCTGGGTCTCCTGTTTTGTGTGTGGGGGTGTGTGTGTGTGTGGCTGGGGTGGGGCAATGCTGTGCCTGTCATGGAGGTGGGGAGAAGATGAGTTTAGTTGGGGGTCTACTGAATAGGAGGGATTCACAGGTCCTCAATTTGTGCAGAAGGTCACCGGGTGTATGAGTCCAGAACTTACAACGTGTCATGGTCAGGGCCCTGTTCAGGAGCACTCACGAGGAACTTGCCAAAGGAAAATGAGGCTGTGTTGAAACTTAACTTCATTTGTGATTGAGCAGTTTAGAAGGGTAGGCAAAATTGAGATTTTTTTTTTCTTTTTCTCATCAATAATTGATATTATTTTAGTGCCATTGTTTTATCGATACGAAATGGGCACGTTTTCCTTCTAGCATCAGTCAAGTACCTAATCTGGTTACATCCCCTGCCATGTATGTGGGCAAAGTGTTATGCAGTTGGTCATAATTACCAGGACCTCAATTTATTTATTTATTTATTTATTTATTTATTTATTTATTTATTTATTTTTTAAAGTAACTAGTTATTTTTTTTTTAATTTTTATTTATTTATGATAGTCACAGAGAGAGAGAGAGGCAGAGACACAGGCAGAGGGAGAAGCAGGCTCCATGCACCGGGAGCCTGATGTGGGATTCGATCCTGGGTCTCCAGGATCACGCCCTGGGCCAAAGGCAGGCGCCAAACCGCTGGGCCACCCAGAGATCCCCCAGGACCTCAATTTAATCTATAGCCCTATCGCTGACTGATAGCTTTCGAGGCTGATGCTATGTTGATGTGGCCTTCTAAACCACTCAGGAGCTGAGAGGCTTTGTTTTTGATTGTTCTCTTTGATAAGATGAGTACAGGCTCACTGTAGAAATGTTAGATAAAAAGCCTCAGAGAGGGGGAAAAACCATTCAATTTCTATATATTGTTATTATTTTTTTTAGTCTTCTTTGTTGTGTTTCTAGGTAGCTGTCAATTATTTGGTACAAACAATTTAGTTTGTCTACCTTATAAAATAAAGGTGTGATCTTTGAGCTGCACCTAGAAGTATGGAAAGACTTTTTGTAAGTGGGTCTTAGCAGTGGGGTGCATTCCAGCTGGAGAATAAATCCACACAAGTTAGAGGCAAGCTGGTTTAGATAATTTGGATATAGTGTAGATTAGATTTGGGGGAAATTTGAATGGGAAACAAGATTGGAAATGAATATTGGGACAGATGATAGAAGCTTTGTTAATCTTGGGGATCCCTGGGTGGCTCAGCAGTTTGGTGCTTGCCTTCGGCCCAGGGCATGATCCTGGGGTCCCAGAATCAAGTCCCACATCCGGCTCCCTGCATGGAGCCTGCTTCTCCCTCTGCCTGTGTCTCTCTTCCTCTCTCTGTGTCTCTCATGAATAAATAAATAAAATCTTAAAAAAAAAGTTTTGTTAATCTTAAATTGTTTGAACTTGTCCCCAGTTCTGACCAGAAACATGATCATATTGACGTACGGAGACTAACCCATCATTGTGACTTGGGGGTGAGGGTAGAGGCAGGTGGGAGTTAGTGTATATGGTTTTAGAGATTTTTCTGAAGTAGTAACATTTTCATTTTTGTTTCATGTCCATTCCTCTCTTTTCCAGGAGAATATGAAAGAGTTACTCAGGCTTGTTTGTTTCATAGCTATACTCATTTCTTCTCTGGAAGCCGGTAAGTTAAGCATTTCCTCATGTTCTTGTTTGCTGAAAAACTCTTTTGTTTAAAATACACGAAGTACCTTCCCTGACAGAGTCATTTTTTTCTCACCTGTGTCTGTTGAATCCCAGAACAGAGAGCCCTGGTCACAGAACTGTATTGTACATTATCTTATTTACAGATTGGGGAACTGAGGCCCAGTGAGGCTAAGAACTCATGTTCATGTAGCTAGTGTCAGAGCAGGAGCTAAATAAAATCCAGGCCTCCAATGTCAAGGCCGGGCCTCCTCTGACTTTGTTCCTGACTGAAGAGTGTGATGGGAGATCCTGACTTTCATTCAGAAGAGGTGTTAAATGTAGTCATTATGAACCCACAGCTGAGAACCGTCAAGAGACAGTTTTGTTTGTTTTGTTTTTTTTTTTTTAGTCTGGCTTCTTTCAGTCATCATAATTATTTTTGAGATCTATTCATATTGTATAATTTATTACTATTTTATTACGTGGTAATTTTCTGTCATAGGGGTATATCACCATATATTTATCCATTCACATTTAATGGAAATTTCAGAAATTTCTAGTTCTTGGCTATTCAGTTAGTGTTCAGGTCTTTGAATGGACATATATTTTCATTTTTCTTAAGTTAATACCTAGGAGGGGAATGGCTGTGTTATATGGTTGGCTTGTATTAAACTTTTTGAGAACTTACTAAAATGTCTTCTGAGTGGTTATACTATTTTATACCCTCACCAGCAGTAAATGAAAGTTCAGTATGTCACCAACACCTGATATTGCCAACCTTTTAAATTTTAATACTGAAAGGAATAATATCTGTTTGTAGTTTTATTTTTTTTTAAAGATTTTATTTATTTATTCATGAGAGATACAGAGAGAGAGGCAGAGACACAGGCAGAGGGAGAAGCAGGCTCCATGCAGGAAGCCCGATATGGGACTCAATCCTGGGTCCCCAGGATCATGCCCTGGGCTGAAGGCGGCGCTAAACTGCTGAGCCACCCAGGCTGCCCTGTTTGTAGTTTTAACTTCCATTTTCTCGTTAGTTATAATGAACTTCTTGTCATGTGCTTTTTTTTTTTTGCCATTCGTATGTCATAATTCACTTTATCTGTTTTGTCTGGCTTATACTAATAACTTGTCTTTTTAAAAAATTACTGCCCTCAGGCTTATGATATCCATTTTTAACTTGCCTCTGTCTACTTTCAGGTAATACTATGCTATTTCACATATGCCATAAAAAACTTAATATAAATCCACTTCTCCCTTCTTGAACTTTGTCCAGTTGTTCCTATACATCTTACTTTTCCATATGTTATAAATCTCACAATACTTTTAAAATTTTTGCTTTAACATTCAGTTATCTTTTTTTTTTCAGTTATCTTTAAAGAGATTTAATAATGCTATGCCTTGAAGTTCACTAATCTTTTTTCTACTGTGTCAAATCTGCCATTAATCATATCCAGGGATCCCTGGGTGGCGCAGCGGTTTGGCGCCTGCCTTTGGCCCAGGGCGCGATCCTGGAGACCCGGGATCGAATCCCACGTCGGGCTCCCGGTGCATGGAGCCTGCTTCCCCCTCTGCCTGTGTTTCTGCCTCTCTCTCTCTCACTGTGTGCCTATCATAAAAAAAAAAAAAAAAAAAAAAAAAAAAAAAAAAAAAATCATATCCAATGTATTTTTAAGTCAACATTATAGTTTTCATCATTAGAAATTTAAAAAAATCTTTTATATCTCTACTCATCATGCTTGATATAGTATTTGAACATAGTAATAACTATTTTACTTTTTCAATCTATTCTATCATCTGTGTCATTTCTGGGTCTGCTTTGATTTTTCTTCTTCTTCTTTTTTTTTTAAGATTTTATTTATTTGAGAGAGAGAGAGAGCATGAGCATGAGTTGGAGGAGGGACATAGAGAGACAGAGAAGCAGACTCCCCTGAGCAGGGAGCCTGACTCAGGGCTCAATCCCAGGGCCCTGAGATCATGACCAGAGCCAAAGACAGATGCTTCACTGACTAGGCTACCCAGGCGCCCTGATTATTTTCTTCTTATTGATTGTATTGTCCTGCTTCTTTGCATACTTAGTAATTTTTGATTGAATGCTAGGCATTGAAGATTTTACCAGTTTGGGTGCTGGATATTTTTGTATTACTAAAAATGTTCTTGAACTGCTCTGCTACAGGGTTGTTACTTGGAAATAGTTGATCCTTTCCGGTTTTGCTTTAAAGCTTAATTAGTCCGAAAAAGGTTTACTGTAGGCCTAAATAGCTGGTCAAAACCCTCTGAGTACTCTTCCTGATGTCCCATGATTAATAAGTTTTCCATTCTAGCTGTTGAGAACAGCAGTATGTGCTCCAGCAGATAGTCACTCTAATCCTTTTGGCAATTCTCACTTTGACTTGGGGTAGTTTTCTTATGTGCTTATACTAATTGGTACTCAGCTGAAACCTTGAGGGAGACTGTATAGATCTCTAAAACTCTCTCTCTATATATCTATACCGCTCTAATCCCTTTGGTACTCTGACCTGCAAACTTGTGATTTACCTGGATTTCCAGCTCTATCTTCTCCATTCAGAGAGAAGACTGGGCTTTGCCTGTGTTTCCTCCTTGTAATGTCATGATCTAGAATCTTTCTCTGGACAATAATTTGGGAAAATTGTAGGGCTCACCTACTTTGTTTTCCATCTTTCTGGTATTTCTGTTCTTTGTTCTTTGATGTTCAATGTCTTGAATATTGTTTCATGTACTTGGTCCATTTTTTCTTTTTTTAGTTGTTCAGGAGGGAGAGCAAATCCAGTCCATTTTGTACTGAAGCAGATTTCTCTCCTGCTACATTAGCACCAATTTATAGATGAGTAAAGAGGGGATAGAAAGGTTAAGTAACTTTCCCAAGGGCACACAGATAGTGAGTGACGGGACTGGAATTGAATATAAATCTTTCAGACTTCCAAAGGGATGCTTTTAATCATAAAGCTGTTAAAACTCATACATAATATGAATTGATGTATTTTATAATTGCTGTGTTTATATGTCGATATTACATTAATTTTTCACAGAAGTTGCTTCTTTCTCTTTTTTCCTTTTAAAGATACATGTGAGGAACGTGAAGAACCAGTAATTTTAGTTTCATCTGCATTTGAAATTGATGTCCGTGCATGTTTTTTAAACCCAAATGAAGAGAAAGGCACTATAATTTGGTATAAAAATGACAGTAAGACACCTATATCTATGGAAGTAGACTCTAGGATTCATCAGCACAAAGATAAACTGTGGTTTGTTCCTGCTAAGGTGGAGGATTCGGGACATTACTATTGTGTCGTAAGGTAAGAAAGGTATTAATGCATTGCAAACGTGTTCTGTGTGCCTGCAAGAGTTAAGGATGGAAACATCTTTAATTATGCTGAATTCACCTATTTTGATTTATTTTAGGAATTCAACTGACTGCCTCAAAATTAAAATAACTGCTAAGTTTGTACAGCATGAACCTAACTTGTGTTACAACACAGAAGCAGTATTTAAACAGAAACTACTTGTTGCGGCAGATGGACAACTTGTGTGTCCTTATATGGATTCTTTTAAAAATGAAAAAAATGAGCTTCCCAAAATACAGTGGCATAAGGTAATTTTATATTAAATATGATATTTTACTTTTGCAGCAAATAATAGCTTTCTGCCTTAGACAATAAGGTGAATCTGCAGACTACTTTTACTTTGATGTATTGTTTCTTTTGCGTGGTGAAATTAACAGGAATTTTTTTTAGGGTTGTAAGACGGCGTACATTTAATTTGCAGTTTAAGGAAAGTCTTACTTTCTGTTAGTTTTATTTAATGAGATAAAGTCGAAAAAAGTATAGTAGAAATAAAGGATATTTAAAGATGAGGCTGATTATAAATTTAAAGTTTTTGAGAGATCCCTATTTATTATTAAAGATATTATTTTTTGGTTTTGTTAAAAACATTAAATGGTCCTTACGTAACTGAGTGGTTTCTGTAATTGTCTTAAAAGTGGATTGGCTAGCAGTCCATGGAGCACGTCATGTTTTGGTACCTTTGATATATCCAGTTTTTTGGCGCTTACATGGGGAATCATCTGGTAGAGGTAAAGAGATACAAAATAGATAATATCAATGCAGAAAGGAAGTACAGCATTACTAAGAAACTGGTATTAGCATTCTGCCCTCAAATATGTTTTCCTTGCAAAGTAAATTTGTCTTCACTTGTCTTCAAAGTGCAAGTCTCATAGGCATAAGAATGTAATATCCTGGGAATATAATTGTGACTATTGCCAAAAAAAATGCTGTATTAAAACTTGTACGCAAGAAACATAGTCATATATTCCTGTATGTACTGAGCTTGTGATCATGTGTCTGTGCAAAATAGAGGAGAAATAAACAGATGTATGAGGATTATTCTTGTAAATTCCCCTGAGGATTTTGATTCATATATGTTTGGATTTATATGAATATATGTACATATATATATATCTGTATCTGAACACACCACCTACACACACTACCCACATAAAACATTTGCCAGTGTGAAAAAATGGAGTTTCTTTTCCTGGTAGGCTGGGGAAAATCATTAATTGGCTTTAATTATGTCTTTCCTCTCCCTCCATCTAGGATTGCAAACCTCTGCTTCTTGACAATATAAACTTTATTGGACTGACAGATAGACTCATCATAGCGAATGTGACTACGGCGCATAATGGGAAATATACTTGTGGAGCATTTTATACATACTCCGGAAAGCAATATCGTATTACCCGGGTTATAGAACTTACTACTATAGGTAAGTCATAACTCCAATCATAGGAGTTTGAATCTGGGAAGGCCTGGAAACCATGATTCTAATATTACCTTCATTGTTCAGGGAGGAACCAAACCCAAGAGGGGCTCGATGACTTGCCAAAGGTCACATGGCTTTAGCTTTTTTGTTGCTAATATTATATGCATGTTTTGCATTCTTGCTTCAGATGCAGAGCTGATTAGACAAACATTAGGACCTGTGTTTTCCAACTGAAGTAAGAGCCTTTTTCTTTGGTATGGCTAACGATGGTTCTTCCAGAGAGCTCTGGGGTTCCCTGTGGCTGCTATAAGAAGAAGAGCAATTTTGAGCACTTTCACTTGGGAGGACTGAGTATCTAGCAGTAAGGAACACTGACTTGATGGGGTGGACACTAATGGGCTTTGGAATATGTTGCATTCCCAGAGTGCACTCTATCTCTTATTAGTTTCATGTTAGCTCAGTTACTTTACTTCTCTAAGCCTGTTTCCTCCTCTAAGATGATACAACCTTCCGAGGTTATTGGACAGATTAGAGATCAAGTATGCTCAGCTTGTGATCATGTGCCTGGTGCAAAACAGAAAAGAAAGAAATAGACATATGATAATTATTCTTGTAAATATTCCTGAGGCTTTCAGTTCTCTATTAACTATGTTTCACCTTAAAAGCTATTTTATAAGAAAATGCCCTCCTACAAATTACCTGGGGATGGGCAAAATGCTCAGCCTTTCTGTAAATATTAGATTTTGTAAGCTTTCAGTAATAGAAGAGTTGCTTTAACTAGAACTTTAAAAGTTAAAGGGGACCTTATTAGTAACTATCCTGAGACAACAGGTATAAATGGGGACTGCCTCAGGTAAACCCAAAATACGATCACCCTATGTATAGCTATGTTTTCTCAATTGTCTAATAATTTATATTTTGCAAACATTAATTTTATTGAATCAAAATTAACTCCTTGCCTGGGTCTTGCAAGCATCAGTGAATTATAATTTTCCACAGTCCTTATATCACTACCATCCTGAGTTTTTAGCAGCTTCTCTCTGACCATTGGGTACCTCTTCTTGGTCTGTCTTGACATACAGCAACCAGAGCAGCAGACAGAATTTTAGAGAGAACTAGGGAATTTTTTTAATTTTTATTTAAAAAAATATTTATTTATTTATTCATGAAAGACAGAGAGAGAGAGAGAGAGAGAGAGAGAGGGAGAGAGGCAGAGACACAGGTGGGAGAAGCAGGCTCCATGCAGGAAGCGCCATGTGGGACTCGATCCCAGGACTCCAGGATCACGCCCTGGGCTGAAGGTGGCGCTGAGCCACCCGGGCTGCCCAGGGAATTTTTTTAATAGGTCAAATATGTTTTAAATACTCTCTGTCTTCTTTTTTGGTCCCTTTTGTAGAAATAATATATTTAATCACAAAAGAGAGTATTAGAACATTGGAAACAAAACATATTTTGTTTTTGTAAAACAAATATAAAGGAATTTTAAAATATTAATTGAGCATTTACTATGCACCTGGCACTGTTCTAGGTATACATTAGGGAACAAAAGAGACAGTATCCCATTCTGATGGAACTTACTTTTTTCTTTTTCTTTTCCTTTTTCTTTTTCTTTTTCTTTTTCTTTTCCTTTTCCCTTTACCTTTCTTCTTTTTTCTTTTCTTTCTTTTCTTTTTTTCTTTCTTTTCTTTCTTGACTCTGATGGAATACTGGGCATTCCAGTTCATAATTTCTCAGGCTTGGCCACAGATCTACCTTTGAAGTCAATCTTCTTGTAAATAAAACTTAAATGAATTTCTGGAACTCCTTGATACTTTTCTGCCCATTTTCATAAATTATGCCAAATTGCTGGACATTCCACTCTTAGGTCATTACTACAATTACTAAATACAAGCAGGTATATCACTGGATGGTTCGTCCAGTGAATGCTTCATCCACAGAGGTACCTTTCCACAGCTATTTGTTTTTCCTGATTTGCTTTAAGAGAGGCACTTGTTTCTGGAATCATGGTGAGGTGTGTGTTTGTAGCACCATATTCGACAGGCTCAGCAGAGCCCACCAGGCTGGGTAGCATGTATTTGTGGTTTTGCTGTCGCCTGTGTTGGTCTCCTTCCTTCACAACTCTTACCTTCTGCCTCCTACTGTCTATGCCTTGGGGACTTGCGGGAATATCTGGCCAGATGCCATGTGGTATATTTTGCTAACAGTTGTCACCAGTCGAGATTCTGATCTGTAACAGACTAAGAAGCCCTGCGAATGTTTGTCTTTCAGAAGAACACAAACCTGTGAGGCCTATAATTGTGAGTCCAGCTAATGAGACAGTGGAAGCAAGTTTGGGTAAGTGGGCTCCAGTCAGGATACGCTGAAATCATTATTTTGAACTCATGATTAAGATAAACTCTACGTTTACTTCACATAACCGAAACCGTTTACCAAATAGATCTATAATTAGTGGGCAAGTGGCACAGATTATATCTTAAAATTTTTCTTTGGATTTCCTGCCTCTCATGGCAGAAATCTAACCATGTCTGATTTGTCCACCCTCACTTTCCTGTGGGTCCTTATAAAAGCATCAGCCAAAGGCTAAGTTCAACAGAACTAGAAATGAAAAATGTAATTTATCTGAGTGGCACAGGATGGATTTCTTTCTTTTTTTAAAAAAAGATTTTATATATTTATTCATGAGAAACACACATAGAGAGGCAGAGATATAGGCAGAGGGAGAAACAGGCTCCCTGCAGGGAGCCTGATGTGGGACTCGATCCCAGAACCCTGGGATCATAGCCTGAGCCAAAGGCAGATACTCAACCACTGAGCAACCCATGCATCCCCAGAATGGATTTCTTAAGACCAGAGTTAGGCTTTTAGACAGAAGTGTACAATAACAGACCAAAAAGGAAAAGTATTTTTCTGGAATGACCATCAAGTCAGTGAATTTTTTTATTTCAGGAACAAAGGCACAATCTTAGAAGCATCCAGACCTACACTATATAATGCAATAGCCAATAGCTGTATGTGGCTATGTACATGTAAATTTAAGTTGAGTAAATTAATTAGTTCAATTAAAAATTAGCTCTTCAGTCACATTAGCCATATCTCAAGGGCTTAATAGCCATATGTGGCCAGTGAGTTCTGTATTAGCACAAATATAGAACATTTCTGCCTCCACTGAGAATTCTATTAAAAACCATTGGTCCAAACATAAAAACAGATTTTCCTATTGGAGGACCAAAAGCCAGGCTGGAATACAAAGTTCTCTTCTGTAAAAGTACCTGCATGAATACCTTGAATGATTGTACAGAGATTAGAAGGTAGAAGTTTGTGACGAGTGGATTCTGTACTTGGCCAAGTTGTTATTCCTGGTGGAAGGGAATATAAAGACATTCGTAGATATGAACAAAGATGTGAAAACTCACAATTAAATATAGACCAATAGAATCTAGAGTAGTGTTTCTCAACCCTTTTCTTCCTCATTAATGCTCCCCTGTAGAGCCTAACAAGGCACTTACCTCCCCCAATCCTCTTCCCTTCCTCCTTCCTCAGTTGTAATGCCCAGATAGATATCTGTTGATGTATCGTGGCACTTGGAAGGGCCACAAACCTTTGCAAGATCTAGGATTTTCTTGCCCTTTCCCCAAGAACCACTTTTTGCCCTGTTGGCTGTAGCTTCTATTAAGAATTCATGTTCTAGAGGTACACGGTTTGGAGCTCTCAAGTTCAGGGGGCAGTGATCTCTAAATCTAAAAAAATAGCTTCATATAAGAAAACAATTATTTCAATATATCATGTTGGTGAGATGCACACATCACCCTGTCATATGATTCTCCTGAAGGGTTTCAAACAGGCATTTGCTAAGATTCAATGCCAATTACCAATAAAATAACTTAGAACAATAGGAGCTGGGGGATACTTCCTTAAGTTAATAAAGAGCATCGATTGAAACCAATAGTCACTAGCATTCTTAATGATAAACCACTATAGTGTTAGACCTTCTACAGGCATAGACCCTCTTGCTGAAGCCAAGAGCAAGACAAAGATGCCCAAATAACTTTACTTAACATATTCTAGAAACACCCACTTGATACAGTCATACATTGAAAGAACCAAGGCAGGCCTACTGTAAAGGACTTTATTATTATTTTCAGATCACATAATGTATGTATTACCCTCAAGAGCATTACGGGGGAGAAGTTAGGGTTAGTATATTATTAATGGGCCAGATACAAAATTAATATTCTAGGTGTAGTGGAAGTCCCTCCGGCTGTGGTGGCGTGCTGTGGGGAAGAGATGGATTTGTAAATCTCCGAGCGAGGTCCTGCCTCCCCGAGGCCACTGCTGTGCGGATGAGACTCTGGGTGAAGCCATCATCACCATGTCTGACCAGGAGGCAGAACCTTCAAATGGGGATTTAAGGGATAAGAAGGAAAGAGCATGCATTAAACTCAGAGTCATCGGACATGATGGCAGTGAGATTCACTTTGAAGTGAGGATGGCAGACGACACATCTCCAGAAACTCAAAGAACCATCCTGTCAAAGACTGGATGTTCCAGTGAATTCACTCAGGTTTCTCTTTGAAGGTCAGAGGATTGCTGAGAATCACAGTCCAAGGGAGTTTGGAGCGGAGGAAGATGTGATGGAAGTTTGTCAGGAACAAATGGGGTCATCCCATGAGTTTAGATATTGTTTTTATCTTTTCTTCTTTCCCCTTGGTCCTTTTTTTTTTAATTTTTAAAAATAGTTCTTTTGTCATGTGCTATTCAAGATATAATTAAAGACTGGCACCTCACCTCCTTAAAACATCTGGTGATTTGAATTCCGGTGTCCATCAGTCATTAGAATTTGTTTTCATGGTGCTGAGTGTTGGTGATGAAACCTCAATACCCTTCCTGTTGCCCACTCCTTTTTACAAATTACGTGTGTGCACAGAGGGGCCGCCTTTTCCAGGACTATGTGTCTTCAGGCTTGTGGTAAATAAGACCCACCAGTGCTAGTGCTCATCATGGCTTCCTAACTGGCCCTGACGGCAATCTGACACCTGACCGCTTCCCTCCTGAACTTATGGCTCTCGGTGGGAGATGGAAGTTCCTCAGAGAACTGACCTGTGGAAAAATGGCCTTTGCTTGACTTAAAGCTGCTTTTAAAACCTGAGGGTCTGGCCCCAAAGAAAAGGAATATCAGATTGGAGTCGAGGTGGCAGAAAGATGGTGAGAATAGGGACTGACTCCAGTGATGGCTTCACTGAAGAGAAAACATTAAGATTAAAGAAAAATCTTCTCAGAAGATCTCTGAAAACTCCTGATTTTCATAAGCAGTTAATAAAGTTATTCATGCAGAAGTATATGCAACAGAACACTGCTTTTTTAAATTTTATTTGTACTTCTTTTTCATCTGGGGATATGGGTTTTAAATGTACATTGTCTAAGCCAACTTCATTAAAATAAACAAAATATTTGTAACAGCAAACAAATGAGTAAAATTAATTACCATTCTAAAATGGTAAACTTGTTCGGCAGTAACCAGCTAGAAAACATAATGGGGAAAGAGCTCCTATTTGCAACATGTCATAGAGATGTCTATAACATTTCTTAGCAAAATCTTTCAAAAATATATAAAATTTATAGAGGAGAAACCCCCTCCCCAAATTCTGACCTATATCTCAGGAAAATTGAGATTTAAATCATATATATTGATGAGGAGTGGGAGCTATGTTGTTTCCAATGGGGAGAAAATTGGTTCTTAGTGGAAAAAAACCTAAAGCAATATGCTGTTTGTCTGTGGTATTAAAAATTCATGGGGGAGGGAGGCAATTAGGATAAAAATGTCTTAAAAGTCTCCAAAGGGAACAATAATGAATACAATCTTGATCAACACTAATTTAAGGAAAACTGTAATAGAAGTGTATGTTTTTTCTTATAGGGAAAACTGGAAATTGTAAAGACAGAGACTTAAAATTATAGTTCTGATGGAATTCCAATAAAAATATGAATGGGCTCAAAAGTTGGCGAGAGATTCTAAAAATCACCCAGAGGATTAAAATGATGAGATTATTAAAACAATATTTGGAAGAAGAGCTCTAAGTAATACTAACATTTACCCCAAAGCTGAAATAATTAAGATTTTAGTACAATTGGAATCAGTATATACATTCAGATCAACCAAGAAAGTCACAAATAAATAATTTATTTTCTGATAAAAGTGGCATTACAAATTGTTACTCAGTAAGTGGTTCTGAAAGGATCAATCAGCTATTTGGATAAAAACATTAAGTTAAATCTCTCCCTCACACCATACCCATTTATATTCTAGACAGAGTAAAGAACTAAAACAATCAAAACAATAAAACAAAGGGGAACATTTTATATATCTCAGTGAAACATACATGGATATTTTTCTGATTTGGTGGTAGAGCTTTAGAAAAAAACTGTGAGAACAGATAAAACAGAAATTTGACTGAATAAAAAAATAAAAATATCTACACCAAAGAATTTCCCTAAACAAAAATGAAAATGAAAGCAATGAACTCTGAGTGGTATTTGGAATAGTTTTCATGCATGATAAAGAGTTAATATCCTCGATGAATAAAGAGCTCCCACACGGCAGTGAAGTTAAATGAGAATCAACTAAATAATAGACAGTGGGTATAATAAGCAATTCGTAAAGGCAAATGAATACCAAACTTATAAAAGACACGTTCACTGTGATTTCAAGAAATGCAGATGAAAATTTAAATGGAAATTTTCCTTCTCTTTTTGGGCAATGACAAAAATAATTGGAATCTGGAGATTTGGGGGTTAGAAGACAATCACATACACTACTGGACAAAGTGTGGGCATGTACAGCCTCATTTGGCTTTTTAAATATGTATCTCACTCAATTCTACTTCCAGATTCAAAGTAGTACTTCAGGATATGTATAGTATTGATGATGTACAAGAATGGTCATTAGAATATTAATCCTAATAATGAAAAACTTAGAAACAAATTATGTTTAGCAATAGGAAAATTGTTAATCATAGTATATCTGTATTATGGAATACTAAGCAGCCATGAAATGGCCTGTTTTGGAAGGCTGGTCAAGTAAGCTGGAATTCCCAATATACAATATTTACAAATAGTAGACAACACTTCATTTAAAAAATTGCATGTGAAGAAAAAATTGCATGTGTACATAGAGAAGATAAGGAATAAGATACATGAGTTTGCTAATCATGGTTTTCTCCAAGAGGTAGGTTTAAGGGCAATTTTTGTTTTCTTTGTACTTTTCTATAATTTAAAATTTTTATTCAATAGCCTCTTATTAATCTAGGTAGATCAGCTAAAAATCAATTGCTATGATTAAAAATACATTGCTTCGCAGGATCCAAGCTACAATTGCTGTGCAACGTCAGTGGCCACTTTAGTGACTTTGTCTACTGGACGTGGAATGGGTCATCAATTGATATAGAGGACTCAGTGCTGGAGGAGGATTATATACCGTAAGTATGCTAAAAGCCACTCACACAACAGAGGTATTTTGGTATTAAATTTCATGTCATGAAATTTATACAGCCTTGATGGTTTAATTGAATAGCAAAAGTTAGTTGATTGGCCCTTGATCCTTTACTGCCCATATTGAGTTTTGCTGAGCTAAACAGGATTTATAAGTTCTTAAACACTTAAGGTAAAAATACATGACATTGTGGTGTAAATTCCGGACCACTTGGAAGGCTTTCTGTTGAATTTAGATAGATATGTTACAATATCCCAATGAAGCAACTTTCCTGAATTACCCTTCATGTTATTCTGTTTTTTAAGCAGTTTAGGAAAGACTCATTAAGTGGGATGGAGAATCTGGCACTCCACCTCTCAAGTCTCTAGTGGCTTTCTGTTTCCTCTCTAGGGATCAACTCCTGACTCCTTAGCATTCTCCTTGGTCATCTGCTCCAGTCTCCTCTTGTTTCATGTATTCTCTGTGCCCCCATGACAACCAGAATGCCCATCCATCTTTTTTCTTCTCGGAGGCTGGTAATTTTATTTTGATCTCTGCTACTGGGCCTTTTACTGACAGTGATCTTTGGGCTATGAAATCTCAGATCAGGATAGCTAACAGCCTGATTATTATCCCTGTGCATAGGGCTGGTGATAATTTCTGCCATAATTCATGTGGTGGATAAAGAGATGAACCATGTATATGTGTCTCAGTTGTAGTTTTACTTAAATAACTTTATTTATTCTCTCTCTTTTGAACAGAGTGGAAAATCCTTCAAAAAAAAGAAAGAGTACAATCATCACCATGCTTAATATTTTAGAAGTGGAAAGTAGATTTTATCAATATCCCTTTACCTGTGTAGCAAAGAATACAGATGGTATAAGTACAGCATATATCCAATTAATACATCCAGGTAAACAACAGAATATTTGAAATGTATTTATGGTTCACTGTTGCAATGACCGTTAGGTATATAGTGTTTTCTTTGCCTGGAACACTTGAATTCCTCTTAACCTGGCAAACTTCTATTCTTTCACTTGTCAGCTGGACTGTTTCTTCTGCTAGGAAGCTTTCTGTCCTCTTGCCTGCCCTTAACAAACTCTCTGACCACACAGATGAGATTATTGCCTCTGTTATATACTTTCAGAGAACTCTATGTCCCTGTCACAATATTTTTCATACTTAGTTTTCTTTACTTGACTTAAATTCTGTGATGGTGCTGACCATTTATCTTACCAATCATCCTATTTCCAGAGCTAGTAGTGACTTAAGTCTGCTATATCATAGGTATTTAATGAATATTTTTTGGTAAATGACAGTATAATGGATGTACAGGAGAAGCCTAAATATCTACATTCCAGAGGGGATGTCAGAAGTTATTGGTTTTCTTCAAGTATATAATCAGACACAATATTGAAAATATTTGTTAAATAATGTGATTACTTGTAATTGAATTAAATATAGGGTCCTTATGGATGTGTACATGGAAGAAAATTTTAAAACCTAGAGACAAACTATGAGAATTAGTAAACAAATTTAGCAAGATCACTAGTCTCTCTACATGTAAACATATATATATATATATATATATGTATACAGTGTTTCTATGTATGTCTATAAAATACCAACAATAAATAGAAATTAAATTTAAAAGATTACATTTACAGTAGTATCAAAAATTGTCAAATACTTAGGAAGAAATCTAGCAAAGGCTCTTCAAGACCTCCATGATACAAACTAAAAAAAGATTACCGAAATAAATTAGAGAAGAGTTAAATAGGTGTAAGGATATACAATGTTTATAGATTGAATAACTCCATATTATAAAGATGTCAGTTCTCCCCAAATGAATGTGTAAATTCAAAAAAATTCCAATGAATTTCAACAGTATTTGTGCAAGTGGGGGTATGTGTTTGTGTGGGTGCATTGTTGTAGGCAGGTTTATTCTAAAAGTATCTGGAAATGTAAATGGATGAGGCACCTGTGTGGCTCAGTCAGGCATCTGCCTTTGGCTCAGGTCATGATCTCAGGTTCCTGGGCTGGAGCCTTGTAGGGCTTTCTGCTCAGCGGGGAGCCTGCTTCTCCCTCTCTATCTGCTCCTCCTGCTTGTGTTGTCTTTATCTCTCTGTCAAATAAATAAATAAAATCTTAAAAAAAGAAAGGGATAAGGATAATCAAGGTAGTCTTGAATAAAAACAATAAATCTGGAAGATTTACACTACAGATATCATGATCTTGTGTGAAACTGCCATAATCAAGACTATAAAGGTGAACTATCCATTGGGCCAATTGGATATTGGTTTGGAAAATGGCATATATCTTCATTTCTATTTCATACCCAAATAATCTGCAGATGGATCAAAGACCCAGATTGGGAAATTAAAATAATAGAGCTTTTAGATTCTCTCTTCTGGGTGCCTACATGGCCCCTGACATTTAGAAGGCACTTTTTCTTTTTTTTTTTTCTCTACACCATACCCCCTTACCTCTTCTTCACCTTGCTTCTCTGCCCTTCCTCCACTGCAATCATTGGATGAATGATTAGGGAGTGAAGGTAGGAGAATGTGGAAGAGTGAAACATTCTGTATGGCATCCCTAAACGCCTTCTTTCCTTTTCCCTAGACTTCAACTTCCACCACCTGACTCTTCTGCTTCCAGAAACTTTTGTAGGCTTTTTTTTTTCTTTTTCTTTTTTTCTTTTGTAGGCTTTTGAGTGAGTTTGACTTGCTTTATTCTGAAGTGCTCTATCCTATAGTCTTTGGCATTTTTTTCTGTTCATTGTATACGGTGGACCCTTGAACAACATGAGGGTTAGAAGAACCATCACCCCCACTCCCAGTCAAAAATTCGAGTATAACTTGAGTCCCCCCCAAACTTTACTATGGATAAACTACTGTTGACCAGAAACATTACTGATAACATTAACAGTTAACACATATTTTGTATATTATGTGTATTATATACTGTGCTCTTAAAATAAAGTAAGCTAGAAAAAAGAAAATGTTATTAAGAAAATCATAAGGAAGGACACCTGGGTGGCTCAGCGGTTGAGCATCTGCCTTTGGCTCAGGTTATGATCCTGGGATTGTGGGACCAAGTCCTGCATCGGGCTCCCTGTGGGGAGCCTGTTTCTCACTCTGCCTGTGTCTCTGCCTCTTTCTCTATGTCTCTCAAGAATAAATCAATAATTTTTTTTTAAAAAAGAAAATCATAAGGAAGAGAAAATACATTTATAGTAACTGTTATAAAAAGAAACTACATATAAATGGACCCATGCAGCTCAAACCTATATTGTTCAAGGGTCAACTGTGTTATAATATTTAGGTGGAAATTTAATACAGTGCACTTCATTCAGTTTTATGTGGTATCAATTCTAAATGGCTCTGTGCATTACTATGCTTTATTAAGTGATGATAATGAATAGGTTGATACTATCTGGGATTTGAGATTGCAGACCAATCCCAAATAGTTTCTCTGGGATAATAATATTTAATTTGGTATGCCCCAATTTTTAATTCTTTTGGTTCTAATATATTTTTTCCTCTTTTCCGCTATAGTGCCTGATTTCAAGAAGCACATGATTGGTGTATTTGTCATGTTAACAGTAGTGATTACATGCTCTGTTTTCATCTACAAAATCTTCAAGGTTGACATTGTGCTTTGGTACAGGGATTGTTGCTATGAGTTTCTCCCCAAAAAAGGTACAATGTTGTATTCTATGCAATAATTCTTTGTTGGAGAGAGGGGATAGTTAAGGGATGTAGAAGATAACTGAGGGTTTATACTTAAATTTTAAAATGAAATATGGCATATACACGAATAGTAGTTATTCTTGTATGTAATTGGAGTTTGGGGACTGAATAGACTGCATGGCATTGTTTTCCAAGTTGCTGCTTTAGTGTTCGTAACGGTGGGATAAACAGGCATTTACAGTGTCTGTTTACAAATCCAATGTGCATTATTGAGGGCCTGCTCCATGCTGGTTAGGACATGGATGACCCCATGATATGCTTTCAGAGGAAAGAAATGATTATTTTCATGCATCAGGGAAACTCTCCCTTTCTCTTTTGTTTCAAATTTGCAAAAAAAAAAAAAAAAAAAAAAAAAAAATTAATACTACAATTATAAATAAAAGAAAGAATGGATAGACTGCAGGGCTGAGACACCGGGGGAGAAGATAAGACCAGGGAGTGAGATGTAGTTCCCAGAGCAAGAGGTAAAGAATCTCTGCACAGGTCACCTGGGTGGGTCAGTGGCTGTCTGCCTTTGGCTCCCAGGTCGTGATCCTGGGGTCCTGGGATCAAGTCCCGCAACAGGCTCCACAGAGGAAGCCTGATTCTCCCTCTCTGTATGTCTCTGCCTCTCTGTGTTTCTCCTGAATAAATAAATGAAATCTTAAAAAAAAAAAAAGAATCTCTGCACATGAGGTGGCCATTCAGTAATATAAGAATACCTTCACAGTAAAACGTAATAAATAGAAACTTGTAGGAGAGTAACATTTTAAAAAGTTACTGTATTTTTGGTATTGCTGCTTCATTCATACTCACACACAAAAATTAATAATTCATCCTGAAATGCATGTTTGGGATACTGACTTTACCAAATCTCTTCTTTTTTGGACCTAAATATTTTATGTTTTCACCTCTAGCTTCAGATGGAAAGACCTATGATGCATACATACTATACCCAAAGACCCTTGGGGAAGGGTCCACCTCTAACTCAGATATTTTTGTGTTTAAAGTCTTGCCTGAGGTCTTGGAAGAACAGTGTGGATATAAGCTGTTCATTTATGGAAGGGATGCCTATGTTGGGGAAGGTATGTGTGTCATGGAAAAAAGTAAAAGTCTTTGTTGTGAAAATAATTGCTAAAGTTAGGTTTCACCTTTCTAGAAGAATTTTGATGTATTCAGACGTGGCAGTGTTAAGAACCCCCTCTGGTGCTCGCTTCGGCAGCACATATACTAAAATTGGAACGATACAGAGAAGATTAGCATGGCCCCTGCGCAAGGATGACACGCAAATTCGTGAAGCGTTCCATATTTAAAAAAAAAAAAAAAAAAAAAAAAAAGAACCCCCTCTGTGGGGCGTGATGAAGATTTTCACATCTATTAAATGCAAAGTACTTACTTTTACTCATATTTTGTTGGTGCAAGAATTAACTAAGTTTTTTTTTGTTTTGGAAAACTTCACAACTCGTTAGATCCAATAGTAACAACTTTCTCTCTTTACAACTGAGAGAGCAAGAGAGTGGAATGGGAGTGGAAGAGAACAAATGGTTTAATGTTTTAAAATTTCCACCTGAAGTATTCTGAGTCCTAAATGAGATATTCAACTCTTGTAGGTCAGGTTTTGAGCTGGTCTATACAATTGGAAATTTTTTCATCTTAATTCAGATGAGATAAAAGAAGGGGCACCTGGGTGGCTCAGTCAGTTAAGTGTCTGCCTTGGGCCCAGGTCATGATCTTGGGGTGTTGGGATGGAGCTCCAAGTCAGGCTTCCTGCTCAGCGGGGAATCTGCTTCCTCTGCCCCTACCCCTGCTCGTGTTCATGTGTTCGCTCTTTCTTTCTCTCTCTCTCTCTCATAAATCTTTAAAAAAAGATGATAAAAAAAGTGCATTAGAACACAAAAAAGATGGGATGGGAAGAATCTTGTGGGGTTTTGGTTTGGGAGAAAATGATTGTTAATTGAAATTTTACTTACTCTTACTCTGCTTTGTCTTTTTCAGACATTGTTGAGGTAGCTAATGAAAACATAAGGAAAAGCAGAAGACTGATCATCATTTTGGTCCCAGAAACATCAGGATTGGGCTGCCTGGGGAATTCTTCTGAAGAGCAGATAGCAATGTACAATGCTTTTGTTCAGGATGGAATTAAAGTTGTCCTGCTTGAACTGGAGAAAATCCAAGACTATGAGAAAATGCCAGAAACCATTAAATTCATTAAGCAGAAACATGGGGCCATCCGCTGGTCAGGGGACTTTAGCGAGGGATTGCAATCTGCAAAGACAAGGTTCTGGAAGAACGTCAGGTACCACATGCCGGTCCAGCGGCAGCCACCTTCATCCAAACACCAGTCTCTGTCCTTGGCCACCAGGCCAGACTCGAAGACGCTGCAGAGGGAGGTGCAGGTGCCTCTCGGGTAGCAGGGAGAAGCTTGGCCAAGAGTTCCTTGGGTGACTCTTGTCTTCTAGCACTGCAGGCTGGGCTGTGCCCCCATTGACTGTATAGTCGTAAAATGCCACCTGTAGCGTCGCTTACCCCTGAGGTCACCTGAAATCGGATTGTTAAGGGAGCAGGATGTGGTGACAGTAGCAGGTCAGCACAATTCAGAACCAAGGGCTTGGAAGTCCTTTCAGAAGGCAACAGATGCCCTGTCTGAATGCTTGAACTGCCTGCCGGGAACAGGCGCCAGGACAGAAAATGAGAGGAATGAACAGGCAGGAAATATTTAGCATCTATAAACGGTTTTACGAAGTTGTCTACAGTCCACAGATGGGGCCGTGGCGCAGTCCGAGGATGGCACAGCCCCTGGCCTCAGTGGCTCCCCTCGGGGGTGCTGCCTGCAAAGTGAGACTGGTTATTTCACAGAGGAAGGTAGAGAAGTATTCTTGGAGAACTTTCCATCGGCTTTGCACTTTCCATATGCATCGACGGCCAGCCATCAGTTTCCAGAGACCAAATTTCATTTTACAGACCTTTAAAATTCCCATTTCAGGGGCAAAAGGGATTCGTCAGGATTACATGTGTTTGAAATAACCTCAGCGTTCTGCTGGAGAGAGGGAATTTCAAAAGCGGGAGTAGCAGAGGCTTGATCCACCTCGGCCTGCCTTCCCCCTGCAGTGATCATCCCGTTCTACCCTCCTCTTCTGCATTCCACTTGACTCATGGCTTTTTCTGAAGCACAATTTCCAAGTCACTTCCTCCTTCCTCTCCGTCACACACCTGGCCCACGGATTAGCCGCCCTTCAAAAAGTGCTGCTCTAAGCGCCTCCTGCCTGGGCAGGGCTCCTCCTGGTTGAGGAGCGAAAGCCCGAGATGCCCCACTTACATGTCACCACCACTGCCCCACACCCCCAGTGTGTGTGCACAGCTGTCCCCTCACTGCCCATGCTGGGAATCCCCAGGCCAGCTCTGTGCTCCTTCATCCTGCCCCCAGTGCTCCTACGCCACTGCTTCTCCTTCCTGTCTCCTCTGACCAGAACGCCTTCTCGAATTTTCTCTAGCCGACCAGAGCTTTATGAAATTCAAAATTTACTCCAACTCTTGTTTCTCCAAGAGCTCTCCCCAAGAAACTGCCCTAAGGCACCTGCTCTCTCCTCTTAGTCTGGTAGCACTTGGTCTGCTGGCAGCCACTCAGGAGAAGGCTGTTCTGCTTCCAGCCAGAAGCCTTGCTCTCCACGCGGAGGCCGTGGGTGTGTCCCTTGGTCTGGGTGCCTTTGCAAGGAGTGTGCCCACCTGACAGAGATTTGGGTAGGGCTTTCTTGTTGAAAAATGTTCACAGATTGTCATTCTTTAAGTTTTGCAATCATTGTAATTTGATAAAGTAAGTGACTTTTTTTTTTTTTTTTAATTCTATTCTTCGTGAGGTCGGAGCAGGGCTTAGAACTGAGTTGCTGACTTCTGGTGCGGTGACTTCAACATTCGACTTCAGGTCAATCCATGTCCCCTTCAGCCCTACCCCCAGCGCTTTTGTGAGAAGAAATGATTGTTTCCTAGGATGGTGGCTGAGTCTAGGAAGGCTCTCACTTAAGAAAGCAAATTCTAAACTTTAGTGTGTTGGAATTTACGAAAATTATGTTGTTTTTATGAAAAACGTCTCTGCTTTCATATCTTCTTTCCCTGAAAGGTAGATATTTCTTAGGGAATTACAAATGAAACCAAATTGGTTTTTTTGGTATAAGAAATTTTTTTTTTTAAACTTGATGATAGTCGTTAGAGAAACCCTGGAAAGAAACCCCTTGCTGCGGGCCACGTGCCCCATTTTAAATGGCAACGAACATGGGCAGGCCCTGTGTTCTTTATATTTTTAATGATTAATGTTATGAGTGAACACAGACTTATACAGTATATTTTTTTCTCCCCAAAATGATTGGAGCTAGACAAAAACAGTTGAATTCTCTGCCTCTTCTCTTACCACCTGCTTTTTCCTGGATCAGATCTGGTAACATTGAGTAATGGCTCTGTTTTGGAACTGCTGTTTAAAAAAAAAAAAAAAGTGCCTTATTTTTATTTGGCAGAACACACGGGGCTGGGGCGGAGGTGGGGGGGCTGTGATGCCCCCCAAAGACCTATCAGATGCTCAAAACATATGTTGCTGACGATTTTTAGTCTGTCATCTGTAAAATACACTTGCATGTGTAGGCCAAGAAAGCCAATTCTGAAACTTAGAATTAGCAGCAAAGTTGGCCAGAAAGTAAGGAGTGGGGAAAACATTCCAGAATTACTGGTGGCATTGCACTTGGAATTTAGGGAGGGAGAAGAGTCAAGGGATGGGTCCTGGGCCAGGAGGAGCCCCAACCGGAAAGTGCATGTCCTGGTGTCACTCCCATTTCCCAGGGGAGGATTCCAGAGGAAGGAGCTACACTCCTGGTTCTCTGGGAACTTCCTTTGTTTTATTGTTTTCCCTGAAAACCTCCTTTAAGCCCTTCCTTTCAGGACTTCCCCATTAATTAGATTTCACCACATTATCTGATGGTGATTTTTTTTTTTTTGGTCAGCCTAAGTGTTTGAAGGGAAGTTTGCCACAAAGCATTTCACTCCCAGTTCTTAAAGCTGGCTTAGCAGAATTTGTATTTTCCTTCTTCCACCTCTCTTTGTGTATTTGTGAGGAGAGAAAAGGTATTGAGCCATTTTTTTTCCCGGTGGTATTTTTGATAAATTATATTTTTACTGATTCATGATGAAGAATTTTAGAAACTTGTTTGTATACTTCTGAGCAGATAGCAAGTATTTTTGTATAGTAAAACACCAGATTCATGTACAGCATGTATCACTAATCAATGGACTGAACTTAGTTTTCCAATAAAATTGGCAAAACCTGGTATTGAGTATTCTCATTAAAATCTGTTTCTGGGACTCCTGGGTGGCTCAGCGGTTTAGCGCCGCCTTCAGCCCAGGGCGTGATCCTGGAAACCGGGGATGGAGTCCCACGTCCCACGTCGGGCTCCCTGCATGGAGCCTGCTTCTCCCTCTGCCTGTGTCTCTGCCTCTCTCTCTCCTTTCTCCCCTCCCCCACCCCGTGTCTCTCATGAATAAATGAATAAAAAATCTCAAAAAAAAAAATCTGTTTCTGCATGGGGGTACCTGGGTGGCTCAGTGGTTGAGCATCTACCTTTAGCTCAGGCAGTGATCCCAGGTCCTGGGATCGAGTCCTGGGGTCGAGTCCCCCCGGGGAGCCTGCTTCTTCCTCTGCCTGTGTCTCTGCCTCTCTCTCTGTGTCTCTCATGAATAAATAAATCAATAAAATCTTAAAAAAAAAATCTGTTTCTGCATTGACCCTGCCCTGGGCTTACCAGGCCACACTCCCAGCTCTGATGTAGGTGAGGACCCCTTCTGCCTGGGGAATTCAGAGGCCATTGGCCAACCAATGAGCCCTGAATCCCATCTGTAGCCTCAACTATGCTCCACTTGTTTGCTTGCTTTTAAAATGTGAAGGTTTATTATTGTGATTGACCCTTTACCAGATAAGGGCAACATTTGTATGAACTTTTTTACATTTTAGAAAAGGTTTCCATGAATTTTCTCCTTTGACCCAGGAGGTGAATGAAATTAGCAGACTGTGGCGTCCACGGTGCTCACCAACTCCAGTGGTGAGGGAGGCCTGCCCGGTCAGCGCTGCTCTGTTCTGACCTCCCTCCGAGCTATTCCCACAAGCAGGTGGCTTTGGCAGTACCCAGAGGGCACACCAGATGAGGTAGGTCCGCCGGGAGCCTGAGGGCCCACCCTAGATCCTGCCTCCTACTTGGTGTGCAAACTGGGACGAACTATTTGAGCTCCAGTTCCCTCATCTATAAAATGGGCCTACTATCTAATTCGTAGAGCTGTGTAAGAACTAGAAAGATGGGGTACATTCCGACAGGCATGGTGCCCAGCATACAGCGGGCCTTCCAGAACGGGAGATTGGTTGTAGCAATTCTGTGAATAAGCTTGGGCATACTAGAATCTGCAAATAGAATGCAAAGGGAAGAGTAATAATAAACCAGAAGTGCAACTGACACGGAGGGGGGAAGTAAAGCAATTGGAAAAATACAGTGTCAATGCCCAGATGAAGCTGTGTGACACGGGGGCCAGGAGCCCTGTGTCCCCGAGGGCCAGGGACTGATGTTCATTCACACTGACTCTCTGTTGGCGGGGGGACTTGAAGGGATACCTAGCTCCTTTTTCTTTTCTTTTTTTTTTTTTTTTAGATTTTATTTATTTATTCACGAGAGAGACAGAGAGAGAGGCAGAGATACAGGCAGAGGGAGAAGCAGGCTCCTCCCAGGGAGCCTAATGCAAGACTCCATCCTGGGACCCCGGGATCATGCCCTGAGCCACCCAGCTGTCTCAAAGGATGCCTAGTTTCTAAAGAAAGGGATTTAACAGGTTCCTGATGGGATTTTCAATAAAAATGAAAAAAATGCAAGAACCCCTGAAAATTTCAGGATCAGCTATCCAGAAAACTTGCTTATACAGAATTTGTCGCTGGAAAAATTCAAAGAGCCTTTCACCATACTTTGGTTATTTTTATCATTTTATATATATATAAATCACTTTATATATATATAAAGTGATATAAATATAAATATATACATATGTATATATTCTGTATATATATATATTAGCAAACAAAGTCAGTGCTAACAACCATTTTAAAAAAACATTTAAAAGTGTTTTTTTTCTTTTTTCGTCAGGAGGATTTTTATACTCTTTACCAAATAGCTTCCTCGAAATGGGGGTTTATTTTGTTTTTTTGTTTGTTTGTTTTTTGGTCTTTGGAAATGTTTCTCAGTCAGGATGCTATCTGGTGGGGAAAATCCTGAGTATAAATTCCTGTACTGTCACAGTTTTTAAGCTAGAGCAAAACACCTGGCTGTTTCCTATCTCCATTTTCTCATCTATGAAATAAGACTTACTGTGTTTCAAAGTTTTTATGTGCGGAAAGCCTCTGTCCAGTATCTGAGAGAGAATCTCAGAATATATATTTTAAAAATTTTGCCTTAAAAAAATAAAAAATAAATAAAATTGCCTTTTGATCAGATAAAACCAAGAAATTCATTTATCCAAAATGTATCTTTTTCAGATTCTGGGGCTTTGGGCATGGAGGGAGAGGAAGGCATATCATCTTTTTTTTTTCCTTTAAGATTTTATTTATTTTATTTTATTTGTTTATTTGCATGCGCACCAGCAGGGGGGTGCGGGTCAGAGGGAGGGGGAGAAGCAGGCTCCCCACTGAGCAGGGAGGAAGGCAGATCATCTTGGAGTTAACTTCTAGAAATGAAAATAGTTTTTGTTTACTCCAATTTTAGCAAGTCAGAATCTGCTTGTTATTTTTTTTTAAAGATTTTATTTATTTATTCATAGAGACACAGAGAGAGAGAGAGAGGCAGAGACATAGGCAGAGGGAGAAGCAGGATCCATGCAGGGAACCCGACGTGGGACTCGATCCTGGGTCTCCAGGATCACACCCCTGGCTTCAGGCGGCGCTAAACCGCTGTGCCACTGGAGCTGCCCTGCTTGTTATTTTTAATGTACATTGACCCTGGAATAACACAGGTTTGAACTGTGCGGGGTTCCAGGATCAACTGTAGCAGGTTTCTCAGATATTAATCGAGGGACTTTTAAATATAAGTACCATAGAGTTATAAAATCAGATTGTCAGAAGAAAATCTTTTCACTTTTGAGGCTAGAATCTGTGAGTGCGGTGAGTAGGGCTTCATGTGAAAGCCACAGAGAGGTAGCGGGTGGTGAGAGAATGTTCCGGAGTTGGAATGGGCAGTTCGTTCCTTTTTTGCCAAGATAAGTTGCACAAATGGATCACAACAGGAGCCAAAATTCACAAAATAGCAAAAATAGACTACACATAAACAATGTACGTGGGAGACAGATGAGAGGGACCTCTTTTTGATGTACCAACATTTATTTTACACCCAAAAGATGAGTGTGTGTGTGTGCGTGCACATGCGCATATTAGTTTCAGGGAGAGGAAGAATTACAGGAAACAGGACGTTATCTAAAGTGAGTATTAACCTTTCAAAACAAAAACATGCTCATCCTAACACATATTGCTCAGGTTTTGGCTGATGAAAGTGCAGAGACCCTGTGCGTTCACCTTATTTCTGCAGCCCAAACATTAACACAGCAGTCAGGAAAATTTGCAGCTTTGAGACCGGTTGAGCCTGTACCACTGAGTCTAGCCCCACAGGATGCTGTTGACTTCTCTAGGCCTGTGCTGGGAGTTGGGAGATTAGTTTACCCAGAGTGAAAGTCGACAAAGCTTGTTTTCCTCAGAACGGTTGACTGGGAGTGATCCCAAGTGTCGCTTAGTTCACCCTTCTGGATCTGGGATGGGCTGCACTGACCCCATTCCACAGGGTTCCCTGGTTTTCCTTTCACTAAATACATTCTGAGAGTGAGACTCTTGGGACTTCTTTGGGGCCAGGCTGGGGCGGGGGTGGGGCATTGCATGTGTAACAGCTCCCGTGGGAACCCACTTCCACTTTCACCCTGTGGTCAGTCCCGCCAGGCTGTGGCTCCTTTTTCTCTCCTCAGCCATCTTACATCACTGGTCCTGCTTAGCCTGACAGTCTCCTGCTTCTCGTCGCCTGCAGGGCTGTGCCCAGTGGCCATCTGTTTGAACAGGATTGTTAGAGAACATCCCATAATCCTGCCTTCCTCGAATTTCTTGTTTCCTAAACCTGGGCCCCATGTCTTCCCTCAAATTCCCAAACATGGGGGAAATATGTTTGCTTTCAAGTTTACTTTTGGATTGTTGTAAAAGTGCTAATTATGTGCCTCATGCCATACTAAACAAAAAATCTCAAAGTCAGAAAACACTTAAATCTAGCCACAGAGAACAGAGTGAAGAGAGAGTACTTCAGGGAATGAACTCATGCTGTAGAAGGTCTTAAATCCCTGAGTAAAATACCTACTCTTTATCATTCAGAGTTGGTTTAGGGGAGCTATCTGAGTTTTGGGATGGGAGGACATGAGGCATAAAGTAAGTTGGCTGGGAGACATGATGATGCAGGGCATTTAGGGAGTAAAAGTTTAGGGAGGCTGTCAGCAAGTGGGGACAGTTAATCCCTCTGAGAGTTGATGGTATAAGAACCACTTTTCTTAAATGAATTAAAAAAATCTTTTTGTGTTATGGAAACAATATTGGTTTGAGAGAATGCAGAAATTTCTAAAAAGTACAAGTAAGAAAAAAGTCTCTCGTAACCGTACAACTTAAAAATAATTACTAACTTTTTAAAAAAGTGTTTATTTGAGAGAGAAAAAAGAATAAGCAGGGGGAGGGGCAGAGGCAGAGGGAGAAGCAGACTCCCTGAGAACCAGGAAGCCTGATACTTGTCATCACTCAGGTCTCAGCTATGGGGTCCCTTCCCTAGTGAAGCCTTTCCCAACACCCTATCATTTCACCATATTTCATACCCTCATATGGTTCTCATGAGCCTGAAACCGTCTCTTACTCAGTGTTTCTCCCAATCTCTGGTCCCTCCATTCCACATACCAGCCACTGGACTGTAAACTCTGAGAGGATCTGTCTTCTCTACGGCTGTTTCGAGCACGCAGGAGGTCACCCGGTGTGCAGCAGGGGCACAGGGGCTGTGTGGATACTCAGCGGGTGAGTGAACAGACTGATCGTGGAGCTGAGCGGGAGACAGCAGGTGCAGGACCTCAGGAAGCCAAAGGCTGCTGCTCCTTCCATCTCTGGGGGTTCATGTCATCCCAGCCACAAAAGCCTCTCACAGAATTGCTGCTGCACATTTCAAGTCTCCCAGAGAGGACACATGTGAGAATCTGAGAACTTTGTTTTTTTTTTTTTTTTTTTTTTTTTTTTTGAGAACTTTAAATGTATAAAGATCTTGGGAGCACCTCCACCCCCTCATCCCAGCCTAATCCAGAGCATTTGCCCATTACACGTGAACATATTTCCGCTTCGTTCTCACTGGGAAACCTTCTGTGCATGTTAGGTTGAGTGGGAGGGAAATCATCAGATATTTAACTAGACCACAGAAAAGCCACTGGACATTATATAAAATATGCATTTATATATGAGACCTTTTAATAAAAACCATTGCTCTGCTACTCTTCTGAATACACATCATATCCTTGCCTGAGGAGCAAATAGACAGAAGGTGAAACTCAACCAATCTGGGCTCAGCAGTGCCTCCATCACCCATAGATTGTTGCTCTACACCTGTTCTCAGGATGAGGCAATGAATCTGTGGAGGTTTTTTCACTTCACCAAACTGTTGTGCCCAAGATTGCGAATCTGAGAAACCACCAAGGAGTTGACACCGATGCAAGTACACGAGTGTTTATTTACAAGCTCGAGCTTGGGTCCAAGTATACTCCATACAGTAGAGCAGGGGCTTGGACCCCGAAGTGGGTTACAGCTGGGTTTTTTATGGGCTGGTCTAGGGGATTTTCAGAAGGGGTGGAGGAATTTTTTCCATTCCAATATGGGGGAAAGGGTAGGAGGCTTTCTTAAGATCTGATATGGGATTCTCTGCCGAGGGCATTCTGAGCTTTTCCTGTAAAGTTCAGCTCTTATTCCCAGGGTCCTAAGATGGCTGTACTTGTGCTAATGCTAAACTTGAGGTGGAATGGCCTTAATTTTTCTCGGCCTCCACAAAACAAGAGAACAAACCAAACCAAACGAAACCAAACAACAAAACAATTGAAAAGAGTCCATTACTCATGGCTTGTGCTTAATGGCATAAACTTCCAAGAATGTTCCCATTGCAATTGGAAAAGCCTGGAAAGAGGAGGAGTCACTGGGAGGATGAGGATAAACTCCGTGCTCATCAACTATCTGTTGCTGTCAGGCACTCTGCAAGGAGGTTTTTATAAATGTTACCTCTGCAAAGGGGGGGGGGTCTCATCATTCCTACCTTCCAGATAAGGGGCGCTGCTGGGGTTTGAATTTTGGTTCAAGGAGAGGGCAGTGAGGTACATCTGTGCCTCCTTTTGAAGGCAACTGCAGGAGACACCAGGGGTGGGATTTATTGAGTTCTCTGAAATCCACAAGAGGAAGACCAACAACGAGGGGGGTAAAAGGGCAGCACACACAAAAAGAAGTTTCCTAGAAAGACACACAAATGGCCAATGAACATAGGCAAAGATGTCCCATCTTACTAATGATTAGAGAAATGTAAAATAAAATCACAAGAGAGCTTCTACATCATTGGACTGGCAAAACTGGCAACATGGAAAAGGCAGCCTGACATTATCAACTACTGACAGGAACATTGAAAGAACGAGAACTTTATCTTCTGAAGAATGCTAATGTGGATAAAATGAAGGATTTTTCTAATATAGCCAAAGATGCATCTACCCAATGATGCTGCAATTTTACTCGCTAGATAACTTCTCAAGAGTCGACACACGAGAACATTACAAAAATCTTTACCACGGCACTATTTTTTTTTAGGGGGGGGGAGGCAAAGGGAGAGGGAGAGAGACAAAAACTCTTAAGCAGACGCCTGCCCTGTGTAGATCCTGTCTCTGGGCTTCATCTCACAGCCCTGAGATCATGACCTGAGCCAAAATCCCAAAGTCCCTAGTCTGATGCCTAACTGACTGAGCCACCAGGGGCCTGACCACAACACTATTTTTAAGACCAAATATAAATTTGAAACCGTACCCAAAGGTATGGTTTGAAACATAAGTTGCAGTACATTCATACAATGGAGTATCATACAGTAGTGGCTTTGCATGAACTAGAGCTACACTTCTCAAAACATTTGCATGTCGTACTTTATATTGCTTAAGGGGTACACACTCACACACACACATCAGGATGGTAAGCACAAAATAGGATAATGAATTTTTGGGTGGTGGGAGAGACACGTATACAGGAAACTTGGTCACTGTGATTTCTGAGGCTGGGTCTTGCTCACACGACTTATGACTTGTTTTGACTTACTTAGCTGTTAACTGTTGCATGATGCACATTTAAAAGGAACATTTTAAATGTGAAAATCAGAGTAGAATAATCAAGTGATTGAATTCAGGAAGTTCCTGCATAAAACAGCAATTTTCTCATGGCTGTAACAAAGCAAGCCTAAAAGCTCCATAAATAAATAGTTTGCATTTCTTCCTCCCCCTTTCTCATTAGCGAACAATATTCTGGAGTTTCTCCAAGCTTTTAAGGTAATTGAGATCCTAGATATGTGTTTTGGTTTTCCATTGTTTTTAATTGTGAAGTTTGTAATCCTGCCCGCATCAGTTCTGCCTTCAAAGCCATGAGGTTCATTCTCCCTATATCAGGAAACACAGTTGGCATAGAAACCGTCCCCGAAAGTGTAAGTTTCCATCCAGAGCCTCAGCAGCAAAAGGAAATACCAGAAATGTCCCATGAAAGATGCTTCAAGGGGGGCGCACGGGTGGCTCAGTTGGTTTAACTCCTGCCTTCAGCTCAGGTCATGTTCCCAGGACCCTGGGATCCAGGAGCCCTGCATGGGGCCCCCTGCTCAGTGGGGAGCTGTCTTCTTCCTCTCCCTCTGCCGCTCCCCTTGCTTCTGCTCTCTCTCTCTCAAATAAATAAAATCTTAAAAACAAACAAACAAAAAAGAGGCACTGCAGGGGCCTGGGCAGCCCATTGAAACTTCATAAGCTTTGGGGCAACTATACCGATTGGACTTGGCACTCATGCCTATACTCAAACTATTAAAAAAATAAGATATGACACAAATTTGTTCATAAGGTAGAAACTGAAACAAAGAAAATTAAGAAAAATTTGAAAATAAACTTCTAACACTGCTTATAACAATAGTTCCATATGTGTCACTTGTCAGTTTTTATAGTCACACCTTTGTTTTGTTTTGGGTGGGGGCATGAACCTTGCAAAATGTGTCTGTACAGAGGAACCTCACTGAATGCAGATATTAGGGGAAAATAATAAAGATCTCCATTTATAGCTTAACAAAGGGGTCCTCAAAGTGTGAGAGCTCCAAGGATCCTCAAGATCTGTGAAATCAAAACAATTTTCACAGTAATATTCAGACCTTACTTGTCTTTTTAATTCTCATTCTCTCACCTGAGTAGAGTGGACTTTTCCTGACATGTTATTTCGGTAAGAGCTTTGATACAAAAGGAGGTATGAGAATCTGTCTTCTATTACGTTACACATCAAAGAGATTTGCAAACACTAAGTAGGGGTATGTGGTAGAATGTAGAAAAATATCCCTTTTCTCAATAGTTCTGTTTGTTTTGGAAAGGTCAGTTGTTTTACATAAAACGTACACTACTTACAGCAACATTTATGTTAAGTTTATTGTTGTTATTTAAAATAAGTATGAAAATAAACGTTCCAAATGCTCTCCATTTTAATTTCTAATATAGTAAATATTGACAGATACAAGCCACATAAACAAGCACTTTGGAATCCCCAGTAATGTTTAAGAGCCGAGAAATGTACAAACAAACCACTGGCCTCGAGCCTGTCACAGAGGGCTCTGCTAGTAATGCAGTCGCTGAACTCCTGTCCTATTTCTGCGGTTGCTTCTGTCTCACCGTCTCTAAAACCACCACCACCACCACCACCACCACCACCACCACCACCACCAGATACAGCTTGACTGGGAATGTGCGGAATGGAGATCACATGTTATACATTTTTTCTAAGTCCCAGTATGGCCCTGGGATCTCTCTGGGGGTGTTTCCCGATGGCCAGGGCAACAGTCCTGGTTGATATCATCGTATTTGGAAATTTCAGACAGGACCAGACTTTGGGCTCCAGGTGTTTCAGGATCACACTGGGACGTCTGCTTTACAGGAGTGAACAGCACGACTCAGGCAGATGCACGCTGCTCCTTGGAAGTCATTTGGGACGGCTTCCACTTCGGGGCATCCTGTACAGGGCGCGCAGGGCACGCAATAACTGCTCAAATGGGGTTTGGAAGGGAAAGAATTCATCTACGGGGACTCTTCGGAATAGATGCATGCGGACATGACTGCCCACGGAAGACCTGTGAGGCGCCAGAAACCCAGGTAACACGCCTCTAAAGCCACTTCTTCGTGTGATGCCACCGCTCCTTCCCACGCTCGCCCTGCCCACGGCGGCAAGGAAGCAGCCTGCACGCCTGGGTTCAGGCCTGTGCGCCGGCTTCTGCCTCTGCTCGGGATCCTGCGCGCTCCGGCCCGCCGGGCAGGTAGGCACCTGCTGGGAGCGTGGGCTGAGCCGAGCGGGCGGGGCGCCCACCCTCCGGGGGGCGTGGAGGGAAAGAGGCGGCGGGCAAACGTGTGCGCGACCCGGAGGCCAGGGATCGGGACTGCGGGGCGCCCCGGGCCGGCCCGGGAGACCTTGGGGAGGGGGCGGGGGGCGGATTCCCTCTCCGGGCGAAGGTGCGCAGCTCGGCCCACCTGCCCGGCCCGCGGCGCTCCCGCTCCCCCCCTCTTCTCCCGCCGGCCTCCGCCAGGTAGGCTGAAGCTGGCTTCTTGCAGGTGAGCGGCGGCGGCGGCAGCGGACCCCGGGGCGAGGGGCGCGCCTGCCACCGGGTGCGCTGCGGCGCGGCGGGGTCGGGGCGCACCCCGGGCCCAGCCGCCCTCCCGCCCTCCCGGGCCGCTCTGCACCCCGCCCCCCCCCCCCCCCCCGATCCCTCTCCAGGCGGGATTCTGGGGCTCCCGCTCGGGGACGCGTCGGGGGAGTGTGCGGCCCAGGTCGGAGGGCTCCCCACCCAGAGGGGAGGCTCCGGTGGGCTCGCCCCCGGGACAGGCCTGGTCGCCCGCCCCGCCGCCTCCTGTCGCTCCTTCTCTCTCCCTTGTAGCCCGACGGGGGATGCTGGCCCTGCTGCTCTGCGGCGTGTCCGTCGCGCTTCCGTCCTTTGTCCGAGCAGGTAGGTTCGGCTGCCCCCGGCCCCGAGGCCGCCCGCGGTCGCCCGCCCCGATGCGGGTTCGGTGCCCGGCGTCGGATGCGGGCCTCAGGCGTCACCGTGGGGTTCCGAGGTGACTTGGCGGGGGTGCGGGCGGGGGTGCGAAGAGGCAGGTCTGGATGCCCGACGGCCAGAACACTACTTTATCTGTGGCCGGAGGTCATTTTACGCCCCAGGGTAAAAACCAAGAAACCATCGCGCAACAGGTTTCTTCCGAGAAGATGCGCAGGGCAGTGCGATGCTAGGCAATCCCGGAGAAGCGAACTTCAAAATGAGCCGATTGTCTGACGCTCCTTTTCGGGACGGGGGACTTAACACCTTATAGTCAAGACAGGGTGAAATAGGGCAGCTCGGGCGGCTCAGCGGTTTAGGGCCGCCTTCGGCTCAGGGCGTGATCCCGGGGTCCCCGGGATCGAGTCCCACGTCGGGCTCCCTGCGTGGAGGCTGCTCTCCCTCTGCCTGGGTCTCTGCCTCTCTCCCCCTCTGTGTGTGTCTCTCACGAATACATAAATAAAACCTTAAAAAAAAAAAAGACAGTGAGAGCAGAGCAGAAAGAAACAGGACGAGGGTTCAGAACAGGAGCGTTTACTCTGACAGGGAAGGATGAAGGGGTTTGGGCTTCTAGGGAGGACGGGCAGGAGAGAAATCATTCCAAGTGGGGAGGATGAGTCAGCGTGTTTTATGAACACATTTGAAGGCCTTCCAATTATGCTTTCACATCAGCAGACTATTTCAGGCAATTCCCACACTGAGAAAACTCCCCAATAAAATTTCAAATTGGCTAGAAAATTAAGGAGGCATTTGTTAAGACTAATCATCAGTAACACTAGAGTTCTCGTTCCTGATTTTCCCTCTTTCTTCCTCTAGACGCGTGCAAGAATGTTAGTATGCAAAACGAGGCACCTTCCGCAGGCCAGCCTTTTGCTTTTAATTGTACATACCCTCCGCTGACGTCTGGGAAGGTACATGTGACATGGTACAAGTATCCTAGCAGAATCCCAATATCCAAAAACACACAGTCTAGAATTCACCAGGAGCAAAACTGGATTTTGTTTCTCCCCCTGACCCCGGAAGACTCAGGGATCTACCAATGTGTTATAAAGTAAGTTTCTCATTTAAAATAAAACTCTGTCTCTCTGTTTCATACATGTATATGAATATGTATAATGTATACATATTCATATAAATGTATAATGTTATGATTATATACATATACAATTCTTTTAGGAGAATTCTTAATAAACATAGACAACTCAATGAGAAGATTAAAATAGAGTTTTATAATTGTTACCAGACGATTGCTAGTGAACATGTTTTAGAGCAGATTTGTAAATCAGTTGTTGGAACAGGAGAAGCATCTTTTCCCATTAAAATGAGGCCACAAGCCAGACTGGCTTGCAAACCTGTTTCTCCCAGTGTTATTGCTGCCTTCCTTCTTGGAATGCCAGAAGTGTGTGTGAGTCGTGCAACTAGATAGGAATAAACCTCCTTTGAGCACCTTTTTTTTTTTTTTTTTTGAGCACCTTTTTTTGTAAGGGTTCTGTGATAGGAATTTAACAGCGACTAAGCATCAGCTATGTTCCAGCCCCCTTGCTAAGCCCTGTGCTAGGAAGCAGTGTAAGTGAGGAGCACAGGTCTGGTGGGAGACAGGTGAGGCTGGTGGGGGCTGTGGTGAGCCAGAAAGCACATGCCTCACCAGTGGTCTGTTCCGCTCAAGCCCGTTTTCTAATTTTTCAAGGGAACCTGGAAATTGTGTGTGTGTGTGTGTGTGTGTGTGTGTGTGTGTCTGTGTGTGTGTAACTTTTCAGTAAGCTTTGTGTGTGTGGCTTAAATAAAACACATCTGTGGACAAATTCTGGCTGAGGGCCTCAGTTTTGTTACCCTCCCTCACTGATGTGCTCATCCTTGGCAAATTATTTGATAACTCTGAACCTTGGTTTTCCTATCTGTAAAATGGAAGTATTGCCAGCCTGATAGGGTTGAAGGGACAGTTGGCTGAGATGATGTATGAAATTGGTACTCCAGAAAGGGGATCTTGCTCTCTCCCCGCTGCTTTGTCTCCATGGGGTTTGCCTCTGACTCTCCGTGGTTCACGAGGGGGCATGGTTGCGAACCCCTGTTTCCTGGCTCCTCTGCACAATTCCACTCACCATATGGATCAGGATGCTGATGTCTTGTGGAGGTCTGCAGTCCTGTTTGACTCTAGATTACGAGAGCTTGAGATGGTATGGCACGCAAATTCATCTGGATGTCTAGGCTGCATTTAAAATACTTAAATCTGGGAGCTGTGAAACCAGGAAAGAAAGCCTTTCATAGAAAGTAGACATAGATGCTGTCTGTCATGGAAGAAACACGGATTCTCACAAATCTTTGACATACAGATCGATGCATACTTAGTAAACTGCATATTTTTACTTTGAATTAATTTCAAATTCACACAAAATTTGCAAGAATAAAGAAGTCTCATCTACTCTTTATCTAGATTCCCTCACTGTTTAACATTTTGCCACATTTACCTTAAAATTCTCTCTCTCTCTCCATATGTGACTGACCCCTGAGCAACGTGGATTTGAACTGCACAGGTCCACTTACATACAGTACATTACTATAAATGTATTTTCTCTTCTTCATGGTTTTCTTAACATTTTTTCCCCTCCAGCTTACTTTATCATAAGAATACAGTATATAATGTGCATAACGTTGAGAATATGTGTTCATCCATTGTTTATGTAATCAGGAAGGCTTCTGGCCAACAGAGAGCTATTAGTAGTTTGGTTTGGGGGGAATCAAAAGTTCTATGCAGATTTTCACTGGTGTAAGGGATCCAGAGCCCCTAATACTTACATTGTTCAAGGCTCAACTGTATATGTAGATTTACATGCAATATTTTTTGAACCATTTTTTCCAAAACATGTAAGTTGCATGCATCATGTTCCTTTTGCCTGGAGTGGTTTGATGGGTACTTGCTATCAATAAGAATGTTCTCTTACAGAATTGCAGTAGAGTTATGATATTTGGGAAATTTAACTGTCATACAATATTTTTTGTCAATTCTCCACTCATATGCTAATTTTGTCAATTGTCTTGATTTTTCTTTATCCATGTTTTTTTCTTTCCTTTCTGGTAAGGGGGCCAATCTGGCCTCATAGATTACATTTGGCTATCAGGTACTTCCATTCTCTTTCCATCTGGAACGGTTCCTTAGTCCATTCTTCAAGACATTGACATTTTTAAGGGATATGGGCAATTGTTTTATATTCTATCCCTTGATTTGGGTTTGCCGGATACCTCTTCATGAGTAGGTTGAGATTGAACCTTCTCAGCTGGAAAACCACGAGGTTCACGGTGTCCATTTGCTCCTCACTGGTGGTGTTTAGCCTGACCACTTGGCTAAGGTGTGGTCCAGCATTTCCGTGACAGAAATATTGTTTTTATTCCTTTTGTAATTAATGATGTGTGAGATGGCATCCTGCCTTGCTTGAGGTAGAACATTCTCACCGTATCTTGATGATGATGTGGCCGTGTTTGAGAATGAACGGCTTCATTTGACTTTGTGGTTGAGTTCATGAGGTTTCAATTTGCCATTTTCTTACAGCAGTACAAACACCTGTCACAGAATACACGTAAACCTAACTGTGTTACGAAAATACTGGTGTGATATTTCTGGAAATGGTCAACTGATTTTATCAGACGAATACAAACAAATATTACATGCCGGAAGGGACGATAGTCTTACGTGTCATCTGAACTTCCCACAGAGTTGTGTTTTGGATTCAATAACGTGGTATAAGGTAAAGAAACAAAATAACTTTCCTCTTGGTATTTTTCTTCTTCCTTAAAACTCACTTGCTTTTTAGTTTTAAGTCGTATCTCTTAAGGCAGAACTGGTAAAGAGATTTGTGTATCTGAGACATATTTGTTAGGTGATTGTGATAATTTTACTCTGCTAATTATTGATTTTAGAATTTGTGGTTATTACAGTTTTATGATATTTTGTTACTTGTATTCAGCTCCTCTCCACAATTACAGTTTTCAGACCATCCTCAGTTATTTTTTTTTCTGAATAGATTAATTAGTTTGTTTGTATGGGTGCTACATGCCCATGATTTAATAATCAGAAAGTATAAAAGTGTGGCAAGTGTCCTTCCCGCTTCTGAGCTCTATTTGCCCTGAACCCATCACACCTCTCCTAACACATGGCCACTGTTAATAGGTGCTTGCATTCTCTGCATTATTTTTGTATAATGCTGTACAAGCAGTGAAACTGTGTCCTTGTCCTTCTAGTTTTACACAGAGAACCCTAAACCTACCTTTCTGCACCTTGGATTTTCACCTTCAAACATTCTCTTTTCTTGGCTCTACTGGCAGATGATAGTGTCTAAGACATAATCCTAGGCACGGAGGAGCACAGGCTGGTTATTACAGATTGGATTCGTTTTCCTGTCACTCTGCTTGTTAGCACTTGCCCATACAACCATCTGGGTGGTGAGGTTCCTCTGTGGAAAGCTTTTATCTACCGATTCAATTTCATTAATGGAGATAGGCTTATGCCAATTTATTTCTTCCAGAAGGAGTTTTGGTAAGATTCCTTTTTTGGTAGGAAATCACTCATTTCATTAAAGATTTCAGATACTCCGGCATACAACTTTTATTATCATTGCTCTTTTCATGTCTGTTTCTGCAGGTAAGATTCTTCTTTTAATCCCTATTACAATGTATTTCTCTCTCTTCACTTGATTAGTCTCATAAGAGAGTTGTCAGTTCTATTATTTATTTTCAAAGAATCAAATTTTGGCCTTATGCATCCTATTGTATGCTTCATGTTCATTTACTTTGTTTCCACTTTCCTGTCTCACAGAACCATGGCAATGAGTATCCTTATCCCTGTCTTTTTAAATTTTTTAAGATTTATTTATTTATTTGGGAGAGAGAGAGAGAGAGAGAGTGCGCAGGGAGGGGTGGCAGAAGGGGAGAGAAGGAATCCTCAAACAGACTCCATGCTGAGCAGGGAGCCTGATGGTGGGCTGAATCCCAGGATCCTGAGATCATGACCTGAGCTGAAATCAAGAGTTGGTCCTTTAGTCAACTGAGCCACCCAGGCACCCTTTATTCCTGTCTTTTAATGCACATCTGCCAATGTAAGAGTTTTTTAGGGTACATATTGCTTAGCCTTCTGACTGTTAGACTGTAGGGTATGTATATGAATGAAGTATTCAATTTTATTGATGCTACCAAGTTACTTGACAATATTTTATATCAGCTTATACTCTTCCTGCAATATTCTGGGCTCCCTAACACCTTATGTAGAACTTTGCATTATAAGGTTTGTATTTTTAAAAATCAGTTTGATGGGTACAATTGTTACCTTATTGTTGTTTTAAATTGCTTTTCCTTAAAAAATTTCTTAATTTTTCTTAATTAATTTCTTAATTAATTTCTTAATTAATTCCATTAATTATTACTGAGATTGATCAACTTTTTCATGTTTACTGACCATTTTTGAATCCTCCTCTGAACTTCTGACTCTTATCTTCCGCCCTACTTATTTTTTTTCACTTTTCTTACCATTTCATCACCGACTCACAGGAGATTTTATATATTTGTGTATCCTGGGCACCAATATTTGGAATGCATGAACATTTTCATTGCAGTATAGCATATACATAGAAAATGCATAAAACAAAAATGGCCAAGCTTGATGGTTAATCAGAAGGTGAACATACCTGTGGCTACGCCTTCCAAAGATCAAGGTCAAGAACTAAAATACCACCAGAAGGCTCACTTCTGCCATCTTCCAAAAACAATGCCTCCCAACCCCCCTGACTTACAATAGCACAGATTAATTTTGCTAGCTTATGAACTTTATTGAAATTGAATCCTGTTGTTTGTAGCATTTTGTGTCTGGCTTGCTTGGCTCTGTAGTAAATTTGTGAAAATCATCATTTGAAGTTAGAATTCGTTTGATCATTTTTTTAGGGCCGTGCTTTTAGTGGTTCGACCAAACCACGTGGCCCTTTCACATCCCAGTTGACCACTTGAGAGTTTGGTGAGGATGCTCCTCATTGTGGAGCCCTGGCTCTAGCTTTTGTCCCTGACACACCATAGATCTGTCAAAAGCCTGGTCTGATCAGTCTGTCTGCCATCACCTTCAGAATCACTGGGGAGAGTTAGTTCTAAATACCTACTGTTCCATTAATGAAAAGTTCATCTTCATAGACTTTGTAGTTACCACCTGTGCCTTCTCCACTTGCAAGGCTAATAATACCTGTCCCTTAGGTATTAGCTTTAGTTCAGTAAGTTTCTAGTGAATAGGTGGATGGCTTCTGAGTTCTTTCTACCTCCAGTATTTTTCACTTTTTACTTGAGCAAAAATTCACTTTACAATTATATTTGTAGGAGTCAATATAACCTTTTTCCCCCAACACTTCCTTGTGTATCAACTATTGGGCCAGTGGAAAAATTACACAGGTATTCCTTTAATGTGTGTCAAGATATATCGTAAACACTCTGCATACTCTCTCTCATTACCCTCCTATTAGCCTTGGCTCTGACCACAATTTAATTATTAACAATAATCCTGTTCAATGTGGCATCTGGTTGGCTCAGTTGGTGGAATATGACTCTTGATCTCAGGGTTTTGAGCTCAAGCCACATGTTGGGCATGGAGTCTACTTGAAAAAAGAATTTTTCCTCAAAGTATTCTTGTTCTGTTCAGAGGGTGTTGACTTCCAGGCTACAGTCCCCTCAGCTTCAGTTGGCTCTGACTGTGGCATTACCCTTTTTCCAAGTCCTACTTTGGCTTTCTCTGATTATGGTGAGTCTTAGTTCTTCTCTGTGGCTTCTGTAGACTCTTCCTCAAGCATCCTGTCTCCCACCTTGCAGCCTTGCCATCCTTACCTCCTGGCAATGGACCCTCTTGACAGTAGGACTCTTCTGGAATTTTTTCCTCCTGGCCTAAACCTGTTGTGGTCATAGATTTGAAAGCATTTGACATTTGTAGAGAAGTAAATTTTTAAAAAATGATTTTATTTATTTATTTATTCATGAGAGACACAGAGAGAGAGGCAGAGACATAGGCAGGAGAAGAAGCAAACTTCATCAGGTTTCTGCAGGGAGCCTGATGAGAAACTCAATCCTGGGATCACGGGATCATGACCTGAGCCAAAGGCAGATGCTCAACCAGTGAGCCACCCAGGTGCCCTGAGAGGTAGATTTTTAGAACCAACTTTGTTACTACCTCAGTGTTAAGAGGAATGGATTTTTTTTTTTTTTTTTTTTTTTTTTTGCCTTTTTTAAAAGCACTTGCTTGGACTAATCTTCTACTCACTGAATCAGATTATCCACGGATGAAGTTCAGGCATTTTTATTTTTAAATCTTTTTTTTTTAAAGATTTTATTTATTTATTCATAGAGACACAGGCAGAGGGAGAAGCAGGCATCATACAGAGAGCCCGACGTGGGACTCGATCCAGGGTCTCCAGGATCATGCCCTGGGCTGCAGGCGGCGCCAAACCCCTGTGCCACCGGTGCTGCCCGGCATTTTTATTTTTAAAATAACTGCTCAGGGGCCCTGGGTAGCTCAGTTGATTGAGCATCAGGTCATGATCTCAGGGTCATAAGATCAGGCCATCTTAGGTTCTGTACTCAGGGAGGACTCTGCTTGAGATTTTCTCCCTCTTCCTTCCTCCCTCCTTCTCACCCTACCTCAAATAAATAAATGAATCTTAAAAAAAATAAAATAACTGCTCAGCTTGAGAAGACAAGAGGCTAGGAGCCAAGCAATATAAAGAGGAGAGATTCTGAAATTGTCCAACCTATCCAGATTCAGTGACATCAGTTAGGGCTCTGTTTTTGTTATGATCTAGTTGTCAGATGTTGAGTCGCTATTTGGGCTGCAGTGTTTTATTCTGTCAAATGAAAGTATTTAGAGCCTATTATCTGCCTGGATCTGTGCCAGGAAATGCTTCCTGGAGGAGGTGACTGTTGTGCCCTTAAAGACTGGATAGTACAAAAAAAAAAAAAAAAAAAGACTAGATAGTAATGAAGCCAGTGGGGAGCAGAGGGAAGGATGGCAATTAAAAAAAAAAAAAAAAAAAAAAAAAGCAACAGTTGCAAAGGTATCAGGTGAGAGGTGAGAGAGAATGGTGTTTGGGGCATTGGTTAGAGTTTGGGTTCCATGTCAGAGTGGAGTATGGTGATGTTAGGAAGTAGATCTTGTAGGCTAAGCTCCTCAGGTCGTCACTGCTATGAATACATTAGAAGGGTTTACAAATGGTGGCATGTGGATCATTAAGGCTATTTCAGAAATTTAGTGACTACATGGCCTCAATGTAGGAGAGTGTATGATGTAGAAGTGATGGAGTGAGGGGAAAGGAGGGGAGAGTATGTGGAGGGAACTTATTCCTGGTGGACCCTCTTTTCTCCACCAGTTGGAAGGGGATGTTAGGGGGAAATTTAGAAAAAACAGCGTAGGTAAATAAGTGAATGAGAGAGTCAAAAGCAAAGAATTTCTAGGGTGAAGATCATGAACTTGTTGAGATGCCAAGGTGAATGTTGATGGGATTGTCTCCTGTAGTGCTCATCGGGCTGTAGGCATGGAGGCGGGGGTGATGGAACTGACACAGATGGGGTTTTGTAGGCTTAATATACTGGAAAAATCAAGGGTGACTGTACTGAGGAACTGAAAGGGGGGAGCAAAGTAATGGCCACATGATGGGAAAGAAAGGAAGGCTTGAGGGAAAGTGGTAATTCAAACAAAAGACAGGGATTAAGGGGACTGGTTCAAGGTGACAGAAAAATGAGTCTGATAGAAAGTTCAGGTAGAAAAGTCCATAATGAATATGGTGGCTAGCTGCTCACTATCCATGGTGAGCCTCTTTAAATCAGGGCAGCTATAAATAATAGAACAAAAAAAGAACAAAGCAACTCAAACACCACCTGTGCTTTCCCAGAGTTCCCTACAGCTCAGGCTGTGGATGTGAGTCAGTTTCTTCAGCTGGCTTCCCTTGAAGGGCTTGCGTGAGTATGGTAGATCTTCCTGCTTTTTCTGCCCCAGAGAACGCACGTAGGGATTTTCTGTGGCCGTGTCCCAGGGCCCAGAGTCTGGCTCTGTGGGAGTGGAGAGGCAGTGCATATGGCTTCCGATGGGTTTATTGGTGTGGCTCCTATAGAAGTGGCATGACTTTGCACACTACAGTTGCATAGTGGCGACCCCTGGTCCCAGACTTGGAGTGTGGTGTGTTTCAAGTCTCGATTTCCACCTTACAGCTGTGGTGGAGGCAGCAGGTGTCCTGTGAGCTTAGGTCTGCAGTGAAATTCTGGCTTAGATCTCACTCCCTGAATACCTCTGAAAATTTTGTAAGCCCCTAACATGCTGCTTTAAATCCCTTTCCCACCTGAAACAGGTGGAATGTTTTTTGTTTTCTGCAACTAAATTCAGTCTGAGGAAAATGGCCTTCTAGGTTTGTTTTGGAGAGTTAGTGAAATAACTTATCCATTGGGCACTTAGTTCAGTGTGGGCACATAGTGCTTACTTGATAAATAAATATCAGATATTATTCTTTGGTTAAAATGAGGGCATGGAAGAGATGGAATAATAAGAAATTATCATCAGAATGGTATATTTGTTTTTAGGAATTCAGAGACATAGTGGTTCTGGATAATGAAAAAGTCCAGCTTGTAGCTGGGAGAGTTGAAGACCGAGAGGAGTAGAGGTGGTCCTTGAAATTGAGATGTTATAGAGGGAAAGGTTCAGGTATTAAAATATCCATTCTCAGAGGTAGTGAAGTGTTCACATTTGGAATAGTATTTTTTTTTTTTTATTCCAAATTACCTCTCAATACAATGATTTCTGCTCCACCACTGTGCTAATTCTATGTTTGCTGAGATCATTCTCAAAGACAAATATAATCATGTTATTCCCTTGCTGGGAAACCTTCAACGTTCATCCCCTTCTTCATGGTTTTCTGTTATTGAGCTGCTGGTTGCCTAACCAGTTCTGTAGGCACTGCATGTCAGCCAGAATGCTCTGGGGCCACTTTATGTTTCCAATCATTGTACAGATTGGGTTAAAGGTGGTCCTTCTTGGTGCTTGAAAGACAAAATGCATTCAAATGTTTGCTGCTATTATTATTAATATTTTAAGTTTAAATCTTATTAATAGGATGTTGCCCACAAATTTTTAAATAAACATCGAGGCCTTCTGAGAATTTAAATTCTGAAGTGACACATGGTGGATTACAGTAGAAGCAGTCCTGTGTTACCATGAAGGAAGAGAATGGCTCTTAAGCTATCAAGGCCGCGTTTTAATATGATGAAGTATTTGTACATCTTGAAAGAAAGAAGGAGTTGATTAGAAAGGGACTGATCAATGATAGAAACATAGAAAGGGGGGTTCAGAGATTGCTATTATATGAGCTCTCACTCTAGAGAAGAAGTTTAAGAAGTTTTCATAGTCAAAGGACTTAATGCTTTTTGTTTGTCTCTACTCTAAAGAAGGTGGCATCACAGTATTGGAATCAGATGCCTTTACCCATCTGATTCTTACTAGTAATTCCCATTCTATTTGGTAAGCAATTGTCTAATTATAATTGGGTTTCCCAAATAGGGAATGATGTAAGACTCCTAGAATTTCGAATTGTAAATAAATGCTCATTCTGGCATGAATGAGTTTCCTCTTCCAAGATGGATCCATTCACACCATTCCAAGGTGAAGAATGGGCTCTGATGCTGAGCTAGCTATAGCTGACTCAGTGACGAGAGAGCTGGACAGTTGGACAATTAAATTTTTATTAGGGGTTATAAGTTTGTCTCTATATTATGATTGTGAGCTTCTAAGGACATAGACCACATCTTATTCCTGCATGACAGGGCCTCTCACAGCCTAGCAAAGAGCAGGAACCTGAATGCTTGAACGAATAAAATGGACTTCTAACCCAAGAACTCACTGAGTAGAGTGGCACTTTCTGAGGAAAGGAGAAAAGTTTTGGGAGAGTTCAGAGTGGGTCTGTGGGATGCAAGAAGTGGCGATTAGCATGAGAATGTGAGTTCTGACAGGACAGATGGATGTTGAGGCCTGCCCTGTGGGTGGTTGCTGAGAATGACAAATGAGAAAGGCATTCCTGAGACTAATCAGGCCTCAAGTTGATTTGGTGTTCTTGTTATTGGGGTGGAAGCACAGATGATGTAACAAGTTACATGATATCTGCTCATAAGCCTAGTGACATACTTTGACTATTATTGTTCAAGCCTTCAAGCAGAATGTTCTTGAAGAGTTATTTTGGACCTCTGTAAAGTCCAACCCAATAGGTGAAGAAGGTGTATTTGGGCCTGGAAAGCAGTGGAAGCAGTCAATAATCAAGTGGGCTTGCGATCTTGGCATAGGGGCTTGGCGCCATGAGATGGTGGTCCACTGGGAGATATGGGCCTCTGTGGGTGGAGGGCATTCCTGCCTGTTCACACCCTCCTACCGCACCCCTCTGTGGGCCCCATGTAGTCCTCCTCCATGCGGTCTCCCTTCTAGCTCACCTATGCCTCTATCTTCCCAACTTCCATTAGACTTAATATTTACAGCACTCACTGTAGCCTGTAGCATATCCTTTGTCGAATCCACAGATATCTTTTTATCTATCATCTATCTATCTATCTATCTATCTATCTATCTATCTATCTAGATACAGATATTGTCTTCAGTTAGATTATAAATTACCCAAGACCTAGGGATCACATATGTTTGTTTCTTGCATCTCCCTGCAATTCATAGGATGGTGCTAACTAGAAATGTAACTGATACACAAAATACTCTTTGAATTAAAATATACGTGTATATATACATTTATATTTAGGACTGTAAAGAGATTAAAGAAGGACGGTTTATTCGCTGGGGAATAAAGCTTTCGGTGAGCAATGTTTCAGCAGAAGATGGAGGGAACTATGCATGCCAAGCCCGACTGACACACACAGGGAAACACTACACTGTTTTAAACAGCATCACTGTGCGTATCAGTAAGTATGCTCATATCCATTGCCTTGGCTTCTTCTTGGCTTTGTGTGAGATGGCTGGCTTCTCGGGCAATGGTAATTCTTAATCTTGATTTTCTTGAAGGTTAGTGGGCTCTCAAACTTACCATGTTAGAATCAGAGGGTAGAAAGAAGAGGGCAGAGGGCATGAGCAGTTTAGTCATCTGGAAAAACAACACTCAACCCTCTTGGTATGAAAATTAAATGACAGCATGTATGTAAAGTGGGTACTGGGGTGCCTGGCAAAGTGTAGGTGTTCAGGAGGTGGTAGATATTACTGTTCCTCTTATTTTCCTCAGCTGTCACTGGTATGACCACTTTGCTGGGCCATTCCAGCTTTGGCCTCCCCTGCCTGGGGTATGCAGAGCTCCAGGATACCTGATGCTCATGAAGTGTCCGTTCTCAACCCAGAGCAGCCAGTTTGCTCAAACATATGACCTGGAGATTTGAAAACAGAATCTTTAGGGTAAAAGAAATCCTAAAGATAATTTAACTTAAGCCGTTATTTTTTTTTAAAGGTTTTATTTATTTTTTCTTGAGAGAAACAGAGAAAGGCAGAGACATAGACAGAGGGAGAGGCAGGTTCCCTGCAGGGAGCCTGATGCAGGACTTGATCCCAGGACCCTGGGATCACACCCTGAGCTGAACGTAGACGTTCAACCACTGAGCCACCCAGGTGCCCCATTAAGCCATGAATTTTATAGTCTCAGGAGGGGGTGACTTATGAAGATTACAAAGCTGGTCAGTGAAGAAACAGGACAAGGATGGAGGCTTTTGGTGCCCAGATGAGCACTGTTTCTTCTCAACACATTCAGTGAGGAGTTCTTGCTATGTTGCCTTTTGCTCTTTGTTAGTAGACAACTGTCTTTTCTGTTTACTCATCTAAATGGAAAGAACTGAAGACTGAGTATTTCTTTAACTGGGATCATCCTGTCTGTCACTAATTTCTATCAGACTTCATAATACTGGGTGGTACCTAGCAATTTCTTGGTGGTGTGGCTCTCTTGGGGCATGTGTTCAGCATGAGTGGCTTCCTACTTCTCACCTGGAACCCTTTAATTAAGAAAATTAATTGTATTACATTTTATGACTTCTATGCTCTTGAGTTTTGTGTTACCTGTTATCTCTCCAAATATATGCACAAAAGATTTTCTTCTTGACTATCATGCTTAGTTTTACATTGGTAGCTGAAGGAATTCTTTGAAAGACAGAATGAAGACTACGTCAAGAGGTCATTGAATTTCAAATAGTCTATATTTCATGTTATTGCTGTAAACACTTATTTATGACCTAGTTCATGCCCCAATTGTTAGAACCTGTTAATTAAACCAAACTAAACCAAACCAAAACCAAAACCATTGTTTCTTCTTTTGAGAAGCTCTCAACTTGGTGGTAGTGGAGCTAAAGATATAAATGAATCATCATTTCACATTATGTAGTAGGGATAGAGTTATAGATAGAGTTGTAGATAGTGTCTGGGGGAACAGGAAAAGAATCAGGAATAGCCACAAGAGTGGCAAGGAAATGGTCTGAATTTTGAAGGAGTCAAGTTTATAAAAGTAAAGTGTGAGAGGCAGGGCAGAGAGTATAGTATAACAAAGCATAGAAGTGTCTACCAGCATAGTTTGCATTGGATTTAAAGCTAATTTTATTAGAGCATACGTAAGCATGGGGAAAAGAGTGCTGGGACCTGAGGCGTTAAACAGGGTCAGGATTTAGAGGCCCAGTTACACTGAGGCTTTGCCATGCGGCCGCTGAAGAGCCCTTGGATGAAGAGTGACGGGGCTTTGTTTGTGATGGATGAGACCAGTCTTGAGATGGTTGAGCAAGAGTTGAGGAGGGTCTTGAAACCTGTAGTCCGCTTTGGCAGCTGCTGCAACAGCCAGTATTGAGAAGAGTGCTGATAATCTGAACTTGAGTGAAAGTAGCAGGCGATTCTTCAGGCAGGAATTTGGTGGCTCTTTGCTGGCCACCATCTTGTGCCTAGTAGAGACAGCCTGAGAAGAAGGAAAGCAGCCATGACTGCTGTTCTGATGGAGCTTTGAAGTCTGAGCAGGGAAGGGAGGCAGAGATAAATCAGATAGTCTGCTCATGAGATGTGTAATTACCAAGGAGATTAATGCAATGAAGGAGTGGAAAGTGTGAGATCGAGCAGACAAGGACCTATTGAGAAGGCAGAGGGTCAGGGAAATCTTCTTGATAACAGCGACACTGACGGGCAGGACACATTACCTGAGTGATGGAGTGGGTGAGATTTTTCCAGACTGAGGGAACAACCAAAGTAAAGGCCCTGTGACAAAAACAGATCATGGTATATGTGAATAATAGGAAGGAGGCAGGTTGGTTGGAGCAATGCTAGATAATGAGGTTAGAGAAGTATCCAGGACCAAGAATTGGTAGGAACATGGAATCCAAAGCAGAGAGTATGGAGTTTATTCTAAAAACAATGGTAAGTAGCCAGAGGGGTTGCAAGCAGGAGTAGCATGTGACTTGCAGGCCTGAAAGCTCAGCGTGGCTGCCTGTGCCCAGAATGATCCCTATAGAACAGGAGTGGCAGGTAGGAGACAGGTACAGAAATGCAGGTAAGATATCAGGTAGGCACAGGCTACATGGTGGCACTGAAGATGGAGACATGTGGATGGGTTCAAGGTATCTGAGGAGGTCAACCTCACAGGGGTTAGTGTTGGATTGAATATGGCATTAGGGATGTGGCAAGGTCAAGGGAGCTAGGCCTTTTGGCATATGCAACAGACTGGATGGTGATATAATTCAATGAAATAATATAACTCTAGAGGGAAACTGGATTTAAGAGTGAGATCATGAGTTTGGTCATGGGTTTATGTTGAGTACTTGGAGGTGCCCACATGGAGATGTCAAGTTGACCATGGCCATGGCCTAGAGAAAGGTCTGGAGATGCAACTTGGCCTAGATGATAATGGAAGAGGTGGATATGAACAAGACTACCAAGGAAGGACTAGAAAGTGGAAAATAGAAAGTTTAGCCATGAAGAAGGAGGCACTCATGGAGACATGTTAGGAGATGAACTTTGTCTGACTTACTGATTGATGATTTGAAGAGGTGAGAGAAGAACTGTTGCCTAGAGTGACTTCCAGATTTTAGTTGTGTGTGATCTGGTGCAAAGTGATACATTAACTGGCTGGTGATGACCTCTGTCTGGGACACAGTGAATTTGAATAGTTTGTAGGACGTGCAAGTAGTATTGTCATTATAAAGGACACAAGGTTTTTCATTTTTCTAACCTTCCCTTTGATAACGTCTCTGTGTCCCATCCCAAGTAGAGAGGAAGAATGTGGGGTGAGGTGGTTGATTGTTAGATGTTGGTGGGCAAATGGGGAAAGGAAGTAGTAGAAAAACAAAGGGCTGGAAAGTCAACACGAGGGGAGATAGCTGTACAGCGGAGTGGAGGAATGAAGGATCTGAAGAAAAACGAAGAGAACAGGATATAAAGAATATGGAGAAGCAAGGGATGGAGGATGGAGCAGTGAGGAGCAAAGATAAAACATTAGGGTCATTCTCTCTCTCTGTCTAGGACCTAGACCAGAGCTTGGCCTAGGGCCACTGCTTACAAACTATAGTTAGATTATTAGGTAGTGAGATTTTATTACACAATCTTAGCAGTTTATATATAGAACCGAGAAGTGAACTCTCCCAGTAGCCCAGCTTTTAGGTTTTTCCTTAGCAATTTAATTATTTCTGGTTTGAAAATATGCATTTATGAGATGGTCATTCATCACACCATAGGTTTTGTTCTTTACTTGACTAATGTTTATTGAAGGCCTGCTCAGTGTCATGTTTTTCTTTACACAATTGTGGTATAAATAGTTGGGAATGTGTCATACATGATTCTAATGCAATTTCACGTGGATATGATTTCTTAGCAGAAACAAATGGATATGCAGAAAGAATTCCTAAAATCATTTATCCGAAAAACAATTCAATTGAAGTAGAACTTGGTAAGTAAAATTATTGGAGTCATTGAAATCACTAAGGGCAGATTAATATACATGTTTAATATAGAACCAGTTGAATTTCATTGAATGTACTGAAACTTGATAAAACATTTTTAAAATTCATGTAAAAAAGGTTGGAAAAATTTAGCAAGAAAATAATTGCATAGAAGAAATAAAGAGACCTTTTCTAGTAAATATTAAAGTGTATTTAATTATAAAACAACAATAAATAAATACTGGTATTTGCATACAAATAGAAAGATTAAAACAACATAATGGAAAACAATAAGTAGATCCTAGAATAGAATATACAAAAATCTCATAAAGGAGATTTGTGGTTTAAAAATGTGTAGAGAACAGTATAGTTTATGTGTGATATTAGTATAACTTGTTAAATGTGAAGAATATGAGGCATAAAAATGGATTTTTGATGAATTAAAGAACTATGTATAAAAATAAGCCCACAAAAGTACCGTTAAAAACTAAGATAAATCTATATCTAACCTCTGAATGGTGTTCTTTCTATACATAAAATTAATAGAAGAAATCACAGAAGATTAAAAATTAGACTAACATAAAAACTGTAAATGTCTGTATATAGGAAAAATGGTAAAGTTAAAATGTGAATGAAAAACTAGGAGAGCATATTTGGAACAGAGACATCAAAAAACAGGTAATATCATTTCTGTACAAAAATACCAACAAATCAAGGAATAGGAATAAGCTAAATGAGATAAATGAATAATTCACAGGACCAAAAAGAAAAAAGACTAACGAAATATGAGAATATAGTCATCTACAATAGAAGAAACATGCACTAAAACAATGATATCTGTGAAATTGGTAAGGATTAAAAAATGTATAATACCAAATATTACCAAGGATAATGTAGAGGGTATTCTAATACATTACTGGCCATGAATATGAGCAATCCCTTTAAACCATTTGTGTTTAAAGCTTTCCAAAGATTTTCTGTCTCACACAGAGTAAAATTCAAAATCCTTGCATTCCCAACATGGCTCTCCATGGCTGACTTCCCCTTGCCAGTGCTCACATTGGTAAGCTCACACTTGATTGCCCTGGCATACCTGCTGTTCCTTGACCATCTCAAGCACAGTTCTACCTCAGAGACTTTGCACTTGCTGTTCCCTCTACTTGAAATGCTCTTCCTCACACAGCTTCGTGGTCTCTTCCTTCACTTCCATCAGATCATTGATGAATGGCATCTCACTTGACCACCACATTAAAATAGCACACCTCTGGGGCGCCTGGGGTGCTCAGTCGGTTAAGAGTCTGACTTCGGCTCAGTTCATGATCTCGGGGTCCTGATATTGAGCCTCACATTGAGCCCCATGCTGAGCTGAGTGAGGAGCCTATTTCTCCTTCTGTGCCTCCCCCTGCTCATGCTCTCTTTCTTGTTCTCTCTCAAATAAATAGATAAAATCCTTAAAAAAAAAATAGCACACATCACTCACCGTTATGCTCTATCCCCTGACCTTTCTCTATTTTTTGTAAAGTACTTTTCACTACTTCACCTATTTTGTTTTGGTATCTCTAATTCTATTTAAATCAGTGTTCCTTAGGAGCTGGCTTTTTCTCTGGTTTGTTCCTTCCTATATCACCAGTGCTCAGAAAAATTTCTAGAACATGTTCAAGAAATAGTTGTGAGATAAATAAATGAATGGACTGGTATAAACTATGTAGAAGGAAATGCCAGTATGTATTCAGAACCTTCACAAATATGTATAACTTTTGTGATGTAAATTCTAGGTGGTAAATTCTAGATGGTAAGCCATATACAACAGAAACAGATCCCCAGGGCCCCAGGTATAGATAGATAGATAGATGATAGATGACAGATAGATAGATGATAGATAGATAGATAGATAGATAGATAGATAGATAGATATTAATTGTGCTTATTATGTTCAAGGAAGGAAAAGAGATGATTGGGGCACCTGGGTGGCTCAGTGGTTGAGCATCTACCTTTGGCTCAGATCATGATCCTGGGGTCCTGGGATTGAGTCCCTTGTCAGGCTACCCACAGAGAGCCTGCTTCTCCCTCTGCCTATGTCCCTGCCTCTCGCTGTATGTCTCTCATGAGTAAATAAATAAAATCTTAAAAAAAAAGAAAATATATGATTGCAATTTTCAAAAGACAACTGTAAACTTTAAAAAAAAAGAATATTAAGTTTGGAAAGGAACAGGTAACTAAAACCAAAACTCAGTGAAAGCTTTAGTAGCATATGAGACATCTGAAAAAGAATTACCGAGTGAGAATATAGGTCAAGAGAAAATGGCTTAAGCACAGAGAGACAAGAGACCAGAAGTTAGAGAGGTTACACAGAGCTAACATGAATATAATTGCAATCCCAGAAGAGAGAGAGAGAAAATGGGAGGAGAGGCAATATTATTTAGGTGATAATCTCAGAATATTCCAAAATGTAGACATGTTCATATAAAGGCCCCGGAAGCTAAGGAGACTCAACAGGACAAATAAGACCAGGGCTACACCTTGAAATACCATAGTGAAACTGCAAACAAAAACAAAGGAAAAATATCTTAAGAGTTGGGGGAAAAAAGAGGGAAAAAAGCCCTTTGTGCACAACAATACGCCCACTGTTGGAATTTTTCATGAAATAATGGAGGTTGTCAGCTGAAAAAAAAAATACTGCTAATTTTATAGTGAGTGAACATATGACAAACTAAAAGTGGCAAAATTTGCCAACCACAGTCTTACACTAAAGGAGCTACTCCAGTGTTCTTTAAGCAAGAGGAAATGATTCCAGATTGTGAATCAGCTGCGTAGGAAGGAAGGAAGGAGCAAATGTTGGCGTAAATATGAAAAAATCCAAATGAATCTTGGATGCATAAGGCAATAATGATGACGACTGTTTATGGAATTTAAAATATATATGAAATTGGAATTCACAACCACATTTGCCTGTATGCTGGAAGAAAGTTAATTGCTATTGCATCCAAAGACTTTAGATTCTCTTAGAGAAAAGAATATAAATATCAATAATATCAGACTTTGATAAGTTCAAAGATCTATGTTTTAATATTTACAGTAACCCTAAAATAGTAATAATTTGAAAAATACAGCGTTATATGGAACAATGAAAAATAATCAAGAGGAAGATAAGAAGGAATAAAAAGACAGCAGGAAAAAAAAGACTGATACAGGACAGATGCTACAAATAAAAAAATATTTAAGATAGTTGATTTAAGTGTACATTTGTTACCGATTGCACAATGGACCAAATGCTCCGAATGAAGATTGTCATACTGGATTTGAAAGAAGAAATCATAACTCTGGGCTGTTTATAGATGCTGGAAGAGAAAAGATTAGAAAATGATATATGGTATAAACACTAACCAAAATAACTTTGGCATAATTATGCTAATATCAAAGTAGATCTGAAGGTAGAATGCATTATTAGAGGTAAACAGAGATGCTTAATAATGATTAGAAGTCAATTGTGAACCTGTAGACACATAATAACTTGGCCTTAAAAGTGTGTGTGTGTGTTTCGTGTGTGTGTGTGTACACATGCAGAGAGAGAGTTAGGTCAGGATTACAGGGAGAAATTAAGTCCACACCAATAATGGAATAATAATAATGGCAGTTTGTAAGATAGCTGGTAGAACAAAGCAAACAAGACACCCTATCATGACAAACAAAATGTGCCCAACAAATGGCCTAATGTTCATATTCTAGAGTCCTGAGGCCAATCACTATAGATTACACATTTTTTCTAAGTACAATGAAATGTTTAATAAGGAGCATCTAGGTGGCTCAGTCAGTTAAGCATCTGCCTTCAGCTCAGGTCATGATCCCAGGGTCTTGGGATGGAGCCTCGAGCTTGTGCTCTCTCTCTCTCTCTCAAATAAATAAAATCTTTAAAAAGAAAAAAGAAAAAGAAAGGAGAAATGTTTAATAAAATTGACCATGTATTGGCTGTAAAGATTGATTTGCAAAAATCCAACAGATTGAAATCATGTAAACTATATATTCTCAGACATAAGACACTGACGTTGGAAATATGTAATAAAAAGACAATTAGAATAACTGTATAGGTTGGAGAGCAATCATATAAAAAAACCCTCTAGCCCATGTATAAAAATAGAAATCAGAAAATAATTTGAGAATGAATACTCATGAAAGGATTACACCAAGGTTGGTGGGATACAAAGATTTGCTCAGAGCATGATTGATAGTCTCAATTAGAAAAGTAAGTTAGTTGAAATATCCATGAGCTGCACGCTCACCCCTGAAGACAGAAAAGGAGAAGCACATAAATCCAACAGAAATGGAAGAAACAAAGTGAGGAGTAATAGCAGAAAATAGTGAGATAGGAAATGAACATGCAATTGAATGATGAACAGAGAAAGATGTTGTTTTTTTGAAAAGTGGAATGTATTTGCCAACCCCCTGAATGATTAAGAAAGGGAGGAAGGCACAATCTGAAGGAAAAAGAGGCCATCACCATCGATCATATACAGTTGAGAAAGATCATAAAAGAATGTTCTGGAAAACCTAGCGCCAAACAATTTGAAAATCTAAAAAGAAGTGGGCTATTTTCCCTAAAAACCAGTGCATAGGATCTGGCACAGGAACATACAGATTCCAGAATAGGCATATGACTGTAAATGTAAAATCTTGTCACAAACAATTCTAGATCCACTTGGCTTTCCTGGTGAATTCTGCAAAGCATTTAATAAAGAAATTTGACATATTTAAACAAATTGTTTCACAGCATAGAAAAAGAAGAAACAGCCGCCGTTAACTCATTTTATTAGGTCAGGAAAATCTTGACACTCAAACCAACAAAAATGTTGTTACAAAGGAAGTTTCCGGCCAATCTCATTCATCAACATAGATGAAAAAATTTAAGCACATTATTAGCATATTTATTTGACAGCAAACCCAAAGGGTGATACATTGCAGTTAAGTTGGGCATACCTGAAGCAATGCCAAATTGCTTCACATTAGGTAAGTCATCCTTTTATTTTACATTAATAAACTAATGGAGAAAAAATAATACACTTGTAGATACCAAAAAGTCATTTCAAACACCTGAACAAGGAATTTATTATTAAAAAAAAAAGAACTTTTAAAACTAGGAATGTAAGAGAATGTCTTTCATCAGATTTTTAAAAATTTATCTTTAGAAGCCTATAGAAGAAACAGCATACTCAAGACTGAATTATTAAACATATTTCCTTTGTTTTGAAGGAGAGCCAAAATCTCAACAGATTTTATTTTTTGCTGAATTTGATAAGTCGATTATAATGTTGGTATGGAAAGGTAAAGACTGAATAACAGGGATCCCTGGGTGGCACAGTGGTTTAGCACCTGCCTTTGGCCCAGGGCGCGATCCTGGAGACCCGGGATCGAATCCCACGTCAGGCTCCCGGTGCATGGAGCCTGCTTCTCCCTCTGCCTGTGTCTCTGCCTCTCTCTCTCCCTCTCTGTGACTATCATAAATAAATAAAAATTAAAAAAAAAAAAAGACTGAATAACAGTCAAGACATTTTTAATGACAAAGAACTAGCTGAGGGTATCTGTACCACCAGCTTTCAAGATTTATTAAAAGGCTACCATAGTTTAGACAGTGTAGTTTTGACACAAGGATAGACATTGGTTAGAATTGAAGGCCCAGAAATAGATCCACCATATAACGCACTTGATTTTGGCAAAGCAAATGCTGCTCCAGGCAAGGTGTGATCTTTTCAATAAATGGAACTTGACAATGGGAGGGAATACAAAATAAAAGAAAAATTGACTCCCTTCTCACACTACTTATAAAAATTATTTCAAGTGAGTTATAGATCTAAATATGGAAGTCCAAACGATGCATTTCTAGAAAAAAAAAAAACTTCACGCTGTGACAGTTTACAACAGAGGGTATCAACATGGCCAGGGAAAGTATAAAAAAGTGCTCGACCAGGTGCAATCTAGGGAAATGCAAATTCAATTCACTTTGTGATGTCTCCACACATACATCGAGATGACAAAAATAGACTGACCACACTACACACTGTTGAGTGTGTAAAGTAACCAGCACTCACCCATACTGCTGGTGGAAGTGTAAATTGGTACAACTGCGTTGGAAAGCAATTCGGCCTCTCTTTTAAAGTTGAAGGTACGTGTGTCATCTATGATCTACCAATTTTACCGGTAGATAGGTGTGTGTACCCGTCATGTACACGGGTGTGTAAACGTGAAAGGTGTTCACTAGAGCCTCAGGAGGCACGCAGGAGGGAGCTCCTAGCAATCGTACTCGTTGAGGCAAACACTACAACGATGCAGATGTGTGCCTAGCGGCAGCCAAATAAATACTAATATATTCTCTTCTCTGACTGGAGCACATGTACGTGCAGCGGCATGGGTGAGCATCACAAACAAAATGTGAGGCAATGGAAGCTACAGTTCAAGTATGAGTGGGTAAGCGATAAAGTATAAAGTAGGCAAGGGACTGGTGAGAGGCTTCTGGAGTTCTGGCAATATACTGTTTTCTTGGGCTGAAGGTGGTGTGGATGTGTCTTTTACATTTATCTTCTATACTTTTTTAGTACATATGTGTCATAGTTTACGATTTAAAAAAAAAAACACCTTATTTCCACCTAGAATAAAGAAACACGAAGTATACTGTGTAGAAATACAGTATTTTTTTAAGGTAGAGTAAATAGATGGAATATATTGGGCCCATGGAGCAAAATAAAATAGAAAATAAATAAATATAAAAATATAAAATTATTAAATATAATTTGTGAATGTGTGTGATGGAGTCAGGATAGGAGTCACAATTGGTGAAGTTGAAATTTCACTGGATTTAGAAATAGAAAACCAGGGTTCATGTCTCATTTCCTTCTCAAATGTGTGACCTTGGGCAAGTTACCAATCTGTCTGAACTTCAGTGTTCTCATCTGTAACATGGACACTGCTGTACCTCCTCTTTCCTGATTATAGGACTGTTTTGAAGATTAAAAGACTGAAGGAGATGATGTGTGAAATACTTTGCAAAGTTCTTTGCTAAGTTTCCTAAGACTGGTAGGAGTATTTGTGTTCCTGATATTGTAGAGGTCATCGGCCAGAAGCTGGTGATATTTGGCAGCATGTGGATATCTCTTTACAGATACACACCCTGGAAGGTCATTTGTCCCTTATGATCTGTGTCCAGGGAAAGAATAAAATAGAGGAGCACTGACCTCCAGGGGGAATTTTTAATAATCAAAAGATATTCAGAATATTATTTAATCAATTGCTTTTTTTGTAGGCTTTTCATGTAACATTTATGAATTCATTCTTATAGGCTCCGCCCTTACTGTGGACTGCAACATCACAGACACAAGGGATAACACAAATCTCCGATGCTGGAGAGTCAATAACACCTTAGTGGATGATTACTACAATGAATCCAAACGGATCAGAGAAGGATCTGAGTAGGTGTTGGGTTTTTCAGGCTTCCCTAAAAGCTGGCAAGAATTCCTTCACTTATATTACATTGGTGCTAGTCCTGCTTTTTAAAAATGCTTCTCACTGACGCCTCCTAACTTTTTTTGGCTTTGTCTCTCTAAGATCTCCTCAGGGCTATGCGGGGCAGAGCACCTGGTTCAGAGAAGTGTGAGGTGCTCATGTTCTCAATCCTTCCTACATCCTAGTTAGACAGAGAAGGCAAAGCATCAAGCATGGCCTTCACACACCAAAATCCATTACTCACAGCTACTCCGCAAAACCAGCCTCACTCCTGTTTGGTTTTATCATGAGCCATAGATCTTCAAGACTTCAGTAGTGAAGCAGGCAGCAGCCTGGGGACTTTGCGGGGAGACAGGATTTCATCATTGGCTACTGGCATGGTAGAAAGCCAATCTGTGGTGGCACGAATTGGGTGGCGTAAAGCAAGACGAGTGAGGCCAGAGGGTGGAAGAATTTGTGCTGAGTCCCGCAAGGTAGTGAGGATTAGTAGAGAGGAGCAGGAGAAAGCTCTGGAAGGCTGAGGATGCCGTCTGTCACAGTCCAGAAGAAAATAAAGATCTGGAACGGCACAATCCATGCACCTCGCTGAGCTAGTGTGTGAAGCCTTCTCAGGGTAACAGGATGGCCCCAAGTGTTCCCTGGAGAGAGAATTTTATTCTCAAGACTGAAGATGATACACTGTGTTGGGTAACTGTGACTCACATATAATTGATTGGCTTCTCTTTTTTACAGATCCCACATTCCTTTTCAGAAACATATTTTTTACACAGTGAACATAACCTTCTTGGAAGTGAAAATGGAAGATTATGGCCACCCTTTCATCTGTCATGCTGGAGTGTCAGCAGCATACTTTATCTTAAAACTCCCAGGTAGTGGTTTGGTGGGGTACATGCCGTTCAGAGGGTTCAAAATGATGACAAGGAGACATTGGGGGTGAGGCAGGAAGGTGATATTCAGGCATGAGTTTCTTGTTTGGAATTTGATGGTTTTAAGCTCATTTGCAGAGGCAGGGGGTGAGGGGGCATGCTCCGGAAGGCAATGAATGACCAACTCAAGAATTTCCAGCCATCACTCCTGTCTACTTACCAGGGGCTTTATGAGTCTCATAAATATTACATGACACGGTCTTCTTATCGTGACCATTGCATTCCCAAGATCCCTGAAGTCTCTATGTTACAGGTTCCCAGACCCACATCTTCCCCAAGGGATAGATGGCATTGTGGTTCCAAGAACTGGAGAAGGACAAAGAGAAGTGGAGGATGGGAGGGAAGGGCAGATCCATCTAACAGTGAGAAGCTAGAGGTTCGAACAGGTGGTCAGGATGGGATTGGACACCCGCACGCAGAGAAGAGCAGAGCAGATCTGCGGAGTAGTGCTGGGACTTAATCAACAGATTGCTATTTCTGTTGACCCAGAATGTGTTTTAGTTATTATGCTTTTTCATGCCATTCATTTAAAGATGTGCAGTAGTGCATAGGGATATCTTTGACCTCAAACCATTTGCCACATGATGTGACTTAGGGCAGGTTCTGATAAACTCTTTAGGGAGTTTTTTTTTTTTTTTTTTTGTAAGTGAATGTGCTCTGGGGAGTTTCAAAGAAAAGAGAATTTCCCCTTCTCTCCACCCCCACTCCCACCACACCCCCATTCATAGACACCTTCTAGTGGAGACTAAAGCATTGGGAAGGGGCTGATGAAGGAAGTGGTGTGTGCAGTGGGTTCTAAGAATGGAGAGACTTTCTCTTCCTCTGTTCTTCTTCCACTTTTCAAGTTCTAGAGCCTCCTTCCATGGCCTGACCGGTTTGGGCTGCGGCAAGGGAGAAAGCTGTGTTGTTCCTCCATGGGACCCGTAGGAGCCTGTTTGCTGGGACTTGACATTCCAGAGGAACCGGTTCTGCTTCTTGGTCATCTCCCACCCATTGCTTTTGCCATAATCACTCCACAAAGTGTTTGCAAAGCAGAGCAGAGGAGACTCCCTTTCTGAGGCTGTGCCTTGCAGACAGGCGTCTGGCCTGGACTTTGAGACCTTATTGGCACAAAGAGAATGAGGGGGGACCCTGGCTTGCGGCTGGTCTGATGGAGAAGACAGAGTTGGCTTTCAGGGGAGGCAGCTGATGGCTATTTATTTATGACGGGCATCCTGCTGCTCAATTCTGAGTGCCCGTGAGAGCAGTTATGACAGTGGAATAATCAGGATTGTGCCACAGAGCCACCGGGGAGGGCCTTCCAATAAGTGTGTTCAGGTTTTACCCTTAGAGTGTCCAATGTTGGCTAAGTGAGACCTGGCCGTGGGTGTTTGGTGAGCAGTCCTCATGCACCGGAGTCACGCCGTAGCCACCCCCGGGAGCTGGGGTTCTGCAGAATTGCCCTCCCCAGGTTCCCAAGGGCACATTTGCTTCCTAAAATTCATGGGCCACACCAGATTATTCTATTCCCATGTACCTATCATATTTAACTGCCAGAAAAAAAAAATGTAAGCAGTATCCTCATTGACCTCTAATATGTTTCCATTTGGCGTTTGTAACGTGATCTGTAAAAAGTAAAGTATGTAATTGACTCTTTGTACTATAATTATCATTTGATTATTTATATATTTATTTGCTGTCTTTTGTAGCTCCAGATGTTCGAGCCTACTTGATAGGAGGGCTTCTCGCCTTGGTAGGTGCAGTGGTGTCTGTCACGTACATCTACAACATTTTTAAGATTGACATTGTACTCTGGTATCGGAGTGCCTGCCATTCTCCTGGGACCAAAGAAGGTAAGCGTGGGGAGCCACTGAAGAATGCCTCCTACTTGGCATCTGCTCATCTATATAACCATTGTAAATACACTTGATCCTATTTTACTAGCTTGCCTTTCGAGTTGTTGGCAAATTTGGAAGAAGGGCTCTCCCTGGAACATCTCCACGGTCACCAGGATCGTTTAGTCAAATGAGGCTTGTGGGCTAATCGTGGCTGAGCAAATCTTTGCTAAGTAGCAGGAGCACATCATCTTCTGGGTCCCACTGTGACCATTTCAGAGAGGTTCTCACATCTTCTGCTGTTTGCCAAAGAAGACAGCTTCTCCTAGAGCAACAGTGTGCTCTCCATCTGCAATACATATTCAACACCGTGGGCGTAGAAGCAGAGTTTATGGTATGGAGAGTGATGAGCTGCCTGTGGCTCAGCTCTTTCTAGACTGGGTACTTGATGCCTGACGGAATGATTGATTGATTTTAAATTTTATTCATTTATTCATGAGAGACACAGGCAGAGGGAGAAGCAGGCTCTCTCCAGGGAGCCCGATATGGGACTCGATCCCAGGACCCCGGGATCATGCCCTGCACCTAAGGAAGGTGCTCAACCACAGAGCCACCCAGGCATCTCTGCCTGGAAGATTTAAGTCCCTGACTCCCAAGGCTGGAGAGAAACTTGGGGTTTGCGTCTGGTTCTCCACTTACTTCCATACGATCTTAGGAAGTATTGGCTATAGAATGAAAGAAAAAAACAAGGAAGAAAGAAGAGAAGGGAGGAGGGTGGGGAGGAAAGAAGGAGGGAAGGAAAGGGAGGAAGAGAAGAGGGGACAGAGGAAAGGGGTGGGGGGTAGAAAATGACCAGACCCTGCCTCACAGAGTTTTGTAGCCACAATTGAGTTGAAGTCCAGGAACACCCTGAGCAAGGACCTGGGGCACAAGGGGCATCTTGTTGTCTGAGGGCCAGAGCCAGCTGCCTCTGCCACTCTGCCCCAGGTTTCAGTGTGGTCTGTTCAGCAGACGTCCTGGCAGCACGTCTGAACACACAAATGCCTGAGTGTGATCCTGAAACTGAGGAATAGGCACTTCCCATCAAGGTGGTGGGGTTTTTCAAGCCCCGATGCAGGGCTTGAACTCACGACCCTGAGATCAAGACCTGAGCTGAGATCAGGAGTCGGACACTTAACCCACTGAACCACCACCCCTGCCAACCATGGTGGTTTTTAAAAGTCTGTGCTATTTTCTTGTTGTCTCAGAATGGTGTGATCTATTAAGGCCTTGAAAAAAGTATTATGTCTGCTTTAATGTCCCCTGATTGGATGGAAAATTAATACATGGCTGAGAGAAGTCTATGCATTTCATGTGCATGGAAATTCATTTACGCCACTCAAATCCAGAGACTAGCAATGTGGACAAGAGCTAGAATTCAGAGAAGTGGGTGTCCAAACACGTTTTATTAGTACCTACCACTAAGAAGGGTATTATTCACGTCAGGTGCCAGGTTTGCATATACAACACACAGTGCAAATTGCAGCAGATGCCCTAACTTGGGCTTTATTTTTAAGTTCAATTTCAGAATTCAAAATTGGCAGTCATTGAGCAATGTAGGAGGCAACGCGTTCTTTTTTGAGGGCAAAATTCAGTCCTGGAAACCCGACTGCACATCAAGTGCAACGTGAAGCAGCCTAGTGCTGTGGACAGTCAGCTGGGTGTGTGTGGGGGTCTGTCTTTGGGGCGGGGGTCCCCGCAGAGCCTCCCCGTGGCTATGCTCCCACCTGCATCTGTGGCAGAGGAGGCCAGTGCACCACCACTTATCTTTTCTGACACAGGCGTGTGAGCAATCCGCCGGCTTTCTGCTTATCAACTGACTGGAACCTGCAGGGGCGTGAGTGGTGTTCCCAGATCTCTGGTCCTGGTGCGTGTCTCACTCCCTGACTCACCATGACTCCCAGGAGCATGAGAGCCAAGGGCCTGTGCAGCTGCTTGCTGGTGAGGTCGAGTTTAGCAGGAAGAGAAAGAAGGAATAGTGATTCACCCCAAAGCAGGGGGTGAGCAGCAGAGCTGAGCAGATGAGAGACACAGGGAGCCCCACCCTCTGCTGAGACCAGGCTCCAGCCCAAATTCAGGCTGCGAATTTGGACATAGGGGCTCACAGTCAGCCAGGGTTCCTCTTTTTTTCCCCCTTAATTCAGATAAGTACTTGTGTACTTTATGACTAAATCTCTGCAGCTTCACCTAGAGAACTACCCCGTAATTCCTGTCTGAGTGTTGGCTTTGACAATGAGCTAGCGATGAGACTTAAGATCTGTCCCGGGTGCTATTTCCAGCCTTGTGATCCTGGGGGATATTTCCTGGCTTATTGGGGAAACTGTGGAGCAAGGGGTGGCAAATACAAATGAGGAAATCGATCAATTGTGTCCTTCTTATGGTAAATCATTTCTCCAACTGGATTAGTTATGCTTTGTAACATGAGTAATAGGTGGATACAATAGCTCACAGTTTTGTTGAGTCACTGACAGTCCTACTCCACGAGTTCTGTATGTTCTCCAGTAAATTATAGGAGCTACTTTAAAAATTCTCCTTCTAGGTATGCTTGTGTGTCCCAAAATACAAGGGTGAGCTTGCACATCTCCTGGGGAGATTTGCATATGTCTCACTACCTTCCGAACAGGTTTGTGGAGAACATGCCTCTAGAATGGAACGATGAAAAACAAAAAGAAGGTGGAGTGAACAGAAGGTAAAATGGTGAAATGAAGCTTGGAGATAGGACTAAGCACAAATCTTGGACACTTTTTCGAGATGAATTGGCTTTAGAAGTAAAGGCAAAAGCAATGACAGGATGTGTTGTGTGCTGTTCACAAATACCCTTTAATTACTCATGACAGCACATGGCTTTTTCTGGGACAATTTTCCAAGGAAAAGTTTATGTTTAAAGGGTGTAATGAACATAATGAATCTTGTCTACAACAACATTCCTGTGGTAAATGTATAGCGTGTTTAATGTGGCTTTTCTTCTAGTGTCTTCCATGTTAGGGCTAAAATGCCAAACTTCGTGCAGTTGAGGTAAAAAAAACAAAACAAAACAAAAAAAAACAAAAACATGTGAAGGCCAAATTGATTTTGTTTGATTTTTCCATTGGTCCGATTTGACTACTTTTGAAATTTAGCAATAACCTAAGAAAAGAAAGTAAGAGGGGATAGAATAATCTTTAAAAGCAATCTCTCATAAACCTTAACATATACAATACATTGTATTTCTGCCAATGGCCAATAAAGGCATATGCAGATGTTTTATCAAAAATAGGACTGAATCCCCTCAGGAAATAGAAGGAGCTTGGCTAGAACCTAGATAAACCTCACCCCACTGCTAGATAGAGGCAGGCTGTGGGAGTATCTGCCCCCAGGCCATTTCCTCAAAGAACTTCTTAGTAGGGCTACATTTCTACAGTTTTCTGGGTGAAATAGACAGTTGGGGGGCATGTCAAGCTCATCATTATCTATGCCATTCATTGTTACCTTCCCAATTGCTCTTGTAGTTACTATGGCCAGGAAGCAAATTACCTATAAGCTTTGTAGCATAGAGCAACCATTTATTTTGCTGGTGGGTTCTGTGGGTCAGGATGTGGACAGTCACAGTGGGGATGGCTTGTCCCAGCTCCATGATGTCTGGGAACCCAGGTGGAGGACAGGCAGTTGATTTTGCCTATCAGTTGATGGCCTCAGTTTCCCCAGCAGCACTCCATGCGGTCTCTGTGTGGGCTACGTTGGGCTTCTTCATGGCAGGTTGATTGGCTTCCAAGCGCTAGCATTCCAAGAACAAGAGAGCCAGGAAAAGCAGTATTTTTTCTTATGACTCAGATCCTAAATTTCTAATGTCAGTTCTACTGGTCAGGGCAGCTACAGAGTCCTAGACAATTTTAAGGGAGTGGAAATAGATTCCACCTCTTTGTGTGTGTATGTGTGTGTGTGTGGAGGGGGGTGTGGTCACTTCTGAATGAGCATGTGGAACTGGAAATACTGCTGAGGCTATTTTTTTTTTTAAATGCCGTCTAACACACTTGCACAGGACTAATCAAGGATACACACTTTGTGAAGTTTCCTCCTCCCGATTTTCATCTCAGCCACACCACAGGGAGTGGTGGACTTGGGTTTGCACCAAGGCTGTGCACTTGGCAGCTGCAAGACCAGAGAAATAGCACAGCCTTGTCTGCCTCAAGTTCCTTACATGTGATTCGATGGTACAAATGTGACACTCACCATGATCGTGACAGGCAGAGCCGTGATGTGCTGGCAGGCAGTTGTCTTAGAACGCCCTTCCAAACCACAGGCCGACTCAAAAAGCTAAATGGCCATAGCTTGTTTTTTTTGCTCTATTGGTCAATAAAGGAGGAATTGATCATTTGCAAGTTGGCGAGAACCCACTGCATTTTGAGAACAAGCCACAAAGGTAACATTTCTACTCCAGAGCATAGAAAGAAAAAAAAAGATGACCAAACAATTGGGAACATTTTATAGTTTGATTTTCTAAAAGGTTTGAGAATCCCTTGCTACTCAAATCTCTTCTGTCTCGGAGTCTGCATTTGCACACCATGGAGCACCTCTATTTTCAGACACCCTGTTTAAAAACAGGGAACATGGAACACTGTCAAAAGGGAAAATTCACTCAACAAACAGTTCCTTCCCCCCTCCTTTTTTTTTTTTTTTTTTTTTTTTTTAATGAGAAACAGAAACAGCTTGAGAGAAGAGAGATACCAATGGCAGGGTTTCAGACAGAGGTGGTGATGAACACGGATGCTTGCTACAGTTTATAGACCAAGAAATACTGTACTTACTGGGGAGGCTTTGCTATGTGGCAGGGAGAGTACCAGCTCAACCAACCTTTTATCATAAAAGGATAAATATCATCATATTTTTAAGTGAGGAAATTTAATTTTTCTCAAATGTTTAAAAACAAAACCTTTATGAAATCTTAAAAAAGTATTTTTCGTGTTTCCCTTGGCTTTAGAAAGTCATGTGTATGACATGAAATTTAATTCAGAAGAATATCCACTTACGGAGTGGCAGTATGGACTAGTCACATTGACGATGTTACAGAAGGAGTTTAGACCCAAATTAACGATCATCCCTTTGGTACCTGCCTTCTGACCCTAATTTATTAAAAAGCTGAATTTGCACGTGGTCTAAAACTTCTCTCTCTCCCATGTAGATATAACAACCTCCTTGAGCCTCTTAAAATCAAGCTCCTTTCAGACATTTGGCAACTACCGATAGAACCTCCTCTGTCTCAGGTCCTGCTCTGCACTGAGGGTGGAACCACTCCAAAAAGAGCCCCCATTCCCACATGGCTTCCTGTCATGATAGGGGGTGGGGAGACTGAGGAAGGGTGTGCATGTGTGCGCATGTGTGTGCATTGCCATTTCCCATAGGATGGCCAGGAATGGTGGGCAGAGACTCAAAAGTTGTCAGTGGTGGTTGGTGTGAGAATTTACGGAATGAGAAAAGGCTACACATAAACTCTGAAGTTCTGTACATATATAACTACAGATGTTCCCTGACTTATGATGGGGTTATATCCTGATAACCCCATCATACGTTTAAAAATTTCCTAAGTTTAAGATGCATTCAATGCAGGTAACTCAGAGAACATCACAGCCTAGCCCAGCCTGGCTTACACGTGCTCCGAATACTTACATTAGCCTACAGTTGGTCAAAATCTCTAACCAGAGCCTATTTTTTAATGAAGTGTTGACTGTCTCATGCGATTGATTGAATACTGCCCTGAAGGTGGGAAACAGCATGCTGTGTGGGTACAGGATGGTTGTCAGTATATCGATTGTTGACCCTCGAGATTGCCTGGCTGAGTCGGAGGTGTGGCTTTTTGTGCTGCCCAGCATCAGAGAGAGGATAGGACTGCACATCACTCATGTGGGAAAGATCAAAATTCAAAATGTGAAGTGCAGTTTCTCCTGAATGTGTATTACTTTTGTACCATCATAAAGGCAAAAAATTGTTAAGTCTAACCATCTGAAGTTGGGGACCATCTGTACTATTATTTAGACAAAAACTAGAAGTATACAAGATTTTACTTTTTTTCTTTGGGGCAGGGGGTGGTAGGGTTCAGAGCCAGCCCTCTTTTCAGGTCTGGTCAATCAAACAAACTTTCAGAAAAAGGGAATAGAAAGGAATGGCTCCCTCTTGAGTCCCATTAGGTTGGCTGTGAATTTTCAAATAGCTTGGAGCTCAAAAAAGATCACATTTTCTTTTCTTTTTTTTTTTTTTTTTTAGATCACATTTTCTAATAGAGGCTCACTCAAACCTTTGAGCCCTGCTACAGCTTCTTACTCATTCTATGACCCCGGAGCAGAGTATAAGCATTCCCTATCCAAGCTCTTCTCTTTGTTGGCCTCTTTACCCTCCATTTCTAGTGTCTCATTTCCCCCCAAACCCTTTAAAATCCAGGAGGTGCCTCCATCCTTTGTGAATTTTCCTCAAGAGCTTCAGCGAATTCGGATTCTTTCTGTCTCTCCGGTTCATTCAGCCACTTGTTATCTTTGTAGCACCCCGTGTTTTTACTTCCAAGTCTCTGAATGGTCTTTCCAGTTAGACCTTGAGTCCTGTTCATCTGTACAGGGGTGAGCACAGTGACTGTTACATGTGGTGGGTTGCTCAATGAGTGCTTGGATCATTTTGGTGATGACGAAATGGGCTGTTGTGTTGGACCTCACTGTACTGCACAGCAGATTCCTGGAGTTTGCTAAGAGGCTTGGTCTCTACAATGCTGTGTGCAGCTGCACTGATGAAATTCATGGGTGGTCTGAATCACGAGAGACTTGGCCCATTTTGCCTGGTGCAGTTATGACAGTCCTATGCACAGGACCCATCAAGAGCGACATGGATGGAGACTCCTGCTTTCAATTCTCATTTTCACCATGTGGAGGGGTGGACTTAGAGTCAAAGGAGTCAGGTTGGACTTGGGGCTGTGTGACTTTGGAGACGTGTTTCTTATGTAACAGGGATAGGACCATCTTCCTCATAGGTCAAAGATGAAGGGGCAGGAAAATCAACCATAACTGACAAATCATTGGAGGCTCAATGTAGACAAATCTGAGACTTAAAATCTTTAGGGGGACCTAGTCAGAAGGGGTCAAAAACCACACTTTATGAGTTTTACCCCTAGAAGCCTGACCTGATTCTGACCATAAATATCAAAGAAAAGTCTCCTTGGGGACACCTGGGTGGCTCAGTGGCTGAGCGTCTGCCTTTGGCTCAGGTGTGATCCTAGGGTCCTGGGATCGAGTCTCACATTGGGTTCCCCATAGGGAGCCTGCTTCTCCCTCTTCCTGTGTGTCTGCCTTTTATGAATAAATAAATAAAATCTAAAAGAAAAAAAGAAAGAAAAAGAAAAGAAAAATTTCCTTGTGCTTCCAGCAGAGGGAGTAGAAAAATCATTCTGAAATACCCTACCTAGAGCATTGTTCTTATTAACAAGGTCTGCCCTTAGGATAAACTAGTTAATGAAAGCCTTGCCCACTAGTGTATTATCAGAGCCTAAATGACCTGTGCAGAGGGAAATACCCAACTCCAGCCCAATCTGGCCATCCTGCCCCACCTAAGTGGGGATAAAAAACTGGGAAATGCTTGTGATGTTCATAGTTCAGAGTCACTAAAAGAGCCAATCACAGGACCATACCCTCCCCTTCCCACACACCTCATCACCATGTTACTAAAGGCCAGTTTATACTTTCTTTTTTTTTTTTAAGATTTTATTTACTTTTTCATAAGAGACAGAGAGGCAGAGGCACATTCAGAGGGAGAAGCAGGCTCCCCACAGGGAGTCTGATGCAGGACTCGATCCCAGGACCCCAGGATCACTCCCTGAACCAAAGGCAGATGCTCAACCACTGAATCAGGCACAGGGACACCAAGTATCGGCATCCATATACTTTCTTTTGCCAGTACATTCTATCCAGCTATCAGGAAAAAGTATAAGGCATATTAAAAGGCAAATGCACAATTTGAAGAGACAGAGCAAACATCAGAGCCAGAAATGGCAGGGATGTTGGAATGATCAGACTGGAAATTTAAAGCATCCATGATCAGTAAGTATGCCAAGAGATCTAATGCATACAAGCAGACAGTATACAACAACAGATGGGTGATATAAGCAGAGAGATGAAAATCCTAAAAAGATCTAAAAAGAAAGCTAGCAATTAAAAAAAAAACTGTAACAAAAATGAAGACTGCCTGTGATGGGTTTGTTAGTGGGGTGGACCTGGCTGAGCAGAGACTCTCTGGGCTTGAGGATATTACACTAGAAACCTCCAAAAATGTAAAGAAAGAGAACAAAGACTGGGGAGGAGGGGAGAACAAAGTGTCCAATGAGTGTAGGACAACCACAGAAGGTGTAACATAAGTGTGATGGGAACACCAAAGGAGAAGAAAGAGAGAAAGGAACAAAGTATCTGAAACACTAATGACTGAGAATTTCCACGAATTAATGTCAGACACCAAACCGCAATCCAGGAAGCTCAGAGAATACCAAACAGGAGAAACAAACAAAAAGCTAGGCATATCATTTTCAAACTACAAAAGAATCGAAGATAAGGGAAAAAATCCTCAAAGAAGCCAAAGGGAGGGAAAAAATAACACCTTACCTATCGAAATACAAAGATGTGAATTGCATTCAGCTTGTCCCCCAGCAATAATCTTTATTGCTAAAAAAGACCAACCACGCAAGCAGAAGAGCAGGAAGTGAAATATTCAGTGTTGAGAAAATGAGAAGCCTGGTGTGGCAATGCTTGGCACCAGGTCAGCCCACCGGGCGCTCTGAAGTCATTGAACCCAAGGGAGGAGGACATCACGGTAGCCACTCAGTTGTGCTCTGTTAAAATAAGATAATTTGCTAGGAATAATGCCTTCTCCTTTTCAGATGGCAAGCTGTATGATGCCTATGTCTTATACCCCAAGCCTCAAGGAGAAATCCAGAGCCATGATGTGGACACGCTGGTGTTGAAGATCCTGCCCGAGGTGCTGGAGAGGCAGTGTGGATATAAGTTATTCATATTTGGCAGGGATGAGTTTCCTGGACAAGGTATGCTTTGAGTGAGATGGAAGAACAGCAAATAAAAAGAAAGGGAAATTCTTTTTTCCTTCACTTTACAAATGGTGGGGTGGGGGGCTCAGCCCACAGTCCCTGAGACTCAGGCCTGTAACAGGATAACTGGGATTCCTGGTTGAAATAATGTGATTCTCACTGTGAGTAACATTAGCAGGTGGCGGATGACAGCCTTGGCTGAGAGACCAAAAGGAGAAAAGAGGTCATTTGCTCTCATGTCTTTGAGACTAACAGCTGATTATTCTCCATCCTTTTGAATATGTAAATCAGCTCATGTTTAATGCTGATTTTATAAACCTTGACTGCCCAGGCTTCTCCTACCTAAATAAAATAGAGTTTATTTATTTACGTCTCCTGCTGAACAGGAGTGCAGCTTTGGGCAATGCAGGTGACATCTCTGAACCTCAGTTGTCTCATCTGTCAAATGGGGAGGAGAATGCTTCCCTGACCTGGGCGGGAGAATGAAATGAGGTAAATCCTGAGCAGGGACCAGTATGGAGCTTAGTGGATATCAGATATTCTACAGATAAAGTTTCCCTCTTGGCCTAAATGTTTTCTTTCTTGGAATGCCATACAACAAATGGCTGAAATTTGAAATAAATATCCTCCACTAGTCAAGAGGACACCATGAGTACAACATTTGAGAGTGGTCTGTTCTGGGTCATTTGTAAAGGTTGCTGGATTTGTAGGTTGCTCATATCCACGGGGAGCGACAACTATATCTCAGCCCGCATCTTTTCAAGTTATAAAATCAGCCTCCATTAGGAAATGAAAATTGGATCTAGTGCTCGCCATAAACAGGTGGAAGAGCTCACATTTCATCAGCATATTCTTTCACTCACTTATTCAGCAAATATTTATTGAGCACCTGCTATGCGCCAGGTAATATTCTAGGCACTAAAAATGTAAAAATAAACCAAAGAGAAGAACATGATCTTGGGGAGGTCACAGTCTAGTCTTGTATTCGAAGAATAAGGAGGAAGTAAAAGTTAATCTTTATTGCTAAAAAAGACCAAGTTTTGTCCATAGCTGGGTATTTTAAGAACTCTCAGGGAATGTTATTTAGTTTCAAATTAGTCCTATAAATCTTGGGCATTTAAGTAGCTACAAAGTACAAGAGGAAAACACAAAATAAGATTAATACAACATTGGAGCTATCTATATTTTCCCTGTTAAAATCTATTTAAAAAATGTGCTCATTATTTAATATATACTAGACCTTTAGTTAGGTTGGTGACACAAAGTTAGGCATGATAAGATCCTTGTTCTGAGTAGGTCGTGGTCTGGAGGTGGAGCCAGTGAGCAGAGGAAAGTGACCTGTCAATAACTACCAAAAAATATGACTTACGAACACAAAGGACCAATTCTTCAGGGAAAATCAGGAAGGTTTCATAGAGGATATGATAAATGTTAAAAAAAAAAATGCTTTTGTCCTCCATTCCTAAGTCACATTTATTCTGAAGTCCATGTTGTCTTTCCAGGGCCCATTTCTAATATTCTCAGAGATGAATTGAGGCTGTTTCACTCATGAGATAGTATACATCTTCTTTATTTCCAGCTGTGGCCAATGTCATCGATGAAAATATCAAGTTGTGCAGGAGACTGATCATCATCTTAGTTCCCGAATCCCTGAGCTTTGACTTGTTAAAGAACATGTCAGAAGAACAAATTGCAGTCTACAACGCACTCATCCAGGATGGGATGAAAGTCATTCTGATTGAACTGGAGAAAGTCAAGGACTACACAGCCATGCCGGAGTCAATTCAGTACATCAAGCAGAAGCACGGGGCCATCCAGTGGAGTGGGGACATCACCCAACAGTCACAGTGTGCAAAGACCAAGTTCTGGAAAAAAGTGAGGTATCACATGCCACCCAAGAGGCTTCCACCATCTTCTGCCCAGCTGCTGAAGCACACGTCCTGACACCTCATGACTGGCTAGTGGGGGGCCGGTGTGGGGTTGGTTACCCATGATGGTGTTGGCAGCATGGAGTGGCTCACGGTTGGACAAGGATGCATTGCATTTGGGCCGACGACTTGAAGCTTGCCATTGTGTACTTGTTGCAACAGGGCCTCTGTCTGTTGCTCGTTTTAATCAGAGCTCCTTTAGGGGAAGATGTCACCTTTCCAAGAGGCCCTCATTCACTTATGGGGTCTGATGAACCCTCCCTGAACACAAAGTAGATATAGCATGTGAGCCCCTGGGGGATGGGACAGGGAGGATTATAGAGTGGCAGTTGAGATGTCAAGAAGTTTGGTGCACAGTGTGACACCCATGGGGCCAGATAGGGAAGCCAAGGGATGGCAGGAGGCAATGTGTGGTCCTAGGGAGGGTTGGCAGGGAGAACAGCACTTTTTTCATGACCACAATCTTAGTACACTGATACTGGAAGTCACTTAGAGGTCATACAAGTGTGGCCCCACTGGGATTGCCCATTAACTACCTTCCCATTGGGCCCCCTTGAAAGACTTTATCTGTCAAATCAAAATAAGTAACATTTCACTTGTTTTTCCAGCTGGCCTATGAACGCCAGGATTCTGAGCAACATGTGAGAGACACAGTTAGCACCTGGACATGATGCAATTCTAGGCCATGTGAAACAAATTAATCTTTCAGCATCCCCTCATCACAAGTCAATTTATGGCTTAGCAAACAAGGCCCAAGGATTTTTGATGCTAAAAATTAGCTGTAAACTCATTATGACTTTCAAAGACTCTGACCTGAGGAGCTTAGATAAGAGTCCAAGTCTCTTGTTCTGTGGTTGATGATATCAAGCCCTAACAAGTGGCCTGCTGTGGTCAAAATGTTTGTGTCCTGCAAATTCACATGTTGCGATCCTAACACCCAATGTCATGGTTTTGGGAGCTGGGGCCTTCGGGAGGCGATCGGGTCAGAAGGGTGGAAATTTCATGAATAGTACTCTCATGGAAGATACCCCAAGAAGTCCCTTACCATTTCTGTTATTTATAAGCCACTCAGCCTGTGGTATCTCATGATGGTGGCCCAAACTAAAGCATGGCCCTGATGAAGTGTCCATGGAGGCTGGATGGGGGTCGACCAATGGGCAAGATAGGAGATGGGGAAGGGAGAAGAGGAGCAGGAGGAATGAGTTGGGAGAACAGAGACCCCAGCATGCAGGAAAGAGTAGTGTGTGGGGCGGGGCGGGGGGGGGGCGGGGAAGGGAACAGAAACAGTTAGCTCTGTGTCCTCCTTTATAGGCCTCTGATGTGTTCCTCATTCTGTTCCCCCTCACCCCTCAGATTTCTCTTCTCTGCTTAGTACCTGGAGATCGCTGTTGATGTTGGAGAAGGCACTTTGCTCTTCACTTTGTCTTATGTGGAAACCATCCCCTACAGCCTCCCCCTTCTTTCCAAGCCCTTTCTCTCCAGAGGATGAAGAGAGGCAGAGCAGCCCCATGAGTCAGGAGACAGGGTGAGACCATAGAATGTGTCCTCTGTCAGGCCATCCCAGCATGCCTATGAATTTTAGGAAAAGGTTCTCCAGGATTCTCCAGTGACTAACATTTTATAAACAAATGACTATATCTACACAAGTTGAGGCTATCAGAAAAAAAAAAAAGCCATTCCATCAGAGGCAAAGATATTTTCTGAAAATCTATGGCAGGGCAACCCAGATGGCTCAGTAGTTTAGCACTGACTTCAGCCCAAGGCCTGATCCTAGAGACTCCAGATCGAGTCCCACATTGGGCTCCCTGCCTGGAGCCTGCTTCTCCCTCTGCCTGTGTCTCTGCCTCTCTCTCTCTCTCTCATGAATAAATAAATAAAATCTTAAAAAAAAAGATCTATGGCAGATGGGAGGCCAGCAGTATTGGTGAATTTTTTTTAATTGGAATTATTTTTTAAGTCAAAAACTTCCTTCCTCTCCAGTATGTGCCCTATGTTTCTTTTTGTTTAAAAGCATGCCAAAGTGTATTAACATGATAACATTAATGAATTAAATCAGCACATTGCAATTTTATTGTTATCAAATATGTTTTGTGTCCTATGGAAGAAGCTTCTTTTCTCAAGGGTTCCAGCCTTTTATGGAACCTACATATGTAGGTTGGAAACACCTACAGCTGGAAAAACAAGTGAATTTTATGTATTTGGACATGGTGCTGGTGTTCTCAGGCTTGAATATATTCTCTTAGTGACAGACCATGTGCTCTGAATCAGGATTTGTACAATACAGCCACATGTATTAAAAGACGGATAAGGCTTGCCTTATCTTGGTAAATTCTGTCCTTTTAAATAGTGGCCCTTTCTGATAATTTGATATAATGATGTGTATATCTCCCTAGAAAAAAAATGCACATACACATGAAATTTTGACTGCATTTTGAGAAGGTTGACAGAATTTTTCAAACTCCTCAATGGAGAAAAAGGTCCACAGGCCCTGAGAAAAGGACCCCTTCCCCAGAGGGACTTTCACTTCTGTACTTATAAGATGTGATCTCAGAATTTTATGGGACTCTATGTAGAGGTCCAGTGATAAATGTACTGAGTGAGCCTTTTGGGGTCCTCCTGAAAGTTGTTTGGAAAGTAACACAGATTTGAGATTTTCATCCTATTTTAGTCATCATGTAGCCCAGGGCTGCCTTACTGGTCCGCCACAAATGAGTTGCAGGTCTTCAAGGACAGTTACTCTTGAGATATTTCCTCACAGTGTGTCTGGAGCTGTAGGCCTTATCAGTCTGTGCTCTGTGATGTGAGAAAGATTGGGAAACAGATCCTAGTCAGATGGGATCCCGAAAAGTGAAAGGAGTAAACTAAATACTTGATGGCAGAGTTGGGACAGATGACTCTGCCTTCTCACTGTGCTGTGGCTCTTACCCTACAGCAACTTTTCTGACCCTCTCAGTCCTGTGACAACTGCCACTCTTTGGAACTAACTTCTAGAAACCTGGGAATGGACTTTTAGAAGTACACATAATCACTTCTGAGTGATTTCCCTTGATTTACTCAAGGCTTTGTCAGGAGGGCACATATTTTTGTTTTATTTGGTATTTTTTTTTAAGATTTTATTTATTTATTCATGAGAGACACAGAAAGAGAGTGGCAGTGACACAGGCAGAGGGAGAAGCAGGCTCGCTGTAGGGAGCCTGATGTGGGACTCAATCCTGGGACTCCAGGATCATGCCCTGAGGCAAAGGCAGATGCTTAACTGCTGAGCCACCCAGGCATCCCATTGTTTGGTCTTGTTTTTGCTCAGCAGGTAGCAAAGCTGTAGCATTTAAATTCACATGAAATTTAACATTCAAGATTAAGAATTCCTTCAATAACTTTTACCTTTCTTGAATGGATCCTTCTGATTGGCTGGAGGTTTTAGATGAGAGACATCAATGGAGGATATTATGTCCCTTCCTGGGAAAGCTTTATCACATCTAGCATTGGATTTCACTGAATTTCATCTCTTACCCAGAGCCTCACTACTTGGGAATCTGGGGATCTGGGGCTCTGCCTCGTGGGGAAAAGCTTGTGTTTGAAACTCAACTTTTCCACTGTCTGTGGGGCTTTTGAGAATCTGGTCAACCTCTCTGAGCTTGTCATCATTCAGGGATGACACGAGGATAAAAGATGTAACATATGTGAGTATGGGTATGATAAATAGTTGTTATTTATGAACAGATTGGACATACTTGAAAGTACTCTGGCCATGATATTCAGGGGAAGAGGTTTAATTGAAGGGGAAAAAATCAATTGGCACTGAATGTTTTGCATTAGGGAGCTCATGGTTTTGGAACATCTTAAATTTTCTACTAGCTTCTTAAAGTCACACACAAAAAAAATACCCCTGGAGACAGGGTGCTCCATATTGGCATCTTTGGGGTCTATGACTATGTCCCATGCTGTGGGGACTCGGCTGGAGTAACTTTCCAGACCACCCTGCCCTGTCTGCTGGCTGGTATCCTCTTCCATGTATCCTCATCCATGTTTTCAGGGACCTCTAGCCTTCCTGATCCTTGGGTATTCACACAGGATATCTATTCCAATGGAGTTTTTGATTATTGTCCTTACTCACTGCTTGGCCTTGATTGTGGGGAGCTCAGAGAGTTTTGAAGCCCGGTCCTGGGAGGTGGGTGCCAGGAACCTTTAGCCATACTCATTCTACCACACAATATCTCAGGCCAGAGGAGTATTTGAAGGAAATACCTGAGCTGAGGAGACCCAACTGATAATACTGTCCCTATCCTGGGCTTCCGGAGGACAGTGCTGTTACTCCTCCCCTGGCCACATGCCAGTCCAATCATGTCTCAGACCATGTTCAATTCTTCCTCAGACACTCAGCAGCTGTGATTCCAAGCACTCTGTTATGGTACTTGGGATTGTTCACTTCTTGCCATAATTTCATCCGAACACTCCTCAAATGAGACTTGACAACTTGTCCTGAAGACTGTTTCCTTCAGAGCCTTCCAGAATTTCTGTAGCAGAGGTTCAGAGGCACTTGTCAGTTGGGGTGGTGGTGGTGGGAGAGAAGGGCTTGAAGTAGCGTTTGTGTAGGTGGGCCTTGGCCAAAAATGGAGAAACCATTAATTACTCATGTCAGAGAATGGGATGATTCCAATTGGAGACTTCAGGGAAGGGGTGCTGGAATTCCACGGAGGTTCCTCCATCTCATCCATAATCAGTCCCCAAAATGTGCATTTCCACTGCTTTGTAGGTGTTCTTTGACATTAAGTCTCAGTATTTAGATACATAATTAGGCTGTGTAATCAAGAAGTGTTAAGCCTCATACTAAATATTTGCCATTCTGAATACTCAGTGATGCCCATCTCATCCTCAATTTTATTAGTATTAGTTTACTAGTTTCAACAATTCCATTGTTAATTTCTACTAGTTTTTAATGGATAACGGGATACCGTGTGGTAAAAATATAAATAACTGAATTAGCTCGGCTTTGCCATTGAAATGGTGTTTCGAAGGTTAAGACACATTTGCCAGCTGATGGACTCATGTCTAAGTCTGCATAAGAAAGAAGGTTAGATGTCCGTGGATAACTGACAAAAGGTGGATTATATGAAAGCTGAAGGCCTCCACTAATTCTCTCATGTTTCTACGGTGGGGCTGAGGTAAATGGGGCCTTATCCCCATTCTTTGGGTGTGGGCCCCAGTTCTCCTCAGGCTATCCTGGGGGCAGGGGTGAGAGGTGAATGGGTCAGAGAAAATATGAAGTACAGGTGCCAAACCCCTCAGTCACCTTTTGGCTCACCTTCCTATAATGACTGAGTCAGCCCAGAACCCACTTCCTTTGGTTTCTCCCCTCAAATACCATGAGTCTATTCATGAGAAAGTCCTGAGTGAAGACTGGGTCGCATCAAATAAGGGTCCAGGAAGGTCTGGTCTTTTCCCAGAAGGTCAAACGAGATGAAGACACAGAGGCGAAAGTGCTCGGCGTGCCTCACAGAACTATAAGGAGCCATCTGACCTACATGGGGTTGGGGGCCACTGTCCCTCAGAGCCTTTGGAATCCATTGACCTTTCCTTGGCTCTTGATGCCGATTCATTTTTCAATAAACTTTCCTTCAACACACACTTTGTTGGGTTGATTTATCCAGGGCTATGTCTGGAAAATCAAGAAAGTAGAAAAATTTACCCTGGTTTCCTTAGAATTAAAGAGTCTTCTATCAATGGCAAATCCATGACATCTAGCGTAAGTGTCGGGGGTGAGGGAGGAGATGCGCACTGGCTCTCACAGCTGCAGAGCATTGGGTCTGAATGGCTGGAGGCCACCTATCTCAGATGGAATTCTTCTGGGGCCCTTGACAGATGGGAACCCTTCTTCCCTCCATACCCAGCTAGCTTCGAAGGGGTGCTGCCATTTGCTTTATTTTATTTTTTAAAGATTTTATTTATTTATTCATGAGAGACACAGAGGCAGAGACACAGGCAGAGGGAGGAGCTTTCTTTGGGGATCCTGATGTGGGACTTGATCCTAGCACCCTGGGATCATGACCTGAGTCAAAGGCAGATGCTCGACCACTGAGCCACCCAGGCATCCTGTCATTTGCTTTAATAAAATCAAACCCTGGTCATCTGATCTGAGAGACAGAAAGAGAGAGACGAGAGAGAGAGAGAGAGAGAGAAAGATTTTCCCCTTAAGAAGGGAAATTAGATCTTGTAGCCCCGGCTCTTGTCCTTCAGAGGCTCTCCTATTAACAACAGTTGCCACTTGCCCACCTTGGATGCTCTGGCCTATCGACCCTTGACTAATTCCTATGAGCACAGCTGACATCTGCCAAGGCCTCAAAAGTTTGTACAGGAGGAGAAGGGATAACAGAAGAATGGAATCCACAGGGATACAGCATCAGATGGTTTGGACTATAAGATGGAGGTTTTCTTGTCTCCATCAGACTACTCAGCCCTCACCTCCCACCACTTCAGAAGAGGAGAAAGCACATCTTTTCCAATTCAGGTCCAGAATGGGCTCAAGGGAGACAGGAGTGCACTCTCCCACTCAGCTGAAAGACCTTGCTCCAAAGCGTTTTCCCAGAGTATGCTGTGTTTTGCTCTGTTTCTTCTCTCCTACGTGATGCCAATTTCTTGCTGAACAGTGGGGCTGGTGTGGGAATTCTAGTAGCTCAGTCCTGGGGGGAGACCTGGATGTGGTCAGAGCTGGTGGGGCATCACTATGGGCCATGGGAGGCTCAATCCTACCCGAAGCCTGTACTGGTACAGTGTATACCCCTTCCCCTGTCTGCCCACATGAAGACACTAAGCTGTAAGTCTCGGAACTATCAGAAGTCCATCAAGTGAATTTCATTCTCACCTTTGAAATACAAATCATAGTTTTATTTGTTTAGAACTCATATGAAAATGACATTTAAACAAAATCAATCTAGAAATTAAAAACCCTTTTCTACTACAACCAAGTAACCTGTTTGTCACCATTCAAATATTTCTAACTTGATTATACTACCCTGGTGGTTGTGCCAGCTGAAAAGCGGGGTGAATCCCAAGCTGTAATTATAGTTACAGAAAAACGTGAGAATGATGCATAGTGACTTTCCCTTGTCTTATTCAGTAGCTGTATTACTTCTTAATCTGAGTCACTGACGCCTACTGTTTTATTTGATTTATTCACATTGCCCTTGAACTTATTTGGAGAACCCTGGAGACCAAAGGTTTCGTTGTGGTGGTTCATCACACCCTCATTTCTCTGACCCTCCTTGCTCCCTATTTCCTACCTTCTATGTTATCGGCGGGATGTACTTGCCTTCTCCTTATCACCACCACCCCCACTCTGGTTAGCATCTTTCTAGAAAATGAAAATATTTGTAAGACATGAGGCTTGGACATGGGCTAGATGATTTTTCTTTTTCTTTTTTAAAAAAGATTTTATTTATTTATTCATGAGAGAGACAGAGGCAGAGACACAGGCAGAGGGAGAAGCAGGTTCCCTGTGGGAGGCCTGATGTAGGACTTGATCCCAGGACCCAGGATCATGCCCTGAGCTGAAGGCAGACGCTCAACCGCTGAGCCACCCAGGTATCCCTGGATGATTTTTCGATACATCTATCAAAGGTGGCCAGAGCAAAGACTCACCTTTTATTCTCACCATTTTGCAGACAGAGCCACGTGCAAGACAGGCCAGAGGTGCATAACTTGGAGTCCTTAAACTTAGGTTATAGGTGAAATGCTGGCATATGCTACCAAATATTTTGAGAATTGAAAACTACAGGAAACTACAGGATTATTAACATTTTATACTGTAACTCAGCACACACACACACACACACACACATATACATAGAATGGAAAAGAAACTCTGTTTCTTGTTCTGGGTTCAATTCTATTTTGTTCTAGTCTGGTTCAGTTTTTCGAAATGCAGGTCACAGCCCACCAACTTGTTTAATGACCGACTTCTCTGCTTCCAAAGCAATTTGTAAAACGTGGCTCCAGCTTCCCCGACTGTTGGTGACCCGGTCAATCATGACATTCTGCTTTTTTTTTTAATCAACAAGACTTCATCGAGAACTTATCATGGCTCTTCTTTGATTATCTAACTTCCAGGTCAATTAGCTTTGTTTGTTATTTTAAACGACTGCAGGACAGCAGAAGTCTCTCCCCAGCAGCAGTTGGAAATGAACATAATTTCCTGCCTGTGTAAAAGGATGACACCTAGAGGAAAAGAAAGCAGCCCCTTGGGTGACAAACCCTGAGAAAGAGAAAAGCATGCCTTCTCAAGAGACACAAGGAGAAAGTGAAACTCATGCCTTAACCTGGCCAAAAAAGAAAAAAAGAAAAAAGAAAGAAAACGAAAAAATAAGGAGACAGCTCACCTCCCCTCCACCGCACACGGCGCCAGTGCGCCCTCTGCTGGCGGCCGAGGCAATGCCCTCCACTCGCTCAGCCCACCTGCAGAGGCAGAAATGGGGGTTCACAGGTGGGCACGCAAGGGAACTCCGTGGGCTTCCCCAGGGTCTCTAATTTAAGGCCAAGAATATCTTTCTTCTTCTTCAGCCGTGGGAATTGTGATAGGGCCATTTTCTTTGTCACTGCGCTCCTTTGGGCTTCTGGGACAGCAGCAGCCTGTCCCAGAGTGGGGGGCCGGGGGTGGGGGGAGGTCCTCCTTCTTCTGTGTCCAAGAGCCAGGGGTCTAAGCGTGGTGGTTCCGGAAAGTTGCCCCGACCTTAGACTGCCTGGGCCGCAGTCACAACTCCACCACCTACTAACTGAGTACACCTGGGAGATGGGCGATTCCCTCAGGCAAGTCACAAACTCTGTGCCTCAGTAGCTTTGTGTGTAAAAAGGGGGAATCAAAGTACCTACGCTATAGGATAACCAACAACTAAAATGCTTATTGGCACCCAGTAAGACTTCAATGAACATTGGCTCTTATTACATTGTAATAATAATACCCTCTTAGCCGTAGTGTTGTTTTTACTGTAATTATTATTTTGCACTTATTTATTGTCATGACTGCATTAATGCTCATGATGATGATGTTTAATTTGTGGAGCACTACATGCTTCGCAGGCGTTGATCCACTTTGCAGAGGAGAAAAGAGAGGCAGACTATGGGTTCAAGGGATCTGATCTCTCTGCTCCATCAGCCACAGTGTTTCAGTTCCAGAATCCAGAGGAGAATAACATTTCCCTGGTAGTGTGGTTACCAATATATGTGGAAAGCACTTTGAGCCCTAGACAAAAACTGGTTGTTGGTATTGCTGTGAATATGGCGAGCCTAAAATTATCTTACATACTTTGTAGAGTTAATTATAGAGTAGTTCCACCTTATGTTTATATGTGCCAAATAAAAAAAACAGGAAAATACAAAATACAAAAAAAATATAGATATATTTTATATTGACTCAAAACAAAGGAAAGGAAAGATGGACATATTTTACTACATAATCATATATAAAATAAAAAAGCTTTGAATAACCTGAGACACTGTATGCAGAAGTATAAAGTTACAGATTAATATCCTTAATGCCCACTAGAAAAAGAGCCAAAAGAAATGAACAGGACATTTACAACATTAGGACTAATTCATATAAATGCCTAGTGAGTGAGAAAGTGTATAACATCACAAGGCATACAATGCTACTAGTTAATGATGTTCAGAATGTGCCAGATTCCATGCTAACCTCTTTAAGTATATTATCTCATCCACTACTCTCAATTAGCCTATACTTTCTCTTTTTTAAAAATAAAGAAATTAAAGATGTAAGAGAGTAGGTAACCCATCCAGGGTAACACAGTTGTAAGAAATGGCCCCAGGGAAATTTATCATTGATTGTTTTATAATATTGGAGCATTACCGTTAAGCTTTTGGTATGATAATGGTACCATTTTTATGCTTCCAAAAGAGTTCTTGTGTTTCAGAAGTGATATGCTGAAACACTTAGGATTAAATACCATGATGTCTGAGATTTGTCTCAAGATAATCCAATACAAGGAGGTGTGGAGAGTGTGGGAGAATTGATGAAACCAGATGGCCATGAATGAGGTTCATGGGGGTCCAGCATACTATTTTCTCTATTTTTGTATATGTTTGAAATTTTCTCCAAAATAAGTTTGAAAAATAAAGTAGTTAAAAAGAAGATATTTTTTAAAAAACAAAAACCCAGGGTGCCTGAGTGGTTCAATCAGTTAAGCATCCAATTCTTGGTTTTGGCTCAGGTCATGATCTCAGGGTCCCGGGATCTAGCCCCGCATCGGGCTTTGCACTCACTGGGGACTCTGCATGAGATTCTCTCTCCCTCTCCCTCTGCCCCTCCGCCCACTCATGCTCTTGTGCACTCTCTCTCAAAACATATTTTTTATTAAAAAATTTTAAAAATTAAAAAACAAAAACCCAACTCTAAGACACTCGAGCAAATTTGCCTGTCACTGTCCTATAGGGTAAGATGAAGCTAGGGAAGGAGGCACTGGGTTTTGTTTTGTTTTGTTTTGAAAATATAGACAGCTTTTTTTTTTTTTCATGATTTTCTGCTCACTGGAAAAACTCATAAAGCAGGAAATTATTTAAAACCCATATTTATTAGCTTTTTAGTGTATATATGAATATATACAAAGATTTTATCTTGTAATATATACCAAATTGTTCTCCAGTAACATACTAATATGCCAACATAGCAGCATAACACAGACATAGTTATAAACTAAGAAACATAGAACTACACTTTTTATTGAGGTATAACTGACATATAACATTGTATTAGTTTCAAATGTACCACATAATGATTTGATATTTGTATATACTATAAAACGATCCCTATAATAAGTCAACATCTGTCACCATACAAGGTTATGATTTTTTTTCTTGTGATGAGAAATTTTAGGATTTACTCTCTTAGCAGCTTTCAGATATATGTTTGTATTAACTATCATCACCATACATCACTTTAATAGGATTCCATTGGACCGACATATTAACTTTAGTTAATCCTTGATTTGTGGATGTTTAGGTTGTTTCTCATTTGTAACTTTGGCAAACAAGGTGCATTCATCTGATGATTTGTCTTGAATAAATTGCCGGGAATAGAATTTCCAGATTAAGACATCTGGTATATCCTTCCAAATTCCCCTCCAGAGACCTTGTACTAGTTGTGACTCACACCATGTTGATTAAAGATGGCAGAAGGTGAAATAATCTAAGGTATCTCAGTGAAGAATTTCAGGCTTATGCTTGAGTTCTTATTTTGGTAACCACAATGGGAAACTTCTCAATTTATATGTTTTTGTACATTTCGAAGAAACGATCGGCAAGATGGCGGGAAGATGTTTTTGAAATGGTGGCACCCAGTAACACCATCTCTGGTCTCTGTGCTGGGGTGTGGTTGTGTAATTCCCAGGCCTGTCTCCCTCTAGTGCACCTGTCAGATGTGCATGCTCGGTCCCTGGTGACCCCTATTAGGTATCTTCTCTAGCAGGGCTTCATTATGGTGGCTGGGGTGCTCCTGCAGGTTTGGGGTCTGCTACTCCTCCAGCCAGTTGAGGGAATCTTAAAAACTTGAAGGGCCATTCTACAGGGGTGAGGAACAACTCAGGATTCCACATGGAAAGAGAGAAACATCTAGCCTCCCACTAACTACTCTGGTAGCAGAAGTTACTTCAACAACAGTGATGACAAAACCCCACCCAGGGCAAAAAAAGTTTCATGTTATGTTTTGGGGTCTTTTGCATTAAAGACCCAGTGAGGAAGACCCCTCTTTCCAGAGAGGAAGAGAACAGAGGTCCCATCTGAGGCAGGCAGGGGGCGTTGGAGAGATGCTCTTCTCTGGGGAGGTCGATCCCCTCAACCTAAGAGAGGGCTTGGGGTGTTAGGATGTTCCTGGCCCTGCTTTGATGTCATCCTCTTGATTTTGCTTCCCATACCACAAATGACAGGATGCAGATTTTTTTTTTTTAAGTTCATTTACTTTTTTTAAGTATCTTTGCACCCAGCGTGGGCCTCCAACTCACGACCCGAGGTCAAGAGTTGCATGCTCTTCCAACTGAGCCAGCCAGGTGCCCCCAGGGCACAGAAACTCTTGGGAAGAGATATTTGAGGCACTGAAAAGGTCTTCTTAGTAGGCACTCGATGTCTCGAAGGCCATCGAGTTGACTTACTTACTCGAAGTAAGTCAACAAAACCAAATATCTTATTGAGGGTGGGTGGACAAGAGCTGGAAGTTCACCTTCACCCCTACCTCCATGCCTGAAAATCAGTTCCCTACTGTTTTCCAACTTTTCTGTTTCAAGCAATACCGGCTACCTTTGAAAATCCCCACAAATGACTGCGAATGATAGGCTTTGTCTATCATTCATCATATCAAGGTGAAAATAAAGCATCATATCTCTCAATTCATCATATCAAGGTGAAAATAAAGCATCATATCTCTCAATTCTGACAAGAGCCTGTTTGTGTCCCAACAGGTACAGCCATTGCCTTGTCTGGAGTTGAGGTCCTGCCCCTGCATAGTCGCCCCCCCCCCCCCCCCCGCAGTAGGACCTCACAGGGGTCTGCCAAAAGAAAGAATAATGGGAACATGGGGCCCAGGAGCATCTGTGACATTGGATCCCGGTCTCGTTCTTGTACAAGTTTGATTTGTGAATCTGCATAATGGCTTCCATGCAAAGTGAGGAAAACTTGGCCTGATTTTATTTGTATCTATACTCTGAGATTGGGGTTTGAAGGACAAATGTCAAAGGGGAAGCAGACTTCTATTCTACTGCTGCGTTACCTGGTATCAGGACTTGGCGCAGGGGGCTCCGGGGAGAGCAGGGGGGCAGCCCAACACTGGGGCTGTGCCTTCCGCACATCTCAAGGGTGTGGCCTGAGACAGAGAATCCAAAAAATGTGCTTTGCTTAAGTTCCTGGAAGTCCTTAAACCCCCCTGCAGGTGAGCCTCGAGGAGGTCCCAAACCCTTAAACTCCAGGAAGCTGGAGGCTGCCTGAGAGACGCCCGCGATTGCTCCAAGTGTCCTGCAGAGGGCGCCCTAGCATTTTTTTCCTTCTATTTCAAAGGGCTTCTAAATAAAACTGACTTGACACAAAGCAATAGAAATCTCTAGTGGTGACTAACGTACGGGGAGTAGATTGGCACGCTGATCCTGCATTCCTTCTTCTTGCCTCGGAAACATGCAGCCTGGGGCTTCTTGTATGAGTGAACGGGTAAGTATTTTGCTCTAAGACTGTTCTGGAGCTGTCTCATCAAGGAATGGAAAGTGTAAAACGAAGCCTCACTTTATCATCCCAACCACCAAGTAAGACTGTCGCGGCAGGTCCAAGGCAGGTGTATCCAGGTAACTGAGATCAGTGAGTGTGGTACAAATATATTTTCCTCCCAATGCTGAGCCCCCTTTCCCCTTTTCCCTTAATGATAACTTGGCTAGATTTTATAGCATCGTAGTCACTTTTGGTATTTTGGAGTCATCTGGGTTTATAGGATGCAGGTCTAGTCCATATTAAAATATGAGTCATTTGATTCAAAGCCTTTCTTTTCCTTTTGCTCTCTGAGGAGAGATGGGAGATGAGCCTCTGGTGTCTGGAGTGAAGCGGGATGTGGGGTGCTGTCATGCATCTGTGTCCTTGTTCTGTCTCTCTGGCCCTAATCAGAGCAGCGAGAGATGGAAAAGAAAGATGTCTACGTCTTTGACTGCACATGGTGGCAGTTCCCTTCCTGGGACATCTCAACTGCTGTCCTCGCTCATTGCCCATGGGCCTTAGGTGGGGGAATGGTGACACTCCAACATCCTACCTACCAGGAATTCACATCTGGCTATTTTTCCTATGGATGAGCAGTGGAGACCTTGTACCGTGTACCCATGAAGCTCCCACCTTGGCTTCATGCCACAGGCTAGGCTCAGGGCAGCAGGTTCATGCGGATCCTTTGTTCTTACTTCTTAGAAACCACAACCTCTGGTGACCTGTGTTTATGTGGGAGTAGGAGAGGGGCATGCATCCATGCCCTGCTCTACCTGCCCTGGTGCTCCCCAAACCACCTCTTCTCAGATCTACTTTTCCCTAGTTCAGAGGCACAGGGGCAGTTGTATAAATCTACCAGCTAAGCAGACACAGCAGGAGTTGAAATCCCATCCCCTGACCTCTCTGCAGATGTGGAGTGGGTTGTTTTTTGATGAGGGGTGAGGTGCTGGGGGGTGGCAAGGGGATAGGACCAATTCCTTTCCAATATCTTTCTCTGTGGGCCTTTTTTTTTTTTTTAACACTACCACCTTTTTTTTTTTTTTTTTTTTTTTTTATTTATTTATGATAGTCACAGAGAGAGAGAGAGAGAGAGAGAGGCAGAGACACAGGCAGAGGGAGAAGCAGGCTCCATGCACCAGGACCCTGATGTGGGATTCGATCCCGGGTCTCCAGGATCATGCCCTGGGCCAAAGGCAGGCGCCAAACCGCTGTGCCACCCAGGGATCCCTCTGTGGGCCTTTGGCTGGAGCAGTTTGTATTCAGGTTATGGGGAACTAAGCACATTCTCAGTCTCACCCTCAGCTGAAAATCAGGAACAAGACAAAAAAATCTTGCTTGGGTACCTTGTTCCCAGATCTTCAGATGAAGAAGAACAGAAGAACAGAAGATTTTAGGTGACATGGTTGGCACTCCATGATATGAGAGTTAGGTTCCTTGATCCAGTGTGTTTTGTGGTATCACCTAGGGAAGCACAGGGCTAGAGATGGTTTCTCTTCCCCCACTGTTCACTGAACTCTGACCCTACCTCCCCTACAAATTAGTATCAGGACAAGAAAGGAGATGAAAAGGACCATGAGAGTTGAAGCTGGATTTGGGGGGAAGCCCTGACATGGGTAAAATTCAAAGCAATGGTGTTTTTCCCCCTTTTTTTAAATTTAAATTCAATTAGCCAATATATATATATATATATATATTAGTATATATACTAATGATGAAACTACATCATTAGTTTCAGATGTAGATTTAGATTAGTTTCAGCTGTTCATCAGTTGCATATAACACCCTATGCTTATTATATAGTGTGCCCTCCTTAATGCCTATCACCCAGTTACCCCATCCCCCCACCCATTCCCCCTTCTAGCGACCCTCAGTTTGTTTCCCATAGTCAAGAGTTTTCAAAGCAATGTTGATGGAAAGTTTCAGAAGGATATCTACCGTAGTGATACTAGTTAGACCTAGTAAAGATACAATAACATACACAACAGTGAGAGAGATTATTTACAACTATGCACAAATGTTATGAAATTATGAACATAGTTGCTATCTTGGTGGTGGGAGACAGTGAAGTTGGCCTGAGTGCACCACATGGGAGTGTCCGGTGGTATCAACAAATGTTCCATTTGTTAAAAATAAAGAAGGAGAAGGAGATCTGGAACAAACGTGACAAACTAAAATTTGGGGAAGCTGAGTGGCGGGTGCATGTATGTTCATGATATTATTCTATGTATTTTCATGTGCATGAAACACTTATTATTAAACTAGATTTGAAAGGGTGCAGAGTTTCAGCTGGGGAAGATGAAGAAGTTCAGGATGGATGGTGATGGTGGCTGCACAATGATGCAAACATACCTGGTGCCACAGAACTGCATGCTTAAGAACGGCAAACCCCACATGTACATGTTACCATAATGAAAAACTTGAAATTGGTCTGACTCTCTATGGTTCTGGCATTCCTATAGTATGTGGATGAAACAAAGCAGAGGGTAGCCTTAGTTGTGAGCTTATCATAATCTTATCCATCTTGAGCCCTCAGGGAGGATCTTTTGATCATCATATGTCCTTGTGGGCTCAAGCTTATGATAACAGCATGTCAGTGGACACCAGAAACCTTTGGTTCTATGCTTGTTATTGGTTCTTGGATGTTCTTGTTGCCTATTACTTAATCCTGTGTGTCAGTTAGATCTGGCTTTCTGCACAGGTGACTAGCTCCCTCGGAACATTTTAGCGATTCTAAGAATGCTATGTTGCTCCAAAAACTTCTCCATCAGTCTGCTACCACATACCTTCCTGGAATTAGATGAAAACAAGAGTAGGTGCATGCAATATCAACAAGGGTACAGTTTTGTTTTGTTTTTATTTATTTTATTTTATTTTGTTTTTAATTTTTTTTATTTATGATAGTCACAGAGAGAGAGAGAGAGAGAGAGGGAGAGGCAGAGACACAGGCAGAGGGAGAAGCAGGCCCCATGCACCGGGAGCCCGACGTGGGATTCGATCCCGGGTCTCCAGGATCGCGCCCTGGGCCAAAGGCAGGCGCCAAACTGCTGCGCCACCCAGGGATCCCTTGTTTTGTTTTTAAATGAAAAGATCTCCAACAACTACGTTCGCACACTTGCAGGCGTCAACTCAGTTGATTACACTGCAATGTGATGGGTAGCTGAGACAGAACAGAGAGGTGACATGGAAGCTTTGTTACAGGAAAAGAACAAAGAGCTGACATTTAATACGGGCTGCTGTGGGGAGAGGGTAGTAGTGGGTACCACACTGGAGGCAGTGTATGTACTCTTTGAAATAAAGAGAGAGCAGGACAAGATTGGTTAAACGTAGGTGCTTTGCACAAACACGTGAGCATGTCACAGGAAATTTACACCTGGTGTCTCAAATGGCACTGCCGATGATTATAGGGATTAACATTTGGTTGAGCATCTACTACGTGCCAGGCACTTAGCATACAACTCCCCACACCACCCTTCTGAGGTACATTTTGTGGATAGATAAGTGGAGCTTCAGAGAGTTTAAGTGCCTTTCCCAAATATACCATACGAATTGAATATTGGGTTAGCCAACCCCAAAATTCAATATGCCATGATGCCCTTAAGTGATGGTTTTCTTCCTATTTTTGCTTATTCCTTGACAAAGTCTAGGCTTGCGGTAGGCTACACTTTGGGCCTGATCCATACATTTTTCTATCCTTCTTTTGATTCCTTTAGGAAACTACTTCTTACATACATATGGACCCCATGGTCCATGACCCAGGCTCTATCAGTCCTAACACGATATGGTCTGCACATAATTCAACAATAGCAAATTTTTATATACCTATTTCATGTAGCCTAGTCAAATACATGCTTTTAATACTCAGAAAAATAAAATTAAAGTTGAACCAACAATGTCATGCTTCCCTATCCCTCCCTCATGATCCCCTCCCTCCACAAATTTTGAGAATAAATGAAAGAGAAAGAGCTGATCCCTGCTTCCAGTGGAGCAGCTTGGAGGAGACTGGCGAGTTATCAGTGGGTCTCTTCTGAGGACGGTGGGCTCCGCGAGAGAGTAGGGAACAGCATATTTAGATTCTTGGAATAATGCTTCAAGTCACAAATAACTTTCTTAGAGGAACAAGCCAAGCAGCCACAAAAATGGGGGTGAGCACAGGCACACATTGGTGTGAAGGAGGGTTGCTATCACTGCCTCCTACCTTCATCTGTCCAGAAGTGGAATGTCCAGATGGTGAGCATAGCCCATCTTGGTACCAACTAGGATGGGGTGGGGGAAGGAATGTTTTTAGGTTTTTCTTTTTATATCTGACACATCCAAAGGAAGAGAAGTCACTTTCCTTTTCTCCAGTAGCTGGTTTAAAGACTACTAAAGGAGAGAAGAATGTACCATCCCCAAGTATGCCATTTTTGCCATATCGATGATTTTAAATTAAAGATCCTTGAGAAACAGCCAGTGTAAGGAGGACACTCTGACCCTCCTTTGTTCCCCTGAAAGTGAGAAATAAGTTCCCCATGAAAGGTAGGAGGGTTTTAGAAGGCATCCTTATCACCAGAGGTAGGGAATTCGCCGCTGAGAAGGCTGTGTCGACAAGCCTTGTTACCTCTCCACTGCTTTACACTCCAAGCCCAAATGCCTTTGTCTTGTCAGCTCTTCACAGAGTGATGGTTGGTCTAAAAGGTAGAAAAGCTGCTTGCCTACTTTGATCACCTCTTCGGTTCTCATATTTTTGTGGGGCTCCTGCACGTATGAAATTCAATTTACTTTTCTCCTGGGGCTCTGTCTTATGTCAGTGTCATTATCACATCAGCCAACAAATTTAGGAAGAAGCAAAGCATTTTCTGCCCTTACAAAGCTTGAATCACTCTACAGGGATGAATTTAGATGTGGCATTATGCAACAACAGCTTTCCATAATGAGGCCAATTCTGATTGTGGTGGTGGCTTGGTCTTTGGGCTTTTCTCTGGTGTTAGAAAGGAGGGAGCCTAGGGGAGTGGCCTTCTGGGTCAGTGGTGAGAATTGTGCCATTTACTGTAGCTAGAAGCATGAGCTGGAATGATCGGTGCATGGCCATGTCTTGCTTGCCTGCTTGTTTGCTTTCTCTCTCTCTCTCCTTCTTCCTCACCTGGTTTCATATTGCTGTGGAAGACATGTAGGATCGATTATAGAAACATGACAAGAAAATTCTGCTGATGATATGCACTTGTTTGTTCTGGCCCGGAAGCCCTGATTTGCTTACTACGTTACCACCATTACCATGTGTGAATTCACATGTGAAGAGGTAAGTTTGTTTACTCTTGGTCTTTCCTGAACAAACAAGCTGATTTTTTCAGTGGTTGCAAACCACTGGGCTCACTCATTAGCTGTCCCCTGCCTTTAACAAAAGGAAAATAAAAATTAAAGTCGATGAGCAGATATTGTAGAGGAGAAAGAAGAATCACGAGGTACCCCTTGGGGGTAGTTTAGAGGAAACCGTTGAAGATCAGAGAGGTCAGAAAGAGATTTGGATCACTGATGCTAGAGATAAGCTGAAGGGCAGGGGCCACAGAGTATTCTGAACAATAAAACAAGAAATTCTAGCGAAGGCCACTGTCACGAACCCGCTGTGCCTTAGAAATCTAAACAGATGACCGACTTACAAAGACTTTTGAAAAATCTCCGTATTTTAAGTTTCTTTGTGCCCATGTTCAAGCGGACTGATGGAATCGGACCCGAAGAGCAAAACTATGAACATTAAACATCCCTAGTAGTAGAACCACATTGTGTTTAAAAGGCATTTTGAGTTGAGGTCAATAAACTGGTCTAAAGGCTAAGGACTGAGGGCTTGTAGAATGGGCCACCCCAAATATGCTTCTTGGGCACCAGAATTATTTGAGCTGATTATTTTTAAGAAATGACAGAAGCCCTGAACCCAGGAGAAGTTCTCCTTCTGTGTGGAGTATTTATGTTTCTAGGGGGAATCTTCATCTGTCAGTCTCCCTCTCTGTACCAGGAAGAGGAAGGAGACTCTAAATCACCAGAAACACTCACCAGGAGAGGAGACACCCTATCAGAGTCTGCAAGGCCACCTACCCTTGTTTTCTGTACTTTCTCCTAACCTCCTATAACCACATCCCTTGCCCTCTCACCCAGACCCCAACATCTTTCTTTTGTCTTTAGCTGGAGACGGCCTTGGGCTGTTTCAGGGAGTTTTACTCAGTTTCCTGGTACCTCCCATGTATACAGGAGGTATACAGGTCACCACACTTCTGTTTGTTTTTCTGCTTTGGCTGCATTCCAGACATTTGATATGTGACGTTCTTCTGGTTATGACTGTACTCATCTGGGGATGTTTGAATTTTGATTTTCATTTGATCCACGGGGTCGCCTTTCTTTTTTCCTTAGTGGTTCAGTTTCCTTGCATGCAACTTTGTTAATCATTCCTAGCTCTGGTGCATTCTGGCCAGAAAAATGTGTTAATATCCCGTTAAATAATCTCTGGGCACTCATCACCCGAGTTCCGTAATTCCGAGAAGCAAGATGATAGTTTTCCTGTGACAACGTTAGTGTCCAATTTGCACATTCTCGAATCCCTTTCCTCACAGTTGTTAAGTCTACCGTACCATGCCCAGCCAGACATCGCTGGGGCTCAGGCTCAAAGTGGAGTTAGCATACCCGGTGCCAGAGGCCAAATGTGAAGGGACCCTCAGCCGCCCTTCGCAGCCCAGTGGGCACTGGTAGGTGTGCTGTCACCTCCGGGGCATGAGATGGTGAAGGTAAACTGGCATTTTGGGGTCTGGAGTGACTACAAGGTGGCTGGGACAACTGGATGGTGGAAGACCCAGGGACAGCCTTGCCTGGAGGTGAGAAGCTCCCCACATAAGCAAAGCTGTGTGCACCCAGAACATTGTGGGTGACGGTGTGATCAGTGTCCTGGCAGCTCCAATGGACAGCGCATCAGGTGTCCTCCTCGTGCATGCCACTCTGTGCACCAGGGCCGCCCTGTGCTCTGGTCTCTTTGGCCATAAGTCATTCTCCCAAGTGCGATCACCTTCCCACCCCCAAGAAAATGGTTTATTTCTTCTTCTTTCTATTTTTTTCCCTGGGACCTACTCTTCTAAGGGAAGACACTGTCAGTGAGTGAAAGGTGATAGGACTTCCTAAATGACTATGGCCTCACAGGGAATCGCAAGTGATTTCTTATCCTCACTTACATTACGACAGAGTGGAAATGTGTCTCAGCTAAGAGAACAATTCTTTGCACAGAGACCCAAGTTTAATTTCTGGTTGGGTGTCCCTCTGGTAGGGCTACTGAATTTCTATTTTCTCTCTTCTAAAAATTTCTCGAATTGATATCTTTAAGCTTCTAGTTGGACCGTAACTAGTTGCTTTGTTATGACTCTGCTATCTATTCATACTGTCTGGGCCCAGCCAATAAAAATGTTTCCCTGAACATTTTTCCCCTAAAATTTCCATTTTTGTCCAAAGCTGACATCCACTGCCTACGAAAAATTGTAGTCAAGATTAGTGAGAAGGATGTCACTTGCATTGAAAAAATCAATTGCTCATTTTGGTAATGTAGGCACCTTCATGCTCACTTTGGCGGCACATATACTAAAATCTGGGCCCTTTCTCATGTGACCCCATTTTACCTTGTTTTGCTCAAAATTCCACAGTTGACAGGCGCCTGGGTGGCTCAGTCAGTTAAGCATCTGCCTTCGGCTCAGGTCATGATCCCGGAGTCCTAGGATGGAGCCCCGAGTTGGGAATCCTTTGTCAGCAGGGAGCCTGCTTCTCCCTCTCCCTCTGCCTGCTGCTCCCCCTGCTTTGTGCTCTCACTCCACTCTGTCAAATAAATAAATAAAATCTTTTAAAACCAAAACACGACAAAATTCCACAGTTGATCATTAGTTCTCTACCTTGTTAATAAAGTAATGAAAGAGCATGAGTGACCTGGTTCAGGTCCCAACCTGGTGACACAGTGGCTGGGTGACCTTAAGAATACAGCTTAGCAAAAAAAAAAAAAAAAAAAAAAAAGAATACAGCTTAGCCTTTTTAAATTCTGATCCTTGAGATAGAATAATGCCTCCCCGACCTGGGGGCACACTAATCTCACCGTAGCTCCTTGTGGAGTTATTACCAGCCTGCTCTCCTCCTAAGACCACAGACAACCGCCCTGTTCTCCAGTCTATGCCTTTCATAGGTGCTCCCCTCTGATGCTTTCCTCACCTGCCGGTGCCTAGAGGGCTCAGGGAGGCTACTGAACACCGTGCATTGTCCAGGACAGAGCCCCCACCGAAGCACTACCAGGCCCCCGTGTCAATTGTACTGAGATCAAGAAGCCATCAGAACCACCTGGGGAGTGTCCTCCAGGTGCGGTCACCCAAGGACCCCGATGTGCCCAGGATTTATCTTAACTCTCCAAGGATGGGAAAAGATCGTCCCCTGGATGAAGATGTTCTGGTTTCTCCAGACACTTGGCTGTTTTGTCCTTTGGCCTAATTGCACCAGCAAGCCAATGGCTTTTGGGAATGTCCCTGTTTTTTGTCCCCGATGCAAAGCTTAAGGGAAGTGAGAATCCTGCCTGCTGGCTGAGAAGTGACCCCACCGTTCCTCCCCATCCTGTAGCCTAAGCTCCCTGGGGTCCCAGGCCCTGTGTGGGGCCACTCTTGGCAAGGCAGGAGAGGGGGTGCTCATTTACAAAGCTGTTTACCGATTGATCAATACTAAAGACAGAACTCTTTCCATTTCTCTGGTGGGTGTGGTAAGGTGGATATGGTGACAGGCAACTCAAACTTTCAAAACCGCAAGCTGTGTACCTCCTGAGAGCAGTAAATAACAAAGCAAAAAAAAAAAAAAAAAAAAAAGCCCTTTTCTTTTCCTTTCTGAGAATATTTCCTTTCTCAGAAAAAAAAAAAAAAAGGTGCTACAATCACTTTCTTGTAAAGTGGTGACTGGGATCAGCCACTGGTCACAACTGCTAATTCAGCTGGTCTCTAAAAGATAATGCGTGTCAGGCACGATTCCTCAGCTTCTCCTGTCCACACACACACACACACACACACACACGCACGCACACACGCACACACACATCCGCACACACGCGTTCACAATTCTCCACGTGCTCACATCTGCAGCAATGACAAGTCACAGGAATGACAGTTCTTAAACTTCAGTCAAATGTAACCTAAAACAAATACACAATCCAAATGCCCTACTGCCTTTCGCAGAAGACTCTTGGAGACTTCTGGGCTCCAAGCTACGGTATTTTTTCCCTCTTGCGAAGTGTTTTCATTTGCAAGGGCATGTTTTTGTTTTGTTCTGTTTTTGTTTTGTTTTCCCAATAAAGGAACAGTTACTTAACTTCTACTATCAGGGTTTGGTCTTTGTTTAAAAACGTGTTTTTATGCCTTTCTTTTTCTTCGTCTTGACACAAACAAATTTACTTGTTGGAGCTTTTGTAAAAATAAACTCTATTTGCTTTGTAAAAATAAATTCACGCGGGGTTTATCTATAGGAGTCCATGCTCTTTCCTTTAAGGATAGACTCTTAAAAATGCAGATTTTAAAAAGAGCAAATGGTGATGAACAGATTTTGTGAGAATGGTTTCTCCACGGAATGGAAGAAAGCTTAGCGGTCCTTCTACTCTATGCTCTTAAGCAGTCTGCAGACTTAGAATGAGATTTCTAATATAAACCCAGAGTCACTACTGCTTCTCTTATCCATAATTAACGACAAACAATGATCACTTCATTTCCCATCTAAAAGCATCATTTTTCTTTTTCTTTATCTTTTCGGATCACTTTCATTTTCGTTCCGCCAATGGGTCAACTTAAAACAGTTACACATTTTCTCTGGCCCTTAGTTTCTGCACACGCCATGAGTGGTTCTCAATGGCTGCACAAAAGAGTCACCTGGGGAGCAGATAATGCCCCACCCGGACCCCCAGTGATTCCAGTGTCAGATAGGGATGAGACCCTGTCCGAGGATCATCTCTTAGATTATTTTTCAGCTTCAAAACTCTGTGATCTGAAACACCCATTTTGGTGAGGGTGGTGAAATTGGGAAGTCACTGATCTCAAGAGAAGGTGAGGTTGGTATTGTGATGCTCAGGGCCAGTTTAGTTACAGATATCCAAAGCCCTAAACATGTACCTGGCTTTTGACCCAGTGTTTCTGTTTCTAGGCATTTATTCTTTTTCTCAAAAGATTTTTATTTATTATTTATGAGAGACATACAGAGAGAGGCAGAGACATAGGCAAAGGGAGAAGCAGGCTCCCTGTGGGGAGCCCGATGTGGGACTCGATCCCAGGACTCTGGAATCATGCCCAGAGCCAAAAGCAGATACTCAATTACTGAGCCACCCAGGTGTCCTCTAGGCATTTATCCTTTTAAAAAAAAATCCATTAGAACATTTTACTTTGGGATCCCTTGACTCAGCGGTTTGGCGCCTGCCTTCAGCTCAGGGTGTGGTCCTGGAGTCCTGGGGTCAAGTCGCACATCGGGCTCCCTGCATGGAACCTGCTTCTCTTTCTGCCTGTGTCTCTCTCTCTCTCTCTCTGTCTCTCTCTCTTTCTCTGTCTCTCATGAATAAATAAATAAAAATAGACATTTTACTTTAAAAGAATTTTATTTAAATTTATTTTATTTAAATTTATTTTATTTAAATTCAATTTGCCAACATTTAGTATATAACACCCAGTGCTCATCCCATCAAGTGCCCGTCACCCAGTTACCCCATCCCCCCACCCACCTCCCCTTCTGCAACCCTTTGTTTCCCAGAGTTAGGAGTCTCTCATGGTTTGTTTTCCTCTCTAATTTTGCCCACTCAGTTTCTCTCCTTTCCCTTATGGTCCTTTTCACTATTTCTTATATTCCACATATGAGTGAAACCATATGTTGATTGTCCTCCAGTTGACTTACTTCACCCAGTATAATACCCTCCAGTTCCATCCACATCAAAGCAAATGGTGGGTATTCGTGGTTTCTAATGGCTGAGTAATATCCCATTGTATACATAGACCACATCTTCTTTATCCATTCATCTTTCGATGGACACCGAGGCTCCTTCCACAGTTTGGCTATTGTGGACATTGCTGCTGTGAACACTGGGGTACAGGTGTCCTGGTGTTTCACTGCGTCTCTATCTTTGGGGGTAAGTCCCCAGCAGTGCAATTGTTGGGTCGTAGGGTAGCTATTATTTTAACTCTTTGAGGAACCTCCACACAGTTTTCCAGAGTGGCTGCACCAGTTCACATTCCCACCAACAGTGCAAGAGGGCTCCCCTTTATCCACATCCTCTCCAACATTTGTTGCTGTCTTCTTAATTTTCCCCATTCTCACTGGTGTGAGGTGGTATCTCATTGTGGTTTTGATTTGTATTTCCCTGATGGCAAGTGATGCGGAGCATTTTCTCATGTGCTTGTTGGCCATGTGTATGTCTTCCTTGGTGACATTTCTGTTCATGTCTTCTGCCCATTTCATGATTGGATTGTTTGTTTCTTGAGTGTTGAGTTCGATAAGTTCTTTATAGATCTTGGATACTAGCCTTTTATCTGATATGTCATTTGCAAATATCTTCTCCCATTCTGTAGGTTGTCTTTTAGTTTTGCTGATTGTTTCCTTCACTGTGCAGAAGCTTTTTATCCTGATTAAGTCCCAATAATTCATTTTTGCTTTTGTTTCCCTTGCTTTCATAGATGTATCTTGTGAGAAGTTGCTGTGGCCAAGTTCAAAAAGGTTGCTGCCTGTGTTCTCCTCTAGGATTATGAAGGATTCTTGTCTCACATTTAGATCTTTAAACCATTTTAAGTTTATCTTTGTGTATGGTGTAAGAGAATGGTCTAGTTTCATTCTTCTGCACATGGCTGTCCAATTTTCCCAACACCACTTATTAAAGAGACTGTCCTTTTTGCTTTGTCGAAGATGAGTTGACCATAGAGTTGAGGGTCTTTCTGAGTTCTCTTCTCTGTTCCATTGATCTATGTGTCTTTTTTTTTTTTTTGCCTCTAGGCATTTCTTCTTTTTCTTTCTATTTTATTTATTTATTCATGAGAGAGAAAGAAAGAGAGAGAAAGAGGGAGAAAAGCAGAGACACAGGCAGAGGGAGAAGCAGGCTCCATTCAGGGAGCCTGACGGGACTCGATCCCTGGTCTCCAGGATCACGCCCTGGGCTGAAGGCGGCGCTAAACTGCTGAGCCACCCGGGCTGCCCTCTAGACATTTATTCTTAAGAGAACTTATGTTGTATCAAATATTTAGGTACAAGGATGTTGACTGCAGTATTACTTGAAATAGAGAAAAGTGTGAGTCTACCTATTTAGGGAATATTTAAATAAATTATGGTACCATTACCAAGCAGACTATTATGAAGACATTAAAAATATTATTTCCATAGGAATACTTTATGTAAAAAAAAAAAAGAAAATATTTTATGTCATCAGAAAATGCTCATGATATGCTAAGCAAAGAAGCAGGTAATACATAAATCTCATTTTGGGGGGAAATCACCAATATATAATACCATTTATAAAATTATAGAGCAAAGTGAGGACAATAGTCATCTCTGGCTGGAGGAATTAGAAGGGATTTTGGTTTTGTTTCACATATCTGTGTTTTTCCTAGGGCCATTGTGTGTGATTGCCTTAATTTAAAAAGCTATTTTAAAATAATTCTCTAAACTGGCTCCCGCAAAATATACGTTTACTCCTTAAACCATGCTCTATCCTTTTGCTTTCCAGATTGTAACCCAATAGTGCTTATCTATAAATTCAGGTTTGCCCAGAATACTGAGTTCAAAACAGCAAATGTGAATGGGCTCCGCTCTGGGTTTTGCTCTCAGGTCACCCAGATACAAGTGAAGGAGATAGATTCCCAACCACAAGCACAATCCAAGCCAGAGTGACATGGTCCTCAATAACTGTATTACCAGGATGTGGCTGAAAGGAAATTCCAAGTGGGCAGGATGCACAGAGCCTTCTCAGACAGAGGGGCATTGGAGAAAAAGCATTCCCTAGGTACATGATGGGGGGACAAATTGCTGCAGAGATGATGGAGGCACACACGGGGCTGTTCAAGTACCTGGTATATTTGGGAAAAATAAAAGATTTGAGTCCCAGTGTTGAGTAGCAACAGGAATATGTATGTATTGCAGAGAAATCTGGGAGGTCCCAGTCCTTACTGAATGTTTGGGGAAATTAGGGAAAGGCTTCTTCCCACTCTGACCAGACTGAGACTCAGCCTAGATGACTGATCTGGTGATTGGAGCATGAGTTGGATTTTAGTTTCAACTTGTTCCATCACCTGGGCGCACTTGTGCAGTGTATACAACCTAAGCAACTGTTCCTATAGCAACACTGTGAGGTTCAAAGGAAGCAACTAATTTCTCCACAGTCCCGCAGCTTCATTAGGAGCAGGGATATGTATCCAGAGTGAAGATTCTTAAGCAACGAATTTGGACATTATTTTATGGACTGTGTCAATCATCGTTGATTTTCTAGAAGGAAACTAAATTGAATGCCCTATGACTATGGCAAACATGGAGAATAATTAGGAAGCCATTGCAGCAGTCCTGGTGAGATGACAAAAGCCTGAATTGGGGTAACGTCAGTGGAGTACTAAAAGGAGTGGGTGAGCACAATGCCTATTATGTAGGAGGCATGCAAGGATTTGTAAGTTAGGTGAAGCAGGGTGGGCTGAGAAAAAAAGCCCACCTGAATGTAGGCCTGAAAGCCGCAGGTTAGTGCTGTTGGTTGCAGTTGTGGGAACCCATGAGAGTCCCTGGAGAGAGAAGTGATGGTAGGTCTGGAGAGCATGCCTGCATTTGAGCTGTAGGAGGAGAGGAGGGTCAGAGTGGAAATCCAAAAAGAGCCACTGGTGGTGGGAGGCTGGGCAAGAAGGGAGTAGGGTGTGGGTTGGAGTTTTGAAGAGGAAGTGGTCACAGCGTCAAATGGTCCCAGTGGAGGGCAGATGAGGATTGAGAGCATGCCACTTGAAAGGTCTTTCAGTTACCTTTTAATTAGCAGCTCAAGTAGGGCTCTGGAAATCAGAACTGAAGCGTCCAAGGAGTGGGTGTGCAGTGGGGGTGGCGAAGGCTGGACTTGGGCCTTTGGGCAGGAAGGAAGGGGAAGTGGAGGGGGGCAGCTGCACAGGAAAGTGAATGTAGGGGGAGGCTTCCATTAGGGCCTCTATGGAGACCGGTGGGGGAGCCCGTAGGCCCATACAAATGAGACGAGGCCGAAGCCTTTAAGAGGTAAGACTGCACTCAGGGCTGGAGGGATGGAGGGCTCACACCCAGCATCTTTTTCTATAGGTAGAAAGGAAAAAACACCCTTCTCAGGGAGGATTAGTGGGGTTGGGGGAGGGAGAACATGGGTGAAAATCCTGGAAATTTTGCTTTGGGAAAGACAGGGGGGTAGTGGCCCTTCAGATGGTGTCTGCTTCCTCAGAGGCGAGGAAAGGGGACCAGTGACGCGGACTGAGAGATTCCAAGATGGATTTTCCAGCCAAATGGCAGGTCCAGGAAGACGCTGTGGGAACATAAGGGCCACGAGTGGGGGGTGGCGGAGAAGGGTCCGTGGGGACCTGGCAGGCGTCCCCTGCAGCTGGGTAATGTGGCCCTGTGAATGCAAGACCTGAGAAGAGTGAACTGCTTTTTTGTGGTTGGTAAAGAGAAGCTTCTGTTCCTCTTACCCTTCCATTTCCAGCGCCCCTCGGGCTGGGAGGCCCCGGCCGCAGCAGGTGCCCGCCAAGGTGTCTGGGCCGTGAAATGGCAGGAGCGGCCCGATGTGCCAATGAGCGTTGTGCCCCCGCGTGGCCCAGTCACCGGTGGAGAAAACGGGTTTGGGGAGCTGGCGGAGGGGGGCACCTGGGAGCCGCCCCGGGTCCCTTGGCTGCGGGTGTGGGTGCCCACCGGCCTCCCCCGTCACCCCCAAATGATCCCAGAGGGCTCCTCTCGCCCAGGGCACATGGAGATTCGTCACTTTGCCCTCTCTGCGTCCCTCCTCGTCTCCAGCTGGTCCACGAGCACAGCCACCAGCCGCGGGAGGACGATCCCGACGATCCCCGATGACACCTGTCACGCAGGCGATGCCTGACAAGTACAGGGGACCTGGGGCTGGCCTCGATCCGGGCCTCCTGGAGCTCGGCCACCCCAGCTCTGTGATTGCTCTTCCTCGGAGGCTGTGGCTGCTGCCCCGGGCTGGATCTTTTTGCCCTAAGAATTTCCCTTTTGATTTTTTTTTTTTTTTTGTTCACTTTTCATTTCTGCCCTCCAATTCCACACCGGTCTGTTCTCTTTAGCCTCCTCACTACTCCCCAAACTCTGCCGCCACTTCACTTCTCCTCTTTTTCCTTTTTATTTATTTTTATTTTTAAATTTTTAAAAAGATTTTATTTATTTATTCATGAGAGATGCTGAGAGAGGCAGAGACACAGGCAGAGGGAGAAGCAGGCTCCCTGTGGGGAGCCCGATGAGGGACTCGATCCCAGGACCCCGGGATCACGCCCCTGAGTCGAAGGCAGATGCTCAACCACTGAGCCACCCAGGTGTTCCTCTCTTCTTCTCTTTGAAGGCTGAAGACCTCTTCCCCGCCTGGAATCTGTCTTTACCCTCTTTGGCTTCTGGCTGAAACCTCTGTCTTGAAACCCATGACCTCACAAGGTGGGTCTTGCGCTCTTCTAACATGACAATTCATGAATCTCATTTTTAGTAATGGGTGTTCTCACTCTTACTCATTTTCCCTGTGTTGGATCACACATTTCCAAGACCAGTTGCGGGGTGTTATCTTCCTCATTGAATTTCCTGGGTGGTCCCCAGTGACACTCTTCCAGCAACTGCTTGCTTCCCGTAGCACCTTCTCTGGATAAGATCTCTGGTTGTCTCTCCAGCTCCTGAACTCACACTTCCGCCCCCAGCTCTCTCTACCCTTCGAAACTTCTCTCGGGGCCACCAGCTTCTCTGGACTATCTGGAGGCTGCATTTTAGAATTTATATGTCTTGGAATCTCCCCCTTCCTCTCCCCCCCCCCGCCCAAATTCTATTTCTTTGGCTGAAAAGCCAAATGACACACAGATGACGGCACCAGAAAGTGACAATTTCAAACACAGGGTATTGAACAGTGTAGGAGAATGACTCTGGATTTGAGACCAAAGAGTCTGGTAGTTTTATTGTGGAGATTAGTAACTTTCCTTTCGGGAGGTGGGGGTTCATTTCTCCAGCTACATGACTTTCTCTGTGGGGTTTCTTTCTGCCCCTCCTACCGTCCCAAGGTGGCTGGAGCGGAATGATTCAGAGTTGGTGAAGCCGTGACGTCTCTGTGGTGCTGCTGGCCTTGGGGACGTGTGGCCCTCGGTGAAAATCAGCCTGCTGGGCGGGCGAAACCACTGCCATGGAAGCCAGGTGCAGTGTTAGAGACGTAGTGTTGAAAGGTCATCCACTGCCGGCTCCCGGGCCGACTCAGAAACCACATCCCTCTCGGTATGATACATAAGTGTAGATCAAGTAACCACTGTGCTCCATGGCCCCAAGTCAGACGGAGCAGGGTGGTGGCTGCTGCCAGCTGGAGGAGGCCACTGTGTGACCCCAGCCCTTCAAGTCTGCCAACACAGCCAGCCACGTCTGTATTAGTCAGCTCTGGCTGCCGTAACAAAATACTGCAGACCGGGTGGTCTGTTTATCTATAAACAGACTTTTATTTTTGGACAGTCCTGGCGACTGCAAGGCCAAGATCAAGATGCTGGCTGCTTTGGTTTCTCCAGAAGCCGATCTCCTTGACCTGCAGATGGCCCCCTTCCCACCGTGTCCTCATGTTCTCACGTGGCTTTTCCTCGGCATGCACCCATTCCTGATGTCTCTCTCCTAATGGTCACATTTAGTCATATTGGGTTGGGGCCCAGCCACATGACATCATTTAATCTTAATTACCCCTTTCAAGGTCCTGTTTCCAAATACTGTCACATTCCAAGGTGTCCTGGGGGTAGGATTTCAACCTATGAATTGTGGGGGGGCAAAGTTTAACCAGAATACCATCCTTTTTTTTTTTTAAGGTTTTATTTATTTATTTATTCATGAGAGACAGAGAGAGAGAGAGAGAGGCAGAGACACAGGCAGAGGGGGAAGCAGGCTCCAAGCAGGAGCCCGATGTGGGACTCGATCCCGGAACTCTAGGATCACGTCCTGAGCCAAAGGCAGATGCTCAACCACTGAGCCACCCGGGTGCCTCAACCAGAATGCCATCTATTAGCAGAATCAAGAAGATGGACATACGTAGCAGAGTGGCACAGTGGGGGTAAAAGGCGAACCCAGGGGTTAAGAGATTGAAACCACCCTCTGCTATGGTTCCGCTTTACCTTGAGGACTGGAAGCTGAGTGAAACAAACCAGTCATGAAAGGACAAAAACTATATGATCCCACTTATATGAGGGACCTAGAAGTGTCAGTTGCATAGAGATAGAAATTAGAACAGTGGTTGCTGGGCACAGGGAAGGTGAACAGGAAGTTATTATCTAATGGGTACAGAGTCTGGAGGTAAAATAATTCCGGGAGATGGATGGTGGTGATGGTGGTACAATAGCATGAAAGTACTTAATACCACTGAACTGTATACCCGAAAGAAGCTCAAATGGGAAATTTTACTTTATGCATATTTTATCACAATAACAAGAAAAACAGCGTGAGCCGAGGCGACCAGGATTTCAGCACCTGTAGCCTCTGCCCCACTCCTGCCCCGACCATTATTTTACTGTATCAAGCTGCAATTTATGTATTTATTTATTTTTAAAGATTTTTATTTATTTATTTATTCATGAGAGACACAGAGAGGCAGAGACACAGGCAGAGAGAAAGCAGACTCCCTGTGGGGAGCCCGATGTGGGCCTTGATCCCAGGACCCCAGGATCATGCCCATCTGTCTGAGGCAGACAGATGCTCAACCACTGAGCTGCCCAGGTGTCCCCAAGCTATAGTTTTTTGACCTACAAAAGCAGGATAATATTTCCTACTGTCTGATAAGGGAGATAAGGTAAGGGGTTAGTAAAGCCTTTGTCACATAATGAGCAGTCAGCCGGTGACAGCTAATAATAGTTACAATAATAGAAGAATAGAAAATTCGATGTTCCAGGGTATGGCGGCATTTCCTTTTGAGTGATTTGCTTCAAGATGGGGTCAGTGAGCAAGCACCACGTGGGCTCAGAGACTGAAGCCTCTAGGCCTGGAAGGCCCTCCAGAGAGTTTCAAGGGAGTCATATTTTCAGCATTCTCGATATTTCTTCATGCGTGCAGTCAAGTTAAGCAGATGCAGGAAGAACATGCTAGAATCACAAAAACACTGTCAGTCCTTGTCTTGTTTCTCAGCTTCTGGCTACTATCACAGCTTGGGGTAGATCCTTGAAAGCCCTGGCCCTGCTGCTGGCTGCTAGGCCAGTCTGGAGGCTGGTCATACATGGAACCTCGGCCTCAGGCCGGGCATCCTGCCAGCAAACGGGGCCTTTGGAGCACCTCATCAGCCCAGACCTGGGCCTGGCTCTCCTGCTCCCCCACCCTGGGGTAGCGCACAACTTGAACCCTGAGCTGTTTTGTTATCCCAGGCCTAAGCTGATGCCTGTTACTGTCACCTCATCCAGAGTTCCCTAAAAGCTGGCCCAGGGCCTGGACACAATTCCCTCTTAGACATTTATTGGGATATAATAATATTTAATTGCTCATAGTAAGAATGCAGCCCAGAGCTTCCCCTTGGTGCTAGAGGAGTGATTTCTAAACACGAGTTTAGAAATCTGTAGATTTCTGTACCAAAGAGCATCTGTACCAAAGCTTGAGGATTTAAATTCTTTTGGCCACCCATATGTTTAAATTTTAAAAGGGGGGGGGGAAGGAAAATAGAAAAAGAGCAATAAGACGTTTAAAAGTGAAAAATAAAGTTTGAGGATTGTTATTCCAGAGGCCGACCATTCTGGGGGAAGACGAATGGGGGCCGGGTTGCAGAGTCAGGCTTTTCTGAGATCTGTCTCACTGTTTGTCTTCATAAGAGTTGGCACCGCTGTGGGGAACCTAGGTAAGCACTGGCCGCTGGTTCCTCCCTGCAGTGCTCGGGTCCATCCAAATTTCCAGCTTCCATTCAGGGCATGCTGAGCCCAGCTCTGCTCACTGGTCGCAGATTGGCTGGTCCAGGGGAATCTCCAGGTTTCTCGGCCCTGCTTACCCTGCCTTCTCTCATCTGTCCACTGCTTTAGGCTTGTTGATGCCTCTGGCTTCACACTTCATTCACATTTTCCTTATTAACGTTTTTGGACCAGGTAACCTGGCTGGGACTATAAGGACAATTGCTTTAGTAGAGACTCTAGGAGGCTGCATTTGGGACTGAACCCCAAATACCACACCTAACAGAGACCCTGACAGCATCTGCACAGCATGACAGGGCAGGTCTTGCAGGCCTTCCGGCCTCCTGTCCTCCTTGGGTCAGGAGTGGCTTCAGTACCTCAGGGTAAGAGGCCTTTCCCAGGTCCATTGACTTCCACTGCCAGGGATGAGGAGGGGACCCATGTGTTTGGAGTAAGACCATCTCTTCCCCTGACTCCACGCCTCTTGGCCTGGCTCCCAGCTTTCCCATCTCCCTAGTTCAAGGCCTCACCTCCATCCACTGCCTTGAGACCTCAAGTCTCAGCCTCTCATGCTTTCACCCCGACCTGAGTCAGTTGCTGGAATACCACATACCCCAGATCTCCCTGTTTCCCACAGTCTGTTACCCATGCTTCCCCAAACCCCATGAATCTTCAATTCTGTTGCTTTCTCTTACCCCTCCTTAACCCTTGAAGACCTTTCCTGGTTTCTCTGGAACTCATCTTCATCTCTGTTAAAGAAAAAAATGATTGAATGTCACTTGTTCAAGATGGTAAGGCAGACTTAATTCAGGACCGTCTGCAGTGGGGGAGTAGATGGCGTTCAGCCTCTAACACAGCAAGGGTAAGTGGGGCCTTAGAGTCAGGGAGTAGGGTAGAGGTCAGTGGGTGGAAAATTATTAAGAGGAAATTTCAGGATCCAGGGGGGTTCTGGCTAATCTTGTTGAAGGCAGGCCTAAGGGGGCTCAGTCAGCATTCTGGGAAGAGTGCAGGGTGGCCAACCTGGATAGATTTTGAGGTGGTCAGATATTGAAGGCAGGGGGTTTCTTGTTAAATTGAGAAAGCTGGGTTCTTGCTAAAACTGGATTTCACAGGGCAGTGTACACACGGGCCCAGGAGAAGATTCTGTGACTAGAGTTGGATGCAGCAAAGAGGCTTTCTCATGCTCAATGATGTACCCTGGCTCAGAAGCTCCTCTGTGATCTCACTAACCAGCCGGAAGATGCAAATCAAAACCATGTTGAGCTATCACCTCACTCCTACTGTGATGACCACTACCCAAAACAACAAAAAAAAATGATGTGTGTTGGCATAAATTGGAACCCCATGCCTATTGGTGGGAATGTGAGATGGTATAAGGCCACTGTGGAAAATGGAATGAAAGTTCCAGAATTAAAAATAGTTTCAAGCCTTAGGTCAAGTCAATAGGCTGATAAACTCCTCTAAATTTATATTTCTGGCCTGGACTTCTCCCCTGAGATCCAAACTGTCTATCAACATTGCCACTTGGATATTTATTTATTTTTAAAGATTTTATTTATTTATTCATGACAGACATACAGAGAGAGGCAGAGATATAGGCAAAGGGCAAAGCAGGCTCCTTGTGGGGAGCCCAAAGTGTGAGCCTGGGATCACACCCTGAGCCAAAGGCAGATGCTCAACCACTGAGCCACCCAGGTGTCTCACCACTTGATATTTAATTAATACTTCAGACTTAACATATTTAGAACAGCCCCTCTCCAAATCTCCCCTCCCTACAGCCCTTCTTACCTCCTTGGAGGCTGTTCCATCTTTTCAAGTGCTCAGGCTAAGAGTGTAGGGTCTCCCTTCCCTTCTTTCTTGCCCTCACACTCAGACCCAATCCAATGGCATATCTTGTTGGTTTACTTTCATGTTCTATCTGGAATGGAACCACTTCTCGTGATCCCCACCACATCACCCAGATCCCAGTCTGCCATCTAGATGACTACAGTCCCCGCTGCTGGTCCTGCTTCCACTCTTGACCCCTCCCTAAGCTATGAGCCAAAGTAGCAATTTTAATACCTGGTTGAGATGTTATTTATTTATTTATTTATTTATTTATTTATTTATTTGCTGGTTGAGATTTTAGATAACACTCCTCAAGCCTCTAAAGGCTTGCCGTCCCAACCGTAAAAGCTAAATGAAGTCCTTAGGGTAGCCAGCAAGACCTCCCATTGTGCTTCGGTCAGCTTGTGATACACTTCCTGCTTTTCTCTTCCTCCCTGCCCCCCTTCCTTTCTGCTCCAGCCTCACTGGACTCCTCCCTGTGGCTTGAACATTCTGAGTCCCCTAGCATCAAGGCTTTTGCATATGCTGTTCCTCCTGCCTGGAGTGCTATTCACCCCGTTATCCTTATGGTTTACTTCCTTATTTTCTCTGGTCTCCCTCAAATGTCATCTTCTCAGTGGGGTCTCCTCTGGCTCTTGTATCTAAAATGAATCATCTTCCCCTAGGTTCAACACACACACACACACACACACACACACACACACACACACTCCCTATTTCTTTTTCACTGCTTTTTTTTAAATTTATTTTTTATTGGTGTTCAATTTACTAACATACAGAATAACCCCCAGTGCCCGTCACCCATTCACTCCCACCCCCCGCCCTCCTCCCCTTCTACCACCCCTAGTTCGTTTCCCAGAGTTAGCAGTCTTTACGTTCTGTCTCCCTTTCTGATATTTCCCACACATTTCTTCTCCCTTCCCTTATATTCCCTTTCACTATTATTTATATTCCCCAAATGAATGAGAACATATAATGTTTGTCCTTCTCCGACTGACTTACTTCACTCAGCATAATACCCTCCAGTTCCATCCACGTTGAAGCAAATGGTGAGTATTTGTCATTTCTAATAGCTGAGTAATATTCCATTGTATACATAAACCACATCTTCTTTATCCATTCATCTTTCGTTGGACACCGAGGCTCCTTTCACAGTTTGGCTATCGTGGCCATTGCTGCTATAAACATTGGGGTGCAGGTGTCCCGGCATTTCACTGCATCTGTATCTTTGGGGTAAATCCCCAACAGTGCAATTGCTGGGTCGTAGGGTAGGTATATTTTTAACTCTTTGAGGAACCTCCACACAGTTTTCCAGAGTGGCTGCACCAGTTCACATTCCCACCAACAGTGTAAGAGGGTTCCCTTTTCTCTGCATCCCCTCCAACATTTGTTGTTTCCTGCCTTTTTAATTTGCCCCATTCTCACCGGTGTGAGGTGGTATCTCATTGTGGTTTTGATTTGTATTTCCCTGATGGCAAGTGATGCAGAGCATTTTCTCATATGCATGTTGGCCATGTCTATGTCTTCCTCTGTGAGATTTCTCTTCATATCTTTTGCCCATTTCATGATTGGATTGTTTGTTTCTTTGGTGTTGAGTTTAAGAAGTTCTTTATAGATCTTGGAAACTAGCCCTTTATCTGATATGTCATTTGCAAATATCTTCTCCCATTCTGTAGGTTGTGTTTTAGTTTTGTTGACTGTATCCTTTGCTGTGCAAAAGCTTCTTATCTTGATGAAGTCCCAATAGTTCATTTTTGCTTTTGTTTCTTTTGCCTTCGTGGATGTATCTTGCAAGAAGTTACTGTGGCCGAGTTCAAAAAGGGTGTTGCCTGTGTTCTTCTCTAGGATTTTGATGGAATCTTGTCTCACATTTAGATCTTTCATCCATTTTGAGTTTATCTCTGTGTATGGTGAAAGAGAGTGGTCTAGTTTCATTCTTCTGCATGTGGATGTCCAATTTTCCCAGCACCATTTATTGAAGAGACTGTCTTTCTTCCAATGGATAGTCTTTCCTCCTTTATCGAATATTAGTTGACCATAAAGTTGAGGGTCCACTTCTGGGTTCTCTATTCTGTTCCATTGATCTATGTGTCTGTTTTTGTGCCAGTACCACATTGTCTTGATGACCACAGCTTTGTAGTACAACCTGAAATCTGGCATTGTGATGCCCCCAGATATGGTTTTCTTTTTTAAAATTCCCCTGGCTATTTGGGGTCTTTTCTGATTCCACACAAATCTTAAAATAATTTGTTCTAACTCTCTGAAGAAAGTCCATGGTATTTTGATAGGGATTGCATTAAACGTGTATATTGCCCTGGGTAACATTGACATTTTCACAATATTAATTCTGCCAATCCATGAGCATGGAATGAGAATGAAGATACAACCGTTCAAAATCTTTGGGATGCAGCAAAAGCAGTCCTAAGGGGGAAATACATCGCAATACAAGCATCCATTCAAAAACTGGAAAGAACTCAAATACAAAAGCTAACCTTACACATAAAGGAGCTAGAGAAAAAACAGCAAATAGATCCTACACCCAAGAGAAGAAGGGAGTTAATAAAGATTCGAGCAGAACTCAACGAAATCGAGACCAGAAGAATTGTGGAACAGATCAACAGAACCAGGAGTTGGTTCTTTGAAAGAATTAATAAGATAGATAAACCATTAGCCAGCCTTATTAAAAAGAAGAGAGAGAAGACTCAAATTAATAAAATCATGAATGAGAAAGGAGAGATCATTACCAACACCAAGGAAATACAAACGATTTTAAAAACATATTATGAACAGCTATACGCCAATAAATTAGGCAATCTAGAAGAAGTGGACGCATTCCTGGAAAGCCACAAACTACCAAAACTGGAACAGGAAGAAATAGAAAACCTGAACAGGCCAATAGCCAGAGAGGAAATTGAAGCAGTCATCAAAAACCTCCCAAGACACAAGAGTCCAGGGCCAGATGGCTTCCCAGGGGAATTTTATCAAACGTTTAAAGAAGAAACCATACCTATTCTCCTAAAGCTGTTTGGAAAGATAGAAAGAGATGGAGTACTTCCAAATTCGTTCTATGAGGCCAGCATCACCTTAATTCCAAAACCAGACAAAGACCCCACCAAAAAGGAGAATTACAGACCAATATCCCTGATGAACATGGATGCAAAAATTCTCAACAAGATACTGGCCAATAGGATCCAACAGTACATTAAGAAAATTATTCACCATGACCAAGTAGGATTTATCCCTGGGACACAAGGCTGGTTCAACACCCGTAAAACAATCAATGTGATTCATCATATCAGCAAGAGAAAAACCAAGAACCATATGATCCTCTCATTGGATGCAGAGAAAGCATTTGACAAAATACAGCATCCATTTCTGATCAAAACTCTTCAGAGTGTAGGGATAGAGGGAACATTCCTCGACATCTTAAAAGCCATCTATGAAAAGCCCACAGCAAATATCATTCTCAATGGGGAAGCACTGGGAGCCTTTCCCCTAAGATCAGGAACAAAACAGGGATGTCCACTCTCACCACTGCTATTCAACATAGTACTGGAAGTCCTAGCCTCAGCAATCCTACAACAAAAAGACATTAAAGGCATTCAAATTGGCAAAGAAGAAGTCAAACTCTCCCTCTTCGCCGATGACATGATACTCTACATAGAAAACCCAAAAGTCTCCACCCCAAGATTGCTAGAACTCATACAGCAATTCGGTAGCGTGGCAGGATACAAAATCAATGCCCAGAAGTCAGTGGCATTTCTATACACTAACAATGAGACTGAAGAAAGAGAAATTAAGGAGTCAATCCCATTTACAATTGCACCCAAAAGCATAAGATACCTAGGAATAAACCTAACGAAAGATGTAAAGGATCTATACCCTCAAAACTATAGAACACTTCTGAAAGAAATTGAGGAAGACACAAAGAGATGGAAAAATATTCTTTTTCACTGCTTAATTCTCATTTCACTCCTTAGTACTCATCACTTTCCAAAATCCAATTATCTTATTTATTCATGGTTTCCACTAATCTGTGAGGGTGGAGGGGTTTGTGTCTTATTCACTAGACACACCCTAGAATGGTGCCTGGCCTTCAGTAAGTTTTGATGAATGAATAGGTAGAAAGATGGATGGATAGATGGATGGATCGATGGATGGTCATTAACTTGCTACCCATGCACCAGATCTGAACTTCATCACCAGCTTTTTGTTTGGACACTTGAACAAAGGTTAAGGATGCTACCTGCACCATGATTAGTGGAATGCTACTAATTAAGTATCAAAACAGAAATTTCTTTAGGCTGGAATCACAGGCAGAGTCCTGAAAATAGTTATTGCCTCTTTGCCCCTCATCCAAGTCCTTCACAAACCAAGATTCACATACCTCTGAGTCACCTGCTACTTCCTTATTTTACCTCCCTGCTCACTTTTTCTCCCACTGCTACCCCCTTCCCCAGGCCAGCCCTTTTCACTGTGAGCTCTGGATCTCTGTCCAGAGAATGACTCATTCATTCATTCATCCCACACATTATCTATTGAGCTCCTATTGTGTGGGGTTACAATAATGAAGATATGACATACAGTTCCTAGCCTCTTGGAGCTCTCAGTCTAGAAAAAACAGATTTTGAACAAATTACGCATTTGAAGGGTGATGGAATAGGGAAAATATCCCAAGCTATACAGAAAAGGAAATAGTCTGAGTTTTGATTCCTCTGGAAATCATTTAAGCTGAATGCTAAGGATCCGAGGAAGGACCTAGTTGTGAGGTGCTGGGGGAATGGGAGAGAGGACAGAAAGAGTGGTTACTGTTCCACTGTTGATACACTGCCTTCACCCCTGAATTCTTCAGAGAACATTATTTATAGTTCTTGGACTTAGCTTATACCTTATAGCTTATACCTATACTTATTTCCTCTGAATACACCCTGTCTCTTGTGGGGGCTTCTTCATCTTCCCCTTTTCATGTCTCTAAGAGGAGAAGATGGTGGTCTTTTGTATTCAAATGGCAATTGCTGTTTGCAAGCAACCAACCACAAGTCAAACTGAGCATTCTCACTTCTCCTAGCATTTCTTTCCAGCCCGCAGTGTGCTGCCCATGCCATCCTCAACACCTCTGAAATCACTTTCAATAATGTCATTAGTGACTACAGTGGTGGCTAATGGAAACCTCCCCATCCTTCTCCATCTTTCCCTCCCTGTGTAAGTGCCATTCCCCCTCTTGCCCACCAGGAAGGAGTTCAAGCTCCCCAGGGCTCTGTCTTTGCCTTTGCATTCTTGCTCTGTGTTCTCTTCCTGAGTGACCCCAATCATCCCCATGACTTGACTACAATTTGTATTTCAAGAAAATCCAAGTTCAGAGATCTAGCCCATAATTTCACTGATTTATATTTCTAACATCTCCATGTCAAGACAGCACCTCAAAATTAGCACGTCCAAAGGTGAAACTACCATTCCTTTCCACTAACTGGTCTTCTTCCAATATTTGGTATCTCTGTGAATAGTTCTCCACCATTCCACCTTGCTTGAGGGGTATCCCCCAAACTCCTCCCCTCTTTTCCTTCCAATGCAAAATAAATAAATAAACCTAATTGATTCTGCTCTTAAACGTTCTCCTCCTTCTTACTCCATTCTAAAACTCATTTTATACATTTGAGCCTTTTCTACTACTTGGTGGGAGTGATTGTAGGAGCCTTCTAACTGGTATCTCTCCTTCTCATTGGTCACCTCTGATCCTTTATGCTGTTAACCATAAAAAATTAGAACCTAAACTGACACTTGTATTTAATTACAATGAAGATTGGTTTCTTAGCACTATGGATGAAGTGAGAACTCTTCCCTATTTCTCTTTTCTTTATCTACATTTATTCCCTCTGCACACTTCTTTCTTTCTTTTTATTTCTTAAATAAAAGAGACGGGAAGAGAGAGACGGGAAATGAGAGATGGGAAGAGAGAGAGAGAGAGAGAGAGGCAGAGACACAGGCAGAGGGAGAAGCAGGCTCCATTCAGGGAGCCCACCCAATGAGGGACTTGATCCCAGGACTCCAGGATCACACCCTGAGCCAAGGACAGACATTCAACTGTCCCTGCACACCTCTTTCTCTTCAACTATAATCCCTTGGGTCACTGTTATTCCTTGAATATTCTACTGAGTAGAATAAACACAGAAATAAATAATGCAATAGATATGTACCCTCTGTAAAACATTTAAAATCAAATTAAAAGGAAAAAGCTTAAATTCTGTTTATGTATTTCTCTTAGAAAACCTATGTTTAGGGCACCTGGGTGGCTCAGTCAGTTAAGTATCTGCCTTCAGCTTAGGTCATGATCCCAGGATCCTGAGATTGAGTCCTGCGTCAGGATCCCCACTAAGTGGGGAGTCTGCTTCTCCCTCAACCCCTCTCCCCTGCTCATTCTCTCTCTGTCTCATGTTCACCATCTTTCTTTTAAATAAAATTTTAAAAATCTTTAAAAAAATTAGTCTTTAGATAACCTACTTTTAAAGAATTGGGAGCCATTCCTGAACATGCTAGAATTTTATTTGAGGATGCTATCAGGTAAGAGCGCTCAAATTGCTACCTGCCTCATTCCCAATATACTATTTTCTTCTTGTATCTTTTTATGTTGTATTCTTTGTCACATACTTTCTATATTTAGTTGTGATGTTTTGTTATTTTAACAAAAGATGACAATTCAACTAAGTTTTAAATTTTGTTTTAAAAAACAGTAAATTAATTTTTCAACATTTCTTTCAGTAATTAATTCATCTGTAACATCTTCTTTGCTTTGTACTTTATTCTAAGCATGTAAAATATCTCCTTACAGCATTGGGTCAATGTATTATTATTTTCAAGCATTTTGTGTTGAAGAAAATTCAGAAAATGCTGACCTACAGAACTCTGAGACCCTCTGTCATTTCCAGAAACATGTTAACTTTTTGCTTCCAAAAGCATTTCTTGAATAGTCTATTCTGTGGGGTACATATTTATACTTCTCTAAGCATAGGTGTTTTTCTTCAGACATCTTATCTGTCTCTGCAAATGCTGTCAATACATCTGTCTTGGCACAGAAAGTTCTAGAGAGCAGGAAACTTGCATGTGGTGTATTTTCATAACATGTCTAGATCGGTGATCTACTCAGGGTTACTGGGCATCAGTTACAAACATAAGGCCAACATGGTGCAGATAATGTTACTGATTAGACAATCAATACCCTATTTCCTTATTCTATAACCAAAGGCACTTACTTAAAAGACAGGTGAGAAGTAGACAGTAAACACAAAGATTTGGGAGACAGTGTCAATCACAAGAGCAGAATTTGGAGTCCAGATGATTGAGCTTTGGCTCAATCCTTGCTTTTCTACTTAATGATGTGACTGCTACCTCTAAGTGCCTCAGTTTCCTACACCAGAATGGTGTTAATCTCTGTTTCTTAATCTCAGAATTGTCTTTAGCATACAAATGTGCTAATATATTATGAAGACTTAGCTCAGGGCCTGGAACATAGAAAGTTTTCAAAAAAATGGCAGCCACTCTCAGGCAACTGTTAACATCCTCTTTCTCCATTGATTTCTTTTGTAAGAAGCTGCAGAATTCTCTTTGTGTTTAACTAGCATATGTAGAAATATCGAGTGCATTGATTTCAACAGCTACGGTGTGATCACAGTGAAAATGTTAATTCCTCCCTTGGGGCTCTGTTGAATACTCAGGTGTAGCTTAAGAGCCAACATATCTGGTTCTATAGGAGATGCTCCCAATGGCTGTGGATCTTCTCAACTTTCCCTGGAAGGCACATGTCATGGTGATCAATGTGCTGATGGCACCGCATATCAGCTAAACTCTTGTCTTCATATCATAGGCTTTCTGACTCTAAAGAAGGTAGCAGGAAGTCACTCGTTCAATTCCCTAGTTCTTGGAAAGACTACTTCCATAGGTGTGGAGATTGGAAAGTAGACATGAGAGACATCTATACTCCTCAGACTTCTCTTCTTTGCAAGTTCTCAGATAAGATGGAATCCGTTGAAAGATTGACCTAGTAGTAAATCTCTAAAACTGACTCCTCTAGTTGAACATGAGGTGCTCTGTTGGAAATTAAGAAATGAGGGCAGCCTTTTTGTCCATTTAAATCTTTTTTAAAAGTTTCAATCATATTATTCTGTGAAGACAGTGACTGCCAACTCATCTAGGTTTCATACCTCAGAGTACACTCAAGTGACCTCACTCAAGAAAAAAAAAAGTCTGTTCCAAGATAACTACTCATTTTCTGGAGGAAGTGGGGCTGGAAACATCTTGGGAATTAAAAAAGTAAGAAAGAAAGAAAGAAAGAAAGAAAGAAAGAAAGAAAGAAAGAAAGAAAGAAAGAAAGAAAGAAAGAAAGCCATATACTATTACATATAAAAGAGTAGTTACTATTTGTGGTACTTTTGTTATGGGCCAAGCATTTTATATTTATATTTTCTCATGCAATATTACAATAACCTTAGGAAATTGTAATAGTTACCTCCATCTTACAGATAAGGAAACTGAGGTTTTGAGATGTTAAATATCTGAGGTTTGGAGATGCTAAATAACTTGCCCAAGATTATATTGCTGGTAAGCAGTAGGGGAGTTTCATGTACGGGTTGTCTGGCCTCAAAAGTCTGTTCCTAACCGCTGTGCTTATCTGGTTTCTGGGTCCTTATGTGGTCATCTGAGACCTTGAGTTCCTTAAGACATTTCCTGTTAGATTTTGCAGGGTATGCTCTCCCTCGAGGTAACAAATCGGTTGGGCAGTTTGCTGATATGATGTGATCAGGGGATGTGATATAATGTAATTTGCATAGATGGTGGGGACATTTAAAAAAATCCGAAAAGGGAAAAAAAAGCCAAAAAAAAATAAGCTCTAAAAGAAGTTTTAACTGTATTAGTAAAACAGCTTGGAATTGTCTTGGAATTTCTTGTTTGGTAAACATAACAGAAGCATCATTACCAGCTCACATAGCTGGCACTACATCTAGTGCCTTGGCCTTGCAAGAGGACACATTCGTGTAAGAGAGCTTTGTGTCCATTCTTAAGTTCAGTGACAGAGTTTAAATCACTATTAGATGAGATCAATTCCTAAAAGCCCTCTTCTTTACTAGGAAAGGAAAGGTATAGATATCCATATATCTATCTATCTATCTATCTATCTATCTATCTATCATCTATCTATCTATATTTATTTATTTACACATACAGAAAGAGAGAGAGAGAGAGAGAGAGTCAAATAGCCCCAGTGGGGTTTAAAGTTCTTGTTTTGGAGCACCTGGGTGGCTCCGTGGTCAAGCATCTGCCTTTGGCTCAGGGTGTAATCCCAGGGTCCTGGGATTGAGTCCTGCATCGGGGTCCCTGCGGGGAGCCTGCTTCTCCCTCTGCCTACATCTCTGCCTCTCTCTCTGTCTCTCATGAATAAAGAAATAAAATCCTAAAAAAAAAACACCTCTATAAATTCTTGTTTTATTTTTGGAGTGCATGCATCATGGAATTCTTGTATTTGAAGGGGCTGATGGTGTAATCTAAGGAGTTTCTTCTTCTTCACGCAAGTACATATTGTGCTAAAACAGACTAACCTTCCTGGAGTTACTTTGTAGATGGACGCTCTCCAGGGCAGCAGTATCATCTGTGTGGCGTGCTGGGACCTCTTGGGGATTCATTTCCTCATCCCTGGATCTTTCTTTGAAGACGTCATCCCACTATCCTCTTGGCATGCTTACCAGGAGGACATTCCACGACTGTTTCTGTGTTCTCTGGTACCATGAAACCCTTCAAAAAAATTTAAAATATTCTCTGACCCCCAGATCTGTCTACATGTGTGTAAACCATGTTGTCTGTATCTAGGTGAGGATTTCCCAGATGTGACGTGGTCCCCATCTTGAGTTTAAGAGAGCACTTCCTGGCAGTTCTGAACTCTGGGATCCCTCCCAGGTGGCCATCCTAGTCTACTCCTGGATCCTGCATTTCTCCCCTTCATAGTTGTCTCTGGGTCAAGGGCATGTCCTGGTCTTCAGGAATAGTTAGATCCAGTGCATCTCCCTTCCCTTTTATAAAGGTCTATCCTCTCCTTTAAGGTCATTACTTCCTAGCAAAATTCCTCTCTTCTCCAGCTTGATATTCATATGTCCTCCTTCATCTAAAAAACAAACGTTTGAACACTACCCTTATGACTTACAGAACCAACACTTGTTTTTTTTGTTTGTTTGTTTGTTTTGTTTGTTTATTTCAAGACAAACAAATGGTGTTTGTTCAAGAAACAAACACCATTCTTCTTCAGTGCCACGTCAACAGCAAATCTTTTAAGATGTCCTTTAGGTTCTTGTGAAAGTTTTGTTTGTCTGTTTGTTTTAATCTCAATTCAAAAAGGTGGCTGACTTACTATGTGATAAGATCACCCATCCTTTTTATGAAAATTTTCTGATAAAAACCAGCCACCGCTAGTGGTTGAGCCTATGGCCTGGGTCCCACAAACTTCATCAGACTCTGTGCAACTGTGGATCCAGAATGAACATAAAGCTTTGAAGCAGAGGGTCTTTATGCTTCAGGGCTCGTGCGCAGGCCTCTCGAACCTGAAGGTAGCCCGGTCATCAGAAAGTTCTGCATGTATTTTATAAAAAGGAACAGAACGTGGGTAGCAAATCTAGTACTCCCACTGCCCACCCCCTGCCCTGTCCTAGTAATGATCCCAGAACAAAAAGTCTCAGGCACATGTGCCCTGGAACGTTTTCAATTTATACTTCTAGATTTGAAACAGAATGAAGGGGAGGAAAATAGATGGGTTTCTGCCTAAAGTCCCACACACTTGAGATCTCCTAGTCATGGCCTTCCAGTCTCTAGGGGCCCTAGTCTTTAAGGCACCCATCCATCACACTGTTTTTGGAGCCTGCAGATTCACCTGAAGTTGAGAGGTGAGGTCTTGCTAAAGGATCAGATTTCCAGGAATCCACCTATCCAGAGCACCCGGAATCCACTCAGCTGAATGCTGAAGCCAAGTGGCTGCCGCCAGAAGTCTGGGGGTTTGGTTTCTTGGTGTTGGACTTTGCCTCTCAGATGTCACTACTGCTGCTAGCCTGGTAGTTTCCTGAAAAACACAGTATGTGCTGGACATTTGGGAATGTTATCCCACAGGCCTCCTCCTAGGTAGGTTCTATGTGGTGGATAACAAGACGCCAACGACCCAAAGCTCTCTCGGCGAGAAGGCTGGGTTCAGAGGAGGGTATCTTTTCCTCCAGGACATGGTGAGCACAGTGCCAGTTACCATTTAGAGGAAAACTTCCAATCACATGTGAGGACCGAGGATGCTGAGAAAGAGTCACAGACTAGTAGGCCTCTTGGTGAGGCTAACAAAAGATTTTCTCCTTTTCTTCGCATTTCCTTATCTATGTTTCTTCCTCCAGGCCAATTAGCTATCTTCTGGGGTCTTTGCAAGGTGATGTGACATTGGTCTATAATGTACCATGAGAGCTGAGCTCTGAGAACATGCACTTCATCCTCCTTATTCACTGATCCTGGATTTGTGTTTTTTCCCTATTCGCTAAACTTTATTTGCAACCCTGAACCCAATACTCCTGGTGCTGTAGCAGAATTCGTGGACATGCACAGAGCAGCACAAATCTGATTCATCCAATGTGCATGTTCCCACTTGATGTGGAACAAGGCAATGCTCTGCCTTCTTTCAACTCTTATTGCACACAAGGGTCCTTTTGGCGGTCTAGGGTAGTGCCAAGATTTTTTACATTTTTGTGCTTTTTGTTGGTGATTTCATGGCTTAAATTGACCTCTAAGCCTGATGTTGAAGTTGGCTAGTGTCCTGGCACAAGAAGTGTTTGCAAACCAGTGCTTGCAGTGACTTGATAGAACATAATTACTGGGAATAATGAAAATCATTTGTATTTGATTGGGATATGAGTTGTAGTGGCTGAGATTTGTTTTTTAAATTTTATGAGTATCAGTGGGGTTGGTGATGTAAAAATGCTATATGGCCTAAGTGCATTTTGGGAAAATAGAATGCATAAAGGATACCACTGGATGAAATAAATTGTGTGTATGTGTATGTGTGTGTGTGTGTGGGGGGGGGTATCAGATAGGAAAGAACCAAATGCATACTATAGGAATCCAGGGCTCCCTGGCTAAGTATCAGGATAAAAAAAAAGTAAGTAAAAAATGATTTGGATTTTTGGTCTTTAATTCAGGGTAAATTGACCTGAAGGTCAATTTCTTCTTGAGATCGTAATAATGGAAACCAGTATAAATTGGGAACTTTTTTGGTTGTTGGAGTTAGGATATTGTTGTATTATCATTCTGACTTACTGAGTATTTCTTCTGATCTATATGGATCTTGTATTTGGCCTAACATAAGGTTAGAAGGAGATTAAGTTACGCCATGAGTTTTTGTCCTCGGTTGAGAAATGTATTTGATGTATTGTGCCGACCCCTATCCTATTTGAGTGCCCAAACCGATCTTCTTTCTCCTAAGAACAGAGTGTACTGGAACAGTCTCAAAACAGGAAGCAACACTTCCCTGATCAACCACATATCTCTTCTTCCCAAGAAGATATCAAAAGTGTAAGTCACGTGCTTGCTTGCTAAGTCTGAGGAGTTAAGAGAAACTCATAACCAGGGAAGGTTGGAAATTCTCTATCTTCCCTTCTTCATGTTCCCCTTAAGGGGCTTCTGTTACTGATGAGACTGGAGTCTGACTTTCACGCAGCCCCTTACTGAGAGGATGGACCTGTGGCCCTGAAATTCTATCAGGTGGGATTACTCTTTATCTCCCATCTGTTCCCTCCTTCTTATCCTTAATTCTTTCCATCTTTTTAGATAGCAGACACAGGCTTTCCTTGCTCACAGAGTCAGGAGGGTAAATCAGAGTCTTATGGTTCCAAGACTTGTGTTAAGGAAGGAGGTAAGAGGTTCTATTTTTTTTCTCTAATCCAGATTTACTGTTAAGGATGGCTATATATCGTGGTCCATAGCAGATGTCTTGTATGTATTCATCAATGACTAGAACCCAGAGAGGATTAGTATCCTGGAAACCTCATCAAGAAGGAGCATAGGGTTGAGTCCGAACTGTGATGTCAGGCAATGACTCCAAAGGTGGTCTGAGGGAGTTCCTGGGTGGCTCAGTTGGTTAAGCATCAGACTCTTGGTTTTGGCTCTGGTCATGATCTGGGGGGCATGAGACCGAGCCTCAAGTTGGGCTCCACACTCAGTGGGGAGTCTGCTTGAGATTCTCTCTCTCCCTCTGCCCTTCCCCCCTGCTCATGTGTATACACACACACACACACTCTCTCAAATAAATAAGCACATCTTAAAAACAAAAATCCAAAAATGGTCTGAGGAGTCTAATATCACTGGTCAAAGGTGTAGAGGGCATTCAAGTTCAATCTGTATGTGATTTAATTCACAAAGAATCTGACCAGCAGAAGAGGTGGATCAGTTTCAGAACTCGTACTGCTGCTTTGTTTTCTCCAAGTGGGCATCTGGTTTAGTGATTCATAGACATCTGACAACTAAGAAACAACATAGAAGAAGGGGCTCGACAACAAAGTGAGGCCCAGACTCCTTGGCCATTGGTGCAGTTGAGGATACATCTGAAGAGGAGATCTGAGGAGGTGAGGTTTCCCTCCATCCTGCCGGTGCAGTGAGGGGTGTGATCCTGCAGGAGTTCAAACTCACATGTGCAAAGATGTACAAAGAGCTGCTCCCCTTGGCAGACTCACTGTACACAGGGACAGAGGAGATTTTCAGATCCTCCTTGTTAGGGAAGAGAAATAGAAAAAACAATAGTAATTGAATTAAAAATGGCCAGAGGAGCAGAACAGATTTTTTTTTCCTAAAGAAGACATATGAATGGCCAATAGTACATGAAAACATGCTCAATATCAAGGAAATGCAAATCAAAACCACCTCACACCTGGAAGAGTAACTATTATTAAAGAGACAAGAGAGAACAAGTGTTGCTGAGGATGTGGAGAAGAGGGAGCCCTCAAGCACTGTTGGTGGGAGTGTAAATTGGTGCATCCACTGTGGAAAATAGTATGGAGCTTCTTCAAAAAGTTAAAAATGGAATAACCATATGATCCCACAATCCCACATCTGGGTAGATATTTAAAGGAAATGAAATCACTACCTTTAAAAGATTCCTGCACCCTCATCTTCATTGCAGCATTATTTACAATAGCCAAGGTGTGGAAACAACCTAAGCATCCATGTATCTGGATGAACAGATAAAAAAAATATGTGGTATATGTATCACACATACAGCCACAGAAAGAAGGTGATGCTGCCATTTGTAACAACATGGTTGGACCTTGAGGCATTTTGCTTAGTGAAACAAGTCAAACAGAGAAAAATAAATACTGTACGATATCATTCGTATGTAGAATCTAAAAATGTTGAATTCATAGAAATGGATTAGAATGGTAGTTTCCAGAGCCTGAGGGAAATGAGGAGACATTGGTCAGAGTACAAACTTCCAGATATAAAATTAAGAAATTCTGGGGGTCTAATAATATACCACATGGTGACTATAGTTAAAAATACCACATTGTAGGGGCTCAATCCACTGAGTGTCCAACTCTTGGTTTCGGCTCAGGTCATGATCTCAGGGTTGTGGGATCAAGCCCCACACTGGGCTCTGTGCTCAATGTTGAGTCTGCTGGAGATTCTTTCTCCTTCTGCCCCTCCCTCTTCTCATTCTCTCTCTCTCTTTCTCATAAATAAATATATATATATATATATATATAACCTTTTATATATATATATATATAACCTATATATATATATATATAACCTTTTTAAAAATACTGTAGTGTATAATTGAAAGTGGGCAAGAAAGTAAATTTCAATTGTTCTCACTATATACACACAAAAGAAGAAGGTAATTATGTGAGGTGATGGATGTGCTCTTGTAGTAACCTTGTGGTAATCACTGAGCAGTAGATATGTGTACAAATCAGCATGTTGTACACCCTAAATGTACATAATATTACATGTTAATTATATCTCAGTAAGCCTGGAAAAAATCTTCTAGAACATTCTGGAAGCCTCTTGTTCACTACTATCCATAAGCTATCCCTTTGTTCCTGTCATGTCTGGCTATGGCTGCTTTTTACATACATTTCAGCCCTTTTCAATCAAAGGGAATGCAATTCTGAAGGTGTCTCTTTACTTTCATACCTAAGCATCTGCCTCTACTGTGTCATCCTCACCCTTTGGTTTCAGTCTGATTCTACTCACCATCAGCACTTAACTGAGACAATCTGTGCAAGTCATTGGATACATGTGACTGTTTTGAAGTGGTGCATTTAAATGAAGCTTGGGAGCAGGCTGCCCGGGATCATGTCCCAGCTCTAGTTTTTACTAGCCTGCTAGAGATTCTTTCCTTTTTCTTTCTGTGACTTTGGGGAAATTCTTTAACTTCTGTTTCAGATTCCTCATCCTATGAAGTGCTTGTAGTGCCTACCTCCTACGGCTGCTTTGAAAAGAAATGTATAATAGCTATAAAGTGCTCAGCAAAGTGTCTGCCCCATAGCAACTGCTCCTACGTGTAGCTCTTATTAGTATGTTTAAGCAGAACAGGTAACTCTTCTTGACATCTTCTCATCAGAGGAAAGCAACTGATGAATGGTTCTATCTTCAGTAAATGACAAAGGTTTTTTTTTTGAAAAAGCATGCTTGTTTTTTGCACAACTATTTTGGGCATCTACTATGTGCCAGACAATATGTGCTTGATATAGTCTTCATATAATACTTTGGAAAATCTGTTGAAAGTTTCCATAGGTAAATTATTCCAATAACTCCAATGGCTGGTGGGTCAAACCAAGAGGTCAATATATGGTTTCATTAATGGCACATGTTTTTTTCCCCCCAAAGTAGCCATTGCTTCACTGGCAATGGCAGTTGAGTTAATCCTTATACAATGAGCAAATGCACAGTAGGACCATTCACCTTAATTTTAAATCTTTAAAAATTTATGTGGAATGTTTTTATAGCCAAATTTGAGTCTATAATATCACCATGCAGTAGCGTCCGTGTTGCATTCACAATGATACTGCAAATATGACAATCACCAGAAACAACTTTCTCAGAATGTCTAATGGTGGTACATCCTGGTCTTGCCCATTTTGTGCATGAACATGATCACCTCTGAAAGTGTTAGGAGCTATATAAAGCTATATAGAGAAAACAAGGTTGTGTTTTCCCAAGGTGGGCCTTCTTTTGACAGATGCTACATCTCCATATTGTTTAATGCACAGGCAAAGTGGCAGGGCTATGTGTCACAACCTGAGGAGGTGTTGGTGGGTCTTAATTGATCCATACATTAAAATGTTCTGGGTCAGGCATTCCTTTTGAGAGCTCTTTGTAACAAATAGGTCTCTAAGAGATAACTACCTACATGAAACTAATAATGTAAAAGATGCAAAGGAGCAAAAGTTGGACCATATCACCTTCTAACATACATTATTAGTAAGTCATATTTTGTAGAAATTTTGGAATTTGTATGGAATATCCTAATGATTTCACTGAGATTAAATTATAGGCCTACTTACATTTCATCCAATGTTCTTACCAAGATTCGACCTGCAATTAGGGCTGCTAATTCTATCCTGTAACAAAGAGCAAAACAAATGACAAAATAGCAAATAGCACCAATCAACCTCTGAATTCCTGCAAGAATCCGGATGGAGATTCAGAATTCTTCTTAACACAGCAGTCTAGGGAACCACCAAAGGATCAGATTTGATAACAAGTTGGAATCTATTAGTCATTCTTAATTTTCTAGAGTCTTCCCCTTTCTATTTTAATCAGCCTATCACATTGCAGGATAGTAACACATCAAGAAGATGACTTCGGGGAACTATTATCAGGGAGCCTGATGTGTGGGTCCTAGATCCACACAGGTGTATCCTTGGATCTGGGTTATTGCTGTGAAAATGGAGATTCATGCTATCCAGGTGAATGCAGGAGACTGCCTTGGAAGCGTGTGCCCATGAGAAGCAAAAAGGCAGAGATAAGTGCAGGAAGCCAGAAGATAGCAAAAAAGCAGAAGGTGACGTCAGAATTTGAGATATAGGGAACTAGAAATAGAGAAGAGCCGGTGGCAAGAAGAGTATATAGGACAAATTTAATTTAACTTTGGGTATGGGACATTGTTTGCTTCAGCAACAAGCTCATCTGCATTTGGCCTTGGAAACAGCCAGAAATCCTTGGGCACAGGAAGAAACACCTGGGATGGAGATGTGCATGTAGGCCGCCATCCTACGGGCAGGTGTGCAATCTCGAGGTAAGCGAGGCTGTGAGGGAGACAGAGGGCCCAGACTGAGTCAGGAGGATGCCCGCAGGTGGGTGGTGGGTGGAGGAAGACCGTTAAATTAAGCACAGAAGAGGGTTTTCTGAGAGGTATATGTTTGCTGAGAAACATAAAATGTAAACAAAGAGGTGCCTCTCTTTAGTAAGAGAAATTATAGAGGCAGAGTGATTAAAAGTGCCAGTAGTGGCACTCACTCACTGGCTTTGAACACACTGAGGTCATCGGTGACTGCAGAATGAAAGTCTCGGGTCTCTTTCCACCTCCATTTCAGACAGGCTTTTTCCCACAATGCACCCATGACTATGGAAAAAAAGATCTCATGATCGACAATAATCACCTCCCTGCACTAGATCCTCAGACCTCTTCTCATCTAGTCTGTCATCAGCATCTGACACTGTTGACCACTCACCTTTCCTAACTCCTCTCTTTTCTGCGATTTTGCTGTGCAAGCTACTCTTTGTTTTCTATTAACTCCGGAACTGCTCTCCTGTCTCCTCTTCACGCTGCTAACGCTAAAGTTGCTCAAAGATTTATGCTTGTCGCTCTTTCCTTTTCACTGGATAGTCCCTCTCTGATCCCACCTGCATCTATGATTTCAGTGACCACTGAAATGGTAACAACTCGCATAGCCAGTCCCAGTATCTCTGTTGAGTCCATGCATTTAGCTGCTTACTTGACTTTCATATGAATGTCTCAAAGTCCCTCCCAACCCAGCATTTCCAAAACCAGATTCAAGTTCTCTACCCCACAAACCAGATTATGGATGTCCCAGTCCTTTTCCTGTGTTCCACAGCTTATTAAGTGGCACCACCATCTGTTCTGCTGCACAATCTAGAAGCCTCTACTTTTTCTTCATATCCATTCAATCACCAGGTTCTGCTAATGTAACCTCTTTAGTACTTTTCTCTACCTCAGCTACCACCACATCAGTTTAAGCTACCCTCATCTGCCACTATCTCTACTGAAATGGTGTTATTTTTGATTTCACTATTTTAAACATTTCCTCTACCTGAAGCTCTTCGATATATCTCCTATTGACAAGTGAAGTCTATGTTCTGTGCCGTTGAAATTGGCTGCACTAGGGACTGCCCTGACCAATAAAGTCTCATTAAAATAGCACTGTGTTACATCAGAGTCGAGTCCTAAAAGGCAGTGCAACTTTATCTTGCTTGCTAGAATGCTCATGTTAGAGCCCTGAGATGCTCAGATCCCCATGCTTTTAGGAAATCAAGCCATATGTAGGCATTTTGGTTGCCAGTTCTAATTTCTGTGCTATCTCAGCTAAAGCCTAGACAAGTGAGCAATCAAGTCATTTAGATGGTTCTAGACCCTGGCCATCAATTCACTCCCAGTTTTCAGTCTTTCCAGCAAAAATCCTAAGCCACATAGAATAGTGGCAAGTCATGCCTGTCCTTCCTTTGCCTTCTACCCTCTCCACCTTCCACCTCACCCCTATCTGTCCAAGTTGTAGAAGCACTAAGTCAATCAGCATAATAAAAAGATTGTTCTAAGGCATGAAAGGGACAACATAGGGAATATAGTCAATGGCATCATAATCACATTATTGGTAAGAGATGTCGGGAGTGTAGCCTCATGTACAGACTTATCAAATCACCATGTTGTTCACCTAAAACTAATGTTATGTGTCAATTATATTTTGATTAAAAAAAGCTGAGAAATTTGGGGGTACTTTGTTGAGCAGCAATAGTAACTGAAACACTGAGATATCCCATCTGTGCCTGCACTTTGCTACTTTGCTCTTGGCATTGCAGAACCACACTGGTCTCCTTACTTAAAACTGCTGTGTCTCACTGCTCTTAGGCTAAAGATGGAAATTCTTCTTTGGCTTTTAAGATTTATTTATTTATTTTAGAGAAAGAGAGGAGCAAGAGTGTGTGAACCAGTGATGGGGAGGGAGAGGGAGGGAGAGAGTCTGCAGGTAGTCTCCCTGCTAAGCACAACGCCTGATGTGGGGCTCGATCCCAGGACTCTGAGATCATGACCTGAACCAGAATCAGGAGTCACCTGGTTCACTGGTGGAATCACCTGGCCACTCCTAAAGATGGAAACTCTTAATGTGACCTCAAGGACGGAACCCGGCATCTCCACCCTCATCTTGTGGCGCACACACAGCCTCTGTCTTCTGTTTTCGGTTCTCTATGTTCCCCACCCTCCTTCCTGCCATGGTGCCTCTGTTCAGTTTCCTTTGCCTGCTCTATTCTTCCTCCCTCTCTTCACCAGAAAAGGGCAATTCATGCTGTCTGTCACATAGCAGTCATGCTTCCTCAGGGAGACCTCCCTTGGCTGCACAACTCTAGGTCACATTTCCTCATTGCATGCTTTCACTGATCCCACGTACCTCTCGGCAGGACAGTTACCACTGTCAGAGAGTTTGCACTTTCTTTGGAAGGCAGTAGGAAGCCACTGAATGATTTTAAGCAATTGGCAATGAGATGTAAAATATATTTAAGTGAAGCATGGATACATTTTTCATATTTTGTTGTGGTTGTTTGTTTTTGTTTTTGGTAAATATTTCATTGGTGTCTGTTTCTTGCATTAGACTGTCAGCTTGACTGGGGCAGAGACCATATCTGTTTTTGCTTGCAGTGGTATTCTTGCTGCTTTGTATGGATCTTTGGTATTTAATTCATATAGCACTGAGTAGATGCTTGCAAGATGAATGAATAAACCTTGGGGGTTTAGTTACAAGGTCAATGTTTTTAACCATTATGGTTTATGGCACAGCTTTAAGTTATGGGAAGAGTAAAGAGATGAAGTAGTTATAAGTCTGTTCTTCAGGAAGTTACAGTTTGCTTGGGGAGAGATGCATTACAAGGATATGTACATCAACACCTCTGATGGTTGAGCTTTTATTATAAGACAGACACTATGCTGGTTACTTTATATAAATCCTGGTATTTATTCTTCACCACTCCTATGGGGTACATATGGTTCTTATCCTTATTTTACAGATCAGAGAACCAAAGCTCAGGCAGGATTTGAACCAAAGGCTCTGATCCTAAAAACTAGGTTGAAAGTATGAGATTTTTCTTGGTAGAAAATATTTTAAGAACAGAGGTGGGAAATAAAGTAAATTGAATCAGATTTTCAGGCTAAGGCATTTTGAGTTTATTCTGTAAATAGTGGTGATCTACCAAAAGATGTGCAGGAGACTGCTGTAATCAAAATTGGTTTTTCAGTATCATGACAGAGTGGTGTTGGACTAGCTTTCTTACCACAAATAATTAGAGAACTAGACAATACCTATGAAAAAATATCATCCAAACTTTGGACAGCAGGCACTGTATAACTTTAAAGAAGGAAAGCTATTTAGGGAATTCCCTTATTATCTGAGATTTCTGCTTGCAGGCACTTTCTGAACTATGGTGCAAGGTAGAGAACACAAGCATTACTGTGGTCATACTTAGTGATCTGAGTTTGGAGATGTCTAGATGGGAAAAGAATACAAAAGGAAAGGAAACTATATAGAGAAGCATCAGGAATCTGCAAGGGAGTCCTTTGGGGATTTGGCTAAATACTAAGCTACATAAATACAGAACGAGCAAAGAACATCTACTAGGAAGCTATGAGCTAAAAATGAGGTCCAAATCTCTCTAAGAGGTAGGAGATATTTTACTCCTACTTGGAGATACTTTATTGTATCTCCAAGTCAAAGTGGAGAGATCTTGTTGAAACTCTGAGAAGTAGGTAGAGCTAATCCACCAAGAGTAAAGGCTATGCTAGACAACCCCCATCCCCCAAGTAAAGCTTTATAATCAAGCAGATCCACAAGTAAATTACTTCTTCTAGAATGAGATTCACATTGTTTGAAATAATCTAAGGAAAATAATAAAATACAGACACAACAGCATAGCATCCCAAATATCCAACATACAATAAAAAAATTACAAGACATGCAGAAAAGCAGGAAAATGTGACCCCCAGATCAAGAGAAATAGAAACAGATATGAGAGAGATGATTGAATTAGATGACAAAGGGCTTTTAAATAGCTATTTTAATTCCTTTCAAAACTTTAAAGAAAATAGGACCACAGTAAAGGACCAAATAGGACATCTAAATAAGGAAATGGCAATAAAAAAGAAAAAAATGGAAATCCTATAACTAAAAAACATACAATATCTGCATTGGCAAAGTCTCTCGGTAGGCTTAACAATAGATTTAACTGTGCAGAAGAAAAAAATAAAGGGACTTGAAAACAGGGTAATAGAAACAGACTATAGCATAGAAAGAGGGAGAAAAGGTGGAAAAAAGAAAGAAAAGAGATTCAGAGACTTGTAGGATAAGAGTCTTAGAAGGAAGAAATAAATTTGTATACAAAAAATATTTAATGAAATAATCATGAGAAAATTTCAAAATTTGATGAAAAAAATAAATACACAATTCTAAGAAGCTCAACGACCACAAATAGAATAAATACAAAGCAATGGCATGCATAATCAAATTGTTGAAAACCAGCAATAAATAGGTCAAATATTTTCGACCTGAAAGCCAGGTCAAAAATAATGAAACAACATCTGTAAAATGCTGACAGAAAAAAAAAAAAAACCCAGTTAACCTAGAGTTTTATATTCATGGATACCTTTTATACAGGAAAGTGAAATAAAAAAATTTGTATGCAAAGCAAAGCTGAGAAAATGTATTACCAGCAGACTTCCATGAAAAAGGCAAGTTAAAGGCAGTTCTTCAGGGTAAATAAATGTGATGCCAGGTAGAAACAAACTTAATGAAGGAATGAGGAGTGTAGAAAAATGGTAATTATGTGGGGAAATACAAAATAATTTCTTTGTTTGATAGTGGGTTTAAGACATAATTTACTGGTTAAAGTAAAAAATGACTAACCATGTATTTAAGGCTTTAATTCATGTACAAGTAATATGTATCACAGCAATAGCCTAAAGGAAGAGAAAATATATTGCTTTAATGTTCTTTCATTTTATTGATATGGTATAAACTACTGGAAGGTAGACTATGAAAAGTTAAAAGGCATATTGTAAACCCTAGAAACCAGTAGCAACAATAAAAATAAAACAAAGACTTTGAGGTAAGGAGCCAAAAGGGAAAAAGATGCAGTATTGGGACACCTGGGTAGCTCAGTGGTTGAGCATCTGCCTTCAGCTCAGATTGTGATCCTGGGGTCTTAGGATTGAATCCTGCATTGGGCTTCTCACAGGGAGCCTGCTTCTCCCTCTGCCTGTGTCTCTGCCTTTCTTTGTGTGTCTCTCATGAATAAATAAATAACATCTTTAAAAAATGCAACATTAAAATAATCCAAAAGATGCCAGAAAATGATGAATTAAGAGTAATAAACAAATAGCAAACAAGTAGCAAGATGGTAGACACAAAACCAATATTAGTATTTACATTAAAATATTTAATTCTCTAAAGACAGAAATTGTTAGACTGGGTAATAAATAATAAATAATACCAATACCAATAATATCAATTTCTGGTGTCATTCAGATAATATTTGGCTACTTACCAAGTAAGTCAAATCATGGTGGCACTTATCATCTTGTACAGTGCTTCTCTTGAATAAGAAAATCTCTGTGCTAACAATGCTTTTGATTTCTTCTACTGCAAATAGGAACTTGCAAATTCAAAACCAATCTTGTGTAATTCAATTCTGCAAATATTTGAAAAAAATTAGAAATGTCTATAATTCCATGTAGCTATCACATCTGTTTTGAAATAATGTTTCAGAGTAATGAGAATATATAAAACAAAGCATTTGGCTATAGAAACATTGGGAAAACAAACAAATTTAAGAGATGTTGTAAATTATAGATCTTTATCTGATAAAGGTAATCATTTTGAGTACAACCTGAATAAACATTCTTAGTTGACTCAATAATGTGGAGCTAGTTTCTGGAAAAAGAAAAGCTTATGGTAATGGGAGGAAACTAATGGGAATTCAGTTCACTGTGTGCATGAAGCAAATACAACATCGACTTGTGAGAGTCTAAGATATTCTTAACATTACCAATGAGTGGGATCCAGATCTACTCAAGATAAAGTAAATTATACTACAGAATCATAGAATTTTAGAGCAGTTAAAAAAAAAAGAAAGTAAATGGACTAAATGCCCCAATTTAAGACAGAAAGCATCAGTCGGGATTATTAAAGCAAAGCCCAAGTATATGCTGTTTACAAGGCACACATTCAGTAAAAAGACACAAGTATATCATGTACTCTATCAGAATGCTGAAGTGGCTCTATTAATATCAGGCAACGTAGGTTTTAAGACCAGGAGTACTGCCAAGAAAGACATTTCATAATAGTTTTTAAAAAAGGCAATTCATCAAAGAAAGTAATTATAAAAGTATATGCACCCAACAACTGAGTTTCAGAACACAGTAAATAAAAATTGCCAGAGCTGAAGTGAGAAATCACCAAATCCACACACATAGTTGGAAATTGCTTTGATTTTCTTTTAGTAATGTACTCTTAGCTGTAAAACAGACCCAAAACACCCCAGCCTCTTTATGATATAAAAAGCTTGATAAACACAAGTGATTCACTCAAACTACCTGTCATTAACAAACATTTCACCCAATAACCACAGAATCAATATTCTTTTCAAGTACATATGGACCATTCACCATGATAGACTATATTTTACATCCTAAAGCAAATCTCAATGGTTTAAAAGTATTAAAATCATACAGAGTGAATTATCTGACCAAGAGAGGATTAAATTGGAATTCAATAACAAAAAGTAATCTGAAAAATTCCTAAATTGTATGGATATTAAATAATGCATTTTTATATGATCAATGGATCAAAGAAAAAGTTACATGAGAAATTAGACCATACAGGGAATAGAATGTGTTCAGGTGTGTGTGTTTATTTTTTTTATTTTTTATTTTTTTAATTTTTATTTATTTATGATAGTCACAGAGAGAGAGAGAGGCAGAGACACAGGCAGAGGGAGAAGCAGGCTCCATGCACCGGGAGCCCTATGTGGGATTCGATTCCGGGTCTCCAGGATCGCACCCTGGGCCAAAGGTAGGCGCCAAACCCCTGCGCCACCCAGGGATCCCTGTGTTTATATGTATATATTTGTGTGACAAAATTAAAGCGCCCTTAAGAGATATACATAGCTCTGATTTATAGTACTCATGAGTTATAGTAGAAGATAAGGAAGGATTAAAATCACTGAATGAACATCTATCTTAAGGAAGATAGAAAAAGAACAATACAAATTTGAACTGCCTGGGTTCATTTATACATGCTTTCTTGTAATAAAAACATAGAACTCTAAATATATTGTCTCTAACTCCTGCATTGTTCAAAGGTCAACTGAAATCAAACACAAACTTTAAACCTAAAGGCAAAAAGCTGAATATTTTCTCCTTAAGAACAACCAAGATATCTGCTTTTCCCATTCCTATTCAATATTATACTAGAGGCCTTAGCCTGTATAATAAGATAAGAGATAAAAGACATAAATATTGGAAAGGAAAAATAAAATTATCTCTGTTTCTCAAAGAAATAAGTCTGTATGCAAAAAATCACTCAAAGGAATCTAAAACATAAAAGCTTCTAGCACTAATAAGTGAATTCATAAGGTTGTAAGATATAAGATCAATATATGGAAATCATTGTTCTCCTATACTATCATATATGAATAGTTAGAAAATAAAAAATTATGGTATGTGTAAAACCTTTCTTTACATTTCAAACTACAAAACACTGCTGAGAGAAATTAAAGTAGGTATAAATAAAAGAAGAGATATAGAACATGTTTGAGTTGAAAGTCTAAATAATTATAAAATGTTAATTCCCTTCAAACTGATCTACTGATTCAATGTAATTCCAATCAAAATTCTGGAAGATGTTTTTCCTTTGCAGAAATTGCCAACCTGATTCTATAACTTATATAAAACATAAAGAACATAGAATAAGCCAAAATAATTTTGAAGAAGGAAAAGTTGGGAGACTCATAAACACCTGATTTTAGTACTCACTATAAAGCTATGGTAATCAAGACTGTGTAATACCAACATAAAGATAGGCAAACAAATGAATGATGAAATAGAGTCCAGAAATAAACCCACATGTATATAGTTTTGATTAAGACACCAAAATACTTTATTGAGAAAAAGATTGTTTTAAGAAATAGGAATATAAGAGCTACAAGTCTCTATAAAAAAACTACCTACATTCATATATTACATTGCATAAAAACTTTACAATGGATTAGAGATTAAAGGTAAAAATTAAAAATACAATACTTCTGTAAGAAAACAGGAAAAAAATTCACTCTACAATCTTGGAGTAAGCAAAGATTTCTTTAAAAGGACCCCAAAAGCATTAACTTAGAGAGAAAAAAATATGTTAGACTTCTTCAAAATGAAAAACTTCTGCCCATGAATATTCACTCAGCATCATTGTTTATAATAGCCCAAAGTGGAAACAACCCAAAGGCCCATCACCTGGTGAATGGTAACAAAATGTGGTCTAACCCTAAAATGGAATACCACTCAGCAGTAAGAAAAGGTGAGGTTCTGATACACAGTAAACATGAAAAAGCTTCCCAAACATCCTACTGAGTGAAAGAAGTCAGGCACAAAGACCACAGAGTGCTTCCAGTTGCATGAAATATTATAGCAGACAAATCTACAGAGACAGAAAGCAGATGTGGTTGCTGGCACCAAGAGTGGGAAGAGTGGTTCACTCTGTAAATGGGCCTCAACTGTCTTGTTGGAGTGATGAGAATATCCTAAAACTGGATTATGATGAGGGTGGCACAACTTGCTAACTTCACTGAAAATCATTTGATTATACACTTAAAATAAGTGAATTTTGTGGAATTAAATTATTCCTCAATGCAATTGTTAAAAATCCTTCAAAACTGTATAAACAGTGAGTTAGAAGAAAGAAATGAAAAGATAGAACAAAAGATATAAATGGAAGCACTCCTTAAAATGTTTACAGTTGGCATTGTATAACCTATTTAAAAATTAAACATATTTTTTAAAAAAAAACAATGACTTTGGGGGTAAACAAAAAAGATGTTATTGATAACAATGAAATATAAATACACATCGAATGCTTGAACAAGAGGTCTGAGAGACTTCTGTGATTAAAATCTCTAAATCTATAAAACCTTTCTTAAAAAGCACAAAAGAGGACAATGCGTGGAATGGCATGTCAAGTATTTGGAAAAGGACTCTCATCATTGTAAAGATAGCCCTTCTCACTAAGTCAATCCATAAACCACATCAAAATACTAAAGACTTTATTTATTTTATTTTTAAATACTAAAGACTTTAAAAAATGAAACCTAGGGACTTGACTCTAAAATTTATCTTTCCTATTAAATACACCTATGTATTAAACAGAAAGTTACTGCTGTAGTAACGGACAAATACAATGGGACAAAAACACCACTTTCCATAAGAGGATTCAAGTCTGGAAACAGGTTCAAATATTGGAACAAATGAGGAAAAGGGCTCCTCACTGAATTTGATTTTACTGCCAACTCAATAAAAGCAAATTTAAAGTATAGACTCAAGGTTAAGTATACAGGGAAGAGGATTTGGTGTACTCCTCATCCTCATCACTGTTTTCATGTCACATTGGGGTGACCCTGAGTATGGCGACATCTCTGTCAGCCTTGTCCAGGTGTCCCGCATGAGGTATCCATGCTAAGGGCTCAAATGTGAGCTGGGGAGCACCTGGGGTGAAATGGGTGGGCTGTGTTGAGAGCCTTTACCTGCCTGCAGAGTCTCTAGGAGGTATTTGGATCTCTGGGTCTTTCTCAGGAATGGTAGAGCCCTAGCCAAATGAGCCTGGGATTAGGAAGGTGCTGCCAAAATACCTTCATCCCTTATTGGGGCAGCCGACTTGGCCTCTCCTGTACCCTTTAAGATCCAGTTCATAGATCTGGACCCACAGACCTATCTAGCTTAGTTGTGCCCATTCTTAGAGAACCATTTGGATCCAGCAGATAATAGACAAACAAACAAACAAACAAACAAACAAACTTCTGCTCAAACAGGAAGACAGCATTAAGAAATGGATAGGCAGGGTGCCTGGGTGGCTCCATCAGTTAAGCAACTGCCTTCGGCTCAGGTCATGATCTTGGGGTCCTGGGATCAAGCCCCGCATCTCGCTCCCTGCTCAGCAGGGAGTCTGCTTCTCCCTCTCCCTCCCTCTCCCTCCCTCTGCTGTTCCCCTCTGCTTGTGCACTCACTTACTTTCTCTCTTTTTGTCAAATAAATAAATTTAAAAATATATTTTTTAAAAAGAAAGTGGATAGGCAAACTACAGAACAGGAAAAATATTCACCAAAATTTATATTTGACAAAGTTCTTTTATCCAGAAAAAAATGTATATCCAAAATACATATGTTCCCTATGACCCCATAGTTCCATTTCTAGGTGTGTACTCAAGAGAAATGAGAGCATATATTCACAAATAAACTTGTACAAGAATATTTTTAGGTGCCTTTTTCATAGTGGCCCTAAATTAGAAACAATTCAAACTTTATCAACAGGGGAACAAAGGAACAAACTGATGGAAATCCATAAAATGAACTATTACTCAGCAATAAATATGAATGAACTACTTGAAATCCATAACAACATGGAGACACCTCAGGAAGGTTATGCTAAGTAAAAGAAAGCATGCAAAAAAGAGTACTGGATATTTGTTTTTTGTTTATATGAAGTCCTAGAATAGGCAAGTTGAATCTATGGTGAAAGAAATCTGAGCCATGATTTCCATCTTAGGGCGAGGGGGTGAGAGTGGTGGAGATTGACTGAGGTGGTATGGTAACCAGCCTCCAAGATGGCACTGGATGATTTCTTCCCCTGATGTTCGCAATGTTGTATAATTCCCTCCCTCATCATACCAGGCTTGGCCTGGGTGACCAATAGAATAAGGCAAAAGTGAAGGCATGGTACGCTTCTTCTGAGATTAGGTTACAGACATTGTAGCTTCAGCCTTATGTTCATTCTCTCTCTCTCTCTCTCTCTCTCTCTCTTTCTCCCTCCATTTCCCTCTCTCTCGTTCTCTCCACTACTCTGGATCATGTCATGAACATCCCTAAGGAGAGGCCCACATGGTAAGAAACTAACTTCTTGCCAATAACTAAGTGAGCTTGGAAGTGAATCCTTCAGCACCAGTCAAGTTCCCCAGAGCCTGTGGTCCTGTCCCCAGCTTGACTGAAGCTTCACGATAAAGCTGAGTCAGAACCACCCAGCCAAGCCACACCCAGACTCCTGACCCTCAGCAACCATGTGAGACAATAAAACAGAAAGCTTGTTGTTTTACATTGCTAAGTTTTAGGGGGTAGCTTGTTATTGAGCAAGACGAGACGTGACTAGTACAGGTGGGCATAGGGGAGCTTTTAGGGGGAACGGACATGTTCTATACCTTCACTGAGGCATTGGTTATACAGGTTAATATATATGTGGAAAAAACTCATAGCATCATATGATTAACATCTGTGAATGTATATAAATTGTGACTCAATACAATATATTCTGTATATAAAAATATTTAGGCTTAGGAAGTTTCTTTCAGTCAAAGAGTACACGAAGAGGTGAAATTGGCTTCTTAGAGATGAATTTGTATAAAGTCTGGTGTATTTGAGAAATGTTCCAGAATAGTATGTGAATGATTTCTCAAAATATGTAGTTGAGGTGTTTTTATGTAAGTATCCAACACTCGGGCAGGGTCCTGGGGAGATGAGGACTGTTTGGCAGACACCAGGGACACTTGAGTAGTAGATCCTGTTGTTTCTCATGGTTTCTGTCGTACTTTGTAATATCTGAACAGACTTTTTAGTTCTCGTCCATGGCTGGCAGTTTGGGTGGTGAGAATGCTTTTGAAAGTAGGTGCCCAATATGAAAGTGTAATTGTCAGATTGCAAAAGTCTTAATTCTTGTATAAGTAGGTATATCTGTCAAATTTTTTTTTTATCTGTCAAATTTTAATTAACGGGGGAAACAACAGAACATCGGGATTAATTCCTTGAGGTTATGAGAAGCTGGAATGTTGAGATAATATTGGTGAGCTGGATACAAAATTGCTTAAATTTTTTTATTACGTTATCTTACATACCAGATAGGAACAAACACTCATCCTACTTATCATTTTTCTGCAAAGTAATCTCTTACTTTAGAGAGTTGCAAAATAGCTGGGCTCTAACCAATTTGAAGTCAAAATTACATTTTTTGAAAGAATATGATGATTTCCAGACTGGCTTGTTAGAAAATGTCCTACTATTTTTTTTTTTTTACATTATTTTCAATATATCTTAAACATCAGTCAACCTTATGTTGATTTCAGATTGGGGATCTCCAACTCAGCTTTGTCTTTTGTCTTTGGTGCTCCCTAGAATGATTGTGTTGGGGAAACTAGTCAGCTGAGCAGAGGGTATACAGGAAACAAGAGAAGGCCCCAGAGATGGCCCAGGTGATGGACGACCAGTGCCTGAGGAGATGTTGGTGGTGGAAAGTGAAAGGACATATGAGAAAGATACTGTGTTGTTAGAATCGATAAGGTTTGGCACCTGGTTGAACATGGAGAGTGAGGGAGAGAGTTCCAACGTGCTGAGCCAGTGGGCCCATTAATGAAAACAGAAACCTTCTGCACGTACGGGCAGGGAAAGAGAGTGAGACCAGGAAGGAGGGATCAGTGGAGGGAGTAAGAGAGCCAGGAAAAGGCAGCAACTTGACTTGGGGTGCCCTTGTCTGATGGTCTGGAGCATAGCACTGGACTCCTATAGGTTAGGGTTTACCTTTTGGCTCCCTGTGTATGCCTTGACAAGTCACATCATCTCTCCATGCCTGTTCCCTCTCTAATAAGATGGGGAAGTAATAGCTCCTGTCCTGGATCATCATGAGGATTAAAAAAGACTGTAAATGTTCAGGGCAGTGCCTGTCACATAATAGCAATACAGGGGTCACTCAGCAGCCGACATTATTCTCGAAGAGTCATGGGCGCCTCTACATGCAAGGGAAGCTCCAAAGGATGACGTGGCAAGGACAGATTCAGGAGCATGGAGACTGGGAAGAGTCCCCTGGATTTTGTACTTAGGGCGTTGCAACCTTCAATCAGAACAGTCTTAAGAGACAAGCAGGTGGGGGTAATCTATTTCAGGGTTAAACAGCGAGTGGGGTCTTGAAAAGTTCAAGGGATCAGGGAGTGGCAAGGCTGGGGAACATTCTTCTTCGTGCTGGCTTTTCTAGAGCAGGGAAGACTGAGATAAGCTTGTAGACTGAGAGGAAGAGCCTAATAGAGGCAAGAGGGGGTGAGAGCTGGCATAAGATTTCAAAGAGATGAAAACATAGTGGGTGGAGGGAAACTTCCTTTCCACAGCAGAAGGAGGGAAGAAGGAGACAAATGGAAGAAGATAAAGGGAGTTTGAGTTGAAGAAAAGTGCAGTGAACTATATATCTCTGTCTATCAGAGTCACGGGGGTGATAAGCTGGTCTGCAGAGACTGTGGGAGTGGGGTGTGCCCTCTAGGGAGCTGGGAGCTGCATGGTGTGGATGCAAGTGGGGAGAATCTGATAAGGAGACCATGCAAGAGCTGGGAAGCGGGTGTAGGGCTGAGTGGGAAGGAAGGAGAGGTGACATGGCCTGTGTAACCAGGAACCGGGCTGAGGAAGGGAAGGGCCAAGGTCAGGTCAATGGCAGCTTTGGGAAGAGTAAGGCATGTGGCAGATTGGCAGGGGTCTAAAATCAAGGGTTTTTTTTTTTTTTAACAATTTTATTTATTCATGAGAGACACAGAGAGAGAAGCAGAGACACAGGCAGAGGGAGAAGCAGGCTCCCTGCAGGGATCCTGATGCAGGACTCTATCCTGGGACCCCAGGATCACGCTCTGAGCCAAAGGCAGATGCTCAACCACTGAGCCCCACCGGCATCCCTAAGATCAAGTTTTAAGTCCAAGGATGATCAGTCAAGATCAGTTCCAAGGTATGTCTCTGCCTCAGCCACATTGGAGGTGAACTTGGGTCAATCTGTAGGAACTTCCAGGTGGGAAGTAAAGGCAGAGAAACAGAAGCAAGAGAAGTGAGTCAGCAAGTCCCTGGGCCCAGTACTCACCCATAGCATGGGGGTGTCCAGACCGGAGTCACCTTGTGAGAGTCCTGTCAAGGGTCAAGGTGGGCATCACTAACAAACGGCGGTTCTGCAGCCAGTTCCTGAAACCCAGAGCATCTGAAGGCCTGTTGGGGACAGGGAACCTTTGGCTGGAGTCAGGGAAGGAGCCTCCATTCTCTTGTGATTCAGCTTCTCTCAGGGAGAACTCTCTGGGCAGTGGTTGGGGCAGGGGGAGTGTCTGGGATATAAAGTTGCTTTTCCAGCTGACATTTACCAGAAATAGAAGTCTGTTGTGTCTACAGCACCCATAAACCCCAAACCCCACATAACCCCCATACTCCAGTGGGGGAAAATGACTGTGCTTCCCAATTAAGCAGCATGGGCAGAAAGGCTGGAAATTTCTGAAGAGAGGAAGTTGATTTGGCCTCAGAGCTTCTTGTTTGTTTATTCAAATTAATGTTTCATTTGGAAAGTCTTAAACCTCCTAGGGTTATGATTTCTATTTGTTTCTGATGGGACTGTTTTCACCCTGGAAATAGAAGTATGGGACTGGCTTGAGGCAAGGTTGCAAAGCAGAAGTTTTCCAGGAATCTCTTTTTTACAGATAGTCCAGGAAATTCTAGTTAATTATATGTGGGAATCACAATTGAGAAATACTGCTGTGAGCACACATTCCAGCTAAAACCCCTCTCACCTATGTATCAGGCAGGGAAAGGAAACTGTACTGATTCATACTAGAATGTGAGTGGCTAATAAGAAATTATTGTGTTCAGCCTCCTGTATCTCAGGATGCAGTTACGTCTTAGCAGGGACACACATTTAACTCACAGGAATGGCAGTGGTGACGGGGTGTCTTCCCACGTTCTGTGAATTCACATCATATGGCAGAGGACTATAAGGAAACATGTCCTCATAACGAATGGGATGTGTTCTATAAATGATGAATGAGTAAATGTTCTCTTGACTCTAAAGAGTTTATCTGTGTAAAGGCTTTTCTACTACACATTCCTTAAAAAAGAAAAAGCAACATTCTTTGTGGATTTACAAGTCTTTTAATGAGCATCGAGCCACATAATAGATCCCTGAGACAGAAACCACATTTTAGGACTGCATAGCTCTGTAATTTCAAAGTGTTCACACTAAATCCTCCAACAATTCTATTAGTACCATGATTATTCGCAAGACCGTTTGCTCTAAGTGGTAAAGTTAGAACCCAAACTCCTGTCTTCTCATTTTAGCCTCAAATCTGTCTGGTGTCTCACAGTGACCCCTGACATCACAGCTGACCCCCGCAAAGCCTTCTTCAGACCAGTCCTCCATCAGAGTGCTCCCCAGGCCACCACTTAACCTGTCGGATATCTTCTGTTCCACAGGAGAGCGTCATATTCCCAGGGTTTGTAAACATCTAGCTAAATTTGTTGCAGTTGTCTGGGTTCATGTTGAGAAAGAACACGTTTGTTTCTATTAGGAAAATATGCCTGTGGTTTTCCTCATTAAAGAGGGTGAGACTTGAACTTGAATGAGAGGAGCCAAGTAGCACAGCTGGCAGGTCTGGGAGTGGAGAGAAGGAGTTCTAAAGATGTCAGAGGGAGGAAAAGATCACAGTAGGAGGAGTGTGGGAAGGAGGAGAAAGAAAAAGAAGGGAGGGAGCCAGGAAAGAGGAGTGATTTCTTCCAGGAGGGGGCCAGGAGGTGTACCTGCCCGATGGCAGGTGGAGGGTTTCTAAGTGGATGACCCTAACGGTTTAACTGCCTCTTGGGGCAAGTAGTTACATGAGGGTGGGGTGTGATATGGGAAATGTGAGGTGCTGCGCCTTTGCAGCTGTGATGGATGCCATCAGCAGGAGGCACTTCTCGTCCAAAAAGACTTCAGGACCCTCTTTGTAGTATTCCTTGCAGAATGTGTCATCAAAGCAGGTCCCTGCAGTCTGAACAGAAATAGTATCTACTTAGAAGTACGGTGTACACAGACTTCCACCAGAGTCAACAGTGAAAGATTCCTCACTGAGACTAGTAGCAATGCTTTATTTTTATTTTTTAAGTTTTATTTAAATTCCACTAGTTAACACGCAGTGCAATATTAGTCTCGACTGTACAATTTGAGTGGCTCCACACTGCTGTACAATGCTGTGGTGGACTCATCGCAAGTGCCCTCCTTAATCCTCATCACCCATTTGCCCCTTCTCCTTCCCCCCCACTAGCCTCCTCTCTGGGAACCATCCATTTGTTCTCTATGGTTAAGAAGGAACAAAGGGGCATTGCTGAGTTGTCAGCACTGGCAAAGCAGCCCCACTGGTAAATACTGGTGACTTAGGTTGATCTTCGTATTCTTAGTGATGGGAAGTGCGTCCTTTACAACTCTGTCAGATGTGCTTTTCCAAGTGCCTTTGAGGGCAGGTGGTTTTGGGCATAAAGTCTATTGGGAAGTTGCTTTTGGTTTTAAAACTAATATTCAATTTGTCAAAGTTAGAAATTTTTTAAAAATCTACTTTATTATGGGTGGAGTTCAGCTTAAAAATCACATAATGCCATTTATGAGTCTAGCACATTTTAATAAACATTAACACCAGGTTAATCCATTTACAAATTTAGTAAACTAAATATCTTCAAATATTTTCAAACTGCATTTATAAATTTAATGTATTTGATTTTCTTGCTTTCTTTTCTCTGACTAAAATCTTTCTAAATATTTCTTTTATTTATTTATTTATTTATTTATTTATTTATTTATTTATTTATTTATTTTTAGAGTGATATGGAAATTTTTATTTTTTTATAAATTTATTTTTTATTGGTGTTCAATTTGCCAACATATAGAATAACACCCAGTGCTCATCCCATCAAGTGCCCCCCTCAGTGCCCGTCACCCAATCACCCCCACCCCCCGCCCACCTCCCCTTCCACTACCCCTAGTTCGTTTCCCAGAGTTAGGAGTCTTGCAATTTTAAGTAGAATCCTTACTAAACTTATTTATACATAACATTTAAGTTTATATATAGTATTGGAAGCCGTGAGAGAGAAATTAAGAAATATTTCTTAATTAAGAAAATAGAATCCTTACTAAACTTATTTATACATAACATTTAAGTTTATATGTAGTATTGGAAGCCCTGAGAGAACTTAAACATAGAAGAATTAATTAAGAAATATTTCTTAATTTCTCTCTCACGGCTTCTAATACTACATATAAACTTAAATGTTATGTATAAATAAGTTTAGTAAGGATTCTACCTAAAATTGCTAGTCTAAATCATTGCTCAATTATGCCTTTTTCTCTTCTCTCCTTTTCTTGTCTTTTCTCTTCTTTTTTTTTTTTTCTTCAGTAAACTCTATGCCCAACATGAAATTTAAATCAGGACCCAGAGATCAAGAGGTATGAGCTCTGCCAACTGAGCCAGCCAGGTGCCCCTCAATTATATCTTTTAAAATGGAGTTATAGGGTCATCATTCCAATAGGTTGATTTTTTAGGATTAAAAGTACATAATCTCAAGCATGCGGATTCCTTACCACACAAACTATATATGTATGATTCTTATTACATAGACATTGTGCGAATCTTCCTCCCCAGGTCTAAATACCGATGAACCCAACACAGAGGTGTGTTTCTAGTGCCTCAAAACTTTAATGATTATTAAAAAGCAACCTAGTTATTTACGCTACGCTTTATGGATGTGCCTTGATACATGGTCCCACATTCTATTGACAAATTGTATAAAAAATACATAAAATATATGGCATATACTTGTCACTTCTGCATGTGTGTTCAGATTTTGTTAATGAATCTATTTGAATTCTATGCAAGGTCTTGACCTAGAGAAGCCATGATGGCTACATAGTGACACTTAGTACTGCCACAATGGTATTCACATCTTAAGGTCACCATGCTCAATGCCCAGAGCAAGCAAAATGAGGCAAGCAGTCTCCCTTGCAAAGTGATGTCTAGAGTGTTACAAGCTCCCCTCTCTAATAAAAAAGAATTCAGATTTTTATGGTAAGGTTTAAATGAAATAATCTCTAAAGGCATCTGAGATTCTGGTAAGTAACAGGTGTTCAAAAAGCTTGTTGCAAAAGAACAGACTGAACAGGAATTGAACTAGAAAAGGAGAAAAAATGAGTGGGAAATATCAGAAAGGGAGACAGAACATGAGAAACTCCTAACTCTGGGAAACGAACAAGGAGTGGTAGAAAGGGAGGTGGGTGGGGGATGGGGGTGACTGGGTGACAGGCACTGAGGGGGGGCACTTGATGGGATGAGCACTGGGTGTTATGCTATATGTTGGCAAATTGAACACCAATAAAAAATAAATTAAAAAAAAAAGAAAATTAGAGATTTTAAAAGTAGTTTTAATTCTCTGTTGTGATCATCTCCTTTATCTCTCTCCTTATCTTTAGTCTGGGGGAAGAGACTGTAAACATTGCCAAGCAAGCTATGCTGCATATTGTTAGTCACAATCAACATGACTTACTCACTTTGTGTACATGATTTATTTGCATTAGTCAGAATGGAAAAATGAGCTCCCAAAATAGAGTGACTCAAACAAAACGCACATTTATTCTTATCTCACATAACTGAGTATGGGTAGCGAAGTGATCTGGGGCTTGAAGATGGATCTGCTTCAGGAAGTCGTTCAGAATCCTGGATTCTATCTAGCTGACAGCCTCGTCACTCCAGAGGGTCTAGTCCTCATCCCCATGGAGGAAACTGATTTGCCCCTGATTCTGTAGCGCATCTAAAGGAGAATATATACTGTTTCTGTTCAACTTGTGATATGGATAACAGATGTTTGTCATACAGAAGTTAGCCAAGAACCTTGGTATTTACTTTATAGATAATATGACCTGTCTTTCTATAGAAATATCTCACTTAAAATTTTATTCTGCTACTGTTTAAGCATCAGGATGGAAGCTTAGCTTGTAGAAACAGGAATTATCCTATATTGAGGCAAAGCATGTATCTATCTGTGTGTCATAATTGGAGAGGACACCAAGAAGTGGTTTCTTCCTTAAAATAGCCCCTCCATATGAATTTCCACCATTAACTGTGTGTTCAATTCTCTCCATTATCACTCCAATGGTGTGAGTGCATGTAATTACTAACGTATAATCTCTGCTCCAAAGTGGTTAGTCTACAGTCACTTGGGAATAAAGTCTTTAGGGTTGGAAAGGAAACTTACAGTTAAGTTTCTACTATTGCCAGACACTGCTAGCTTTTTCCACGTTATCTTATTTACACCATCCAACAACTTGGTACCATATTCTTTTTATAGATGCGCATTTGTGACTTATATTGGAATTTAGATGACTTCCTCCAGAATAGATGGTTAGAAGCTTCCTGGGTGGAGCAGTGGTCCTAAGGAGAAAGGGAAAGTCAAAGACATGTGTCAACTACTTTGAGTAAAGAGCTCAGGCTCAGTGGCATTGTTGGGTCTTTGAACTGGCCACAAAGTAGTTGTATATGGTCTTGGACACATCCTATCACATCATCAGGCTTCATTATAAAAGAGAGAGTTGGGTGTAGATATTCTTTGAATTATCTTCTGTTCAAGATTTCTACTCCATTTTCTCACCTTTGACTTCTACTGAGTATTTTGAGCAAATGCTAACTGATACAATCCATTTTACCAAGAAGGTTATCTGATGACACTTTAGCTGAGTTTCTGAAAGTGCAATGTTTTCTTTTTGGCAGCTTTTTTTGAACAGTGTTCAGAACCTCCTGTTTCGTTTTTACAGTTGTCCTTTCGATGTGAAGTGTAAAAGGAGGCTGTTGAAAAACTCAGAAGGTCTCTTCCCTAATGTCACTTGGCTGATGGGGGCTTTGGTGAAGGAAATACCGGGCTTCCTCTCTGATTTGGCCCTCTAACCAACTTACGGGTCCTGGAGAGCTAAGGACTTTACTCTTAAGCCGAACATTTAAAAAAATGTCTGACCTTTATCAATTTGGTAGTAAAATGTTCTGGTAGTGATCAAGATTCTGTATCCAATACCACTATATGTGTGTGTAGGGGGGTGGGGGGGTAGTTCCCACACCAACAAAAAATTCTTAGATAGTGGCAGATCACACAGCCCAGTCCCACAAGGCTGCCCTCACCCCTACCCACCAGCCCCTCAAGCACCAGTTGCAAATCCAGGTAGGTGTCCCTTGTGCTTCTGACCAACTGGCTATAGATTAGAGGTTCTAATGATCCCCTCTTTGGGTTTGATTAATTTGCTAGAGTGGCTCACAGAAGCATTTTACTTACTAGGTTATAGGTTCATCACAAAAAGATATACAAGGACAGTCAGATGGAAGCGATGCATGGGGACAGGGCTAGGAGCTTCTATGCTCTCTGAGTGTACCACTGACCCTGAAACTCCATGTAGTCACCAACCTAGAAGCTCTCTGAACCACCTATTAGTAGGATTTTATGGAGGCTCCATTTCCAGCCCCTGTCCCTTCTCTAAAGGATGTGGGGAGAGGGTGAGACTGAAGATTCGAAACTTCTGATCATGGCTTGATCTTTCTGATGACCAGTCCCAGTCCTGGAGCCCACTCAGAGCCACCTCAACAGAACAGAAGATGCTCCTACTGTTCTTTTCACTTAGGAAATTATGAGGGTTTTAGGAACTCTGTGCCAGAAACCAGGGGCAGAGACCAAAATATATATTTTCTGTTATCTCACAGGTAGATAAAAAAATGCAGTAATTATTTAAATTATATTTTTCATATGATGCCTCAAGACATTTATATGCACTTATTGGTCATGGTAACATCTCTTACTAAGGACAGTAAAGACTGACATAGAAAATTAATCTTTTTTGGAGCACCTGGGTGGCTCAGTCGGTTAAGCATCTGCCTTCAGCTCAAGTCATGATCCCAGGGTCCTGGGATTTAGCCCAACATCAGGAGCCTGACTCCCTCTGCCCCTACTACCAGCCTCACTGCTGGTGTTCTCTCTCTCACTCACTCTCTCCCTCAAATAAATAAATAAAATATTTTAAAAAGGGAAAATGAATCTTTTTATCTTCCAGTTTTTCATTTGCCTTTTATGTGTTTCAAGATTTATGTATTTATTTAAATTGCAGATGACAAAGAGTTAACATTTTCATCCCAGAAAGCCTGAAATTTGGGGAGATATCACTATTCCTAAGGTTTTATTGACATATACAATTTAAAAATTTTATGATTATAGCTATATCTGTTCCCTGATGCTTTCTTGTGCATTTTATACGGTTACTAGTCTAGATATGTCTCCATGAAGATAGCAAATGCCTGTTATACCATCTTATTCTTTTCATACCTAAAATATATAGAACACGCATAGTAAAAGTTGGTCTAGTAAATAAATAGAAGGTGCATGAGAAACAATTGTCCTATTTGCATATGGTCTCCTGAGTCACTTTAGCAGTGATTGAGTAATTAGGATCCATGTTCATCCTTGTATTGACCAAAGTGGGCTTGGACCACCAGGAATAGAGGTGGTTGACCACTGGCCGTCAGGTTTAAATTATACGTGCAGACTGGAGAACAGAGTTTGTAAACTGATTTAAAATGATGACAGAAGGTTACCGGAGGAATTTCCCAGAGACAGATAATAAACCCCATCTGCCATTACTGAGGTATCTGTTATGCCATAATTTCCTCATCTTGAGTCTTTATAATAAGGAGATTTGTTGTCTGAATTTAGTCTAGGTATCATTTTGCCTGGATTTAGAAGAAGGATTGAATATCCTCTTATGTTTATCTGGAACATGCCCTCCTGTGGACCTTCCACATCTCGGAGCCAAAATTCAGAAATTTGCCAATGCCCCTTCATTGAGAATATCATAAAAATGTGTGTGTGTATGTGAAACAGGAGCCCCCCTGATGTAAATAGGGATATCTAGGGTTATCTTTTGCTTTAGAGTATGTGATCTTGAATCACCTTTTAACTCATGTAATATCCTTGATCCACAGCTATATCTTTGACTTTTGAACAGCACAAACTTTTGGATTTGTGTATACGCTAGGGTCTGCTTTTGCAGGCATCGAAGTGTATTTTCCTAGAGTGGAGACTGCAGTTCTTCGTCATCACTCTTATGTAGACATAATATATAGAAATGTAATTTAAAAATTCACAAGTTAAAGTCAGAAACACATTTGCTATAATATAGTTCACAAATAATACATTTCACTGTAGGAAAGTAGAAATTCAGAGAGGAAGAGAGGAAAACAAAAATCATTTACCCTCCTACTCATGCAGATAATCATTGCCAAGAGTGTAAGTTATTGTCTCATGGAGCTTTGTCTCTGTGTGTGTGTGTGTGTGTGTGTGCGCTTATATACGTGCATGTACGTGTGCATCTGTACTTGCAAATGCGCATGTTATTAAAAATTGAGGTCATAACTTACATTCCGTTTGAAACCTTTTTTAGAGCTTTATTGAGATATAATCAACATATAGTAAATTTCTCATATTGAAATTGTACAATCTGATAAGTTTTGACGTATGGATAAACCTTTGAAACCATTACTGCAATCAGAAGAATTAACATATTCTCTACCTCTAGAAGTTTCCACATGCCCTTTGAAGTCCCTTTCTGCTGCCTCTCTCACTTCATCCCCAGGTATCCACTGATTGTTCGGTCCCCATCAATTAGTTCGCATTTTCTAGAATATTATATGAATTGAATCATCTTGGCTTCTTTCATTCAGCATAATGATTCTGAAATTCATCTATGTTGTTGCATGTATCAATCTGTCATTTATTATTCCTTTAAAAAGTTATTTTATTAAAAATTTTAAATTATTTTAATTGTTCATAGTGATGTCAATGCTCTCAATAATCCTGATATTGCAATTTGTGTCTTCTTTCTTTCATTTTTTTTTTTTTTCACCCAGGCGGTGTGGCTAGAGATTTAGCGACTTTATTCATTTTCTCAACAAACCAGCTTTTGGTTTCATTGATTTTTGTCTTTTGTTTTTCTGTGTTCTATTTCCTTGTTTTTTTGCATTGATTTATGTTATTTCCTATTTCCTTTCTTCTGCTTAATTTGTGTTTCTTTGCTCTTTTTCGTTCCCCACCCCCCACCCTCCCGCGGGGGTGTGGTAGTAGCCACGACTATTGATTGGTGGACTTTATTCTTTACTCTTTTCTGATTTAGTGCTGTAAAATTTGCCATCAGTGCCACTGAGCTCCATTTTCCCAATTTTAATATGTTGTGTTTTTGCTTCCACTCGATCAAAATACTTTTGAATTTTCCTTTTGATTTATTTGACCCATGGGTTATTTAGAAGTGTATTATTTAGTTTTCAAATATTTGAGGATTTTCTAGATACATCTGTTGTAGATTTCTAATTCAATTCCATTGTTGTCGGATAACATACTTTCCTTTTATGCCTTGAACCTTTGCAGATTTATTAAAACTTGTCTTTAGAGACTGGAATATGGACTTTCCTAGTGAATGACCTGTGTGACTTTGAGAAGAATAAATATTTTGCTGCTGTTGGGTGGAGAGTTCTATAGATGTCAATTAGGTCCAATCTATTGACAATATTTTTCAAGTTTCCTATATGCTCACTGATGTTCTATTTATTGTAAAAATTATTAAAATAGGGATGTTAAAATCTTGGACTCTAATTCAGGATTTCTGTATTTCTCCTTGCAAGATTACGAGTTTTTCTTTCATGTATTTTGAAGCTCTATCATTAAAAACATAAATATCTGGGGCTGTTCCTCTATTTTCTTGATGAACGGACTTTAATATCCTTATGAAGTAACCTTCCTTATTCCTGGTAATATATATATTTTTTTGCCTTAAAATTGACTTTGCCAGATATTAAGCTTACCACCCCAGTTTTGTTTTCGTGGCAATAATATGGTACAGTATTGTATATCTTTTTTCTGCCTTTTATTTTTTTGCCGATTTGTGCTGTTTTTAAAATTGGATTTGTACAGGTATTTTTTGCTGGGCTTTCATTTTTTAATCCATTCTAATAGTTGGTGTGTTTAAGATCATTTTCATTTAAGGTGGATATTGAGGTGGTTGGGTTTAAAACTCTCCTCTGGGGGTGTCTGGGTGGCTCGGTAGGTTGCGTCTGACTCTTGGTTTTGACTCAGATCATGGTCTCAGGGTCATGAGATTGAGCCCCACACTGAGCCCTGCACTGGGTTCCTCGATCAGCACCGAGTCTGCTTGAGATTTTCCCCACTCTCCCTCCACCCTGTGCTCCTTCCCTTGCTCACACATGTTCCCTCTTTCTCTCAAATAAGTAAATACATATCTTTAAAAAATAAAGCTGTCATCTTGCTACTTGTTTTCTATTTGAGCCAACTGTTTTTTTGTTCTTTTCTCCTTTCTCTTTTTTTGATAGTTGCATACTTTTTTATGAAAGCAATTTTCCTCCCCTTAAAGCTCTTCACTGTTATTCTGTTGTTATTCAAGTGGCTTTTTGAGGGTTTGTAGTATACATCTTTATTTTATTTTTTATTTTATTTATTTTTTTGAGAGAGTGCACATGTGTGCTTGAGCAGATGGAGGGAATGCAGAGGGAGAGGGAGAGAGATTTTCAAGCAGGGTCCACACCCAGCACAGAGCCCAATGAGGGGCTCCATCTCATGACCCTAAGATCATGACCGGAACTGAAATTAAAAGTCAGGCGCTTAAAGGACTGAGCACCCAGATGCCCCGTACACTACACGTCTTTAAATAGGAGTCACCTCCAGGTGATATGTTACCAGTTTACTTACAGTATGAGAGATTTACGGCAGGACACTTCCATTTCTCTAGATCTCCTGACTTTTGCGCTATTGTTTTCATATATTTCACTTCTGCATGTATTATAAACCCCACACTACATTATAGTTCTTTTTTATTTAAACAACACATTACGTTTTAGGTGATTCCAGTAGTAAGAAATAAGCTTTATATTTACCCACATGGTTAAGTTTTCTTGTCTGCATTCCTGTATATAGACTCAGATTTCTATCTGGTATCATTTCTTTCTGTGTGAAGGACTTTCTACCAAAATGTCTCATAGAACTATTCTGTTATTGATGAATTTTTTTCAGCTGTTATATGTCTGAAAAAATCTTTATTTCACATTCATTTTTGAACAATGTTTTCATAGGGTAAAGGTTTCTAAGGTGATTTTTTTCTTACAGTACTTTAAAGACTGTTCTACTGTGTTCTTTCTTGCAGGAAATCTGATATAATCTTTAGCTTTGTTACTTTGTAGTAACATATGCTTTATTTCCCCTATGACTTTTATGAGTTTTTCTTTATCATTGGTTTTGAGTGATTTGATTCTGATGTGCCTTGGGCTAGTTTTAATTGTTTTTCATGTTTGAGTTCTACTGAGTTTCTTAGACTTAGGGTTTTCTATACCTTTCATCAAATTTGGAATATCTGGGGACCATTATATCTTCAAATTGCTTCCGCTCCATCCCCTTTCTACCTCCTTTCCTTCAGAGATTCAAATTATACTTATAATACATGAGTTGAAATTTTCCCACAACTCACTGATGCTCTATTGTTTCCTGGCCTTTTTTCTTTCTGCGTTTTATTTTGTATAATCTGTATTCGCATATGATGTATTTTTTTCCAAAGTATTTTCATTTTTATCTGCAGGAGTCATTTTTTAAAAATATCTATTATATCTCTTCTAAACACAATCTTTCATGTGGTTTTTGGAAACACATGGAATTCAGATACACTAGCAGTTTCCATGTCCTTTTCTACCAATTTTTACCATGTGGGTCAGTCCTGGGTAGGTTTCAACAGACTCTCTTTTCTTTTCATCAGGGATAGTATTTTCCAGCTTATTCATGTCTTGATACTTTTTGATTGGATGTCAAACCACATTAATTTTACCTTGCTGGGTACTAGATATTTTTGTGTTTCTGTAGCTGTCCATTGGTTATGCTCTGGCTCACTGTTAAATTGCACAGAAACAATTTGATCCTCTTGGGTCTTCAAGTTTTCTCATGTGTAAGCAGGGAAATATTTAGTCTAAGGTTAATTCGCGTTACTGCTGAGACAGAACTCTCTAGTAAGTTATTTGATGACTCATGAATTATCTCATTTTCCATCCTGGATAGTAGGAAAAGTTGCTATTTCTGGTTCTGTATGAGCTGTGATGATTATTCTCTCTAATTTCCTCACAAATGTGAGCTGTTTAGTACCTTGCTGAGTAATGGAAGGGCCCCTCTGTAGATGTCTCAATGCAGTGCTCCCTGAACTCATTACCTTGGTCCTCCCAAACCCCCAGCTCCGATACTTCACCTTAGAGTCACTGCTGGGCCCCATCTCTTTCCCAGTCCCATGCCACAGCCCAGAAACTGTCCAGATGATCAGCTGGGGGGTGACCGTAGGCTCCTCTGTGTGCTTCTCATCTCTCAGAGTTTTTCGCTACTCGTTGCCTGATAAGGGTATCTTGAGAGTTGTTGGCTCCTACACTTTGTCCAGTTTTGAGTTGTTTTAGGAAGAAGGATAAATCTAGTCCCTGTTATTCCATCTTGTCTGGAAGTGGAAATCACAAGACTTGTTCTTTAAATACACACACACAAACTATATAAGCTATATATAAATATATACAGTTTGAAGATTTCCCCAGGCTTTTGCTTGCCATTGTGGTATATTCAGATGTAATGAAATCAATTTGACCTTTGCCACTATGATTTCTGTCTTTATCATTGTGCCTCAGAAAGCCAAATATTACTCCTACCTCAGAACCAAGTTAATATTTCATTCTATGTGTTCAAAGCCTAAAATATCTTTTTTCTTCCTTTCTTTTCTTTCTTTCTTTCTTTCTTTCTTTCTTTCTTTCTTTCTTTCTTTCTTTTCAACCTTTAATTCATTTGGAACTTAATTGTTTCATCAATTGAACTTTATTTTTCTACTGCTTGTATTTTATAATGCTTATATTAAAACATTTACCTTACTTAGGTAAATTTAAATGCCTTTAACACTATTTATTTAAAATCTATTCTTGTCTTCACATTTGTTAGGCTGTTTTTGGTCATGTCATGATAAGTTCTGAATGTTTAGAGCTGCTTCTAGATTTTTTATTCTATTCCATCAAGCAATTTGTCTCCTCCTATAGTTATTCCATATTATTTTAATTACTGAGACTTTATTGGACAACAGTAGGCCCATGAAAAAATATTTGAAAAGATAAATCACTCATTCTCTCAACCTTTTATTATTATTTTATTATTTTTAACATTTTCCTGGAGAATGCTATTCGTTTTCTCAAGTATTCCTGAAAAGTTGAGAAGCAGCACAGATATTGGGTAGAGTATAGGCTTCACTTTCCTGGGTTCAAATCAGCTCCCCAACTGACCCAACAAATTAATCACTTCTTCATGGCCCAGGTTCCTTATCTACAAAGTAGGGGTACTAATAGTCCTTACTCGATAAGTTTATTATGACAATGATTGGTCATATGGTGACCATAGGTATGGTGGCTGGAACCAATACCTAGAAAACATGAGAACTTCATAAAACATTAGTTTTGCTATTTTTATTTATTTTCCAATTTAATTTTAGAATTATTTTGCCAAAGTCCAACAAAATTCATTGTGATTTTTATTGTGATTTACATTGTTATTTTTTTTGGTTTTTTAAAAATTTATTTTTTAAAAGTTAATATGTGCATAAAAGGAAACTGAAAAACACAAGAAGCAAAGAACAAAATCATCCATAATCACAAGCAGTTTACAGTTTGACTTCTAGGTCTCGTGTGTAAATCTATCTACAGAAGTAAGCATTTTAATGTAAGATTGTACAGTTATATATCATGCTTTTACACACCAGGAATATTTATCATGTCAAAGTCCCCAAACTATGAGTATTTTGATAACCAAGAATACACTACACCAACTCCATCTGAAAAAAAATTTTTAATCCTGCCTTTCTTGGTGACAAAAATGGCAACAGGCCTCTAGATAAAGATATTGGCAGAGTTACAATTAAAATACTGCATTCCCTTAATGTTCAATTAAAACTGAGACATAAAGTAACAGAGTACACAACATATAATGCTTCTAAAAGAATTCATCATCCAATCTATAATATTCAATTAGCAAGGAGGTATGTTTCCATTGAATCACTTAATGTATTCCTGTAGCCAAAGAGACTAATACACGTTAACAGTTATCATTAAAATGTAAATATGAAAACATCTGCATACAACTCTCCCTCTATACTTCCTTCTGCCCCTCTGCTGCCAACCTAGTAAGTTCTGACATTTCTCAGAGACAGCTTAACAATCTCATGTCCAAGATGCTTCTTTCCTATCAATGATAACAAAAAGAAACTTATAAATTGGTTAATTCATGTTTTTAAAAATATATATATTTGCCAACGTACTTGCATAACACAGAACTCATAACATCTAACAGGTACTGTGGTTATGTCTAAAGCCCAAAACAACAGAGTATTAAAATCATGTATTTCTATGTTAAATGATGTTCAGAGAAGACATTTTGAGTATTTCTGAGTGTTATCCCTAATACTCAGAAAATAATTTCCAACATGTTCATATATTTCTAAGCCCTACTTCTAAGAGTGTGTATGAATATAATTGTGCAAGATATACATAATTATGTATAAATATTATGTATATATATATACATGACCAAAAGACATGAAAGAGACAAAAAAAAGGGAAAAGAGAAGTTGTTGTATTTTTAGAAGAGATAATAATAAATCATAATAACATAACAATATATATATATATATTTTTTAAAACATGTAATCAATGAAGAAAGTTAATTTTGGGAGAATCTTTACCCACTTACCAGGAGGCAAAGGGCAGGATCCTGCAGAGAAACTTTCTTGAGTGGATAAGTAAAGTGACTTCCTAAAAATGCATGTGGATGGTCTCTGTTGAAATCCCCTTCTTTCCTTTCTTAATCTTTCAAACCTAAATTCTCTTGGGATGCTTCAAATTACCTGGACTTGTTATGAATATCGACAGGAGTGAAGAATTTCAGCAAATAAAGTCCATGCTTAAGCTTTCACGAGTCCTAGATAGAAGTTTGCTTCTGGATTTCTAGGTTTAAGACACCTAGGATCATGAAGGAAAATATTGACATTTATTCAGATGAGAGGAAAGAATGAGAAGATGACTATAGGTTGGCCTTCCTCTTATGCTCTTACAACATGAAAAGATATGAGAAGTGACTGAGACATCAAAGAGCAAGGGCCTCCACACAAGGGAAAGATGGAGGACATGACCTATAGATTGGGTTTTCCTCTTACACAATCACTGTGTGAGAAGCCAAGGCATTTACTTGAGATTCCAGGGAGCAAAGGCTACTATAAGAGGAAGGCATCACATCATGGTAAGAACATTTCTGATCAAGACAAAGACTGTCCACGATCACAGAACCCCTTTGCAAGACCTGGCTGCGGCTCCCACCCACTGCTCTTGCCAACCCCTGCCTTTCCTATTGCAACTTATGCTGCCCCTGACTGTGCTCTTGGTAGCCCTCATGGGTCATCTCACTTTCCTTAGAGACCTGTCCCCTGAGGCCTCTCAGATGTCTTTGCTGACCTGTACAGACATGGTATAGACCCTAGAGTTTGAGGAAATCACCATGCAATATTGCTTTCTATGATAAAACAAATTTGTTTCCTTCATGGGGCACCTGTGCAGTTGCTTAAGTGCCTGACTATTGCTTTTGGCTCAGGTCCTGGTCTCAGGGTGGTGAGATAGAGCCCCATGAGTGCCATGCTCAGCGTGGAGTCGGCTTCAGATTCTCTGTCCCTCTTTCTCTGCCTCTCCCCCACTCACATGCACTTTCTCTCTAAAAGAAATACATAAAGCTTAAAAAAAGAATTTGTTTCCTTCTGGTAAGTGGGCAAAGCTCTGTTTAATACATAGATGATGATGTAGTTGATCTGATAAGACTAGGAGAGAAGTGCATTCAAGAACTGTGGCACAATCTCTCAGACAGGAAGTCTGATAATGCAGAGAGCAGAAAGTCTTTAAGTAGGAGTAGGAGTTGAATTTTTGATACTTTTTAAGGGAAATACAATGCAAAAATCTATGAAGATCAAGTCATTTCATTCTAGCAGGACCCCGACTTCTATCTTCTCATTGATAGAACCAGAAGGAAAATAGTTGTAGACATGTTATTATCAACAAATAGTTATCTACTATTGTATAATAAATTATTCTAAAATTTGGTAGCTTACACCATAAACTATTGTCATCTCGCACGTTTCCTGAGGATCCAGAATCTGAGAGTGCCTTAGCTGGGTGGTTTTACTTTAGGGTCTTTCATAAAGTTGAGGTCAACCCACCAACCAGAAGTTGTCATTTCTCTCAAGACTTGACTGGGCCTGAAAGATTTCCCTCAAACTCACTCTTGTGACTTGTTGGCAGGAGGCTTTGTGATCTTTCCATATACACCACTCCCTGGGCTGTTCACTGCACAGTTTCTCATAGAGTGAGAGATTGGACAGAGATCCTTAACCTAATCTTGAAAGTGGCAAGTGCTCACTTGTCCCATATTTTATTGGCCATGTAGACCTACCTGGTACAGTTGGGCAAGGACTACACAAGGGAGGTAGACCTCTTCAGGGACCATCTTGGATGCTGGCTGCCACACCCACTGAGGATGCATTTTCTTGGACTCTCACAATTTCTAGCTACCTAACTTCTCATCCTTTTGTTTAAACTACTCAAGTCCAACAGGGAACACATAAACCTTGTTAAAGTGTGGAGCAATCTAAATGTATTTTATAGAAGTCATTGACTAAACATCTTTCATTTTTTTCTTTTGGAGAAGTAGGGGATGTGTGTGTGTGTGCATGTGTGTGTAACAGAGAGAGAGAGAGAGATAGAGAGAAACAGAGGCAAAGAGACAGAGAGAGAATATAAAAATCGAATCTTTCAGCTCAAGATTGTTTTTTCTTCCAGTCGAACATACGGCTTCATCATAACTCCCATTGCTCAATTCCCAAGTGAAGTACCTCTGTTAACTCAGCCAAACAGGACTTTTTAAAAACATTGGAATAGGAGTAAGGCGATAGTGGGGGCACTTGCATGCTTGGTTTTACTTTTTTAATGTGAAAGAAAGAGATAAAGAGTACTGTGACCCAAAGCTTCTGACCTACATAGATTATATAAGGATAAGTGGGAGCCAATTATTAAGGGTAATTGCTTCAATAAAATCATGAATAGCCAATTAAAGTCCTGAAGATAAGAAAATTTTTACCTACATACAAAATCATAAAAGATCTGAAAGAGGGATCCCTGGGTGGCACAGCAGTTTGGCGCCTGCCTTTGGCCCAGGGCACGATCCTGGAGACCCGGGATCGAATCCCACATCGGGCTCCCGGTGCATGGAGCCTGCTTCTCCCTCTGCCTCTCTGTGTGTGTGTGTGTGTGTGTGTGTGTGTGTGTGTGTGACTATCATTAAAAAAATAAATAAATAAAAGATCTGAAAGAACTTAGTATAGTGTTACTATGAATTAAGGTTGAGTTTTTATTTCCTCTTAAATAGGAGGAGGAGAACAGGGATACAGGGTGAATGAAGGGTGAGATAGAGACACCCAGGCTAGTTTGATCAGGAAGTAAAGTTTCCGATTATATATTTAATTTGATTTGAGTTTTCTGAGTTAAAATACTACTCCTACAGTTTTCTGGGTTTTTTTCCCATAGATTCTGAGATTACTTTATAAGTTAGTTGGATTTTGCATTTATAAGATTTTCCTACTTTTCAAGTAATTCTCTACTCCTTGGGAGAATAAAGCAGCAAGGCTCACCAGTCAATATATTCAGTGGGTTGTAGCAAGCAGGTAAGAGGTGAGAAGGTGCGAGAAGGAGGGAAAGGGTATTCATGAGGAGGGAAAGGTAAACCAAAGGGGGATGTGACAGAGAAAATGAATTGGCAATCTATAGCTTCCGTTTCTTTCTAAAAGGGAATGCAGCCTTTTTAGCTGCCTAGCACCTTGGTGGATTTGGGGTGTGCAGAAGGGAAAGGCTTCTGAGCTCCTCTGGGAGGGAAGAGGTGGTGATGAACAGACGTGAGAGAGGAGGATGAAAAGAACCCCAGCATGGGAGGAGGCCATGGTATCTTCTTAGCTTGGTGTGCCGCATTTTAGAATTGTTTGGTATAAATGGATTTCTTGGGTCCATACTGGAAAAGGAACTAGTTCTAGGCTGCTGAGCAGAGATGGGACCCATGTTAGGGACAGGGGGAACCTTGACATAATGAGCCCAGGAATTAGTGGACATCACAGGGAGGACTTGGGTTGTCATTTGGTTATGGAATTGGCAGTGGGTCTGAGCCAATTATTCCTTGGACTCCAAGGTGCAAGGAAGACCAGCTAACCTCTGGGTCTGGGCCATTTGGTGAGATTTTGACATCTGAAAACTCATTTTGGTTTGGGTGTAGAGCAAAGATGTCCCCTCCATGTGGACAAAACCCACCCACAAACACACAAACAAGCACTGGCACACCTGTGTGCACATGCACATGTGCGCACACATGCACACCCACAAGCAACGAACACATTGCTGCTCTTCCGGCAGTGCCAATCTGTTCTGCTTTCAGAGAATGAGTTTGGCCAATTTTTATCTTTCCTTTCATGTCCTAGAGTGGCGAGTTGCCACAGATGTTGCTCTGCTTTCTCTTAGAGAAGCACTGCCTTCTGTTTGTTCTGGGGTGCTTCTGTTTAGGGCAGTTACCTCCAAGGAGTCCAGTCAGTTTTAGTGAGTGTGGCCTGTGGGAAAACCATACTTGGAGTGCACCATCTTCAGGCCAGGGAAGAGAGTCTAAAGGGGATTGGGCTCTTGCCTTTCCCAGTCTCCTAGTCTTTCCCTGTCAGTTGAGGGCATCAACAGGAATCTCCGAATGCCTCATTTTTCTGAGCCCTTGCAGCTAGATGGATGGTTAAAGAGAAGTTTTATGAAGCTGCCATGGCTGTGAGACCCCTCTATCTTCCTTCACATAAACGTGTTGCATCTTGAGAGACATTGGTCTCCTTGAACTTCAAATTGCTTAAACTGTTGATAGAAACATTGAAAATGCCATCAATCATCTTGATAATATTAAAATATGTAAGCAATGCTGAGAGATCTTTGAAAGATAAATTCCACAGCAGAGTTGGCCCAAGTTTCTTAACAAAGCTGTTTCAACACTCATGTGATGGTAAAGGATATCAAGAGATCTAGAGTTAGGGGAAGCCAGTAGCTCAACCATGCCAGAAGGATTTTTAGAATTCCACTCCTAAGGTGGCTTGCTAGTCTCTCAATAACCTACCTTATTTTTAAAATATATCCAGATTGTTGCAAATTTGTGTCCAATTTAAGCTCAGAATTTTCAGATTTGTAAAATGCTACGTTCCCCCCACCACACCTTATTTTTTCTTTCGAGAGTTTACTTCCTTAGGGTCATGAGTGAGTCTTACAGTTCTCTTACATCTTTCACAGTGCCCAACACCATGTTGAGTGTGTCAGTAAGGACTGTTTGGTTTCTTGTTTGAGCATATTTTCCCCAGGTCTCAAGCAGGGGCCAAGAAATAATAGATGACCTCATGTAAAAAGCATGTTCCATATAAAGATTATGTAGTGTGAAATTAAGTGCTGCTGTCAATTTTCATTTTTTATGTATAGTAACCATAGGTAAGGATAAGAGGTACTCTGACTCCCTTGTTGAGACTGGGTTCTTGAAGCAAGGATGAAAAAAAGTAAACAAATTTTGAAGTGTGTGTGTGCACGAGTGCGTGTGCACACATGTGCTTAGTATACTTGTGGTGGGAATAGGTTGAGTCCATGATAGGGCAGGAAGCCATTGGTATCCATTAATATCACTGACCCTTTTTACAGATTTTTCACTTCATATTGATAACAATACCCTTTGCACAAAAGTTTTAGAGAGAGTAAGGAATTTACCCAAAATCTTACTGCTGGTAAGAGGAAACCCAGTACGTATCTAAAGCTCAAGCTCTCTCTGCCATAGCAGAGAATTCCTTAGTAGATGATACATCCTGATTATCCTGATTCCCTGGTGGCACAGGGAAGAAGTTCAATGGTGGAGGCTTTGGATTCTGGGTTTTCCTTGTAGAGCCTGTTGCCTTGGGTAAAGTAATCCTCAGCCTTTCTGGCCTCTAATAACGCTGTGAGAAATGCATGGGATTGCATGTGTAAAGTGCCTGCACACAGAAACAGGCGCACACTTAAGTACCTGATATACATTAAGTTTTCTTTTTTTTTAAAGATTTTATTTATTTATTTGAGAGAGAGAGAGAGAGCATGAGCGGGGGGTGGGGGAAGGGGCAGAGGCAGAGGGAGAAGCAGATTCCTCACTGAGCAGGGAGCCCAATGTGAGGCTGGATCCCAGGATGCTGCGGTCATGACCTGAGCTGAAGGCAGACACTTAACTGGCTGAGCCATCCAGGGCTCCTGTTTTAGAGTTTTCAAGCCATTCACACCGAGGCACCAGCAGCAAAACTTGCTACAGGAACATGCACAGTTGCTTTTGGACCTGCAGCTTTCAGGAAGTTACAGCTGCCAACTCACTTTCAAGGCACTGAATGACCTGCCACCTACTTGGAGATAGGAGGTTTTGCTGAGAAAGTCACGCACAAGGGAAGCAAAGTCTACTTAAGGTGAAATGTAACCATCAACAGAGATAGTGTTAACATCAAGAGGGGAGCATCGTCAGAGATCTTTGAAAAACAGAGATGTGGTGAAAACTGTAGTGCATTTGTTAACAGCACTATTCATGAATTTTAGCTTATCAAGAACCTGGTTCCTATGTCTTCAATGATAAAGAAAATGGAGATTTTTAAAGAAAAGTGGCTATTGTGTTAAACAGAGGTCTATTAGACAAATTGTTCAGAGTTAAAGTCTGTTGGGAGAGAGTTGGGGAAAGAAAGACCTTGAGTACGACTCGTTGATGGTAAGTGCCCTTGGGTTGTTTTTTAAATACTTTCATCTCAAAGGGAATGACATTTTAAAGCAAAAATTTACTTTAAAAATAATAATTGCTATCCATTTTTTTTGTTTATAATAAAAATAGTGTTACCAATGAGGAAAACCAAGCTAGAGATCGACAGAGTCTTTGGTAGTCTTGTTTGTATAATATGGAACTTTGGCCTCATTTGTTGGAAAGTTCTGGTGGAGGGTGGGAGAGCAAAGGGAGCCTTGCAGTGTACACACAGAGTGTGCATATATCAGCTATTCTTTCTGGAGTACATGAAAATCCAGTTGTGGAATCTTGTCTGATGGTGACAGGGGAAAGAACTCAGGGAGGAAGGAGCTCTAGGGCCGTGGGGGTAAGGGAGAGACACACGGTGTGGGAGGTGAAGTCAGCCATCAGGGTGAAGGAAACACAACCTGGAAAACAAGTGGTGGTGGATACAAGGAGGAGGGCAGGGGTGAATAACTGATTTCAGTTCACGATTATCAGTGGTGCCTGTTTGGAGGACTTGCTTGGTGGCTCCATTGTCTTTCTCACTGAAGGCTGCCCAACCAAGTGTGTAGATCCAAAAATGGCAGAGCTGGCCTTTAAAGTTTTACCCACCGAGTGTCAGCTTTTCCTAATAATTTCCTCCAGGAGCAGAGAAGTGGGAGGTGGGCTTCCCCATGGCAGCGCCGGTTCTTTTACCAGCTTCGGAGGTCAAACTGTCTGTGTGTCATTGTCCCCCAAATATCAGTATGAACATTGTTATTCCATTTTTGCTATTCTATGTAGAGTGTCTGAGACATAAAGCTCTGGGGTTGCACAGAATTGGATTTAATCCCTGTTCTTACACTTAATGTGATGCATGACTCTAAGCAAATCATCCAACTTGTTTTCATTTTTATAGTCCTTACCTATGAAACGATCATATTAGTACTATTGTCAGACTCTGAGGGTAGTTTCTAAAGATTAAATGGATGCAGAGTACTTAAGTTCAGTACCTAGCTGACAGTAAAAACTGGGTAAATGTCAACCCCCATCATCATCATTATTTGTTTTCCTTTTCCACTCTGGGATCTCTTATGTCTATGTCCTACAGACCAGCTGCCAGGGATGCTGATTTGGGCTTTACAGAATCCCCAGCAAGTCATCAGGTTCTTTCTGTTCTTAATAACTGGTTGTTTAGATGCGGTGATTGGTCCCAAAGTATCTTCCTAACTGCTGCCTCTATTTTGGAGACATGGGCCAATAGCTCAAGGGGACCTGGGTGTCTGGTTTTCAGACACATGCTTCTCTGGGAAAGGAGCTCTTCATCTACATCCTCCAAAATACTCATCCTATGATTGGGAGGGTCTGTCTTTTTCTGCTCACCCCTCCACCCTTCCCAGTTTTTTGTGAATGCAGAGATGGACAGCTTCAAAAGAGAGAGTCTCCAAAGTTCTAGGTGACATTGATATATAAACACAAATGCACTGCGGTGGGTAGGCAACAAGGCAGGAGTCTCCCAGCAGGGGAATGCTGAAACTGTGTGAGTGTAGCCCGTGTGTGTATGTGTGTGCAGGTAGTCGGGTGCTTGTTCAGGGTGAAGGGGAAAAAGGCCCTCTTGTCTGGATCAAAACTCTGACAGCCACCAAGTCCAGGTTTCAGAAAGAAGAAGGGAAAGGGCCAGCTGGGCTGTCTGGATTCTAAACAGGGGCCTTTAATTCTTTTTTTTTTTTTCTAATTTTATGTAGTAAAAATCTTTAATGTGAGACCCACCATTTTAATGAAGTTTTAAGTGTGCAATCCGATATTGTTGACTAAAAGCACAATATCGTTCAGTAGATCTCTAGACACTATTCATCTAGTTTAACTGAAAACTTATGCCTATTGAGTACTAACTCCGATCTTTTCCCCCTCTCCTGAGCTCCAGGAAACACCATTCCACTCTTCGAGTCTATGTATCTGACTATATACATCACTGGAATCATGTAATATCTGTTCTTCTGTGACTGGTTCATTTCACTTCTCATAAGGTTCGGGCTGAGTATTATTCCATTGTATGTACACACCACACTTTGATTACCCGTTCATCCCCCTATGAACTTACATTGTTTCCATACACTGGCTCTTGTGAGTAGTGCTGCAATGAACATGGGAGGGCTAATATCTCTTTGACATCCTGATAAATAATAAATACCCAGAAATGGGATTGCTGGATCACTAGTTCTGTTTTCTGTTTTTAACTTGTTCAGGAACCTTCATGTTATCCTTAGCAACCGTACCGTTTTGCATTCCCACCAGCAGGGTACAAGGATTCCAATTTCTCCACATGCTTTCCAATCCTTATCTTTTGTTTCTTTGATAATAACCATACTGACAGGTGGGAGGTGCTATCTCATCGTAGTTTGGGTTTACACTTCCTTGATGGTTAGCGATGTTGGGCATCTTTTCATGTACCTGTTAGCCATCTGTAGGTCTTTGGATAGATGTCTATTCAAGTCATTAGCCTATGTTTTAATTGGGTTAGTCTTTCTTACTATTGAATTGGAAGAGCTCCTTATATATTTTGGGAATCAATTCCAACATTTGCAAATCAAACATATGATTTGCAAATGTTTTCCTCCATCCCATAGGTTGCCATTTCATTCTGTTGATCATTTCCTTTGCTATGCAGAAGTTTTTTTTTTTTTAATTTTTTTTTAAATTTTTATTTATTTATGATAGTCACAGAGAGAGAGAGAGAGAGAGAGAGAGAGAGGCAGAGACATAGTCAGAGGGAGAAGCAGGCTCCATGCACCGGGAGCCCAATGTGGGATTCGATCCCGGGTCTCCAGGATCGCGCCCTGGGCCAAAGGCAGGCGCCAAACCGCTGCGCCACCCAGGGATCCCTCTGCAGAAGTTTTTAGTTCAGTGTAGTCCCTCTGTTTTTCTCTCGATTTTTGTCTATATTACTATGCTTTTGGTGTCTTATCCATGGAATCATTAGCCAAGACCAACGTCATAAAGCTTTCCCCTTGCATTTTCTTTTAGGAGCTTTCCCGAAAACTGAGTGCATACTCTGGGGGTGGGGATTGGAGATGTGAGGTGATGAAAGGGAGCTGGGTCAGGGGGTGGGGAAGCTCCAGCTTGTCTGGGACATAGTTGTGTTTAGCACACTTGTAATAGCATAGCAGAAGCAGCAACAATAATAATATATTGAGTATTTGCTCTGTGCCAGGGCCTGAGCCAAGTGCTCTTCATGTACCATATCCTGTTGTCCTTATAATTGTTCTGTGAAGTAGGGGAGAAACCTAGCTCTGGCTGATTCAGATCCTGTGTGTTCAACTCCCATGCCCTGTGAATGATGGTGAGAGCTTGGGCTCACTGCAGCAAGACTGAATATGAGCACAAAAAGGGTTGGGTTGAGTCTGTGGGATTGGCTCTGGAGTCATGTGTGGCCCAGCCCCGGGTGAAACGGGTCAGTGCCCTGATGGAAAAACTACATAAAGTTGGTTGGTGTGCACCACAATGTAACTGAGATATAAACAAGAACTTATACCTTATTTTCTGGATGGATGGATAACTTTGAATTTCAATAACTGCAGACCCTACCCAAGACTATTTATGACAACTTCCTTAAAGTGATTCCAGTGTGGATATTAGGTGCCAATGTGAGCCCACTGTAAGCTGGCAATCCAGACTTCCTCCCATGTTCCTCTCAGAAGCCCTGTGGTCAAGGTGTTAAAGGGACTGGACTCCTCTGTGCACTGGAGCCTCCACACTCTCAGCCCTACTCACGCAACTGAGGATCTCAGGGTGGAGGCTTATCCCCAAGGAAAGGAAATGAGGTGATGTGAATGCATCTGAGGTTGCTGGTCCCTCTCTGTGCTCCTCATGCTCTTGGCCCACTCCGGACCAACCAGCACTTTCTAAAGTCCTCTTCACACCCTGGGTCCTTAGTTGGCCAGAAAATATCAGACACTCTCTGCTGGAAGCAGAAGTCTTCAATTCACCATCAGAGCGGTAAGCTTCAATGCTAAAAAATACCAGTCTCTTGAACCCTGAGTTCAAGAGAGACAAGTTTCCTTGGATTTTACTACTCTGTAGGAATGGTAAGCAGAGAAGTAAAGACAAAGTGTTCAGTTGTGAATTCCCTCATCTTTTTTTCTCCCTTTGTGCAGGGCTCTGAGAGTTTCTGGGCTGGAATGTTCAAAAGTGCCTTATCTTTTTGCATTTTGATTTTTTTTGAGGTGGGGGGTGGGTGGCAGGAGGTAGGCATTGTTTCCTGGAAATTTAAGCATGTTACGATCAACAAGTCTCTGTTAGGTCATTGCTAACATAAATATCAACTTTTAAAGGACATCGGAGAAATTACTTTTCTAAAGATAAAACAAAAGATTAACGTTTTCCAAATGTGATCAACATTAAGCTTTATAAAACAAAGACGTTTTAAAATAAATCATGGTGGCCAAACAAATGACCTTAGAATGACTTTGCCTCCTGCCATCATTAAGGACTATTTTGAACCAATCAGAGGTTGAATTCAAACATGAATCTCTTGGCTTTTCTTTTTGCTCTGTCCTTTGGTATATGTGTGTTCCCACTTTAATTCTCCCTTCCTTCAATTTCTTAGGGTTTGTGCCATCCCTGGCCTCTGAGCCAAATGCAGAGCTAATTCACATACCTCCTATTTTTAAAAAAATATTTTATTTATTTGTTCATGAGAGACACAGAGAGAGGCAGAGACATAAGCAGAGGGAGAAGCAGGCTCCCTTTGGGGAGCCTGATACAGAACTCGATCCCAGGACCGCGGGATCACGATCTGAGCCAAAGGCAGATGTTCAACCACTGAGCCACCCAGGCATCCCCCCACTCCCTATTTCTACTTCCACCTCTATAATGAAAACATCCTTAAATATGACATCTTTACAAATAAAAGGGTTTAATTTAGTATCAATCTATTTGGAGAGGAAATTAATCTTCATGCTTACCTAACTATGTCTGTTCATTTGTTCAATCAAAAGCTATTTATTGAGTAACTACTCTGGGATATGTAAGGGAACAAAACAGAAAAAAAATATATATGTGATGTATAAGTCAAGGATATTGTGTGTGAGAAGGTCATAAAAGCCATGGAAAAAATAGAACAGAATAAGGAGACTGGGAATGTAGGATTAATGGAAGCAGAAGGTAGACCTCATTAAGGAGAAAGTGAGGGAATGAGTGGATAGATGCCTGGTTTAAGGGAATCGAAAATAGAGGAATCAGGTGGTACAAATGCTCGGAGGTGGTGGCAAGTGTGGGGTGTTCAAGGAAGAGGGAGGAGAAAGTTGTGCACGGAGTGGAATGAGGGTAGGGAACATGGAAGAACCCAAATCAGAGAAGTGTAAAGGGTGGTATACCACGGAGGGCCATTTATCCATTCAAAGAACTTGGCTTTCATTGAATGAAAGAGAAGTTTTGAGAAGTGGAGTTTTGAGAAGTGTCCATGATGGTTTCTGCTCCGAAAATAGATTTTAAGAGCCAAGGGAAGGACCAAAGAGATAAATTTGGAGGCAACTGCAAAACTGCAGGCAAGAATTGGGGATGGCCTGCACTACTGGCGAGGGCCATGACCCCCTTATCATGGGGTCACATGCTTGGGCCCTGAAGATACCTGTAAAGTAGATTCATCAGGACTTGCTGATGGATTAGAAGGAATGTGTTGGGGAAAATAATAAAGCCCTGCCCATTCCCCACCAAATTATGCCAAGCAGAAGAAATGAAACACAGAAGAGTACATATTACACATTACACTTCTATGAAGCTCAATAGTTGGCTAAGTAACTTATGCTGGGAATCATAAACCATGTGTTTGAGACTGTAGGAATTTGATGGGAAAAGTGTGGGTAGGAACTTTCTGGGAAGAAATGCTTTCTTAAAAAAAAAAAAAAGAAATGCTTTCTTATGGTATTGGGATGGTAATTACATGAGTGAGAATAATCATTAAATCAAATTCAACATTTAGACCTGTGGTTTTAATGGAGTGTTAGTTATTTCACAGTAAAAAAAAAAAAAAAAAAGTAAAATAAAGTCATATTCTCCCACATATGTAATCCACTGGAGGCTTTGCCAGTGCTTCGTCATCAAACTTCCTAAAATAAATGATCTGTAGGGAAAATTGTTAATTTTGGGGTGGGGGTGTGGTGGAGAATGATTACCAGCATATCATCAGTGTATAGGTGATGTTTGAAAGTAGGACACTGTTCGGGAGGTCATGGAGAGAATGTGACTGCTGCTTGACAATCAAGCTGTAAGTCAAAGGCTCCTCACCTCTTCCCCTTTCCTTGGAATGTGGGTTCTGTTTGCTTTCTCTAAGGCTGCTCCAAGGGCATACACTGGAGAGAGCAAGTAGTGTTGAGACCATCTGGCTTCAGCAAGGACATGGGGGTATTCACTGACAATGACAATAGCATAATGCCTTTACCATCTCACCTATTTATTAACAAATTGAAATTTAAAGGAACAAGTAATGCAGTGCTCCCAAAATGGGTTCAGATTCTATCGAGTTGTTTACAAAACAACCAAGCAAACTAACCAAACAAGAAAAAGAAACAAAGAAATAATTCTAAGTTAAGAACTTATTAAACTTATGCTGAATTCTCAACACTTCCTCAGTGTTTTACACAGAAAGATCCAAATTTATCTTTTAGGGAAAGGTGAATAACTCTCCGCAGGGAAGTCCATGGTGAAAATAAGTTGCTCTTTTTGCTCACTTATGGTTTATCTACTTGCGCTCTTGAAGATCTCCGTCTCACAGGCTTAATTTCATCTATATGCTGACAACTCCCAAATTTATATCCTTAGCCTGAAAGTGTTTCCTGAACTTCAGGAGCAAGTAACCCAGTATTGACTTGCCATCTTCAGTCGTATATCTAATAGTTGTATGTCAAGCTGAATATGTCCTATACCGAGGTAATCTTATTCCAAAATCTGTTCCACCTGCAGTCTCCCCGTCTCAATGAATAGTAACCCCTTTGTCCAGTTGCTCAGGCCACACCTTGGAGTCACCTTTGGCTGCTCTCTTTCTCTCACATCCCAGATCCTATCCATCAAGAAATCCTGTCTGCAATGGGTCAACATATATCCAAAATCCAATCTTTTCTCACCACCTACACTCCCATCTGCCTCGCATCTGGATGATCATAGAGCCTCCTGACTTGTTCTCCTCCCTCATCCCTTGTCCTCCTTAAGGGTATTTTCAGCACCCATGCCATTCCTTGACTTAAAACCCTCTAACAATTTCCCTCTCACTGAGTAAAAGTTCGAGTACTCAAGATGACTCATGGAGCTTTGCAGGATTTGGTTGCCAGACCTCTATCATTTCTTACTCCACTCAAGCCACATGGCTCCCTGCTGCCCCTCTGACACACCAGGCCTGCTGTGCTGGGGCCTCCACATTGCCTGCCCCTTCTGCCTATATATCACATGTCCCCTTTCCTGTTGTCCTTCCCAGGCCCTCTACTTAAAATTCCATTTCTCCAACTCTCTTTCCTTCCCTCCTCTGCTTTCCTTTTCTAATGGTAACACCATCTAAAATCTTTTATAATTTTTTTTTTTACTATTTATGTTGTCTGTCATCTTTCTTCTCTGCCAGGATGTAAATTCCATGTGGGCAGTTATTTTTGCATGTCTTTGTCTGCTGCATTTGGTATACTAGATACCCCTAGTACCTGAAGCAGTTGACAGACATCTAAGAGGCCCTCACTGGGAGGTCTGGGTTCAGCATTCTGCTCTTCCAAGCCCTGTTGATGCAGAATCGGTATACAGGACCATGCTAATTATTAAAACACTGAAATATTTTCTTACTGATGAGTCAGTAGCCCCTACCTCAGCATCCCAGTCCCCATAACACCCTCTGCTGTACTCCCTGGGGCCTCCCCATAATCTAGAAACCACAGGGTTAAGTCCAGTTCCTTTGCAGTGGCGGGTGTCCTTGCAGCTGGTCAGTGCCTATGTGATGTTGCTTCTGTCAAATATTTCAAGCATCACCTTTGCTCTCACCTAAGACATGACCAATAAGCCTAGCTGGTTGGTTAAAATCTTAGATAGAAAAATTAAAATAAATTCAGAGAGAAAATTTACCTAAAAGTGTTTTTTTGTTTGTTTTTGTTTTTGTTTTTTTTTTTTTGAGAAAAAGACCACAGAATTTGTTCTGGACAACTTGTTCCTGGAATCATTCTCCCTCGCTCCCCTGCCCCCAAATTAACAATTTTCCGTACAGATCATTTATTTTGGGAAGTTTGATGATAAACCACTGGCATGGTATCATAGTATCCCAGAAATGAATCTCGGTCTCTTGACTTCAGTACAATGCTGCTTTTATTACTTACGTGGGAGAATATGACTTTATTATTATTATTATTTTTACTGGGAAATAACTAACGCTCAATTAAAACCACAGGGCTTAAATGTTGAATGAGATTTAATGATTATACTCACTCATGTAATCACCATCCCAAACACCCTAAGAAAGCATTTCTTCCCAGAAAGTTCCTACCCACCCTTTCCCCATCAAATTCCCACAGTCTCAAACATATCATTTATGATTCCCAGCTAAGTTACTTAGTCAACCATTGAGCTTCATAGAAGTGTAATGAATAATATGTACTCTTCTGTGTTTCATTTCTTCTTCTTGGCATAATTTGGCAGGGAATGGGCAGGGCTTTATTATTTTTTATTTTGCAGTGAACTCAAATTCACTGGATGTGACCTTGTCGAGATTCATCATGATCATGGTATAATATCAGTGATTCCTTTTTTAAATTGCCTTTTTTTAATCCATTCTCCTGCTAAGAGACATTTGAATTGTTTTCTGTTTCTGATGTATGAACACGGCATTCATAAATATTCTTTTGTAAGCTTTTAATGGACATGTGCTTTTACTTTTCTTGGGGGAAATACTAAAAGTGAAAATGTGAAGGCACAGAATAGATGTTCCTTAACTTTTGGTTTTGTTTATCAACTCACTGAGATGTACATGCAATAAAAAGAACACATTTTAAGTGTAAAATTCCAGAAGGTGTGACAAATGTACACTGTAAAATACTATCATCTCAATTCAGATATCATCTCATAAATTTCTCTTATTCTCCCGTACAGTTAATTGACTCCCACAGCTGCCCTCCCATTAACTTTGCAGTTTTAGAACATTATAGAAATGGAATTGTACAGTGTATATTCTTTTACACCTGCCTTTATCACATAGCCAGTTTCTGAAATCCATTCATAGTGTGTCCTTGTGTTCTTCCTTTTTTTTTTTTTTTTTTTTTTTTCCGAGTAGCACTCTATCATGAGAGAAAAGTAGTTTATCTATTTGTGTGTTTCTGGTCATCAAGATTCTATGAACATTTTGTAGGCATAAATTTTGGTTTCCTTTGGGTAAATCCTTAGGAGAAGAATTTCTGAGTCAATGGTAAGCAGTTACCGAATGGTTTTTCAATCATTTATCATTTTGCCCTCCCACTAGGGATGTGTGGGGGTTCTAGTTGTACCACATCTTTGCCAACACTTGGTATTGTTGGTCTTTGTAAAGTCATGAAATAGAATCTCGTTGTAGTTTTGATTATTTACATTTCTCAGATAACTCATAATTTTGAGCATCTTTTTTATGTGTTTGTTGGCTATCGGTATATTTTGTGAAATTGCAGTTTGTCTTTTTCTTATTTTTTTTTCTTATTTTTAAAATCAGGCTATTTGTTTTCTCCATATTGATCTAGATGAGTCAATTATAAATTATAGATATAAGTCTTACATCAGATGTATAAATTGTATTTTGTCTGCATGCAGTTTGGCCTATTCAAATTTTAATGCTGTCCTTCATTTTGATACAGTCTACATTATTAATTTTTCTTTCATGTTTACTGATTTTTATATTTAGTCTAAGAAATATTTGTCCTAGTCCAGTAGGAAAATTATGAAGATGTAATTTTTTACAAATATGATCCATTTTATTTTTATTTCTGTGTATAATGTGAGGTAAAGATATGTCTTCCGTCCATATAGATAGCCTGTCTTTCTATCATTATTTCTTGGAAACTATGTTTTCCTTATAGACTTATGTTGATGCTTTTATCAAAAATCAATTTTCTGTATGTTTGAATCTATTTCTGGACTCTTTTTCCTGATCCTTTGATCTGTATGTTCATCCTTATGCCAATACCACACCATTTCCATTATTATAGCATTATATTAAGTCTCCAAGTCAGGTAATGTAATTTCTCCAACTCTATTCTTATTTTTAAACAACATTTTGGCTATTCTATGCACTCAGACTCTCAGGTAAAGTTTAGATTTCTCACAGAAATTATAGATGCTGATTCTAATGCTGGGAAAATAAAGGATACCCTGGCCCCAGGAGAAAGAAAGAGATACATGAAGTAAATGAAGGATGACACTTGCAGGCTGTAGGTTATAAAACAGTCATAAAGTGTTAGTCTTGGGGGGATTTTGGTTATAATTTAGTCATTACACATATGTAAACACTTAAGACTGCTGGCTAGTTTTCATATGGCCAGCATCTCTGTTTCTCCCTTCTCTCTGTTCTCAGTCCTTCTGGCTTGAAGGAGACTCTCTCCTTGGCCTCTGAGGTTCCCATGGGATGTTCCAAGAGTGCCTGGGGCCTCACCTCACTGTGAAATAGTGAGGAACAGAAAAGCCAGAGTTTCAAGGGAGAGATGTACAAGCCCAGCACAAAGTACATTGCTCCTGTTGAGATTCATATACAAGCCTTTCCTTTCCAGATCAAACATTCATATACAAGCCTTTCCTTACCAGATCAAACATTTCAACACCTAGTCGGTTGTACCAGGTCATTTAACAAACATTTTTAAGCATCTACTTTGTGCTGGGCACTATTCCTGGCCATGAGCTGTATCAGTGGACAAAACTCACAAAAAATACCTCCCTTTCTGGAGCTAATAATCTAATGGTGGAGAACATAATACAAGCAAGAAACATAGTTCATAAGTAGAAAATTAAAAGTTGATGGATACCCTAGTAAAAGGCCAGAGCTGGATAAGAAGATAAGGGATGGAGGAGGAAATATTGCCATTTACAGTCGATTGGTCAGATACTCAAATGAATGCTTTGACACCAATGTTCATAACTGCACTATTCACAATAGTTGAAGGTAGAAGCAATCCAAATGTTCGTGAATGAATGGATCGATAAACAAATTGTTGTATATTCATACAATGGAATATTATTCAACCACTAAAAGGGATGAAGTACTGATACATTCTTTAAGATAGATGAACACTTTGAATACACTATGCTAAATGAAGGTACTTACCTGATGATTCCATTTATGTGGAATATTCAGAAGAAGCACATTCATAGAGGCAGAAAGCAGATTGGTGGTTGCTAGGAGCTGGGAAATGAAAGGAAGGGGAAGTAATTACTAATGGGAGTGGGATCTTATTTGGAGTGATGAAAATATTTGGGAACTAGACAGAAGTGGTGGATCCACAGCATTGTGAGTATACTAACTGCTACTGAATTGTCACTTTAAACTGATTCATTTTATGTATTGTGAATTTAAGCTCAATAAGAAAAAAATTATTCAGAAGAGAAGGAAAGAAAGAAAGAAAGAAAGAAAGAAAGAGAGAAAGAAAGAAAAAGAAAGAAAGAAAGAAAGAAAGAAAGAAAGAAAGAAAGAAAGAAAGAAAGAAAGAAGAAAGAAAATTAAGCAGTCAGGGTAAGTCTTTTTGAGAAGGCACCACAAGAACATTGACTTTGGGGAGGTGAGAGAATTAGCTTGGTAGGACACTGGAAGAAGCTGTCTAGACAGAAGGAAGAGCAAGCGTACAAACTGCACTGTTGTGTTCACAGTTGGAAAGGAGGAGTTGGGAAAGTGATGAATAGCCTCAGATTGCATGGGCCCTCATGGGCTGTAAGAGGGTTTGCTCTTCCTCTGGATAAATTGGGAAGGTATTGGAGGCCTATACGATCTGATTGAGGTTTTAATAAAGTTTCTGGAGCCTCTTTATTAGGAACAGCCTGAAGAGGAGAACTGGTGGAAGAATGGGTAACTATTATAAGCTATTGTGGAAGTCTAGGTGAGAGATTATGGTGGCTAGGGAGAGGAAGGTGTCAGGGGAAGTGGGGAAAAGTGGTTACAAATAGGATGTGTTTGAAGGCTAAACCTATAGGGTGTCCTGATAGGTTGGAGATCAGATGTGTGAGAAAACGAAGAGTCTACCACACATGGTGGGTTTTGGCTCAAGCAACTGGAGGGTTGGAGTTGCCATCACTGATATTGAGGAAGACTGTGGGAGAAGTTGCTTTTCTTAGGGGTAGGCAGGGAAAGAGCATTGAGAGCTCCTAAAGTTTGAAGTGTGGCAAAGAAGAATCAAAAGATAAATACTTTGCCCACGGTGATGCAGTGGATGGTGCTGCCCACAAAAGCCTTCTCCCAAGACCGCCTATCACCACACAGGACCTGTCCCCCCATCTGTTACAGGTTCTACAAACACCCATCAGGAGAAATGGGAGGAAAGTGACATCCAAAATACTCTCTAATGAAACGGGGCAAAGATTTACTCTGCTTATTCTTGTGTTACTGAGTTAGAACCTAACCCAATTGGATTCATGTACGTGTAACATAACAAAAATGCCCTCACTTTTGACTTGGTTTATAGTTAAGAACAGCCCATACATAGCCAGGTCTGGAGTATGATACTTACATCATGATTTAGTTATGACACCAGGCAAGACAAATGGAGAAGTCTTGCACCATATCTTGTCAGTTATGAAATATTTGAGTGCCACAGGCCAAATGCAAGTTACTAGCTGTTACTCTGAAAAATAAGGGCTTTGGGATTTTGTTTATTTTTTTAGCAGAAATGTCAGAGAATTAGATCATAAATAGGGACACACTAGATTTCAAAATTATAACCCAAAATCAGAGGACAGAACAAAATTGGGGCCAAATTAGGTGAGATTAATTTTTAAAATGAAAAGTAGTTCTGAGAAATCTTAAAAAGAAGGTACCTGCTAGAGAAACAAGCAGACACTGAAAGCTTTCTGCTTGATAGAAGTCAATGAGTGCTCAAAATCTCTGTTTTATTTATTAGTTAGAAGCCATTGCCTTTCACATTTTGTCTGACTGAGCTATTATGACTTACCATATGTTTATGTTGGATGGTGTCATAGTAGTGAGCAGCCAAAGTGGTTTTAGTTATTTATTAAAAAGAAGCTTTGGGGAAATTAGACTAGCTTATTTTGTTTAATAACCCAGCCCACAATTATAAGAAAGAAAGCTTTACGGCTCTATTTTTTTCTTTTTTAGTTGCTTTCAAGAAAAAAAAAAGAGAAAGCCTTGGCTTTGAGGTTCAATAAGTTTGGTTTCAACCCTAGCCGCAAGTGAATGAGTTTGGTGTGATGATTTAACCAGTCTCATCCATGGCTTTTATTTTAGTCTATAAAATTTGAATGGTATTGATAAAAAACACTTCAGTACTTTGAGTGGAAGGACTTAATCATTGAGTGAATTACTAGATTATTTTACAATAATCATTAGATTTTACTAAATGCTTCTGTAAGGTTTTATGATCATGTCAAAATTCTAATTGAAACCTTATTTTTAACTAAGAAATCTTATTTGAAACTAGGAAACCCATGGAAGTGTGGTCTAGTCTCACGAAGAAATGCCTACATTTAATCAAAATTTTTGAAAGATATTTTAGTATGCGAAACAAAAGTTCATCTTCAAGTATAAGAACATTTAGGTTCATATTATTTTATTTAACAAAATGCTATCTAGAGTTTAACCATGCCCTAGGCACTGTTCCAAGGTCACCTGCTCCTGATTCTGTTATCTCAGCGTGAAACTCATACGATCTTAATAATGAGAGCTTGGACAACTAAATTGAGAATAGAAATAAGCAGACCCAATCCCTCAAATTGACACCAAACGTCACATGATAAATCTCCTAACCATGACAAGACTTTGCATTTCTTCCTCTCAGAGCCTGTGACTGATGTCCAAATTATGACTGAATCCCCATGCAGATAGAGATGCCTGCTCAAGAACATTGTCAGCCACAATGCTGGGGGGAGAGAAAATCTATTAGAATCCTTTGTTAGCAGCACCTCCTCTCGCCACCTTGCTCACTCAGTGGCAGTGTGACCTCGTGGTTAGGTGTCTAGCCTTTGGAGACAGCCTGCTTGGGTTCTGTCTCTTAGCAGTATGTGACTTGCCCAAGGTACTCAACTTTTCTGGGCCTAAGTGTTCTTATCTAGAAAACGGGCATTATAACAATAGCACCTGCCTCCCTGGGTGTTGTGACAATGAAGGAGTTAACACATGTAAGTCACTTAGAACAGAATCTTGGCACAGAGTGAGTTCTAGATAAAGCTTAACTATTATCATTATATTATTGTGTGGGTCTGCAATTAGTCCCTGAATCCTTTGGGGATGTGATAAGTTTTAAAAATGAGTTGCATTTACTCATAATAGAGTCACTCCATCTATGCATAGCTGAAATCTAATTTTGCAATTAACATGTGTTTTGTATGGAGTCGAAGAGTTGAAGGTATGGTCTTCCTTATAGGGCCTCCCGTGGTAACCTTCTTACTCATAGTTTCCCTCTATGCTCTCGAACTCGTTAGAAAAATTTCCCTTCTCCATCCAAACTGAAATGAGTCCCTACAGGGACTTAGAACTGAGGAGCTGAGATGCCGGGGAATCTGGCTTTGGACAAGACGATGTCACATTCTGAACCACAGACAGAGCATTTACAAACTTCCGGAAAGTCCAGCTTCCTTCTTGTTGCTTGTCTCCTCCTTTGTTTTTGGAACTGTCTCCATCAAAGCTGCCAAAACTAGATGAGCTTGCTTGGCTAATGTCTGCCAAATGAAGTGTTGAGGGATATCTGGAAAGGCCAACCCAAAGCGCCAGGATTTCAGTATCATTGAGAACCCGATGAGTAATAATATTAGGACAATAAACAGCCAGTGTTATTTAGTTTGAGAAACTGATGCTAAAATAAGAGGAGGTAGTTTAATTATTTCCTCTTAAGGCATTACTCAGTGTTGTCCTTATGTTTAAATATTTATGTACCAAGGTCAAGAATTCTTGGTACATGATGCACCAGGATTTTTGAACAGTCATAAATCGTGGCTAAAAATCTAACTTCAGTGTGGGTGGAGTGATGAATTTCAGGACGTCTTTGAGTGTCTCCTCTTCAAAATATAAGAGAGAGGCCATACACCTGAGGAGTCTTCAGGGCAAGAGACTTGGGAGCTGGAAACTATTCCTTGCTCAGTCACAGACTTGGATTTTATTCCCTTCTGCCTTTCAGTTTGGGTAAGCCTCAATTACTTATCTAAAGTTTATAATAAAAACTTGTCCATATAAATAATAGGAAAAGTGCCAACAATTGATGTTTAGAGGAAATGTGCTTTCTTGAACTATATATATTAAGGTTGTTGTATCTGTCGTTCTGTTTGCCAATTTCTGTATTAGTTCAATCCCTTCCATGCCTTTTTAAGAAAAAAAATCTAGTTAAATTTTTCTTTTGGTGAAAGGAAAAAGAAAAGCATGTAATATTTTTCACAGACCTTCGACAATTCTTAGAAAAACTTTGGTGAGTCTTGGGGACACGCTGAGGCAGGGACACATTTTGTGTAGTGTCTAGGGCAATCACTTGATTAACACTTTACCAATCACTTTCCTATATTTTTAGTTGCTTTGTGATGACTATTTGTATATGTGTCTGCATGTGGGTCACACATGTGTGCAGGCAAGTCCCCAGCCTATGTGCATATCTGTGGATTTATGTTAGCATTTATAACATTGTATTTTCTAGGGTCTGTTGAAATATAGTTTTAATTTGTTTCAAAAATGACAACTACTTTTCTTTCCTCCTAATTCAGCTTCTTCCAGTCCATTCTCATGATACTATGAAATAGTACAACTATTGCAAGGCCTCTGTTGTCCAAAGGTTCAGTAGGAATAAATGCAATGTTTCATATCTGAAACCCTGCTGTTATACATATTTCTACCTAATGAATACCTGTTGATTGATGAATTCTCCTAGGGGGTATTGGACAAGTAAAAATCATGGCAATTTTGCTTGTGATTCTGTGTGATTTATGTTTCAGTGGAGACACTAAAACTCTTTCTAACTGTAAATCTCAGGGGGCACCATCAACCTCCTAGGGGAGACCTTCACCATCATATGTCACGGATTCACCTTGAATAATCTCAACAAGCAAGTTGCTCAAGTAACTAACACTTGTTCTGGATTGATAAACTGACAATGAGACTTTGGGTCTTGGCACTTCTGACAATTCTTGAACATTACACAGCAGCTAAGTTTAGTAAGTACCGCTTTTCTTTCTTTCTTTCTTTCTTTCTTTCTTTCTTTCTTTCTTTCTTTCTTTCTTTCTTTCTCTTTCTTTCTTTCTTTCTTTCTTTCTTTCTTTCTTCTTTCTTTCTTTCTTTCTTCTTTCTTCTTTCTTTCTTTCTTTCTTTCTTTTAAAATTTATCTATTCATGAGAGACACACACACACACACAGAGAGAGAGAGAGAGAGAAAGAGGCAGAGACATAGGCAGAGAAAGAAGCAGGCTCCCTGTAGGGAGCCTGATGTAGGACTCAATCCCAGGACCCTGGGATCACACCCTGAGCCAAAGGCAGACACTCTTCCACTGAGCCACCCAGATGCCCCTAAGTACTGCTTTTCAACTAAAATTGTAAAATTAATTTCAAAAACATTTCCCTTTTTTTAAAAAAAAGATTTTATTTGAGAGAGAGCATACATAAGCTGTGGCAAAGAGCAGAGTCAGGGGGAGAAGCAGACTCCCCCTTGAGCAGGGAGCCCGATGTGGGACTCCATCCCAGGATCCTGGGATCATGATCTGAGGGGAAGGCAGACGCTTAACCAAATGAGCCACCCAGGCACCCCATCATTTACCCTATTTAAAACTGCTTGCTTCTGGTTGTTCCAGTTGAATTGAAATCTGGAAAATTCATTTATGCTCTACAGACATTCAGTACTACAAATCTATAAGGAAAAATTCTTCACAACAAATACATCATAATTTTAGCTTTACATAATTTTAAAACATCAAAATTTAACGTGCTGCCTGTGCGTAGGAGGCGCTGTAAGCATTTGTTGCCCTGCAGCATACTTCCTAGAGACGGATGTGGCTGCTTTCCCACTGGAGCAGTGTGAAGGAGGGTTAGCTCCAAGTTAACTCTATCTGTGGTACCCATCAGAACAGTTCATAAAAGACCTTCATCATTTACTATTCTTTCTCAGTGACATGTCACAAAGAGTGGTTGATTTCTAGACCTAATCGTAGAAGGATAGAATATAGCAATTATAATGTCCTTCTAGATCATTTCAGGATCAGATTTATGTGTTGTTTGTTTCTTGTATTTGCAGGCAAATCATCTTGGGGGCTGGAAAATGAGGCTTTAATTGTGAGATGTCCTAGGCAAGGAAAGTCTCGGTATCCTGTGGATTGGTATGACTCAAAAACCAACAAAAGTATAACCACCCAGAAAAGAAATCGTGTATTCGCCTCCGGGGAACGTCTTAAGTTTCTCCCAGCCAAAGTCAAGGATTCTGGAATTTACACTTGCATTATCAGAAGGTATTAACCAGGCAGCCACCATGATCTTTGCAATTGTTCCCCTTCCTTTGATAGTTGATGGCATGAGCTCTCCTCCCTTTCTTTCCCTTTCTAGACCTTTGTGGGACTGTTGATTTTATAAAGTGGTTTGAATAGAAGAGTACTTCTAGAAACACCATCAGGTTGGGGTTTGGGTGATTATGAACTATTTAGAGGGAGAACTGCAAAAATTAACTTGTAGCCAATTAGGAAATGACTTAGCTTTCCTAGTGACCAAGAGAATTGAGAGCAATATCTCACTTTGGCTGGAAGTAAGAACAAACTAGCAAAAAAGACCCAGCAATCTGGATGTCAGGCACCAAGGAGGCCTAGGGTGGGTGCCAAAGGACAGTTACCAATGCCTTAAACCTGAGAGGTAAGCTGAGGGGGGTTATGTACAATCGTGTGCCTGATTACTTACCATACATATACATCTTTAAATGTTTTGATCTTGTGCTTGGATTTGGTACGTACACTATATCAGATGAACTACATCAAAATGCAGTTAGGCACCTGGGTTCTGAGGTCAGACCAGTTTTAGTTTCAAATTTGAATTCTGTTGGCTGTGTGAAGCCAACAAGTGACTTTTCTGTCCCTCTGTTTCCTTATCTACAGAATACATATGATAATATAGCCTACTTCAAAGCATCCCTATGAGAATAAAATGATGTCATGTTAGTACCATGAATGGTCCATAGTGAACTGTCAATAAATACCAATTATCTTTATAATAGTCTGTTCTTGGCATGACAGCAGATACAGTGTATAAAGAAATGTCAAGGGAGTCATTTTCAGGGCTACCAGAGGGGTTATGTTTTATCTCAAATGCAACACAAAAAAAGTATTTAGAACTCTAGATTTTAATAACTGTTTTTAAATAAGAAAAGAACCCCAGTACATCAATTATTTGAAGAAAAAAAAAAGCAGTGTTACATAAAAGCTAGAATTGGATAAAGTCATTTCATAATGCTGAGTAACTTTTTAAATCATTTGACTTATTTTAGTAGTCCTACCACCAATAAGACTGGATATGTGAACGTCACCATATATAAAAAACAACCAGATTGCCGTATTCCAGATCATCTGATATATTCAACAACATATGGATCAGAAAAAAATTCCAAAATATATTGTCCTACAATTGACTTCTACAATTGGACAGCACCTGTTGAGTGGTTTAAGGTAACAGGAAATTTGGGGGGAAATGGATGAGAATTATACAAAACAGGTGCAAGTAAAGAGTTGGCAAAAATGGAATGGAATTTTTCATTTCAGAATTGCAAAGTTCTTCAAGGACCAAGGTTTCACATACACAGGACCTTTTTGCTGATTGACAATGCAACTAGCAAGGACACGGGTGATTATACATGCAGATTTATGCACAATGAAAATGGAATCAATTACAGCGTGACAGCAACCAGATCATTCGTTGTGCAAAGTAAGCTACTGAATTTAACAAAATAGAATATTTGAAAAAAAAAATAATGTAAGAGGAATTGTGCCCTTCTTGTTGATTTTCCTATAGACTCCTAGGGGACACATTCCAAACACCCTACTGGATGCCTGAAACAGGGGATAGTACTGACCTTATATATACTACGTGTTTTCCCATCCATGCATACCTATGATAAGGTTTGATTGATAAATTAAGCATGGTAAGAGATTAGCAATAATAACTAATAATGAAATAGAATGATTACAATATACTATGACAAAAGTTACCATAGATTTTAGCAAACTCAGTGTATGATTATTTTTTTCCTTATTATGTCGAGAACTTTCATCTTTTCACTTAAAGCCTCTCTTTGGCTTTTCCGCGTTGCCAGCATCATGATTCTTGTGCTTTGGGGGCATACTTGAGTAAAATAAAGGTCACCTGAACACAAGCCATGTGATACCATCAGTCTGCTCATAACCAAGATAGCTACTAAGTGACTAATGGGCATGTGACAGACACAGTGTGGATGGCTGGACCAAGGTCCTATTCACGTCCTGGGTGGGACAGAGTGGCACACTGTGAGATTTTATCATTTTCTTTAGAACAGTGAGCAATTTAAAATTTATGAGTCATTTCTTTCTGGAATTTTCAATTTCATCTTTTTGGGCCAAGATTGACTGTGAAAAGTAAAACTGGGAATCGGGAGCACTACTATACTTCATGATCCTCCCTAAGATGTCCTCCAGCTTCAGCTTATCTTGCACATTCTCTACAATAGAGCAAAGAGCTTTTCTGAATGCACAATCAAGGGACATCTGGGTGGCTCAGTGAAAGAGCATCTGCCTTTGGCTCATGGCGTGATCCCAGGGTCCTGGGATCAAGTTCCACATCGGGCTCGCTGCAGGGAGCCTGCTTCTCCCTCTGCCTATGTCTCTGCCTCTCTGTGTCTCTCTCATGGGTAAATGAATAAAATCTTAAAAAAAAATGCACTATCAAGATTTAAGAAATTTTAGAGGGAGATTATGCTACTAATCTAAAGCCAGATCTGTTCTTTCCTCTATGACTTAACTTTTCAAAGATGGCATGATCTGAATGTCAACTTAATAAACTTTTTTGGATGGCAATACAAGTATTTGCAGAGCCAGATTAACTTTTCTTTTCCCAATTTGTTGTCAGAAGTTATATAGATAGAAAAAAATCCATTTAATCTCAAATATAATTAACTGGATTAGAAATTTAGTGACAAGTTCTATAAAGGGATAGAAACATATTGTGTGGTTTTTAACTGTCAGCCTGAAGCTGTCAGGAGGCAATAAATAAGCAAATTTGAAATCAAAGAATTGCAACAAATTTGGGTAGCAACCCAAATAGTGTCCCACTAGGGAGCAAAAGTCAGGGGTTTTTAAAGCAAAAAGGGAATGCCTGTATACTTTGTTTACTAAGAATTCTGTTGGGTATTGGCAGTGAAAAGCTAATCTTTTTTTTTTTTTTAATTTTTTTTTTATTTATTTATGATAGTCACACAGAGAGAGAGAGGGAGGCAGAGACACAGGCAGAGGGAGAAGCAGGCTCCATGCACCGGGAGCCTGATGTGGGATTCGATCCCGGGTCTCCAGGATCGCGCCCTGGGCCAAAGGCAGGCGCCAAACCGCTGCGCCACCCAGGGATCCGAAAAGCTAATCTTTACTAATATAATTGGTGACTAAGGCTATCACTAAGTGAGTCCCTTATTGTACCAAGTTGCAGATGTTTGAGCTCAGTCTTGGAATATTTGTGGTCTGACTAGTTCAAAAATTCATAGTTCCACCAGTGAGGACATGGGACCTATCTCCTTAATGGCTTCTTGGCTCCATTCCAAAACCTTTTGGCCCAAGTGGCACCATTCTATTTCACCTTTCGCACAATCCTGGTTTGCAATAATTTCTACATTATCAAGGACCTCAAGTAGATAACTTGATTCTAAAAAGTGTTTTTTGAATATTAAAGTCCATAAGACCCTATTCACAGGAAACACCTCACAACCACACCTATCAAATCTACAAGGAATCAGGGTTTCCTTAGCATCACTTAATCCATGGATACAGATGAAGTAGCACCAGTGAGTGTGGCAGATTTCTCAGGGTAAAGTGACCCTGGAGACAGGTTTTTGTTTGGAAGGTTTACAGAACCTACTGAAACTGCTCTACCACTGTAGAGCACTGGACCACATTTCTTTTGATGTCTCTTATTGTTTAACATTGAAACCTGCTGGGATCTTTAATCACACTGTCCTGAAATAAATGGAAATCAAGTGGTGTAGGAATCAGCAGTGCTCCAGAAGAGCTCTTTCACTGTCTCTAGGCATCGGTGCCACAGCCAATTAGAATTTCCTTACGGGATGGGCCACAATGGGGGAAATCCATGAGTGGAAGTTATGGGCTTACGTGTTTGTCATATTCATAGGGCTTTTTTTTTTTTCACTCAACACGCATTTAAGTACATGCTAATGTTTCATGGGACTTTTGAAATCTTCTTTACTGTAATGCTGTGCTTATTCTGTGGAATTATGGTTTTCTAGCAATTGCCAGGTCATGCAATTTATTTGATGTGTTGGTCTAACATTTGTTTTATTTTTTATTTTTTATTTTTTATTTTTTTAGATTTTTATTTTTATTTATTCATTGGAGACACAGAGAGAGAGAGAGACAGGCAGAGGGAGAAGCAGGCTCCATGCAGGGAGCCGACGTGGGACTCGATCCTGGGTCTCCAGGATCAGGCCCCGGGCTGAAGGCGGCGCTAAACCGCTGAGCCACCGGGGCTGTCCTAACATTTGTTTTAATGATATAAAATAGATTAGGAAATATCAAAGAGTATCATAGGTAGTAAGATAAAGTATTACATGAATGTTTTCTTTTTCATTTGTGTGTGTATCTATTGCTGTGGGTCATTGTCAGAAAAATTTGAGGAGCATTGCCATGAAATAGGATAGAAATATGAAAATGCAAGCTTCAAACTGATGACCATCCAATGCTATCTTAATATTAATATTCTCTTTGTCTTTGATTTAAGATAAGGAAAGCCTTTCTTGGTTTCCAGTAATTCTAGCGCCTCCACAAAATGAAACAAAAGAAGTGGAAATTGGTAAGAAGACTTTAAGAATGCTATAAATGTTACCTGGAGAATCCTTCCATATGACCCTTGGTCTGAATTCCCCAGGCATGGGTCAGGCAGTTAACAGAATGGACCTTGGGGATTCAATGAAATGTCATGTAAAGAAGCATCCACCGGGGCACTTGCTAATATTAGGAATTCCCAGCATTTACATTTGTATTGTACTTGTAACTTGGTGCTTTCACAGTATTATCTTATTTCATTTTTACTTCTCTCCAGGAGGCAGACATTGTTCTCAATTTATACTTGTGGATACTTTGGCTCCAGTAGGATCAATAACATGCCCAAGGTTGTGGATAATCAATGATAGAAGGATAAGAACTCAAACTTTCCGACTCCACCTATCTCTGCCTTCTCTGGTTCCCCACCAGAAATGAGATACAACTCAAAGTTCTTGGCCTAAAGACAAGTCCCTTCAAGAACTGGTTCCCACCATATCCTGGACCATCTGCAACTATTAACCCCACGTGCCCCGTGTCCCCACCACACTGGCCTCCTCACAGTTGTTACACTGATGGGCAGCATTTCCACATTCTTTCTTGCCTTTTGTCCATGTTGTTCCTCCTTCTCATCTCTCAACACTGAGCTCAAATACCATTCCTCATGCCACCTTCCTTACCTCCCTCTGGGAGCCCCATCCAGAGCCTCCATCTGATCAGGTCCAAGGAAACCATTTCCATGTAGAGCATGGCAGACCTGCTCCCTGAAATGACATCTCCCTCTGTATTCCCCTCTTCTCCCTCCTCTTCCTTCAATTCCCATTTGTCATTTGTCAATCTTTCCATAGAAGACTAGAATACCCTGTGTTTTATTTTTTTTTTTTTATTTTTTTTTTTAAATTTTTTTTTTTTAATTTTTATTTATTTATGATAGTCACAGAGACAGAGACAGAGAGAGAGAGAGAGAGAGAGAGAGAGGCAGAGACACAGGCAGAGGGAGAAGCAGGCTCCATGCACCGGGAGCCCGATGTGGGATTCGATCTGGGGTCTCCAGGATCGCGCCCTGGGCCAAAGGCAGGCGCCAAACCGCTGCGCCACCCAGGGATCCCTACCCTGTGTTTTAATAATTTGTGTGAACGGTTATCACCTTCTGAGACACTCTGCATTCCTCATCCCTCTTCAGATGCATTATTTCTTGACCCAGGAACCAAGGGCTCAGTGAGGGATGGCTGAATGCATGTTCCCAGGCAGGAGGGCAGTCCTCAAGCTTTCAGTTCAGGGTGGAGGAAGCCTCAAGCAAAAGTTGTAATGGAGAATTCTCTTGAACAATTAAATACTGGGATTGGAGCTCGGTCAAGTTAAACACAGTTTTACCAACATAGTGGCTTCCAGAGAGATGAAGATAATTCAATAAAAGGAGAAAGATGTGGAAGAGAGAAGTTACAAAGAAATTCTAATTTAGAGTAAAAAGAAGCCCCATCTTCTAATGTGGAATTGATGAAACCAGAGTTATTTCCCTCTTAGTTAATGCAGTAGGCGAGAGGGGAGTGGGAACAGAGCTTCCTTCAAACCGTGACCAAAGGGGATAGAGGTGAGGTGAGGGCCCAGGACATGGAGGTGCTGATGATAAGGAAGGGGAATGGGATCAGTTCCCAGCACACACAGGGGGTTCTACTATTTTTTTTTTCACCCTGAATGCAATACTATTGACAGAACTGAATGTTATTGGTGAACTTCTTCACTTCTCATCTAGGAAAACCAGCAAACATCCTCTGCTCTGCTTGCTTTGGGAAAGGCTCTCAGATGATGTCTGGCGTCCGGTGGTTGGTGAACAGAACTACAGCTCAGAACTTTGGTGAAGCAAGAATTCAAGAGGAACGGGAGCCAAATCAAAGGTATTTTTATACGAAAGTGAAAATATCCCCACACAGTTTGCAGCAGCCAACTAAGCACTAAAAGTAACACATTGCCCTTTCAGTTTTAGCAATGAGATGACGTGTCAGAGCACCATTTTAAGAATAAATGACGTGAGAGAAGAGGATTTATCACTGCGGTATGACTGTCTGGCTCAGAATTTGCATGGCAAGATACGGCACACCATAAGACTAAAGTGGAAAAGTCCAAGTAAGGAGTGCTCCCGAGACTTGGGTCACCCGAGTCAACTGCATCAACTGAGATCATTTTCTTAGGGAACAGTGTGCTGGAGTGTGGCTCCAGGGCGGGTGTTTCCCGACAATGGAAGTGTCCCATCTCATAAAATGTGCTCCTCCTCTTAAGGACACTGACCATTTGTAGTATGGGTCCCCTAGTTGCCTCTACATCTTTACTTCCCCCTACCCACCTGCCCCCCTCTGTTCTCCCTTCTGTCATCCCGCTCCTCTCCCTCCACTGCTCCCCTCTTCTCCCTCCTCTTCCTTCTATTCCTCCTCTCCTTCTTCCTCCCAACCTCTCCTCTCCCTGATCCCTCCTCCTTCTTCTCACTCCTCCCACCCTTTGCCTCCACCCCTTCTTCCTCTCCTCCCCTTCCTCCTCCTCTGCCTTCTCTCCCTCCTCCACCACTCTCCTCCCTGTCCCCTCCCACCTTACCTTCTCTCATCTTAGTTCCTCTTTAACACTCAACTGCCTCCTTGGCCATCCTTCTGGTTTCATCAGCTCTCTCTGCCTCATTATATATGAAAGACAACACACTAACTGTAAACCATTGAACATGCTGTTACCTTTCATGACTTTTATGACATGTTATAAACATGTCCCCTTTTATCATTTTTTTTTTTGGTCATAAAGCTTGCACATTTTGTTAGTGAGGCTGGCAAAGTGGATGAAAAGGGGAAGTACTTAACTACTGCCCATCCCAGTGCGAACTTCTTAGACACTACTTTGTAATAAGACATCATGTGCTATCGTTGCTAAATTTCAGAAAATAGCAAATTTATTTATTTATTTGTTTTTTTCTACTTGCAAGCCTAACATATTTACTGTCTGGGCCTTTCCAGAAATAGTGAGTTTCCCCCTGCAAAAAAAATTATTTGTGTGCTAACACTATATTGTCTTATTTACTGTAACTTTACAATCAACCTTAAATTTGGGTAGCATGAGTCTTCTTATTTTGCTCTTCATCAAGATTGTCTTGACTATTCTTCAGTCTTCATATTGCCACATAAAAATTATCTTCAGATGTATTTTGATTATAAACATGTTTTTCTACGAGTTACATAGAAAGTTTTGCAACTTATTTTATAATTATTTAATTTATAGTAGAAATATTTCCATGATATTAAATGTTCTACACCAGCCTTTGTAAAGGCTTCATAGTATTCAGTTATACAGATAACTGAATTTATTTCAACAAATACATTGTTTGACTACATGTCTTTCTTTTTCTGTCTTTTTAAAAATTCAATTTATTTAAGCTCAAAAAAGGAAAAAGAAAATAGTTCACTTATTTCTCCCACCTCCTCACCCCTTTCTCTGGAACTACAATCTAGATACGGGTAAAATTCACAGGAAATCTAGTAGCTCAGCTAATTTCTTTACTGTATCTGTTATTCAACATGCAATATAGGTATCTTTTATGAAGAGCCTTCCTTGGCCATTAGTTTGGAGTATATTTGTTTCTTTCAGGTGTTCCCATAGGGCCCTGTCCTATCTCTACACTCATCACACTTACAAAAATCTGTTTGGGAGTCTGCTGAACGTGACTATAAGCTCCAAGAGGGCAGGAATGACGTCTCATTCGTCTTTGTGTCCTTGGTCTATAGTGCAATGCCTGGTACCTAGCATGCACTCAACAAACATTTGTTGAATGAATAAATGAACAAACACCAAAGTTATCAAGAAAAAACATTTTTTGTACATCTCCATGGCTCTAGCTTATAAGGCTTAATTATTCAACAAAATAACAATTTACATTTATGTTTGTTAAGCTGGATAACCTTCCCAGTGACTTCAAAAGGCCAAATTACTTATAATTTCCCTGTAGGTTTATCTGAATCTAGCATGCCTTTAATGACTTCATTGTAATTTGATGCAATAAAAGATAATTATAAAAAATAGGAAGCTGATTATTCTTCAATAGATCACATTCAGACACTATATATAATCTTTTAAAATGTAACATTCTCTTTCACAAATAATCAGCAGCATATGGAAGCAAGGTGCGGAGAATGATCTGTCTTGGGTATAGGTAACGAGAGGACACATTGTCTGTAAGAATCCAAAACAGTAATAAGACCATCTGAGAGTTTTTGTGCTTTTATTTTTTTAAAGATTTTTATTTATTTATATGAGAGAGAGAGAGAGAGCACAAAAGGGGGGAGCAGCAGCAAGAGAGAGAGGAGAAGCAGACTCCTCTGCTGAGCAGAGCTCAACTCGAGGATTGATGTGGGACTCAACCCCAGGACCCAGGGTTTATGACCTGAGTCAAAGGCAGATCTTAACTAACTGAGCTATCCAGGCAGCCCAGAGTCATTGCACTTTTAATCTCACCTTTCCCATTGCTAACCAACGTCAGTAATGACACATTCCTCCTCTGGGGGGCAGAGTGCTTCTTCCTCCCACCGCCTTGGTATGTCACTGCTTTGCAGTGATGTCAGCAAAATAGTTTTACAAGCATTTCCTTCCTGAGCACCTGTCAACTTCCTCCCTTGTTTGCATTTCCAAGCAAAGACATCCTGTTTGTTAGATGAAGCACTTAATCCAGTATAAAAGGGCGAGGGGGAGAAAAATATGATATTTTTACACTTGTTATTCCATGCACAACTATGTGGAAATTACTTAATGTGTTTGTCACTTAGCCAAGGGAGATTAAACCCTCAGTTGATACCCCTAAGTGGAATTATAGGCTGGATTAACTTGGATAAACATACAGAGGCACAACCTGATGAAAAAAAATGGAGATGATGGAAAAGGAGACCACCAATTTGATGTGTTTGTGATTAAGTCTCTACTTGAAGTGGTGCTTGGGATTTTTGCTTTCATTCAGACTTAAACCATCAATTTGTAAGTTTTTTTAAAAACAAAGAGAATCATGATATTGAGTGCTATCAAGTTCCACGGGTCGCCAGGTTTCACCCCAGGACATATGGACCATGTCACAATGTTCTATCTGGGCAGTCTGGTGGTGGGAGCTAGCACAGTGGATCCTTGAGGATCGGGGAAGCCGTGCCCCCAACCCAGCACTGTCATTGCCTCAACATCCCTACAATGTAAGCCTTGCTTATGTTGTCACGTTGTGAATGTTCTCTGATTATCTGTGTATTGGAATTGTTTTCATGTTACGTGTACTTAGTGACTTTTTTCCTTCTAGTTTCTTTGTATGTATTACCGTCCCCCTGTTTTTCTTCAAATTAACATGGTTATGCTCTGTTTCGACAACTCTGGACATTAAACAAAAACTGTTGTTATGGCAGTTTGTCACAATGAATTCCTTTATTTCTCATCACAAAATAAAAGAAATCACAACATTGTCTCAAATTTCAAAAACAAAAACTTTAAAAGCTTATGTTCCCATATTATTTGACATGATTAAATAAATATTTGATACTCATAATGATAGTAGTACACATTTATTCATTGTTTCCTTTGGACTTGTCTAATTATTTTCCACTTAATTTCTTATGTATTGGAATAATATTCCATGAGGAAGAGACTGTTACTATCATCCAGTTTTGCAGATAACGAAACTGAACCCAAGGAGGTTGAATATCTTACCAAGTATTATAGTTAGAGCCAGATTCAAACTTAAGTGGTGTTTTCCTGTTTATAAACACTTTCAGAAAGTATTTAGTGTTTAGCTACCACACAGGGAATTATTTATACATGTATAAAGTCATTAACAAAAAGATATTGAACTCGAACTTTCATTCCTGTCTTGGATTAACTTCTTTCCTCCAGTGGAAGTGGCCAGCCACATGCACAGTTACTTCACCAGGATCCTCCCAAGATATGTAGGTTCCCAGAGGGCATCCAGATGGGACTTTTAGAGAGAGAGAATGAGAGAGAGAGACCTGGAGGGGAAGCCTGTTGAAATGCTTAACTTTGGGAGTATTTATCATTTAAATTGATGACTGTGCAGATAGTAAGCTCTGCCAATTTGCAACCTCCACCCCCCGCCCCTGGTTTTGAATCTCTTCACTTGGCCATTCTTGATTTCATGATGCTGGATACTCAGGATGCTGATGAGCTATGAGAGGAATCTGTGAATATGGATGAATGATTTTCTATGACAAAGCTGGGAACCCATGCTCTGAGACTTCAGATAAAAATACGGGGGGAATACTAGAATAGCCAAATCTTTGAGCTTCTTGTCACATTCATCCTTAAGTGGGACTACTTGTAAGTGGATACTTAATTTTAAAGAGAAGTAAACTTAAAACAGCCAAAAATACCATTAATGAGTACAATTCTTGTATTCAATTTGTATGTATCTGTTGCAAGTCCTTGAAATCGGAAACCATCTTGTGCATGCATTTTGTGGGGCAGTGAGTACAAGACACAGTTCCATGATGAGAAAAGGAAGAGGTGTGTTTAGAACCTAGAGCCCCAGAAATTTGACTTCCTCATCAATTATGCTTTAGAGACTTACATGACCCTGGTTTCTTCCCTACTTTTCTATGCAGTAAGACCCCAGGACCGTTTGATTCGTTCTCCTTAATGCCCTAACACCAGACATATCCGTTCCTCTGTCATTATTACACAAATCTGAACTCTCCTTATCTCTCACAAGTGTTACAAAAACTTCCCATTCATTTTTCTCTTCCCACAGAAACAAATCTTCTGCTACCTTTAGATTAATCTTGCTTGTCAACCACTTTCATTGTTAACACCCCACCCAACACTCTTCAGTGGCTCCTGGGACCTTTCCAAATAAAGGCAAAATGCCTTAATAGGAGCCCCAAGTCTGGCCAGAACCTAGCCCTGACCCACATTTCTTATTGCGTCTTCCACTAATTCCCCAAACTGGAATATCCCAGTTCCTCAGAGAACATACCCCGTCTCTGCCCTTGGGCTTACAGCAGGAGTACATTTGAGAGGAGTGCATTTTTCTTATCTTGCAGTTCTATAAATTTTAACTATTCTTCAGGGACCTCATCCTGCAAGAAGCCTTCATGGCCCAGTCTAGCATGGAGTGAGCACTCCTAAGAACCTCTACCAACTCAAATTACACTGTTACCTCCTATCTTAGTTAAGTTTACATTTGCCTCGGCACCTTTTATGCTTTGAGCATCCCCTAGGATGCCTAGCTCACTGCCTTGCACAGAGTAGGCGCTCAATAAATGTTCACTTACTGATTCTTAAAGCAGCCATGGAAATTCCAGGTAGGCATGTCTTGTATGAATCTGTTGTACTCCCAATAGACGTCAGCATCCATATATTTGTTTATTTTGCCTTGTTCTAGTAATAATAGTGATCTTTTTTGTTCTGCCTTTATCTTTTGAATAGTTGACAAGCAAAGCACCTACTACATACTTGCGGGATTTAGCGTCTTGTTAATGCTAATCAATGTCATGGTGATAATATTAAAAGTGTTCTGGATTGAGGTTATTCTGCTCTGGAGAGACATAGCTAGACCTTACAAAACTAAGAATGGTAAGTGGCAAGTTTCACATTTTTTTTTTCAAAAGAAAAAGATCCAACAAAAAGAAAGAAAAAGAAAGAAAGAAAGAAAGAAAGAAAGAAAGAAAGAAAAGAAAAAAAGAAAGAAAGAAAGAAAGAAAGAAAGAAAGAAAGAAAGAAAGAAAGAAAGAAAGAAAGAAAAAGAAAAAGATTCATAATGGTTGTGGGTTACTTGTCTGTTGATCTTTTAATAGCTATGCTACTAAACTTAGATTTTGCTCACCAACATTGTCAGCAGGCCATTCTCTATCCTCTTTTGTTGCTCCTTATGGTTCTGAGATTCATTTCAACAGTTCAAATTTCCTTCCTCTCTAAATTAATAACAGAATTGGCCCAAGCCCAGAAAAGTTTAAACAGTTTGGAAAATGTGTTATTGGTAAAACTTTATGGAACTGCAAACATTAACAGAAGTGTTGTTGTTTTCCAGATGTGAATAGCTTAGAAAGAGCCATCAGAATGTAGGTGTAGTTTACCAGAAAGCCCACTCCATAAAGAGTCCTATTTATGCACATAAATGAAAGAATACATTTATGCCTGCTAAATCAGAACACCATTCTTTCCTTTGGAGGCAGGTGTACTTTACACTTTCCATATGGTCCACTCAACTAGGACTAATTATTTGATTTCTGGGACATGCAGATCATTTAAAAATTTTTTTCCTTTCGCATTTTCACTTCCTAGGGTAAGCAACAACAGCTAAATTGAGCTCAACTCCAAACAACAGAAGATTCCTTACCAATGAAAATAAATTTTTATCAGTAAATTATTAATTAAGTTTGACCATGTGGTGTGTGCAAAACTGGACTGACTCTTGTCTACTCTCTATCATCCAGTCTGAGACAGGAAAGAAGCCAACTTTGGGATTAAGATTGATGTCCTGATGACATTTTATGGCAGTAGATTGTTGTCACCATCTCTGGATTCTAGAATATTTGGGGGGACAGGTGGGATTCATGCACCTCCAACAATAAATTCAGTGAAGAATATGTAGCAATAATCAAATGGGAATTTTACTAGCTAACTACTAAAGTTGTATTTCTTGTTCTCATTTTCAGATGGAAAGATCTACGATGCTTATGTTATCTATCCACGGAACTATAAAAATAGTCCAGAGAGGGCCAGTGCTGTAGAGTACTTTGTCCACCAGATTTTGCCTGATGTTCTTGAAAATAAATGTGGCTATAACTTATGCATTTATGGGAGAGATCTGCTACCTGGAGAAGGTAAAGCTACCAACATACTTCAAGGACAGAAATTCACATTCATCAGAAGGCCAAGAGATAGGTGAACTTATCCCTCTGTTGGAAAGGAATTACAATAACTACTCCAGGCCTAAGACCAGAGCTTTTAAATATTTCTGTAGAAGAAGGAGATACTTACTCTTTGCTCCTCCTGCCCCCATGGCCAACCTGATCATGAGGTTTTCACAAGAGTGTCAGTGCTGTGAAGCCTTGGTAAGGTGTCCTGCCTAGGTGGATTTAGCAAGGCACTGCCCCTACTTGACTTCCCATGTCCACTGCTAGGATACCTGACATATCTTAATTCTCTCTAGAAAAGCTGAAAGAAGACCCAAAAATCAAAGAATTTTGTTCTAATATCCAGAAGCATTGGCTAAAATATTTGCAAGGATTCAGGGGTCTTTATGACTTTCCTTGTATTGGAGAAACATTTGAAATGTATATTCTCGCAACAACTAGAACTGTCTTCGGTTTTGCAATATTTCTGACTTGGAATATTTCTAGTAATTCCATGCATCTTTGACAGTTTGTTACAATTCTGGCCTTTCAGTAGCTGTTCTCTGCTTCTCTCTATATTTATGTCAAGTACCCATGAGCCCTCCTTACAACCCTTCTTGAATTCCTCAGAGACCAGGAAGTATTTGGAATGTGAATGAGGCAGGAGCCTCATGAAAGTAGGCCCAGTAAAGTTAATGCTTAGTAGACTGTGAATTTAAACTGGCATTTCCACTGCAAAGAGGGATTCAAGCATCTGTAGATTTAGAGGAACACATAGCAGCTGAATCTGATTTGTCCTGGAATATTCAGGCAAAGTTAATCACCCCATAAGGCTGTGAGAGACTCATAAAATGAACAACTCAGGAAAATGTAACCCAAGTTTTCTCTAGAGCCTCTCTCCCCTTGGCTACTCATGCTGGTAGAGAGGAATGAGTCATGGTGCTCAAATGCTCTTTTCGTGTTCCACATCTGCTCAGGAAGCTGCCAGGACACCAACTGTTTGTGGTGTCACACTACATGCTATGTCTGGCTGTAAACCCTTCATCTCTTTTTTTCTCTGATCCATTGACCTCATTTCTAGTTCTGCCTCTCTCCAGCCCAACGTGAATGTCAGCTCACAGATGCTCCAGCTTGTATGGCCTGCATTGTGTTGTTTTTCACCTGGGAAATTTCCCATGACCCTTCCTCCAACTGTGTCCTCTGACTTTACTTTATTTTTTTATTTTTTATTTTTAGAGAGAGAGAGAGGCACAGATACAGGCAGAGAGAGAAGCAGGCTCCATTCCACACAGGGAGCCTGACATGGGACTTGATCCTGGGTCTCCAGGACCACACCCTGGGCTGAAGACAGCGCTAAACTGCTGAGCCACCCGGGCTGCCCCTCTGACCCCACTTCAATCAAAGTAAAATCCAATCTAGCAAAACAACTTCACTCGCCCCTTAGAAAAAGTTAGTGACTGGCTGCATTGGTGCATTTCTTGCCATGCTAGTGACCTTCCGTTTGCTCCTTCAAATCCACTCTGCACCCTGACCATCCAATGGCCCAGGGTAGTGAGTCATTATGGAATCCATGTCACCCCTGCCCTCTGTTCAATGCCAGGTTTGGCCAATGGAAGCACTGGCAGGAGTGCAGAGGCAGGCATCCTGGGAGGTTGCCAGGGTAGCTGGGCTCTTCTCTCCCAAGACATGGGCTCCCATTCGCTGCCTTTAGACTCATTAGGTTCCATGACTGCTTCCTCCCCTTCACACCTGGAGGGTGGTAATGTCTCCCTGGTTATTTCTAGTGCTGGGGTTCCAAGGCACCTCTCGTTGATTTCTCTTGGTTCTGTCCACATCTTTTATAAATTGTCCTTTTATTAAACTCTCTTAAGTTAGTCCTTTTGAGTCTGCTGAGCTTCCAGTTAGGATCCTGGTTGACACAAGGTCTCTACCTGGCACCATTCAACGTTTATTTCCCTAGGTCACGCAACTACATGATTTAGTCTTTCAGCTGCCACCCTCTGAGAATATCTTGAGTGATTTTGTCCACAGTTGTATTTCTTTGATCATGCTATTGCCTTCTTGCAGTGAGATCTGAGTATTTTACACTTAAAAACACAGCAACAAGAAATCTGACCCGTGTCCTTTATTCCTAGATGCAGCCACCGCAGTGGAAACCAACATACGAAAGAGTAGGCGCCACATTTTTATCCTGACTCCTGAGATCACACACAGCAGGGAGTTTGCCTACGAGCAGGAGATCGCCCTGCACAGTGCCCTCATCCAGAACGACGCCAAGGTGATTCTTATAGAATTGGAGGCTCTGAGCAAGCCAGGTGGACTACAGTTTGGGGAGCTTCAAGATTCCCTCAAGCACCTTGTGGAAGTGCAAGGTACCATCAAGTGGAGGGAAGACCATGTGGCCAACAAACAGTCGCTGAATTCCAAATTCTGGAAGCATGTGAGGTACCACATGCCTGTGCCCAACAGACTGCCAGGGAAGACATCCAGTTTGGCTTCCCTGAGTGCCCAGGGGCAGTAGTGCTTGCTTTGATGTGCTAATGCACCAGATTTCCGTTGACCTGAACTCTTCCTGGCTGGATTACGCCATTGGACCAGACACTAGAGCAGAGGCATGAGGAGTGGGAATGTCAAGATTGTGCAGGCTTCAGGTTTCATCCATCAACTCTACTTTCATTTTCCTGATTCTGGGTGGTTGCAAAAAGCCCAGAAATTTTTATCCTTGCTCCCCCTCTCTTCAGCTCACTTTTCCTTCCTTTTCTCCCTTTGCTGATCTTTCTCCAGGTGGCCTAGGATTTCTTCATTATGCTTTTTCCACTTTCTCTCTCTTTCCTGTTTTCCTGCTCCTTATTCCTTGTCAATATTCAGCACATTGAACTTCAAACTAGATGTGTTAGAGCTAAATTTTCATGTAACCTTGAAGAACACTTAGATTCCCACAAGCAGAACTTTAGCAGTACATCTCATTCCTCACATACCAGAATATTTTACATTTTATTTGACCAGATGCTGAGTTTTATCATCTCAATGTTGCCAATGTTACTGGAGTGCCATCCCCAGTTGCCATTATAATCAAGTTTTTGCAGTTCTAAAATTTCTTTCGTAGATTTTTATTCTCTTTAGAAATATTTTTATCTCATTTTAAAAGTTACAGAAGAACAGAAAAACATGAAAGAAGAAAATAGCAAAAATTATCCATAAATCCATCATCCTAAGATAATGACTTTTAAACATTAAGGTAAATTTGAATTTGTACTGAAACATATCATTTATATAGCTGAGCTCACATGGTGTGTGGTTTTTTATATTTTGTTCTATTTTACTTCATGAAAAAAAATTGGACATGTCACTTAAATTTTAACGTTTTATTTATTTATTTTTTAAAGATTGTATTTATTTATTCATGAGAGACACAGACAGAGGCAGAGACATAGGCAGAGGAAGATGCAGGTTCCTTGTGGGGAGCCCGATATGGGACTCGATCCCAGGACCCCAGGATCATGACCTGAGCCAAAGGCAGATGCTCAACCACTGAACCACCCAGGTGCCCCAAATTTTAACATTTTAAATATTCACAGAGTTCTATTTCATGGCTGTGCACACCTGACATACCTCATTAGTTATTGTTGTATATTTGAGTTGTGCTGAATTTAAATGGCCATCATTATACGTAATTCAGGAATGATCATGTCAGTGTATCTTACATTTCTCAATTATGATTTTCTTTTTTAAATTTGAGAAATTGGTTTGTTGTAACATTTCCATGAAATCAGTAGGGCTTTTGGCAGAAACATTTGGCAAAAGTGAAGTTAAGGTGCACAGTCAAGGCCACTCCCATTAATTCCCTAAAGGAGTTCACCCTTTGCTGAGATGCTTTTAAAAGTATACAATTTTGCATTTAACTGCAAAAGAAAACTGCACTCCAGATCCTTGACAGGGAGTAAAATCTTGAACTGTCACTCAATGCTTTACAGAGGCTTGCTTGAAAAGAACTTGTTTATTTCTGTAAGGTTGCCTAAAGGATCTGTGGTTACCTATCCCTCTACATACCCTATAATCTGAATCTATACTCCCTGGATTAAGGTTGTCAGATAAAATACAAGACATCAGTTAAAGCTGAATTCAAAGAATGAAATATCATCTGAAATTAAAATTTCACTGGGAATTTTTATTTGCTAAATCTGCTTTTTTGTGGTGACATCTGATTTTATTGAACAACTAAAAAAATCAGCCTGTGAGAAGGATGCCCTCTAGTTGATTAGTTAACACCACATAATTTGGAATCAACAAGATATCCTCTGTTCTCCGCCAGCTGTGTGACCATAAGTAATACTGTCAGGAGTACATGTACCTTTAATCCAGCTTCCCTACCCACCTAGACTTACAGACAGGTGTTTGATTTATGGTCATGGAGAATTTTGGAAATGATTTTATTTTCCTCTTTATATTAGCTACTTGAATGCCTCGAGCCAAATTTGGGCTCTTTCTATAGGATATAACAAGGAAGTTATAATATCTTTATTTTTATTTTTATTTTATTTTATTTTAAAGATTTTATTTATTTATTCATGATACACATAGAGAGAGAGGCAGAGACACAGGCAGAGGGAGAAGCAGGCTCCATGCAGGGAGCCGGACGCGGGACTCGATCCCGGGACTCCAGGATCATGCCCTGGGCCAAAGGCAGGCGCTGAACTGCTGAGCTACCCAGGGATCTCCAATCTCTTTATTTTTAAATATATTTTAACTGCCCAAATTGTAAGCTACTTTGCAAATATCCAACATTTACATTTTTCTGAACATGTGCTAAATATCTCTTTGAAAGGGGCAGAGAGAGAGGAAAGGCTGTGGAAGGATACATAGGGGAATTAGGCACATTACTTTCTTTATGAGTTTCAAAGCCACAGCAGACACCAGGAGGGGTTTCGTGAATAGAATGAATTCAGTCCAACCCAGTGAGGTGTCTATTGTATGATCCTGTTACAAAATTCTGGTGAATTATAAAAACACAAGGAATTGCCCTTACTTGAGTCAAATTTGCATACAATACAATGCAGATTTTAAGTTTGATGAGTCTTGACAATTACGCATACCTGTGTAGTTACCATCCCGAACAAGAGAGATATATTTCCATCAGGGGTGCCTGGGTGACTCAGTCAGTTAAGCATCTGACTCTTGATTTTGGTTCAGGGCATGATCTCTTGGGTCATGAGATCGAGCCCCACATTGGGTTCCCCAGTCAGTGGGAAGTCTGCTTGAGATGCTCCCCCTCTCCGCCTCCCTTAACTCGTGTGCTCTCTGTCTCTCTGTCTCTCTCTCAAAAAGAGTGATAGATTATAAATCTTAAAAAAAAAAAAAAAAGAAATATTTCCATCACCTTCCCTACTGGAGAAGTTCCATCCTGATATTTCCCAGCCAATCTCTCTCCTTCCTCAGAGGCCAATAATGTTCTGATTTCTATCTCCATTAGTTTTGATCAGATCATGAAATTTCCATCAATAAAGTCAGACAGACAGTGCTGTGACTCTGTACTTTCACACAACATAACGTTTTGGAGATGCATCCATGTTTTGTATGTGTCCATACTTTGTTTCTCTGTATTCCTGACTTGGATTCCATTGCATGGCTGTACTCAGTTTAACCTCCCCCTGGTGATGGACATATGGGTTGTTTCACATGGTACCTATAGTGAATATGGAGATTGTGAATATTCTTGTGGACATGTGTTCTTATTTCTTTTGGCTCAATACCTAAGTGTGGTCCTTTTTAGGAAACTGGCAAACTGGCAAACTAATTGTACCATTTTCATTTCCTCCGGTTATGTACAAGACTGCTCTTATTCCACCTCCTCACCAATGATTGGTATTGTTAGGTTTCTTTGAATTTTAATTATTTCAGTGGGTATTCAATGAATCTCATTATGGTTTTAATTTCCAGTTGTCTGACGATTAATGATATTGAACATTTATGTCTTATTCACCAGTAAGATTCATGTGTCTATCACTCAGTGAAAGTAAAATCTTCTACACGTTTTTAAATTGTGTTGCTTCTCTTCATGTTGTTGATGTGTGGAAATTTTTTAGATATTCTGGATACTAATTCCTTTTCAGATAGATGTAAGGTGACAATTTTTCCAGGCTTGCCTCCTTGCCTCTTTCTTTTTTTCAACGGTATCATTGATTAGCAGATGTTTTTAATTTAGGTAACATTCAATTGGTCAGTTTTTCTTATATGGTTAGTGTTGTCTGTGTCTTTTCTAAGTTTTTTTTTTAATTATTTTTTATTTTTTTATCTCAAGGTCTGGAGATATTTTCCCATGTATCTTTATGAAATATTCATGGTTCCAACTTTTATATTTAGGTCTATGGTCCACTGTGAATTAATATTTGCATATAGAATGAGGTAAGGGTCAACCCCATTTATTTTTTTCCCATAGATATGCCCAATTGTTCCTGCAACACTTGTGAAAGGCTTATCTTTTCCTATTGAATTGACATGATGCCCTGGTAAAGATCAATAGGCTATATATGTGTGGATCTATTACTCTATATTATTTTCTATTTCTATGCTCATGCAAATATCACACTATCATGATTAGTATTGCCTTATTGTATGCCTTCAGGTCAGCATAAGTCCTCTAATTTTGTTCTTCTTTCCCAAGATTGGTCTGACTATTCTAGGTGATTTGCATTTTCATATAAATTTTAAAACCAGTTTCTCAATTTCTTTGAAAATTCCTCCTGGGATTTGGATTGTAGGAAATATTTAGACTCTATAATATATAGAGTCTAAAAATGTATGGACTCGGAATCCCTGGGTGGCCCAGCAGTTTGGCGCCTGCCTTTGGCCCAGGGCACGATCCTGGAGACCCCGGATCGAATCCCATGTCAGGCTCCCGGTGCATGGAGCCTGCTTCTCCCTCTGCCTGTGTCTCTGCCTCTCTCTCTCTCTATGTGTGTGACTATCATAAATAAATAAAAATTAAAAAAAATAAAAATAAAAATAAAAATGTATGGACTCTATAAACTCCACAGTTTGTACAGAATAGATATCTTAACAATGCATCTTCCAATCCATAAATATGGTATATCCGTCCATTTTTTCTTTTATTTCTCTTTGCAGTATTTTGTAGATCTCATGGTAAACATCTTGTATATGTTCCAAGGGATCTATATTTTGGTATTTGATTTTTTTTATGGTATTGTAAATGGTATTTTAAACAAATTTAATTTTTCAAATTTCCATTAGAGAATATAGAATTCCGATTTATTTTTGCATATTGGCTTATTATTCCATGATTCTGCCAAACTCATTTAGGACTTCAGCAGCTCTTTTGTAAACTTCGAAGGGCGATTTACACAAAATTATGCCTTCCATCAGAACCAATAGTTTTTATCTCTTCCTTCCCAATCTATTTGCTTTCTATTTTTATTTCTTTACTTATTCTTGTTTCCCATCTTAGGAAAAAAGCAAAGTGTTTCAATATTAATGATGAAATTACCTGCAGGCTTCTTACAAATGTTCTTTATCAGATTAAGAACGTTCCTATTTTTAGTATTCCTAGTGTTATTCATGAAGAAAGCCTGTTGCATTTTGTCAGATGCTTGATCTTATTGCCTTTATCGAGATCATTGTTTTACTTTTCTCATTTATTACACGATGAATTCTTTTGACTGAACAAAAAGAATGAAAATGACTCATTAAACCCTCTCCCTATCAGCCGTGGGTTTCATTCTTCTCTTTTGTTGGAAAGATCCTGCTACAGATCACTCTCAAAATGTACCCCGCATTCTTCCACGGGGTGAAAACTTTGAAACACACGTTCTCCTTTGGCTTCCTTTTCTTAACAGTGTAAAATCTCAGTTCAACACCTCCGCCCCCTCTCTACTATTTTCCAGGAGAGAACCCTTCGCCCACGCAGAAGGCCTCGGCACAGATCTGAGGCTTGAGGGCTTCAGCCGACGGCCTCGTCCTCACTTTGGATGACCTGGGGGAGCCGTCCTGTGTGCTCGATGCCCTTCCCGGGCCTCCGTCCGGTCTGGGGCCGCCCGGGCTCCTCCCCCTTAACCGCAGGTGGTGCCCCTCGGCGGCGGGCGCGCTCCCTCTCCCCGTGACCCCGGTGCAAACCCGTCGGCGGCCTGCAGGGCGCGCAACGAGCAGCCCCGCGCGCCCCGGCGCTCCGGGTCCCCCGCCACCGCCCAGCCCCCGGGAGCTCCCGAAACTCGCCGCGCGAGCCTGGGGCACCGGTGGCCTCGGCGCAAGGGCGACGCGCCGGACTTTCCTCGGCGCCCAGGTGGAGAGTCCGTATCCCCCGCGCGAGGGGGGGCGCCCCAGACCAGGAGCACCCCGGAGGAAAGCCGTGTGTACCCCGGGTCCACGGACACCGCAGCCTGGGAGGATTCCCGCCCCCCAGGCCCCCCCACGGGGAGAAACCCCCGACGACGAGCGTCTCTGATTGGAGCATCCCAGGCCGGGACACGCCCCCTGGCCCCGCGCGCCCCACTTGGAGCCGCGTCCCACCCACAGCCTCCGCGCGCCGCTGCCCGGCGCCCTTTCTTCCTTCTGAGCCTCCTCTGTTCCTTCTGTTTGTTGTTTCCCTTTCCCCAGCCTTCTCGAGTTGCCTTACATCTTTGATCACACGTGGGGCGCCTCTCTTTGCGTCGGGGGCGCACAGGGCTGGGGAGACGGCGGGTCGCAGTTTCTCACCCGCCTTTGGAACGCCTGTCTCCGCTGTCGCGACCCGAGTGAGTGCAGGAGGGACGGCCGCCCCCGCCCCCGCCCCCGCCCCGACCCCGGCCGCGGGGGACTCCCCTCTGAAGGTAAGGAGCGCCCCGGCTGCCAGCCGCACCCCTCCGCGCCCCCTGCGCCGCCAGCCCCGCCGGCCGGGCCAGCCCAGCCAGGGCACGGGGGTTCTGGAAACAAGATCGTTAAGGGTGTGTGCCACTATGTGTAACAGGTCTTCCTCCGCTGATGGGGGGCGGGGGTGCCCCTGGAAAACCCAGACTAGGTTGAAAATATGCGAAGTCACTGGGAGATGGGGTTAATACGTCTAACCTCCTGAACATCAGGGCTCAGCCTACCTGAAGGTGCGCAGAACCCTTACGTTAGCCTACAGTTGGGTGAAATCCTCCAGCACGACGCCTAATTCATAATAAGCGGTCGAATATCTCATTTATTTGATGGAATAGTATACGGAAAAGGAGAAACAGCGGTCGCATGGGGGTACAGAATGGCTCTAAGTGTATCTGTTGTTCACCCTCATGATCCCCAGGCCGACTGGGAGTTGCAGCTAGTGAGGATCATAGGGCATATCACTAGGATGCGAAAGATTCAAATTCAAAGTGCAAAGTATGGTTTCCACTGAATGTGTAACTCTTTTGCACCATCAATACAATCAAAAAAGCATAAATGGAGCTGTCATAAGTAGGGATTTTGTGTACATATATATGTATACATGCAGATATGCATATACATGTATATATAGTTTAAAATATTATTTATATAAGTAGATGTCCAGGTGTCTGCATATATACGCACATATATGTGCGCCCATGCACACATGAATAATTGGTGAGACAGCATCCATTTTTCCAGCTAATATAATTTCAGACCTTAAAACTTGCCCTATAATTCTTTTTTTTTTTTTTTCTAAAAAAGTGAGAAGAGCTAAAATAATCGGTAGCTTTTACAAATTAAGCACTTATCTGGCATGGTATAGAAAACTTTTAGATGCATTATTTTCTCTCAATCCTCCTGTAGGCTGACTGAAGTAGGCACTATCATTATGCTTAATGAAAGGAGGAGAACCAAAGCAGAGAGATGTTTAGTCATTTATCCAAAGGCATCCAGCTTACTAAGTAATAGATCACAGATTCACACCAAAATTTCCCTGATTCCAAAATCTCTACTTTTAATTTGAGGTGCTTCCAGGAGTTAGAACCCCAAGCAAGTTGCTTTGCAGGTTAGGAGACAAACTAATGACTGGGTGATCCCTGTCAGGTATAGACACCTGAGGTTATTGTATTAATTTCACCCTCTTCCCTTGTTCTATTCTTGGGAACCTCAGCAAACACTCCTTTTGGTGCTGTGCAGTGCTGGGATCTCGGGCGCACTTCTCATCCTGAGGACCTTGAGTGGCTTGGGAGGGTGTACATTTGGGAGAAACTGGGTTTATTCAGGTTCTGGGATAATGCGACTGCTAACCAACCCTTCCCCTCCCTGCCAGCACAAAAACACATACAAAGGCTGTGAGCAAGAGGTCTGGGAACAAAAAAAAAAAAAAAAAGAGGTCTGGGAACACGGAAAGACAGGGTCCCAGGGAGTGGGGATGAATCCAGGAGTAATGGGAATGCCGCGTGGTGCAGGTGTGTGGACAAAGGCTGTTTGGGGCACTGGCAGTTGGAGAGCTTCCCTGAGAAGGTGATCAGAGTCAGGTTGTAAGAATTGCAAGGACCCTGCAGTTAGAAGTGGGAAGGGTTCGGGTAGCAGGACTAGCACAGGCGCAGGTGGAGTGGAGGAGGCCTAGGGACGCCACAGAGATCTGTGTGACAAGGACTATGAAATGGGAATGATTCTCCTGGCCTTGCAGATGAAAAGCCTAATTCAACATAAATTCTACTTTCCTTAGAGTGAAAGCATGTGGAAGCATGTGTGTGCGCATGTGCACCTGTGTGTGTTTTATGTCGAAGATCATTTTTTTCCTCTTTGCTTTGGTTGTTTTATCATCTCAATGGCTGAGTTAAACACTTAGGCACCGAACACTGCAGAAGAAGAGTTATTTTACAAATCACTGGTGTTAAGGTTTTCCTCAAGGCAGTTTATCTTAGGAGGTGCTCAATTTTGATTTTCTGGGTAGAGTGATTTCAGTCGAGGAGATCTACATCTATTCCTGTGTGAGTCAGTGTAACGCTCTATAATCTGGGCCAGTTCACTGGTCAAGTCTCAGCTTCCTTCGCAGAAAGAACTCAGCCTCACAACTAAGGAGGCTACCAAGAAGTAGCCTTACAACTATGGGTTTCTGAGAATTAGGTTTTTTTAGAAAATGGTCACTTTTCTCAGGGTAGGGTATATGAACAGGGCAAGTGGGCAAAACCTTCCAGGATGAGATTCAGACACTCTGCAGGACCCTGGACTATAGTCAGAACGGTTGGCTTGCCCTTCGTCACACGATTTTTAGAAGAGAACTTTATCATTTAGGGAAAACTTCATGCCATTCAGTGATTTAGGGGAAGTTTGTGAATGTTCTTTGTGTGTGTGCACATACATATCTATATACATATACATCTGTGTATGTGCACATATACTTAATATGTCTTAAATGGTGAATTATTATTAAATGTGTATTTATGATATATTAAATGTACTTTTAGGTACACAAACAAGTCCGCTAGATTAGTGTCTTCCTACCGTGGTTGCATATTAGAATCGCCAGGAGGATTTTCAGGTGTCTGGGTGAGGACCTAGGTATTGTGATTATTATTTAAGATCCAGGGTAGAATGAGTACCCTAGACTTCACATCAGTTGTTAAAACGTATTTTCCAAGATATCATGCTTTAAGGAGCATTTCAAAGGTAAGATTATGCAGATGTAACAGTGGATCAGATGATCACCTAAGACACCAAACTTTATATATTTAATGAATTTAATGAATTCATCAATTCAGCAAATAATAAACATAAAATAAAGTATGTCAGTTAGTGATGAGTACTATGAATGAAAAAACAAAGCACAGTGGAAGAGGAAAGAGTGGTGTGTGTGTACATGTGTGCAAGCACATACACACACATGCTTGCATACATACACACGCTTGCATGTATTTGCACCTGAGCAATCATGCTGCTAGATTTCCATAGAATGCTTGCAGAGAGCCCTTACATTATAACTATGCTTTCAGCACACTGTAAAGGGAAGATGGGACTTTTTAATTAATTATAGAGAAATAATTAGTAGCTCTTTGAGAAAAAAAATTATTTAGACCTATCTTCATACCAAACAAGAAGATTAATTGTTAATGAATAAAACATTTTAATGTTAAAAAAAGCCCCTAAGCCATAAAAAGGAAGAAAGCATACCTTGAATATACATACACCAGACCACTGAGGGGAAAGGAATGGCCTACATGCAAAAGTAATGGAAAAATCACCAAGAAAAAGCATAGTGGAGTTGACTGCATAAATATGAAGTCTCCCATATGTGAAACAGCAAAAGAGGAATTTGAAGGGTAAATTCAATAAATTGAAAAAAAAAAAAAAACCCCGCTAAGACATCTAAGAATTGGACCAAGGTGTAAAAAAATAGTTCATACACAAGGGAATATAATAGCTAAAAACATATATGCTTAATATTATTTTTTAAAAGATTTTATATATATTTCACAGAGAGAGAGAGAGCATGAGCAGGAGAGGGGCAGAGGGAGAGGGAGATGCAGACTTCCCGCTGAGCGGGGAGCTGGAGGCGGGGCTTCATCCCAGGATCCTGGGATTGTTATTCCAGGATCATGACCTGGCGGAAGGCAGATCCTTAACTGACTGAGCCCCCCAGGCACCCTTATGTTCTGATTTATAGCAATAGAAACGCAGGTTAAAAAACAAACAAACAAACAAAAAACATGAAACACCATTAACCAATTTAAAGAGAGAATTAAAGAATGAGAATGCAGGATGCTTATGTGGGTGTGATAGATGGATATTATCTTGCACAGCTGAGGAGTATGAATTATTACATTTCTAGAATGCAGTTTGGTAGTATGTGTTTATCTCATTTAAAATGTATTCTTTAAAAAAAATAAAAATAAAATGTATTCTTTGATCATAGATTGTATTGCCATTGTCATAACACCAAGAAAGGTAGATAAATAACTAACATTTAAGTGATACTTCTTATGCACCAGATACTTTGCAAAGGTAACTCATGAAACCTTCACATCAGTTCTGGGATGTAGTATTGTTATTCTCTTTCCTAAATAAAGAAACTAAAGAGCAGGGAGGATAAGTGACTTGCCCAGGGTATTCAGCTGGTAAACAATAGGATGAGGATCCAATTCAACCAGTTTGGTGCCAGAGGTCATGCCCCCAAAACTGATCCATACCCTTTGACACAAGAAGATAGTCATGAGGTTATTTTGTAATAAAAATATCTTATAAATTATAATAGTCCCGTATCGGGGGATATATGTAGCAATTAAGGTGATGTTAACGGAGATTTTTGTGACACAGGGGAGTGTTCATTTATTACGTGGAAAATGCAGGATATGAACATTTTGAATATCTGAATTATTTGAAAGTCATATAGAAAAAGTACAAGGCAACATGTTAAAGTATTATGCATATTGAGATCATTTTCTTCTTTTCAATCTTTATTTTATAATGGCATCATATATTGGGCACATAATACTTTGGAAATAAAAAAAATTGGAAGAAAGAAAGGAAGAAAGAGAGAAGGAAGGAAGGAGGAAAGAGAAAAATTGAAAAATTATGGACTGGCAAAAAAATCAATAACAAACATAATACTAAAAAAACCCCAAATGTCCTTCATGCAAGAAATTTAATATTTATATTCTCCTATGTATATCTTATTAATACTTACTAGGATATCTGTGACATTTCCCAGAATAGCTTTTCTTTCGAAAATGAGTTCCATTATTTAATAACTTAATCTTTTAAATCCACAATAAGTACATTATAATTTATATACATACACACAGAGCAGCCCAAATATCAGCTACTTTGTATACTGGGATCTTAACATGTTTCATATTGAAATTCAGAGTTAACTCATCAGAATGCTGGATTATTTCATAGTAAATTTATTTCTCAGTAGACCTTGAAAATTAACAAAAGCCAAAACCAAGAAAAAACAGCAGTGCCCTTTATGAGGCTGTGTCAGTCTTAACCAGAGGAAACACTTTTCATTCTATTTGAGGTAAGAGAATAGATAGTTAATAATAAATGTATGTAATATGTGTGGGTGGGGGATTGATTTCAAGCCACATAACCATAGAAATATTCTAATTTGAATAGTTGGTACTTTCCATACATTCTTAACTCTTTTGTCTTTACATTATTATTATCTATTGGAAATTACAGCAGATGCTTTGTGATGTTATTCATAAAGATTGATGTAAGTGGTTTGATGGTTTTGCTGTTAAACTTCATCCAGGATTTGAACATTAACAGCCATTTTTTTTAAGTATGGGAGGTGAGTGGCAATTGGTAAGAGAATTATTTGGGACGGAGAAACTACCATGCATCCAGAAAGCCTTCATTGCTTTGGCTGATCTAATTACTCAACAATTTTGGTGATAAGCCTTCTTACTAATTTCCATTTTGGTAATGAGCAGATAGGATCTGACACTTTTAAGTAACTTGCCTAAGGTTGCAGAGCTAGTCAGGGCTCCAGATGGAATGCCAGCCCAGGGTTGTGTGCCCCAGAAAGCGAGCTCTTTCATCACGCTGTGCTTCCTCCACCCAGTGGAGCTCAGTGTGTGTTATGCAGGGAGCATGGGATTGCTTCTGAAATATTCATACTCAGTGTAAGAGTCCCACTGCCCCCTTCCCTTGTTCTACTCTCTAAATTTGTAATTCACGGGACAAATGATGGGTTGGAGTAAGGACTTAAATTCAATACAGATCTGAGTTGACGGCGTCCATGTAGATTAGACATTTGGAGTGTAGGGAATTTCTGCTTCGTCTCTCTGTTTCCTAAAATAAACACATGTGGGTGTATGTGTGTAAATACACACACACACACACACACACACACACATCCATACATCTATTCCCCTGTAACAAGTGTTAGTGCTTACTATGTGCTAGGCATTGGTCTGGACTCTTATGATACAGTAATGAACAAAGTAGATAGTTTCTAGCTCATGAAGAACTTTGTTCTGAAGAAGGAAGATGGATATTTATTTATTTAAGACTTCATTTATTTATTTGAGAGACTGAGAGAGAGAGAGACAGAGTGAGAGAGAGGGAGCACAAGCTGGGGGAGGGGCAGATTCCTTGCTGAGCAGGGAGCCTGATGTAGGGCTCTGATCCCAGGCCCCTGGGATCATGACCTGAGCTATAAAGGCAGATACTTAACTGACTGAGCCACATAGGCACCTGAAGGTGGGTCTTTAAAAAGTCAAGTGATAAATGAAGATCATGATGAGCATTCTGGTGTGATGAGAGAAAAAGGAGCACACACAGACACAAACACACCCCTATTTGGGCACACCTGCCATACATGTCTTGGTAAATTACAGACTGTCTATTGATAGACCAGTAGGTTCTCTGGAAATACTTTTGTCTTCAACTTTGATCTTTGAGGTAAGATTTAGTAGACCAGGCTCGAAATACAGCAGACTCTCTTGTATCAGAAAATTGCGCTAGTTGGAAATTTTCTGGATGCTGAAATTCATTACCTTGAAGTTTTATGAATTCTGTGTAGCTGAAAGTTCTGAGAATACTTGATGACTATATTAAAGGATGTGAAAACTTCCTGCACTGATTTCTTTTTAAAGTCTGTGTGCCAGAAGATTTTTAAAAATTCTCCTTCATGACACAGGTGTGCTTTTGTTTGCAAGTTTGGGCTGAACCTGTCTTATTCCATTTTCCAGAGAAAGCATTGGAGGCAGAATCCTAAATATGCATCATATAGAACTACTCTTGACACTTTTGGCGCTTATGTTTACAAGAACCTTAGGTAAGTAATTATAGTCATTCACAAGCATACTTAATTGGTAGTCTAGAGGGAATATGAAGGTTTCACTTTTTTTATGTGGAGGTGTCTACTGAAGATGCTGAATTTATTAAAATTAGTGGTTTTGAATTTTATTTTGAAAGTTACCACCCATTTGGTGTCCCTGGCATAGAGAAAAAAACGTTCATAGAAATGATATCAAATAAGAATTATATGGAACTACTGAAAAAGAAAACATTTAGCCCTCTGAGTTTATGTAGAGAGAGCAGGATTGTATCTGGAAACAAATTACATTTGTCAGAGATGAAAATCTGCTTTATGTTATTTAAAACTGAAAAGTTCACAGCCATCGTTATTATTGATTTTTAGAAAGTTTTACACGCATTATTTTTCTCCAAACATGAAGGCCAAGAGTGATCTCATTATTTAGGTACTGAAGACAGTGAGTGGGAATACCTTGCAGGGCTGGGGGGAAATATTCAAGTTAGAAGGACTACATAAGAAAGACTGCATAGACCGGAGAAAACACGTAGGCTTCATATCAGGTGGCAAGTACTAGTTTTAACTGAGCGGTGATGGCTTGGAGACTTTTATCAAGAAGGATTCTGTGGCTTTATAGGATCCTTTGGAGAAGAGATGCATGACTGAATAGCAAGGTTCTCTTTATGCTTTGGAGGAGCAGGTGGGAACAGAAATATTAATCTGCCTTGATCTGTTATCTAGGAAAGGGTAACACATGAGCCCATATCTCTACTTTGAAAATTACTGCTGAAGAGATAGGGAATTTAAGTGAGTGATACTTTCAAATAATTCCAGTCCAATATTTACTGAAGTGGGTCCATGTTTGTTGGAATGCAGACAATGCAATACTACCCAGATGTTAAAGGAAGGAGATAGATCTGCTGCTTTTGATATGGAATAATCTGTTAGAAACTGCTGGGTGAAAAGCAAGGTGCAGGAAAGGGTGCATCATGGGTGCCTTGCTCTATAGACATACACTAATAACCTTGCTCCCAAGTTACAATGAACTATGTTTCAGGCTGGAAAATAGCCATGCAATCCATTCTAAAGGGTTACTAAGGTCCCAGCAATTTGTCCTTTCAGGAATCGGAAGAGTACCTTTTATAAAGGGTTCGCTCTAGGCAAATATGACAATATTCTACATGAGGATTCATTTAACCTAGTAGAAGCTGAAAGACAATATCCTATTTATTGTCCAAACTCAAGGCAATTTCAAAGACAGACATCATTTCAAAGGGTCTAGGTTGTTGACCTTGCTGGATTCTTACTCTCTGTTCCTGTAAGAATGGGAGTACCTGTTCTGGGCAGCCCGTATACCTTGAATTCCACTCTTTTTTTTTTTTTTTTCAATCAAAACTCATTTCCTTTTTTTTTAAAGATTTTATTTATTTATTCATGAGAGACAGAGAGAGAGAGAGAGAGAGAGGGAGAGAAAAGCAGAGACACAGGCAGAGGGAGAAGCAAGCTCCATGTGAGGAGCCCGACACAGAACTCGACCCCAGGTCTCCAGGATCAGGCCCGGGGCTGAGGGCGACGCTAAACCGCTGAGCCACCCAGGCTGCCCTCAAAACTCATTTCTTTTTCTTGTTTTTTTTTCTCAAAACTCATTTCTAATCAACAACACCTGTAGTGTTAAGCATAAGATTAGGTAGCTGATGAAACCACTAACGGCCAGGGAGGTGTGAACGGAGTATGGTCAGTAATATTGTAATAACATGTGGTGACTACATTTATCATGGTGAGCACTGAGTAATGTATAGAATTGTTGATCTCCAACCATCTACCCCTGGCGAGTATGTAATCCAGGTTAGGTTTCAGCAAATGATAAGTACTCCCCAAAAGAAATGGTGAATGTGTCTATCACAACAAAGACACAGATATTTATGGAAGTGTTTTTTTTAAAGGTAGGCTGAAACATAGAAAGAACACATATATTCAACAACAACAGAATGGATAAATTGTCAAATATGACAACTATAAAAACTATGAGAAAAAGAACAAATCACTGCTTCTTGCAGCAACATGGATGCCTATCCAAGACATGATGGAGTAGGAAAGAATCCAGACACAGAAGAGCACATACTGTAGGATTTGTGTACTTTGTCTTATGTATAGTATATCTCTGAAACAGGAAAATAAATTGTTGTTGACATACCATCCTTTCGGATGTCAATTAAAACTGACACCAACACTTACACATGTATCACAACTTCTGTGTTAAAGTACTGAAATGTAAAATGGAGTTTCTATAACAACCAGCAAACACAAGGCTGATATTCATTAACACTTGTACTTTGAGGTAGATTTGACATCCCATGTATTCAAAGAATTCTTCTATCATTTGAGCCACTTCCTTTTTACATTGTGGTTAACAGCATTGGTTTAAACTAGACAGTTGTTTTGAGAAATAGACCCTAACTATAAAGAAGGCATTTTCTTCATGCCCTCAGAGAAATACTCTACTTAATTTAAGATTCTCATTCTCAAAATTCAGTTAAAGGGTACTGTTTGTGGGGATGCAAATTAGTGCAGCCACTGCGAAAAACAGTGTGGAGGTTCCTCAAAAAATAACAAATAGAAACACCATGCAATTCAGTGATTTCACTATTGGGTATTTATACAAAGAAAACAAAAACACTGATTTGAAAACGTACATGCACCCCTAGGTTTATTGCAGCATTGTTTACAATGGTCAAGATAGGGAAGCAACCCAAGTGTCCACCGATAGATGAATGGATAAAGAAGATGTGGTGTATATACATACATGCAATAAAATATTCCTCAACCACAAAAAAGAATGAGATCTTGCCATTCGTGACAACGTGGATGTACCTAAAGGGTCTTATGCTGAATAAAATAAGTGAGAAATACAAATATCATATAATTTTGCTTATACATGGAATCTTAAAAACAAAACAAATGAATAAACAAACAAACGCAGACTCTTAAATACAGAGAACAAATAGGTTGCTGCCAGAGGGAAGGTGGGTGGGGGGCATGAATGAAGTATATAAAGAGGAGTAAGAGTGTAAACTTCCAGTTATAAATAAGTCACAGGGATGAGAAATACGCATAGGTCAAAATATGGTCAAAGTATGGTCAAAAATATTGTAATAACATTATATGGTGAGCACTGAGTAATGTATAGAACTGTTGATCAATATGTTGTGTACCTGAAACTAATATACCATTGTGTGTTAATTATACTTCAATAAAAGGCCAAGCTGAAGCCACCAAAGAATAGGATATGGAAAGGGTCCATGAGTGCTGATGTTGAACTATCAGATATTCAGAGGGAGGGGAATGATGATCCTGTTAGCTGAAAGGAGCAGATAAATTTCCAAAGTCAGAGCATCTGGGTTGATGGAGAAAGAGGGAAGGAGTGAGGGAGGGAGAGAGCGAGCCTGCAAGAGCACTCAAGGAGGGAAGGAACAGATACCCAGGTTTGGAGTGATATTGTATTAATCAATTCTTGATGATCCACATGGTAACCCAGAGAGATCATGAACTCACACACACTCTAAGCTACATGGGAGTACCTTAACCAACCCCCTGCCTGCCCAGGGAATGGTCAGGTAAACTGACTGAGAGCAGGAGAAGTGACACTTCCGGTGAGACAGATGAGGAACCCTGAGGCCTCTAGATTTCTTGTTTTCATTTCCACGGAGATTTCCCCAGCTAGAGATGTTTTGGGGTAGGTGTGGCACCACAGTGACGTCTGTGGCCTTCCTTAAGAGGAAGTTGTAATGTATAACATTTTCTTTGAAAAGATTTCACTACATTTCTCTGTCTTCTAGCTATGGTAGGTTAAGTTTTGGTACTGTCTGTTTGGGAAAAGCTGTTGGAAATTTTGTCTACATTTATGTCCTGAGAGTGTCCTCATGTTGGTAAAAGTATTGACCCTGAAATAAGAGAACTCACAGGATTGGGACACTGAGATTGCTCAGGACTTTCTTACCAAGCTGGCTTATTCACCTAATGCATTAGGAAAGAAAAAGTTTACACTTGTCATTCTGCTTTTTTTTTTTAATTTTATTTTATTTTACTCTGCTAATTTTATGAAGAAACTTGTACTTCACGTTTTAACATCACTGCGGTCAGAGGCGAACCTTTCTATCTGAAATATTGCCCATCAGCATCTGAGCACAAGAATGAAGCAACCGCCATAAAATGGTACAAGAGCAATGAATCACATGGGCGCATTGAGCTAAATTCAAGGAATTCACCCAGAATTACTCTGCACGATTATATTTTGGAGTTTTGGCCAGCTGAGTTGGAGGACAGTGGATCTTACTTTTTCCAAATGGGGTGAGTATAGCTTCTCTTGTGTTAGTATATTTCATAGAACTCTTGGAATGAGTTCAGCAAATCAGATATACAACAATCTGAAAGGATAATCCATGTATTTACTCTCCCCTACCCTTCCTCCAACATGCATAAAGCCTTCATCATTGACAAATTAAATTAAATAGTTGCCCTTGTGTTTATCTTCTTAGTGATCTTAACAAAGGATTACCTTAATTTCTTTTAGGGGATCCTTACCAAAGATAAGTGGGTACCAAATGAAAGTCATTTTACAATTCAGCTGCTCCCATTGTATAGAGTTGCTGGGCAAATGGAATAGGTGAAGGCTCCATAGTGAAGCCTTCAGGGTGTGGTGAAAGGGGGCAACCTCAGCTTCCCTGGGTGGTATCCTCAGGCTGGGGAGAGAGGTCAGAATTGGTACTGACACATCCTAGTCCAGTTTTCCAGGGTTTGTAGAGTATCAGGGGGTAGTGTGAGTGAAGGGTGCGTGGGTTTAACAGCCAGTCACAGACCTACAGACAGGGCCAGCAAGAGAGGGGAACACAGAAGAGCTTTGCACCGCCTTCCCAGGACATACCCCTATAGCCTCTGCCAAGACACTCATAATCAAGAGTCATAAGTTCTATGAAATGAGAGAAACTAACTGAATGTTTCAGTGATTGTCACTGAACTAAGTTCTCTTTATACTTTATTTGGTAAGCTGGGAAGGAGTAACTGGGACAGGCGATGTTCTATGTAATGGCTTATTAGGCTTGATGACATGGTGTTGATCTGGCACATTTGTGGCATTGTGTAGTACTTGCATATATATATGAGTATGTGTGTATTTTTATAGAGATCTGAGACTGGCTGACCTGTGGAAGATAGCTCAGGGCCAGGTGAGTGAGTGATGGTGGTGTGCTATCAGATGTAGTAGATTTCTGGGGTGGGTCCTGATCATTATCAATAGTGCTATTGAAAGCAGAGGGAGATAGCGCAGTGAAACCTTGTTATCACTCCTGTGGTTTTGCACAAAATGAGGTCATTTTGGTTTGTTTTTATACATAGGAACTCCTAGGAGTCAGAAAGAAATTCAAGAACTCTTTTTCATTGTTTGTTTTGACCAGTGAATTTTATGTGTTCATTTAAGAGAGATAATTCTAGAAATGGGTCACAGCTAGGTCTTTCCACACTAATGTAGAATGAATACTCACCAATGGGGTAAAAAAAAAAATCTCCGCAATCTGGATTGAATAAAGGCACAATTTAAATGAAGAAAGCAGGGGCGCTTAGGTGGCTCAGTGGTTGAGCATCTGCCTTTGACTCAGGTTGTGATCCTCGGGTCCTGGAATTGAGTCCCACATTGAGTTCCCCGGGGGAGCCTGCTTCTCCCTCTGCCTATATCTCTGCCTCTTCCTGTGTCTCTCATGAATAAAAAAATACAATCTTTAAAAAGAAAGAAAAAGAAAGGAAAGAAAGAAAGAAAGAAAGAAAGAAAGAAAGAAAGAAAGAAAGAAAGAAGAAAGAAAGAGAAAGAAAGAAAAGGAAAAGAAAGAACCCTAGACGGGGCAGGAAGAGCACACTGAGAGGAAGAGCCAGCTATCCAAAAATGTCACTTGGAGACAGGTAGGGACTGTCTAATGTCTAAGGCATTAACTGTCTCCCTGTTATGGAAGGTGGAGAACACAGCCTGGATTAGGAAGGAAAAGTGGAAGCATCAAATAGAGACAGGCTGTCAGAGAGGTATGGAGAATCAGGAAGAGGAGCCCAGAGGGCAGGAGAAACAAGGTGGCTCAGTGGCTATGGTGATGAACTTTGAAGGGTCTTGGAGGCTGATGAATAACGAATAACACGAGACTAAAGTGATGTAATGAGAAGCGGCCTTGAGGTGGTTTTGAAAATTAATGGGTGGGGTATTAGGGGGTGGGAGTACAGTGCCTGGGTGGCTCAGTTGGTGAAGTGTCTGCCTTTGGCTCAGATCATAATCCTCCCTGCTCAGTGGGGTGTCTGCTTCTTCCTCTCCCTCTGCTCCTTCCTCTGCTCATGCTATTTCTCTTGTTCACTCTGTCTCAAATAAATAAATAAAATCTTTTAAAAGATAAAAAAGAAAAATCAATGGGAACCTATACAGGTTGTTTTGGACACCTAGGGGTGCTAAAGATGGGGATTTTTTTTTTTCAAATTCGGTGCACTGGTGAAGAGTATCCTGTTTCCCTCAGAGGAGTGTGTATGTGTGTGTGTACATGTGTGCATGTGTGCACAGATTTAGGTGAGTGAGCCTCTGTAATTTCATGTGGAATCCATTGAAGACCAGACTCCACTCCTGTAATCCCTCCATTAGAACGATAATCCTTTCATTTTTCAGGACTCCTCTGCTAATAATCAAAGGCCTCTGGAGACATGCTTGTATCCTGAAGTCAGATCAAATTTAAGAAGGAAATCCACCAAGAAGGGAGGAGATGCAGGAGAGAGGGGGTTTTCTATGATAGATGGGAGGGGAGGGCATGGAGATAGAGAGAAAAGTGCATGCAGAACTCTCAGGATCATGTACCAACTTGACAAGCAGCAGGATTGACTTGGTAAGGGGTCTCCCAAGAATGAGCTAGAGCTTTTCAAATCCCTTCTTGTGTGGCAGGAGTGGCTTGTGTAACCAGGAATGGATGGCCTTGTAGGAGAGGAGGCACGGTCACTGCTTTGGGTCAGTTGCCTCAGCTTCACACTGGCCTTCCAGCTCCTTGAGCAAGGACAGTGCCCACCTGTTTATCAGCATTCCCAGTGCGGTGGCAGGGACACAGAGGCATTCTGCTACGGTGCTCACCGAGTGTTAGGAACTGGGGATTGCAGATGTAGACAACAGTATGGCCTGATAGGATGGAAATATGCATGTGCTCTCTTCCTCATAAGTGACAGGACAGAAGGATCTAGAAATATATCTCTGTCCAGCCCAGAGGGGCTGAAGTCGGGAAAACATTAGATACACATGAGAAGAGGATGATGCCAATGGGATTCTGAATCCCTTCCAAAGGGCCGGTAGCTGTATTATGTTCCACGGCCATTGACTTACCTACCTTTCATCTTTAGGACAAGCTTGTCAAGGCACCCACCACTTCCTGCCCAGCCCTGACCAGTCTTGTATGAATACACCCCCGAGGGAGGGGCCAGACTCACATCGACCCTGAAAGCATAGTATTGGGCAGTACAGTATGGGAACTTGGGCGAGGTACTTAGCTTTATGTGACGATTATCTTAATTACCTCACATAAGAGAAATCGCCATCCCCATTGCACACACACGTGCAATTCCTGGAGCTCAGTAAATGCTAGTCTTCCTTCCACACTGTAGACCTGGAGGGGGACTGCAAGAGCCTGGGGTGGGTGGGTACAAATGTGTCAGACACAAAGGACAACCTAACACATGGCTGTTGTATTTAGTATATGGATCCATATATTGCATGTGCTGCTTAAACAAACATCAGGTTGCAAACATTTCCTTGCTTAGAAGTTCCTTTTTAAAAACTGTGTTAAAGTTGTTTCGTCTTGCAGACTACTAATTTATAATCAGAAGGAACAACATCAAGACCTATTCAAACTAATGTTAGCTCAGTAAGGCACGTAAAGTGCTAATATAGCTATGCAGCCACTCCACACTTGGCTTTACTCAACAGTAATAGAAGAGAAGAGGATTGGAAGAAACTGCTTAGAGAAATATAAAAACCCAATGCATATATACAAACTTCCAGAAAACAAGTTCAGGAGTTTGTGGACTTCAAAAACCTGCTGCTGCTGTCCCATCCTGGGTTAAGAATCTTTGAACTTGTCTATCTCCAAAGATCATTGAAGTTTTCAATGATCCAGACAATGTCCAGACACCCATAATATATGGTCAGCAGTGGGTTTTGTGTGTGTGTGCGCGCGCGCGTGTGCGCGCACGTAGAACTGCTCAGGTTTTTCTCTTTCACTGCCCCTTACCATTGTCCCATGACAATTGTTAAATACTTGCTGCAACTGAAGCAAAACGGGGCAGAGCAGGGTCTGGGCATCAGTGAATGAGTCTCTTATTTATAGACAAATAAGGAAAGATTTTCACTGGATTGGTTACTAAAAGGTGGTATTTGCAAAGTCTGTACTAATTATAAAATATCTTTAAATCTTTATTTCATAGAAATGATACCCGTGAATGGAAATTAAATGTCATTGCAAGAAGGAAATACAGCTGTTTTGCTGAAAAACAACTAATTAGTAAAATTGTGGAAGTTCAAAAATCTTTGCATATAAACTGTGAACATACATACTATCAAAAACTGTCCAATAGAACATCACTGTATAAGGTAATGCTTTTAAAATATTTTAATGGGCACCTGAGTGGCTCAGTTGGTTAAGTGTCTGACTCTTGATTTCAGCTTAGACCATGATCCCAGGGTCCAGGGATTGAGCCCCGTGTCGGGCTCTGAGCACAGCAGGGAGTTGGCTTCAGATTCTCTCTCTCCCTCTGCCCCTCCCCTCTTTCTTTCTCAAAAATAAGTAAACGAATCTTTAAGAAATACGTTAACTTAAGACTTGAGGAAAAAAAAGACAAAAATCCAAAATGAGGATCTGCTGGCGGAGGAGTATTTTTGTCTTGTCATGTGCGAGCTGCATGAGCCCCCCCCCCCCCCCCCCCACACACACACAGCTCAGCTGGCCTGTCTAAGCAAAGTGCCCTGGCAGGGCAGCTGAAATGAGTTCCTGCTCCAAATTTAATGTTCAATAAAAGATAACAGCTTCCTCTTCCTTGCCCCCCCTTTATTTTCCTTCTCTTTTGATAAATTAATTTTTAGGAATGCTAGCCTAAGGATTTTCATTTTCTTCTGCCACATATATTTAAAAAATTAAATTCTATTATATATACTTTTTCCCTAATCACGCAATTCCTTTTATAAAAATGGAAGATGCAAAAATGAGCAATGAAGATAGTAGAGCTCACTCAGAATTCCACCAGCCAGAGACTTTGGGGTTTGTGTGTGTGCGTGTAAACATTTGCTTTTAAAAAGTGGTATTTAAGCTTTTTAAAAATAAAAAGTGGTATTTTTAGTGGCTTGTAGTTTTCCTCTATCCACTAAAAATTATATTGTGATTATTCCCCTACATCTTTAAACACTCTTACAAACGTGGGCTTCCATTGTGTATTACACTTGTGTCTAACTAATCCTCTGGTTTGGGGTATTTGTTAGTTTCCTTGTTTCCACTATTATTTATAAGGCTAAAATAAATATCATTCCCATAAGTCTTAGGGTGTATGTATGATTTTATTCTTCAATCATATCCCTACAAGTAGAATTATTGTATCAAAGGCTATGAGCAGATTTATGGCTTTTGCTCCACATTATTAAACTCCTCTCTGGAATATTACTCAGCTATTAGAAATGACAAATACCCACCATTTGCTTCAACGTGGATGGAACTGGAGGGTATTATGCTGAGTGAAGTAAGTCAGTCGGAGAAGGACAAACATTATATGTTCTCATTCATTTGGGGAATATAAATAATAGTGAAAGGGAATAGAAGGGAAGGGAGAAGAAATGTGTGGGAAATATCAGAAAGGGAGACAGAACGTAAAGACTGCTAACTCTGGGAAACAAACTAGGGGTGGTAGAAGGGGAGAAGGGCGGGGGGTGGGAGTGAATGGGTGACGGGCACTGGGGGTTATTCTGTATGTTAGTAAATTGAACACCAATAAAAAATAAATTAAAAAAAAAAACTCCTCTCTCGGGAACTACACTAGTTCTAAACCATCTTTTCAACCACCACCACATACACTGAGAAGTCATACTGTTAGAACATTTATGAATTTGACATGCAAAATTTCTGTAATTTTTAGTAGCTTTTCCCCATTTCTTTTCTTAATAATAAATTGAACATTTTTATATATCAATTGCACCTTAGTATTACTTCTTTTGTGGATGATCTATTTTCTTCAGCTGGCATACCTTTTACTTGAATTGTTTTTTTTTAATTTTTATTTATTTATGATAGTCACACACAGAGAGAGAGAGAGAGAGAGAGAGGCAGAGACACAGGCAGAGGGAGAAGCAGGCAGAGGGAGAAGCAGGCTCCATGCACCAGGAGCCCGATGTGGGATTTGATCCCGGGTCCCCAGGATCACGCCCTGGGCCAAAGGCAGGCACCAAACCACTGCGCCACCCAGGGATCCCCTTTTACTTGAATTGTAAGAGCTCTTTTAGACAACACTATAGAGATTATATATATATACACATTCACATATGTATTATATATAACCTTACAGTATACACATATATAATATATACACATGCATAGTATTCATACATGCAGATGCACAATACAAATTATATTATTTCTATAGAAGAACAAACCTGAAAAATGTGACTCTGTTACATAAATTTTAAAGATCTTTATGGGAAAGTGATCCTGACAGAAGCCTTTCAGAAAGTTGAAGCTACAGATGATTTCCTAGAAACCTTTGTTTGCATATTTTGCTTTACCACTGTTGTGATTTTTCAGGGAAAGCTCTTATCCAAATGTTTTCTAAATGTCTAAGTCAGTCTAGTTGACTTGATTCTATTTCCTGTCATGTGTAAATATTTTAGAGTAATATAAATTTGTGAGGTTCAGTGTACTAGATTTCAAGAAGTCTCAACATGAGGATACTTAAACTTAGAAAATAGATCTATTGAGGATGTTTCCAGCTCTATGGTTAACCACAGGGTTCAGCATTCTCAGCCTAATTACAGATCATTGCCTGAAGGGAGGAGAGCAAGGAAGCTAAATCAACTGATTGGAAATAAAAATGAAGTCTTTGATATTTTAATGTGCCTTGGAAAAAACAGTTTGGGTTCAAAAATTTGACATATAAAGAAACAATTTACTGAGGTGAGGGATATATGTGAGTGCTTCACCAAACCATGCTAAGTACCCTCTGGGTCTAGCCCCAGTTGCTGCCAGCTTTAGCACCTTCAAGAGAAATCTGTGAGTGGTACATTCTCCTTGTTCAGTGTTTGTGGGAACAGTGTCACATAGTCAGGGTTAGCAATTTAGCTTCCATTTTCTGTATCTGGATTTTAGATTGCTTTAGAACCTCTTCTGTGGGTGACTGGAGGCTAGATTGAAGAAGGTGGCTTTTTTTGCTATTATTCATTCCTGTGACCCATATGGAAATTTGTGATGAAGAGACACGTTTGTGTGTGCCTATGGATTTGAATGTCCTGATACATTTGTGATCAGTCCATCAGTCCATTGTCTTCTGGTGGAAGACATCAAGGGGGTGGGTGGTCTGCTAGGTACTTGGGTCTCTGAATGATTCTGCTCCCACCTCCACTACCCACCCCCAGGATGGGTAGTCCTGAGTATATGAAATTAGATGCAGTGCTAAGTCACTGGGACATCACCTTGGAAATTGCTAGTTTTCATTGTTTCCCTTTTTCGATAAAAATCTTAACAATTTTTGAATCAATATAATGTGGTACTGCTTTTACTTAAAATATTTTAACTTTATTTTTTTTTTTGTACAAAACAGAACTGTGAAAAGATAGAGAACAATAAAAACCCAGCTTTACAGAAGAATGCAGAATTTAATGATCAGGGATATTATACCTGTGTGTTTTTCATTCATCATAATGGAAAACTATTTAATGTCACCAAAACCTTCAATGTAACAGTAGTTGGAGGTAAGAGAAATTTTAGAATCAGAAAGAAACAAATGTGTCTTTGTAAAATGGAATTTTTTTTTGTAATGTAGCACAGGAATCTAGAGGCAACTTACTTGGAGTTGTGACCACATCGCTAAGTCAAATATAAGGGTCAAGTCATTTGGGCATCATGCACCACACTGGAAGGATTTTTTTTCCGGGAGGGGTAGTAAATGACCTTTATGAAGGTGAGCCTCCCATGAGTCAGCACTCTTATTTCATGTTTGAGTAATTTGTGGAATTTCTTGTTGCTTAGTTATACTTTCACTCAACAGATATTTGTCAAGGGTGTTTATATTCAAAGAACTGTACTAAGCATCAGGGAAATAGGAAATGAAGTAAATAATATACAATTCTCGAGGAACTTGATTATAAGGCAGGAGAAGTAATAAGCTACACAGGAATACCCTAGTATATGAAACTGGATTCATCTGTGGGGTGTGAGGGTACAGAGAGAGTCCAGGAGACTGAGCTAAGTTTAAAGGTTGAACATGACAGATGGGCAGGATGACATGCTGGGGACAGGGTCTCTGGGTTTTCAATGATGTACTGCAAGTTTTAGTAGATGGCATACTGTCTCAAAGGTGTCCTTTTACACCACCTCTTCCCAGGGCTCCCACTGACGTTCCTGAGGGGGGAAGAAGGATGGATCCAGAGAAAGATAACCAATAACGATTTTCCACAAAACCACCTCTTGCCTCTTTGTCCTTGAATCCACTCATGTCACTCAGTATTCTCAAGACCTGAGAGTTCTTATTTCTCTGGGAGACATCCCAAATCCTGCTGTCCACCTATATGAATTCCAGGCTTGTGCAGAGAATCTGAATCCCAAAGGAACCAAATCTGACTTGCTGGGGGCTTCACTTTGCGAGTTTCATCTTCTAGCTCTTACCACACAATCACCACTCTGTTCTCTACCCTTCACTCTGCAGCATCACACTTGCTGAGAGGGCTTAGGTAGGTGAGGGTGCTGCAGGAGAGCTCCCCAGTCTCCCTTCCCTCCTTGTGCATACTCACTGTTTGCTGAGCACCTGTAAGCCCCAGGAATTTTCTGAGCACCTATAATGACTGTTCTGTACCTTACTTGTAAATGCCCCAGAAGCACCTGCTGTACAAGAAGGGAGAGTCTAGATCATAAAGAAAGTTGCCGGTGCTGACAGTAGGACTCTCAAGAACTTGACAACATTCAACATTCACTGTATGCTCTAAGTGTTCTGCAGTTAGTAGCTGCCCTAGGTTGTTTGAAAGCATTCAGAAAGAGGCTGAGGCGGAGAGTATATGTACCTCTAGTCAGGGTCAGAAGTCACTCAGGAACAAAAGCAGAGCTAAGCCCACAGATGTGGACACCCCCGCAGGGCCAGAACTAAGGTGAGGCAAGGGAGGCATTCAGAGCATAAGACTGAAGGGGTGTTCCCCTCTGTGCCTGCACGGGAAAGGTTGACACCTGAGAGCGAGTGCCTTGCCTACCGCATGGAGTTTTGTTGTAGGTGTTTTGTATTGTACTGTTTTGTATTATTAGGTGATCGAAATATATTCTTGAATTAAATCCCGTGCCCAATAAATCTATCTTCGAGGAGTCGAGGGGGGCAGACAGAAGGAATAAAGGCACTTCCACATGACTTTGTGTCCTACAGGTGTGCTTGTCTGCCTGGATGAACATCTTCCTCTGGTTTTTAGTTACAGAAGCCACAGATTTGAGTTGAGGGAAACCAAATGCAATGCATTTTCTCCAGTTACATTAGCTCTGAGTGGACAGAAAGCAAAACATGCAATATCAGCTGCAACTGTTACTTAAATGACAATAAGGCAGAAGTAAATGTGAAGGGATGACTCTCAGAATCTGTGTTATAGGGTGTCAGTGTGTCACAAGTACCTGACTTAGAGAAGCTCAATGCAATGCTGACTCAGTTTTCTTTTCTTCTTTCACTTTTAGATCGCAGTAAAATAATTCCTGTTCTTCTTGGACCAAAGCTTAACCACGTGAAGGTGGAATTAGGTATATTTTGACATATATATATATTCTGCATTTAAGAATGGAAGGGGGTTAAGCGAGTCTTTCAAGGCTAAATCTGATTCATGATTAATCAATATTGTGTGTGCATCACACATGCTAGGTTTAGTTAAGAATATTACAAAGGGAGGAAAAGGCTGTCATTATTTGCATGTTGCCATTTTTAGGCTGATGAAAATGAAGTCTGTTGAAAACATAGAACCGCTTGTGGTTTTTAGATAGGGTTTTGGTTGCCCTGCTGTGGCTTTTTTCTAATAGTTTTTATGGTAACTTTTAAATATGAAAATTTTGTGAAAGACTCTCTAGAAGAAGGATTCAGACTTATTCTGTGGTCTGAATATTTGATTGATAGATCAATGGGCTTTGAATCAATGGACTTAATTGTACATTTAAGATTTGTCTAGATAGGTCTTGATGAATCAACACCTCCAGTTATATATAAGTAATTCCTTTCCAGAAGGAAAGGAAGTTTAGAAATTCACATATGCTAAACCATGTTTTGTACTAGGTTATTGCAATATATTCTTAGATTAAATCCTCCAAACAACTCCAAGAGCTATTATTCCTATCTTGTGGATTAGGTGACCAAAGCCCAGAATGGTTCAGTAATTTGTCTAAAGTTAAACGAGTGAAAACTGGCAAAGCTGGGGTTCAAGGCTTTGGTACGTGTTTCCTAAGCCCACAAGTTTGGCCCATGGCCTGTCACAGTCATTTGTGGGACCCCACCTACCCAATATAGCCCGAATATGTTGCCATTTGTAGTTGTAGTTTGCCTGCTTTTGATTGATTTCTGAACTTAGCTTTATTATTTCTTTCTTCTCATTTTGTGCTTAATTTGCACCTCATTTTTCATTTGTCGACATGGAGACAAGGAGAATTAATGTCAGCTATCCTCTCTTGTAGCACATGCATTTTTAAGCTCTAAAGTTCCCTCTAATCACGACTTGAGCTGTTTATTAAAAAATACGGGTATGCCAGAGTTTCATTACTATTCAGTTCAAACATTAAAAAAACTTCTCTTGTGATTTGTTCTTTCATTTATGGATCATTTGTTCTTCTTAATTTCCATATCTTTGGGGGAATTTTCTAGTTGTTTTTTGTTGTTGTTGTTACTGACATCCAGTTAGGTTCCATTCTGGTCCAATATTTAACACTGTATCAGTTCAGTCTCATGAAATTTGTAGGTAACTTGCTTACAGGCCAGAATATCCTGAGTCTTGATGAGTGTTCCAATGCATTTGACACAAATGGATGTTCTGCAGGTTTGGGTTTTATCATTCCGTAAAGACCAATGACGTGAAATTAACCAATGGTATTGTTCAGCCCATCTATATTTTAGCTGGTCTTTTTTTTTTTAATAATAAATTTATTTTTTATTGGTGTTCAATTTGCCAACATACAGAATAACACCCAGTGCTCATCCTGTCAAGTGCCCCCGCAGTGCCTGTCACCCATTCACCCCCACCCCCCGCCCTTCTCCCCTTCCATCACCCCTAGTTCATTTCCCAGAGTTAGGAGTCTTTATGTTCTGTCTCCCTTTCTGATATTTCCTACCCATTTCTTCTTCCTTCCCTTCTATTCCCTTTCACTATTATTTATATTCCCCAAATGAATGAGAAAATATAATGTTTGTCCTTCTCCGATTGAATTATTTCACTCAGCATAATACCGGTCTTTTATGTGTTTTCTTTATCTGTTACCAGGAGCTGTTAACATCTCCAACTATGATAGTCAATTTATCTCTGTATCCTTTAGTTCTGTCAATCTTTGCTTTATATATGCTGAGGTTCTCTTATGGGCACATACAAATTGATACCTATTGAATTGATCCTTTATCATTATAAGATTTTTCTCTTTATCTGTCATACTTCTTTCCTGAGTGCCTATGTTCTCCGATAATAAATAGACATAATAGTTTTCTCTTGTTTAGGATTGGCAGGCTTTATCTTTTTTACATCCTTTTACTTTTAACATCTCTTTGTGAATCCAATACACAAGATGCGTTTCACATAAACAGCATGTATTTGGATCTGTTTTGAAATCCAGTCTGCATAGTGCGTAGCCTATTTGCATTTAATAAATTACTGATGGAGGTGGTGTGAAGCCTTTCATCTTGCTGCCCATTTTTTAGTGGGCTTACGTGTTTTTTCTTATTCTTTCCTTCCTTTTGGGTTCATAAAGTATTTTTCTTTCCTTTATTTAATCTGCTTGGTTTTCCCTTTAGCTACACCTACCATATCCTTCATTGGTAGTTCTAGAGATTGCAATATGTATCTTCGTCTTACTGCAAAGGAGAAATGTATGTCTCTGTACATTTATCACTCCACAGCTGGTGAGGACCTTGTGACAGTTCATTTATTTGTCCTCCTACCTCACTTTGTGCTGTTATTTTATGTATTTCTCTTCTGCATATGTGCTAAAACTCACAATAAATTGACCTTGTTATTGCTTTAAATAGCCCACATTCTTTTATAATTACTCAAATATTTGTGTTTTCTTGTACTCTTCATTTGTTCCTGTAGTTCCCTTGCTTTCATCTGAGATAGTTTTTCATGAGTCTGAAAACTTTCCTCTGTGATTTCTTGCAGTTTGGTTATGCTGCAGTGAGGGGAGGTACGGGGTGCACTTAGGGGCTTTAGTCAGGTGTTTGTTGCACACCTTTTACTCTAAGTGGGACTTTATCTCATAAGTACGATGAAGTACTTATGTACTTAAGTACTGTAGGCAAAACCATTCAGCCTTTGCAGCCTCTACAGCAATAATCCTGCAAGCCATGTAGCTGTCAGAATTTCCACTGGGCTCTCTTTTCTCTGTGAGATTCCCTCTACACCATGTAAACCAAAACGAATTTCTCCCAGGAATAAGATGGCTGGCTATCTCAGCTCTGATTGGAAGGGCTTTTTCCTGACTGCTTTTTCAGCTCTGCTCTCTCTCTTTGTTTTCCCTGCACTTTAAGGTCTTTAATTTTTTGCTAATTTATTTTTGTGTGTGTGATTCGTCCATTTTGTTTTTTTAGAAGTTGCCATAGGAGTGTTGGCCTGACACTCCCTACTAAACTGTATGTTGAAAAAAATTCCACTGGCTACTCCAAGTTTTAATAATTGATTTAAAGGTAAACATTTGAAGAGAAGCCGATTCATAATCTTTTTTTTTTTTTTTTTTAAATTTTATTTATTTATGATAGTCACATAGAGAGAGAGAGAGAGGCAGAGACACAGGCAGAGGGAGAAGCAGGCTCCATGCCCCGGGAGCCCGATGTGGGATTCGATCCCGGGTCTCCAGGATCGCGCCCTGGGCCAAAGGCAGGCGCCAAACCGCTGCGCCACCCAGGGATCCCCCGATTCATAATCTGATGATGACTTATAATTGCTTACCTAATGGCTCTGCCTTATACATTTTTTTAAAATTAAAAAAAAAAGGTACATATCTGTTTTATTGCTGGGATGTAGCACTTTATATATTAGGTTCACACATATTGATTGTATTCATTTTAAACCTTTGGGAAATCTGAGTTTCCAATATCAGAACATTGGCTGTCAACTTTTACATAGGAAAAGATGTAGAACTCAACTGCTCTGCTTTGGCGAATGAAAAGGATGCAGTTTATTGGAACGTGTGGGAGGAAAATGGGAAGGAACCTAACGTACATGAAGAGGACATAACAAGAATTAGGTATGTATATCTGATGTGTTATATATCACGATATATGCAAATCACATTGTATTGTAGATACATGATATAGAAAACACTAGAGTTGTGGGCATCTGGGCTCTTTCCATAGTTTGGCTATTGTGGACATTGCTGCTATGAACATTGGAGTGCATGTACGCTTTGGAATCAGTATGTCTGCATCCTTTGGATAGATACCTAGTAGTGCATTTGCAAAAGAACAACAACAACCCCCCCACCCCAAAACACCAGAGTCCTGAAAGGCTGATTGGATGTTTAAATTTTAATTATAATTTACATATTTTATAATTATAATTACCATGCTCTAAGTTGATGAATTATGCAGAAGTCTTTTGCCAAGCTCTAAACTAGAAAAAGAAGGTCAGTGAGGATTTTCCTCATCACCTTACAAAAGGAGCGTTTGATCAGTCAGGTTCTGACGGGGATGGGGATTTTATTTAGACATCTTTAAAAAAGACTAGCTAGGCCACAGCCCACAGTTTTTTGGATTTTGAAAATTTAAAAATTATTTTTAGTAATGTGCCAGAGAAAAGACCAGGTCAGGAGACTGGGGTTTGTGTAGGTTAATTTGCACACCTTGTGTGCAGGAGGCATGCCTTGCTGTGACGCCCACACATCACTGCAAGATCATGAGGGAGTCTGTAGATTGCAGAGTATCTTTCCCTGCATGGCCCTGGGTGCCCCCCCTCAGGCCATCTACTGCTACCTCTCCAGATCCACATCCTGTACTTTACTTTCACACGCATACCTTCTTTTTTTTTTTTTTTTCCGATTGTTCAAAAAAAATTCATCATCGGAAACTTGAGAAATACAGAAAATCCCAAAGAAGGAAATAGTCATTTGAAGACAGTTTTATATGTGTGGGGAATTCTTTGATAGGCATGAGATCCACTGACATAGATTTTGCCTCCTGTGCTTTAGAGGTAGTCTGTAGCTTCTTTTTAGAATGTTTATTGCAATGATTATCTTTCTTAAAAGTAAGCATGAAGGTATTTTATCAAGTATGGAAGAGTCTCCAAAGCTTGTCAGTTGTAAGTTTTCAAAGAAGCACTAATGGGCCCGTCACCTACCCTGTGACATTCGTTGTTGGCAGATTGACATGGAACATAGTTATTATGGCCGCATTTTGCTGTCAAGAGTCCATTAATGGAAATCAGAAACACCATAAGAACAGGTAAAAAAAGAAAAAAGAAAAAGAGCATTGGTGAGATATAAATATCTAGGAGGCAACTTTAGTGCAAGAAGTTTCAAATCACATGTGTATTAATACTTGCATAGCAAAAAAAAAAATACTTGCACAGCCTATGTTCTTCCAGTAACACAATAAAACAAAACATGCTACGCCTGTAGTCAGTGAAGTGTTTCTAAATGACTCTGGGACATTCCCTTAATTAGTAATGTACTGATACACTCAGGTTTAGTGAGTAGTGATCCCAGGGTGTCTGTCACTTTGGCTGCACATTTGAGGGTTTTGGTCCCTGCTTTTTACACTTCAAAACCTTCTTTGTCATCATGCCAGCAGCTCTCCATTCTTGCTGACAGTTGCCCCACAAGCTCCTAACAGTGTGTGTGGCGGGGGTCTGTCGCCTTGGCCTGTAGCAGACATGTGAATGTTGGTCCAGGGGAGCTGTGTGGCTGTCCTCCTCAGCATCAGACCTTCACTGGAGCTCTGCAGGTCCCGCTTCTAGTGACCTATTGCTAATCTTTGGAGGGATAGAAGACCAACTCACCAAACTTTGAAATAGAGCTTCAGTTCAGCTAGGAGAACAGGATGGTCTTTCTTTAGAGTTAGGTGCAGGAGCTTTTTCTGTCATCTGTTTTGGCTTCTCACTGGCCTTTGGTGCCTTACTTTGGGGTCTTTCCCTGAAGTCAGATAGTTGATATTTCTGGATTGGTGACTTCTATACCGAATTATGTTCTGAAATGTATTTGAGACCGTTCAAGGCTGTGGTGGGTGCCATGTCCCAAGTTCTAGAGACACCTGCTGCTGGGGGTGTGGCAGGTGAGTGACCCCACCTGCCGAGTGCTTTCAAAGTTGTTCCTGGCAGGGAAGCAGATGTCATGAGTAGTTGCCTGGCATCAACGACAGAGCAACTTGAATCTTTTAGGAAAAAGACAGCTTGCTGCTACTGGTCATCTAAGTTATTTTCTGATACTCTCTGAATAGCTTAACTGGTATTACTCATGTGCCTGTGGGTACGTCTGAGAATAGTATTCCTTTTTTTTTAAAGATTCCTTTTCCTTTTTTTAAAACTTTTTTTTTTTATTTTAGAGAGAGGGAGAGCATGTGAGCAGGGGAAGGGGCAGAGGGGGAAGGAGAGGATCTCGAGCAGACTCCACACTGAGCTCAGAGCCCAATGCGAGGCTCAGTCCCAGGGCCCTGAGATCATGATTTGAGCCAAAATCGAGAGTCAGACACCCAACCAACTGAGTCACCCAGGGGTCCCGAATAGTGTCATTCTTAAGTTTATTTTCAATGCTGAATAAAATAAAAGCAATCTTTAGGATTGCATGGATAAGCCTCATAAAAGTCTGTATCCGTGCCGAACCATTTGCAGCCTTGTCACTATTGGTGAAGACCTCCGTTAGGAGGAACACTAAGTAATTAGGAGAAGAGAAATAGGGACAAATCATTGAGAGAATGTTTTCTTGTGTTTTTAACTCAGCATTATTACCTTCCAGCATTTTCATTCTGGGCAGTTCCCCAGGTGGCCTGAGGAGGGCTGTTTGTGTTTGCCCTAATGCTCCCTGGAGGAGCAGAGGTTTGTGGTGGCCCACACTCTGAGCGCCCATCAGAAAGGGAAGGTTCCATGGAGCAAACAGATCCACTGCTTTTGAGTATTTGCACATATGAATTCCTCTCTCGTGGGCAATGTTGCTGGCAATAACCAAAGCCTATTGATGAATTATTTCCTCTTTTACAGGACCCTGGAAGGCAAATTGTATGCATCAAGAATATTGAGAATTGAGAATATTAATGAAAAAAATCTACTTTTTTCATATAATTGCTCTGTGGCCAGTGAGGGAGGCACAGACACCATCCACTTTGTCTTGCTGAAAAAAGGTATGTGAAAGTTTTATTTTGATAAGCTTGTGGAAGCTTAGAATGTTGCTGCTGTGAGACCCCTCCAAGATCACCACTCCCTCCTTTCACACCCCAGGAAACAAGCTCTGGGAAGTGAAGTGGTCCACTTTGTGTCACAGGCCTTCGGGCTCACCGGGGCTCAGTTGGAGTTCACTGCATGTTGATTCCATGTAGAGAATGAAAACACAAACTCTGTTCCTTCCCGCTCAGTCATACCACAGACCTAGGTAGAAACCGGGAGACAGAGATGTGTGGCTGAGCGTCGTGTGGGAGGCAGACAGGGCAGGTCTGGCACATTCACAATGATGGGAGGCAAGCTTGCAGCTCCATGGAGGATGAGGCCAATGACACTGGGTGTCCTGCCACCTCCAGCCTACCTTAGCTGGTCCCTGGGCACAGGGGGCCCTTGGGTACAGTCATTCATTCAACAAAGATGAACCGAGGCTTCCCTTCCTTGGGCCAGTCCCTGGACCTGGCAGGTAGACAGCTGATGGCTCACATCAGTGGACTCCTAAAGTTTTTCACTGCCTACCTGATGGAGCATTCCAGAGTCATCCCTCTTCGTCCTCCACCAATACAGTACAACCCAGGGCCATTGGTCCAAGACCTACTCAGAAGTGGCTTCATTTTATGGATGAAGACATGAGAGTTAAGGGCATCAGTGACTTTCCCTGGGACACAAACTGCGTGACGGAGCCAGGCGGGGAGCCTAGACGATCTTTCTCTTTCAAGACTACACAGGTCCATTTATGTTCTCAGTGTATGAGCTGAGATTAGGTTTGGGTCCCTCTGCATTTCACTCTAGTATCTTATCCTCCTAGAGACTTGCCTTCCTCAAGTAGGGATAGGCCATATAACAAGGCTTTCAGTTCAGGTCTCTGAATATCCTTGTACACATTTTTATTCTTTAAAAATTGAGGTAGAAAGAGCAGTATTCCAGACTAAAAGCAGGAGTGTAGACTAAGGGGAGGGATATGTAGGGTCGACAACTAGATGAGTGTTCAGTGTAAAAACTGACAGCTGGGCTGCGGTGGTGGAAGACACTGGTAAACTGTCTTTCATTTATTATTCCCATTTTTCTTTTTCTTTCTAGAAGATATGGCTGATATATCAGGCTACGTCTTCACCAGAGGAATGATCATAGCTGTTTTGATCTCAGTGGGAGTTGTGTGCCTAGTGATTATAGGTGTCATTTATAGAGTTGACTTGGCCCTATTTTATAGACATTGCATGGGAAAAGATGAAACATTGACAGGTAACGAATATTGGAATCCTGGGATTTCTTATCTCATGGCTTCATTAAGAAACCAAATAAAGAAACATTAATCTTCATTTCGTTTTGATTATATTGTTGTCTTAGTGTGGGGTAGAGGTTTTCCATAGGAAAAATTGATTTGAACGTATCATTGTGAACGTTGTCTAGTATCATCTTTTTTTGTGTGCTTACTTATATGTTGCCAAAAGTTGTTCTTTAATTGTTCTTTTTTCTTTAATTGTTTTATACATGTATGTCATGTTCTCCTAAATGCCCTGTGAGAGGTTGTCATTATTCACACACAATCTGGGCATCTTATGCAATGTGCACATTCAATAAACTTCATGTAAATGGAATTGCGTTGTTTTAACCTGACAAAGGAGGCTGCCTGCATCATGTGCTTGCAAGAACCCTGTACTAGAAGCAGTATGATCTGGGTTCTAGCTTTCTAGATCTGTGTTTTTATCTATGGCTGTTTCTACTCGGTGATTCTGTGTCTCAGTTTCTCTATTTCTAAAGGTGCTTTAAAGAAGTTCTCTTGATACTTGATACTTCTTTAAAGAAGTATCAAGGCCCATTACTGAATTATGTCAACTATACTTTAATAAAAAAAAGAAAATTACTGAATTAGAAATATCAATCTAATCCATTGCACTTGTGTGTGTGACTCACATAGTTCAAAAAGCAAAAAGTCTAAGAAATGATACAGTAGAAAATTTCCCTGTCAGCCTGATATTGATTGATATTGTCAGTCTGTTATTGATAGTATATCCAAAACATATGAACATAGGATCAAATTTCACTCCCATTTTAGAAACAAATCTTGGGGGTGCCTGAGTGGCTCAGTTGATTAAGCATCTGCCATCTGCTCAGGTCATGATCCCAAGGTCCTGGGGTCAAACCCCACAAGCCTTAGTGGGGAGCCTGATTCTCCCTCTCTTCCTCACTTGTGCTCTCTATTGCTTTCTCTATCTCTATCTGTCTCTCACAAATAAAGAAAATCTTAAAAAAATAAAAATAAAATAAAACAAGTTTTGGCATATTATGTACACTCTCCTGAACTTTGCTTCGCTATGCCTTGGATGCACTTCTCTATGAGTTCATAAAGTCTCTTATTTGTTAGAGTTGTACAGTGTTTTATTTTTGCAGATGTATCACTGCTTACTTGATCACCTTTTGAGTTTTTCACAACCTTTTGTTACTATGGAAGTGGTATGACGGATAGTTTTGTAGAGTCATCGTTTCATCTGTGTACAATATAACTAAAGGAAAAAGCCCCTAAATTGGAATTGCTGTCATTATTAAAGGGCGGATACAGTTGTTAATTTGACAGACATTGCCAATTTGCCTTCCATACTACTATACTACTACCATCTTTAAAGAATGGGGGTAACTTTTTTCCCATGGCCTTACCCACAACCTTTTGGCTACATGCCAATCTGATAGGTAAAGTTGTATCTCAGTTTATTTGCATTGCACTTACTATGCAAGAGTGTGAGTAATTTTTCATCTGTTTAAGGCTCATTTGCATTTACTTTCTCAAAGTACTCATTCATATCCTTTGCCATTTTTCTATTGGGTTGTTGGCTTTTTTTCTTGTTTATTTTTAGGAACTATTTATATTTTAAGGAGGTTCACCTTTTGTCTATAATAGAGATAAAAATATTGTTCCCAGATTGTAATTTGTTTTTTGACTTTGTTTATAGTAGTGTGATATGTGGAAGATTTTTTTTATTATTCTTAAAGTATAATTGACATAGTGTTAGTAGTTTTAGGTATACTTTTTTTTAACATTATGGGAGACTTTTTTTAATGAACTCAAGTTTATCCTTTTATGGTTTCTAGATTTGTGGTCACAAGTAGAAATACCCTCCTAGCTTTAAGTTATGAAAAAAGTCTCATGTTGTCCCTGTGAGATTTTTCTAGATTCATTATTCATATTTACAGCTTTTAGTTAATAATATAAAATTAACAGAGCTAATTAATTCAGCTTTGAGCCTGCATGTATATGCAGTTTTGGAGATGGAGAGAAATGCTACAACCAGCTGAGAGGTTTATTTTTGGTACCTGTTGAACAGGTCTCTACTTGCAGTGCCATATCTCAAAATGGGCATTCACTAATAGCTCTCTTTCTGATCTTCAACTAAGGTTTTTTTTCCTCTCTGTGGTGTTTGACCCAACTCACAGATAATTTGTTCAGTTCACACTTCCTACCTCCCAGTGTGGTGTGCATAGAAACATTTATAGAAAAAAAAAAAAGAAACATTTATAGATGTGATCTCCATCAGCTCCACTTAAAATGTGACCCATGACAGAGATCATTTGTGAAAAAGGCAGAAAGAGAGATATAAGTACAAAAATTAAAAATTTTGTAGCAATTTGATATTGCTGCAATATCTAAGAATGTTTTCAGTATTGGCGTATGAAGGATTGGAAATGAAAGAAACCAATCAACCCAAACCAGTCAAATTAAATGAAAACACGGTCATTCACCAAACACAGTTTGAGAAGCACTAGCCTGACTCCTTAAAGTCCCAAATAGCCATTCACATGAGGGTTTTGTTTATACAGGACCCAAAATAATTATTATTAGCTTTCAAATACCTTATCTTGAACACTTCACTTTGTCAGTTATCAAAGCCAGCAAACTCTTCAATTACCTGGGTTTAAAATAAATTTTAATATAAATTACAAGATTTGTTAAACCAGGAGGAAAATTGTTTGAAATTAGGCATTTGAAAGTTAATCAGTAGTTGAAAAACCATTTTTTCCATTTTTCATGGTAAGAGGAAAACTGTATCACTTATATATCACAACACAAATTTGACTGAATTGTCTTACTGGTTTATTACAATTAGTATAACATCATGACTCCAAAAAATGTACCTTTTCAAAAAGTGTATTTATTTATTTCTTACATCTTGATGTCTGATCTAATTACTCACATAATGGCTACTAATGGAGGCACAAGCTCTGACACTATTAAATACTGTATTTCACAGCAATCTAGCAGAAGTACTTGGGGGACCTACTTACTGATTAAACTAGGAACTGGCTCTATTTTTTTTTTTTTACCAACTTTTCCTACCTTCGATATGCATGTTAATTCTCTAGTTTTTACTAAAATGTCCTTTCTTTTATATGCACGCAATCTGCCAAGCAGTTGTCTTCACTCAACGATAGGTTCTGACTTGAAGTGCTGAACCTCAATGTTGTAGGTAGAATTTAAGATTTACCCGAAATGGAAAGTGTTTTGTGACGCTGGACAGCACTAAAAATACTGGGCTGAATTGTGGACCATACGTGATGGGGCACCACAAGGAAAATGGCCCTAAAATGGTTTTGTCCTATTAGGTTTTGATAAAGGATCCAATAATATTTAGCTTTCAACTCAGCAGCAAATTCATAATTCAATAATACAATAATATAAGCATAAATCCAACCTTTCAACTCAGCAGCAAATTCATATTCTCAGTAATACAATAATACAAGCATAAATCCAACCCCTGTACCATCTAACCAATTATCACAAGACAGGGATAGACCATTCCCCTCCCGCTTCCCCTTCTTCCTCTACCAGTCTCAAGGTAGCATCCATTGTATCATTTAGGACCTGACTCAGAATTTCCTTTTCTCAGAAAGCGTGCCCCTGGTGATCACTCCTTCCTCTATGACCACATTGATTCTGTTTGTTTTGCTTATTGTGCTACACTGTCTTGCATCTGCTCATGTGTTATTTGTAAATGTTTCCAGGTCGTTGTATTTGGCTGATTTGTCTTCTCAGATAGATTGGATGAAGGTAGAAGAGAGAGGTATATATAATTTTGTGGTTACCCAGTAAGTACAATGGTTTTTGTTATTTAGGTAACACTTTGGTCTTGACTTTGTCCCATTAGCCTCCTGAATACTCCTTCATTATCAGGAATTAAAGAGGAGCAGGTGTTATTACCAATGAAAACCTTTCAACAGACCAGAAGTTTTCATATTGGCATCGAGGGCCATATAATATTTTTAAATATCACAGCATGTGTTGCTGTAGTGTAGTGTTTAAATCACCTCTCTTGTTTCTTCCTGCTCACCAGTGTAAATGCTCGGCTTTGCTTCTTTTTTTTTTAATAATAAATTTATTTTTTATTGGTGTTCAATTTGCCAACATACAGAATAACACCCAGTGCTCATCCCGTCAAGTGCCCCCTCAGTGCCTGTCACCCATTCACCCCCACCCCCCGCCCTCCTCCCCTTCCACCACCCCTAGTTCGTTTCCCAGAGTTAGGAGTCTTTATGTTCTGTCTCCCTTTCTGATATTTCCTACCCATTTCTTCTCCCTTCCCTTCTATTCCCTTTCACTATTATTTATATTCCCCAAATGAATGAGAACATATAATGTTTGTCCTCCAATTGACTTATTTCACTCAGCACATGCAGAAGAATGAAACTAGACCACTCTCTTTCAACATACACAAAGATAAACTCAAAATGGCTGAGAGATCTAAATGTCAGCTTTGTTTCTGTCTTTGCATTTCCCAGGGGTCATTTTGAGGGTAGACATATTGGGATGCTGGTAGAATTAGGTGATATGAGAAAGCCAAGGTGAGATTTGTTTTCTACTCCTGGAACAAGGACATATTTGGGCTCCTTGGCCTTTTATTGCCCTTAAATTCCTTTACTTCCTGGATCTATGTCTTTTATTTCTCACCATCACTCTATGGTGTCAAACAGTGAGAGTCTTACGGTCCATGCTTAGAAAACACTTTGCTAATTGGTTGCTTGATTAGTATTTGACATTTGCGCATACTATTTTTTGTTTGTCTTTAATAATAATTGAATTTATTTCTTGGTTTTGATCATTTAAAAAAAATCAGAGATAAAGAATAATGCCTGAAAAGAATCAGAGCCAAAAAATACTTGATAGACCCTATGAATTACCTAGTTTAAATATTCTTGTTCTATTTTTCATTGGTCTTCTAGCAAAAATATTTTCTGTGTTCTTTTTTGAATGCTTCATTGAACTCTAATCGATATACAAGGAACTCCACATATTTAATGAGTATAATTTGATGAGTTTGGACAAGAGGAGGCTCTATTTAATTTTTCCTTTTCAATGGTTCCACTTCCATTTTTCGTGACTTTCATTCAAATTTGTACTTAAACTTTTATTTACGCTGCAATATTTAAAAGATTAAAACTTATTTATCCTAGATGGGAAAACATACGATGCTTTTGTGTCTTACCTAAGAGAATGTGGACCCGAGAATGGAGAGGAGTACACCTTCGCTGTGAAGATCTTGCCCGAGGTGTTGGAGAAACACTTTGGGTATAAATTATGCATATTTGAAAGGGATGTAGTGCCTGGAGGAGGTAAGAAAGGGAATACCAGATAGAAAACTAGTGGAGAGATTTTCTTTTTAAAAGATGAATAGAAAAAAAATAATAAAAAAAATAAAAAATAAAAAAATAAAAAAAAATAAAAGATGAATAGTTGCCTTACAAAAGGCAATCCTGGTTTGTTTAAAAACAAAGGAATGAACATGATTCTCTAAACCAGAGATAACCAGCTAAATCAATATAATCAATAGTGAGAAAACAAGCTAACTACATTGCTTCTGAGAGTGGCATCTCTGGGGCTTGGCCCTTTTACTGGGCTTCCCAGTTCTCAACCTTTGGGGAAAGGGCATTCCTTATTTATTTGTTTGTTTGTTTAAAATATTTTATTTATTTTCTCATGAGAGACACAGAGGGAGAGGCAGAGACATAGGAAGAGGGAGAAGCAGGCTCCCTGTGGGGAGCCCGATGCAGGATTCAATCCCAGGACCCCAGGGATCATGACCTGAGCCAAAGGGAGATGCTTAACCACTGAGCCACCTAGGTGCCCCCTAGGGCATTCCACTTTTACAACCAGGCCTAGAATTGGCATCTCCTGAGGCATTTATCTAGAAATGTCCCACAGTAAGAATACCTCTCTTGGTAATAGTTTGTAAAGCAGGACCAGTTCCTAATTTAATATATGATCCTTGGGACTATATGCAGTTCATTATTACCAGAAAATAATTGTTCTTAATTGGATTGACACTGGTGTGAAAATTACAGCAGATCATAGGAGAGTCAGAAGAGGATAAATAAGGGAGATTGGTGATTTGTGTCAGATTTTAGTTATGAAATTCAGCTTTTTATTAGTATCTGAATACAAATGACCATAAAACATATGTTGAAGCAAATTCCATTTCAAAGCCAAGAAATTTGATAACATTTCCATATTTGCTCTGAGGTCTTTTAGAGAAAATATTTGAAACCCAGTGTCAGAATATTTTGGGTGCTAATGCATTACCAAGGATGCAATGTAAGTGTTTCTACTGCCACCATCATTCACTCACCTGACATATACTGACTGAATGCCTTCCTCATACAAAATTCTGAGATGGGCATTGAAGATATAGCAGCAAATGAGAAATAACTGTTTTTTCCCCTCCTAGATTACAAATAAGGGAAAATACTACCAGTTAGAAGGAGAGAATATACTACTTTTAAAGAAATAAAGATTTCTTTTTAGTTCTTAAATAAAAATAAAGAATGTTTGTATGTTTAATGATAATTAGTCTGGATTAAAATTTCTATTTGAGAAGGAGTAAAGGTCTAGATCCAAAATTGGCAGTTGACCAGCCATGGGTTAAATCCAGATTTTCAGCCTTGTTGAAACACAGCAACTCGCCATATGTTTGCATGTTGTCTGTAGTTGCCTTTGAGCTAAATAGCAGAGATGAGTAGGGTGACCCGCAGGGTCTGAAATATTCACTATCTGGCCCTTTACAGAAAGTTTGTCAGCTTCTGGTCTGGAATAATGGGATATATAAATATATATATTATAATTATGATTTATATTATATATATATAATTATGATTTCAGTGTGCTCCTTCCTGCCTTTGGAGAGGCAAGGTAGCATCACGATTAGAACAGGTTCTCCAGAAGCAGACCACCTGGGTTCTGATTCTGATTCTGCCTTATACTAGCTGTGTGACTCTGGCTGAGTTACTTAACGACTCTGTACTTCAGCTTCCTTATCTGTAAAATGGTGGTAATAACAATACTTTCTTCAAAGGCTTATTGTGATGCTTTAATGAGTTGACTGATATAAAATAAAACATTTAGAAGAGAGTGTGGCACAGAGTAAGTGCCAAGTGTTCAATATTGCTGTTACCTAGATGGTTATTTCTAATAGGTATACAAAATTGAGAATAAGTGGTTTGTCTTGAAAAACTTATTAGTGAAGTAAAGTTAAGTAATACAAAATTAGACCATGCAAAATGATTTTCATTTCCCATATGCCCTTTGTGTTCTCCTTAATTACTATGCTAAATCTTGCATTTTCAGCTGTTGTTGATGAAATCCACTCGTTGATAGAAAAAAGTCGAAGACTAATCATTGTCCTAAGTAAAAGCTACATGTCTAATGAAGTCAGGTATGAACTTGAAAGTGGACTCCACGAAGCACTGGTAGAAAGGAAAATTAAAATCATCTTAATTGAATTTACACCTGTCAGTGACTTCACGTTCTTCCCCCAATCACTAAAGCTTTTGAAATCTCACAGAGTTCTGAAGTGGAATGCTGATAAACCTCCATCGTATAATTCAAGGTTCTGGAAAAATCTTCTTTATCTGATGCCTGCAAAAATGGTCAAGCCATGTAGAGCTGAATCTGAAGACTTGACTGTTCTTTCAAAGTTCTGATCTTTAGGAAACCTGAATATAAGAAAGAACTCTTGATGCTCTGGGCCCAGAGTCGATGAACCTGTTTTTACCAAAGGGTACTATTAAAAATATTGACCTCTCTGAAAATCCTACTTACAGTTTGAAGATGAAAGCTGTCATTAGGTTGCTAGGAATAAGACTTGCTCCCAGGGAAACATGGAATTCAAAAGCAATGGATCTCCCGTTTCTCCCTCCTCTATAACTGGCTACAGGTGCTCATTCTCAATCCATATTCAGTAACTGTGAGGCTGGACACGGAGCAAAATACCTTGTGCCTTATTAAAAGGGCATATCTTTATATTTTTAATATCAGTGATTGAACTAAAGGATTTTAAGTTCATGAAGAGCATTTTCTATGATCCAGTAGGTGACATAATAACGAGAATGGGGCCTTCACTGTAGCACAGGGCAGCCTACCTCTAAGCACCATGGACAGTGCCTGGGAAGTGGCAAAGGGCTGCTGGGGCTGTGTACATTAGGGGACCAAGGCGTGGCAGGACCTCAGCCTCAGGACACATTTAATGTGTTCCAGCTGTAGCTGCAAGCCAATGGGTTATTGGAAACCCCTAAAGCACTGAAAAGGGCTTGCTTAATTGGGCCTGTTTGGAGGGAACTTCCCCAAATTGTTTTATTATTCATGAAAGACACACATTTTAATGAAGGTAATTCTGTTGGGTTTTTCAAAACTGGCCTAAAACATTTATTTATTTAACAGGTATGTTTACAGGCAGGGTAGATGCCAAATCATATTTTCCATATTAGCCATTAGTCACTATTATCTGTTAGCCACAGTAAATTATGGTAGGTACTTGCTTGATTTTTTTTAAATGACATATTTAACATGCCTTTAAAGTGGAGGTGGCATGGCATGATGGTTGAGCATGAGCCATGCACTCAAGTCACTCGAGCTCAAATCCTGGGCTTGCTATTTACTTCTGTGAACCCCTAGAACCTTTTTTTTAATATAATTCATGAGAGACACAGAGAGAAAGAGAGGCAGAGAGAGAAGCAAAGAAGCAGACTCCATGCAGGGAGCCCGATGTGGGACTCAATCCCAGGACTCCAGGATCACTCCCTTGGGCCAAAGGCAGGTGCCCAACCACTGAGCCACCCAGGCGTCCCCCATAGAACCTTTTGAACCAATCTATGCCTCTATTTCCTTATCTGTAAATTATAATTTATAGTAATTTTACTTACTTCACAGGGGAACTAAATGAATAAATCTAAATAAAGTACTTACAAGAGTTCTTGGCACAGACTTAGAAGTGTATGTGTGGCTAATTCTATTATTATTATTAATTGTCACTATTAATTGTTATTATTGTTAGATGAGTTATTTAGCAGTGAATGAAAATGGAAGGCAGAGATCTGGAAAGAAAAAGAGATCTGGAAGGAAGGCAGTTTTGACTTGAGGACATTTGTATATATAGAGAAGCGTATCAGTAGGGCAAAAGATATTTCTCCATTAGACACATGAAACTTTTGACACTGGAAGACATGTGTCTTATCTCCCTAAGGTGAGCCCAGCACTGTGGGTGGGCCTTCTTGGTGGCCTTGGCTGTCATGGCTGTCTGTGGAAATCACTGAGTGAGGGACAAATATCCGCCTTACACAGAAAGTAAAGAGTTGGGTAAATCTGGAAGCCTGGTTAAAATACATGGTTGCAGCATGAATGTCCCAGAAAAGTTTAAAGCAGACTGTTTAAAACAGCTGTGGTGGAGGGGCATCTGGGTGGCTCAGTGGTTGAGCATTTGCCTTAGTCTCAGGGCGTGATCTCGGAGTCCCGGGATCGAGTCCCACATCGGGTTCCCTTCAAGGAACCTGCTTCTCCTTCTGCTTATGTCTCTGCCTCTCTCTGTGTGTCTCTCATGAATAAATAAGTAAAATCTTTTTTTTTTTAAAAAAAAAAAAAAAGCTGTAGTAGATATTGCTGAAAATTTTTAAAAACCTGAGATTAGATTTTCAGTGTGAGAAAGAGATTTACTTTTTATAGAACTTAAAATTTTGTGGGCTAGTTGGGTGGCTAAAGTAAAAATTTTAACTACTAGCTTAATGTTTTATGTGTAAAAACATACAGTTTAGGGAAATTTTATTGCTATCATCAGAGTCTCTAATACATAGACTGATTTTGCTTTTATATTATGTATGCTATAAAATGTATTGAGTGTATTTTGTATTAGATGTGTTAAATATATACATTAAATATATGCTTTAAAAGACATTTAAACCATTCGTCTAGTGCCCTTAATTTTGAGATGTTTCTTGATGCCTTTGTCACTTACGTGAAGATTCCACTTTCTCATTCTCAACATAGATTCCCACCTGTTTTAATAAGGTATGAGTCATTCAAAACAGACTCCTATATCTATCTTCTTCTGCTTTTTTTAAAATGTCAGATTCTTTGTATCTACCTTCTTTGTTGTACCTTCCAACCAGGAGCACAAGGAGATTTTCCTTCTACAAAGCCATGAAACCACTCAATACCCAGCACAGGTACTAGTTCTTCACAAGCCAGTTAATTCATATGGATATTTTTAAGTTTAAGAACAAACAGTTCCAACCAGGACCAACAAATAACTGTTACTGATAGAATAACAGCATTCTCTTCTGTCGATTCAGATGTCCTTAAACTGTGGGGTCCCTCTCAGAGAATCAGTAAACAGCCAGCTCTGTGAGATGTATAAAATATTCCATGTATATTTATTATGTACTGAAAAGGTTTATTAAAATAAAGTTATATTCTCTTAAAGCAAAGAGAGAGCTTATTACCCACATAGTCCAAAGCCTGAAATGTGCTAAGTCCAGGGACTTGACCCAGGTCACACAACTAGCTAGTCAGATGGGGGCAGAGAGATGTATCGTCTCTTCTCTTGGGAGTTGCCTGTTGGACAGTGAGTCTTGAGAGAAGTTTTTGGAGGGTGCAGGCACTTTCCTGGGACGGCCCCTTATACTAGAGGTGTCTAGAGCAGAGCCTGCCAAGAAGGATGGCTGCTTAGGACTAGCTCAGAGGAGGAAAAGGAGTATCAAGGATCTTCAGCCTTTCTTCTAGGCTACTAAGGTAAGGATGGAGGGTGGGTATGGGAAATAGCACTCAAGACCTCCACAGGATGAAAACGTACACTTGACTGGAGCATGTCCACTATGGCATCTGCCAAGATACAGGGAATCTGCCAAGATACAGGGAGTTAGACCTCTCATGGGTACTAGGAGCTCACACTATATTGATGCCAATGGTTGGCCAGGATGGTCAGTGAGGTGCAGAGAGGATGAGCTTCCCTGCAGCTATCAACATACTTGTCTGAAGCAAGGACAATGACAAAACCAGTGCCCAAGATCAAGTCCATTTGTAGCTTTAAATACTAGGAGGAAATAACTGAAGTGCAGCTCTGAGGAAGGAGACTCAGCCTCTGGGGGAAGCCATCTTTCTGAGCAGAGGCTACTCTGTGAGGGGAGCTCAGGAGCAATGGAAGGCTCTTCAAAGAGTAAGGAAGCCACAGATCTAACAGGAAGCAGTGTGTATGAGCTGTGGGCAGGCTACAGGGTCCTTCCTGCATGCTACACCGGTAATGATCACAGTCAGGGCAGGGGACTCTGAGACCAACATCTGTATTTCTGTGTCAGGTTTGTGATGATAAGCTTTTCTCTCTTTACAGCCTATCTTGCAGTTGCTCATATACACCCAAGGGTATACACCCAACTCAATAAATAGTTAAGTTTCTTTGATTCTGATTTTTAGGAATTGCTTCTTAAAATTTTGTTTTGTTTTATTATAATGTAATAATGGCCTTGAAGAGCAAATCTGTAAAATAAAAGCAAAGTCAATATGCCCTTCCATTTTTATTGTAAATGAAGATACATTTATATTCAAATCCTCTCACTTCTTACAGATAAACAGTAGTATATTACATACAATTTTTCTACCTTGCTTTCCCATTTCATAATACATTCAGAGATCATTTCCCATTTGCATGTGGTGCTGCTTCTCATTCTTTCTTACAGATACATGACACATGATTTGTGTGACTGTACAAGTTTATTCAACCAGTCTCAAATGTTTCCAGTCTTTTGCAATTTTACATTATGTTATAAAGAATAGTCTTATGCATACATTTTCTCAAATTTTGGCTAGAATATTTTGGGGATAGATTTCTAGAAGTAGCATCTCTGAGTCAGAGAGTAATGCATATGTACTTTGGCTTAGTATTGCCTTTTCATAGGGATTGTCCTTTTGCATTCCCATTAGCAATGTAAGGAATACCTACCCTTAGCTTTTGCCAGTTTTTCTGTAAAGATATTGATCTTTTTCATCTCTGTTGTTAGAAGACTTTTACATATAAGCTATTAAGACACTGCAATGTAAGTTGCAATGTAAGTTGCAAATGTTTTGTTTTCCTGATCTATCACTTATATTTCTGCTTTGCATTGGTATTTATCCATTTCCTGATTATAGAGGAATTTACCCATTCTTCCAATACTTGTGTATATTCACTCTTTAACATTTAAATCTTTAATCCAAGTCACAAAATCAACAGGGATTCAAGGACAGGGAAAATAGACCCTATTTCTGGACATGTGAGGCAGAATACACATGAGGGGAACAGAGGAATTGATGGCCGCCATTTTGGGAGGCTATCCCCACAAAGCCTACATTGGGATAGCCCATGTCCTGAAAACCTATCCAAATCCTATTAAAGTGATTAAATTCAGTATCCAGGTCTGTATTAGGAACTCTACACTTCAGGACTGTTCCCACACTCCAATTCACTTGAATCCAGTTCAACAGTTACTGAATACCTGTCATAAACAACACCTTACATTTAACCTTCTCCTTCTGTCTACCCATATCTCCTCCCGCCCCAGGTCTGCTGCCTTTCTTCCTGTTGCTCCCACAGGACACTATGAGGCTGGAGCTTCACACACCTGGAATATCCTTTTAGCTGCTTCCTATTTTGGAATAGGTCTGAGAAAAGCAGTCACACTGTCTTGGAATCCCAGGCAGATTTATGATCAGTGGCAGATCCTTTTGGGGGTCCATTTCTGGCTATAGTTGCTGATTCTCTACCGTCCTACCCTCACCTCAGGTCAACACTTATTTTGCCTTCATCCGTCCTACCCTCACCTCAGGTCAACACTTATTTTGCCTTCATCCCAAAGTGAATTTAGTCTTCACTTGTGTTTTATGTTCTCCTCTAGTTAGAGGTAGTTGTGGAGCTCTGATGTGCTCAGATGAATCAACCTTATCTTTATCAGAATGTAAGACTCTTGAGGGAAGGTGATCTTGAAGCTTAATCAATATGCTTTCTCAGCAGAACTCTTTTTTTAAAAAAAGATTTATTTATTTATTCACGAGAGACACGGAGAGAGAGAGGCAGAGACACAGGCAGAGGGAGAAGCAGGTTCCATGCAGGAAGCCCGATGTGGACTCAATCCTGGTACTCTGGGATCACGCCCTGAGCCAAAGGCTGATGCTCAACCACTGAGCCATGCAGGCATCCCTCAGCAGAGATCTTTTGAATGAGTGTGATCTCAGGGTCCTTACTAAGTTATTTTAGTTGTTCTATCAAAGGAACAGTAGTGCTCTTAATTATATGTTATATTTTGAAGCTTTCTCTATTAATAAATAGTACCAAGAAACCTTGGTGAAATTAGACTTTAAGTTTATTTCCCTCTTTGTCAATAAATTGTTGCCTTAGATAAACAGTGTGGGAGAGTGATTTCTTTCCTCTTCCAGAGTTAAAAGTAGTCTTAAGAGAGGCTTAAGCCTATATCATAGGGGTTACACTTTCAAAGGTTAGTTTTATAAGATGAAAGAGAAAAAAAAAGTTGAGAAATTGAGTGCTAATATTCTTTACAGGAAATTCCTGTAAAGGAAACAGGCTTACTCATTCTTTCAACTAAGCCTAACCACAAAACCTTATCTAGTTGAGGTGGTTGGTCAGAGAAGAGTTTTAGATGCTTCATCTTCAGGACATTTACTTCTACTGATACAGATAATTAATTTGATTTTTCTCTGTATAACCATAGATTTGGCAATGATAATGGTCATTTGCAAAATAACAAATGTTTTCTTTTTTTCTCAAGGCATAACTCATTATTCCCAAATATGTGTGAGTTAAATGGTTGTTGTGTCTTCTCTAGGGATTTCTCTGGCTAGGAAGAGAAATATAGTAGAACTCTTTGAAAATTAATATTCTCCTGTGTTCTTTGGATATAGAAGCTGACAGTTACTGAAATAAGGAGCCAAAGTTCCTTCCTCTTTTTTTATGTCTTAAGAACAGGAAATAAATGTAAGAATTAGTACATTGTTTTCACTAGATTTCCTAACCAGAAAATATAAGTTGAGAAAAGAGCTTAAATAATTTTCAAAGTGAATTTCTCACATAATTCCTTTTCATGAAATCTTTATCAAGAAAATTTACATATCTCTATTTATGGAGTCTTCACTTTATAAAAACATCATTGTTATCAGATAAAACTATAGTGACTTGAGCATTTTGTGGAATTGGCTAAGAGTAGCAGGAATCTAGATATTTGCCAAATTCTGTTTGCCTTCACTTGACCATAAGATCAAGTGAGTGAGGGATCCCTGGGTGGCACAGCGGTTTAGCGCCTGCCTTTGGCCCAGGGCGCGATCCTAGAGACCCGGGATCGAATCCCACGTCGGGCTCCCGGTGCATGGAGCCTGCTTCTCCCTCTGCCTGTGTCTCTGCCTGTATCTATCTCTCTCTCTCTCACTGTGACTATCATAAAAAAAAAAAAAAAAAAATTTAAAAAAAAAAAAAAAAGATCAAGTGAGTGAGAATAGGCACACACACTGGATTTTCTGTAGTTCCCAGACAATGAGGTATAAAGCTAACATAGAACATGTGAAAATAAAAATAAAAATAAAAATAAAAATATAAAATAAGTAACAAGAGATGGTTGCTGGCTGGTGCAGTGGTGAGGAGGGAAGGATGGAATTCATTATGCCAATAGCCAGACAAGGTCTCTCTGGAGACAAAATGCAAAATAATACATGAGAGAGCCAAATCAAGTCCCACAGGGTTTTGCAAACCGTGGTTGGAATGGATTCCTTTTTTTTTTATTTATTTTAGAGAAAGCGCGAGAGTGTGTGATGAACAGGGGGAGGGGCAGAGGGAGAGAGAGAAAAATCCTCCAACAGACACCCCACTGAGCTTACAGCCTGATGCAGGGCTTGATCCCAAGACCCTGAGATCATGACGTGAGCTGAAATCAAGAGTCCAGCGTTTAACCGACTGAGCCACCCAGGTGTCCCTGGAATGGATTCGTTTTCTCAAGTGCGGCTGATGATGATTGCAGCATGGAAATGGCATTCTCAGGTTCACTTTTTGGGAAAATGCCTAGAGGCATCTAGAGGCTGGAGATGGGGAGATTTAATTCTTTGAGTTAAAGGAAAGAAAGGTGAAGAGGAGACCACATCTTGAAAGGCAATTGCTGATTCTGCCTTGTTCCTTGACCACAGTTCTTCTAAGAAGAGCCACCAGTTGTCACCAATGGGGATAAACAATGCAGTGACTCTAGTCTCCGTGCCTGGCTCTCTTCAAGATGCTCCACCATCCCATGAAGCCTCTCCTCCCCTGCGCACGCTGTCCTCTCAACAGGTCAGCAGCCAGTACTCTGGTCCCCACCTGGGCAAACTGGTCTGGATGGATCCTCCACCCTGCACGGCTCTGAAGCCTCCTGTCCAAGGGATTCCATCTCTTCCTACTTCCTTCCTCTCGCTTGTACCTGGCCCGCTCGCCTGCACACTCATTCCGCTCATAGCCAAATGGTGTCCAAGCTCTGTCATTGTCAACAAATGCTCAGACACCACGTCTGGCTTCCCTGCACAGTGTAAACTGTGGACCACACAGCTTGTCCTCACCTCTCACATTCCTTCTGCTACTACCTTTTCTTGTGCTTCTCTCCATCAGCTCACCCCCGGCCTCCCTGCACAAACTGATTGATCTATTGGAGCCATATATAGAGGACACTTCTTAGTCCTTATCATGCCAACTCTGTAGCTCCTGACACTGACATCCCATTTTTCCTCCAGACTTTCTCTGTGCTTAGGATCAAGATGGTCTCCATGCTCTGTTTCTTTTCTTCCTTTTGGGTTTATCCTTTTTCATTTCAGCCTTGGCTCTGACCCACCCTCTCCAGGCTGGTGTTCTTCAGGGAAATCTGTCTGCCCTCTCCTTGCAGCTTACAGAGGCTCCTGGCTTGAACTCTTCCCCCGCTGCAGTGCCCCCAGAAGCATTTCTTAGTTCCTCCCAGCTGCCTTTGTGGTGCTCCAGCTGGATCTCCAAAGGCACTTTAAGTTCAATGTTTCTGTTAGATAAACATTAATTATTAATAAAAATTATAGATATTAAAATTTCTTCCTCCTGCATCTGAAGATGTTGGAGACATGGGGTGTGTGTGTGTGTGTGTGTGTGTGTGTGTGTGTGTGTATTGGAAACTGGTCAGAAATGAAGAATTTCATAAGATGAGGAAAGCCCAGTATTTTATTTCTTTTTTTTTTCCAGTATTTTATTTCTAAGAAAAGATAGAGGAACCTGGAAAGTAAGGACCTAGGAAAGTTGAAGGTGGAGGCAGTAGTCACAGGAATATCCAGCGAAGACAGGGAGGGGTGAGGGGAGGAAATTGGCTGGTTAGATGTGGAAAGAGAGGGAGATTGATTTTGTCAGCTTCCTAAAGAACACGGGTATTGTGTGAATGTTTCTAAAGGGCCAGTGGACATTTCGTGTAACTTTTTTCCTTTCCCTCCCTTCCTCCCTCTTTCTTTTCTTTGTCTTTCTTTCTTTCTTTCTTTCTTTCTTTCTTTCTTTCTTTCTTTCTTTCTTTCTTTCTTTCTTTCTCTTTCTTTCTTTCTTTCTTTCTTTCTTTCTTTCTTTCTTTCTTTCTTTCTTTCTTCTCTTTCTTTCTTTTCTTCCCTCCTTCCCTCTTTATTTTTTCTTTTCTGTCACCACCATATTGGTTTCTGTCTTGCATTCTCCTATAATTGTTTATTTGCATGTTTGTGTTGACAAAGACTCTTTTCATGACCAAATTTTGGTCAGGCTCTCTGAGACCTCTCCTCCACTAGGCCTTGAACACAGCCTCAGTCATATGTCTGGTCTGCCCAGTCCATTCTTAGGAAAAGTGTCCTGCTAAGCCATCCTCCCACCTTTGATGTCTAAGCCCCTAACACACCTTGCACAAGAACTCTGTTGGGTCAATTTCGTAAGAATACCTCTACACTCGATGCCTCCTTAGTTAATTTTCTAGCTCCTGACTGCCTACCTTGCTCCTTGGTTATATCCTCCCCTATTCTTCTTGAATTTTGAATTGAGCCTGATTTCTCTCCTCTATCGCAATATTCTTGAATAAAAGTCTTTCTTACTATTTCAATTTTTTTATTTTACATTGTTCTTCACATTGTGACAGATGCTTGAGGACAGGGACTCTACTATTTGTTTGGTCTCACCCCATTATACATGGGTGGCTAAGCGGTTTAATGCCTGCCTTTGGCCCAGGGTGTGATCCTGGAGTTCCGGGATCGAGTCGCACATCAGGCTCTCTGCATGGAACCTGCTTCTCCCTCTGCCTATATCTCTGCCTCTCTCTCCTCAATTAGGCTACATCTCACCACCCATTACACACTATTCTGGATTGAATGTGTTCACTCCCAAATTCATATGTTGCAATTCTAACCTCCAAAGACACAATAATAATGGTATTAGGAGGTGGGACCTTTGGAAAGTTGCTTAGGTCATAAGGGTAGAGTCTTCATGAATAAGATTAGTGTTTTTATAAAAGAGACACCAGAGAGATCTTTAGTGACTTTTACCACATGAAGACACAGTGAAAAGGCACTATGCACTAGATACAGGGCCTTCAGCAGATTACAACCATGCTAGTGACTTGATCTTGGACTTCCCAGCCTCCAGAACTGTGAGCAATACATTTCCGTTGTGCATAAGCCACCCACTGTGTGGTATTCTGGTAAAGCAGCCCAAATGGATGAAGACACCCACCCAATGTCCTTATCTTTCATCTTTTATAAATGGCTTGAAAATTCCACTGGCCACTCTATTGATAAGAGAGACAAAAGTACCATGAACACAGATCAGGTTCTCATTCCCTCTCTTCAGGTGATCCTGTCCCTCACTTTTTCTATTTCAGAGGATTGTTTACCCCCTCCCAACCCCATCCCATCTTAACTTTAAAAAGCCCAGGCCAGTATGAGAGTGTTTTAGGGCAGATTTTTAGGTAAAATTCTTTATTCCTACAACCAAGCTGAAGAGTGATACACACAGTAAGACAGTGACAACTTTTCCTTTCTTATTTGCGGAACAGAGAGTCTATTCTCTAACAGTTAACACAAATAATTAGTAAATAAGATAGACACGTGGACATTCTCAAGCTGTACACATATGAGCCATAGCAGAGGCTTCCATAACTGTGGAATCCTGACATTTTTAATTAACATGGGTCACCTTTTCAGGAAAAGTTTCATTTAAGTTTTCAAATGACTCATGGAAATACACATTCTAGGTGATAACATAAAAAAAAAAAAAAAAAAAAAAGAAGAAGAAGAAGAAGAATTCCATGAAGAAAGGGCACCAAAAGAACATATGGTATGGAGCAGAGGTCCAAGTGTTTCCTTTGAGCTTGAGATACTCTTCCTCCTTCAGACGTATAAGAAATGACACATGCAAAGAGACTGCTACACATCATTGTGGGCATTTGGGTAGGACCCGCCCCTTTCAAAGCTTCCTGTGCGACTTGCATTTTGGTCACTGGTTCTGATTTCTTCATTTCTCATTTCTTGACTTACAGAAATGAAGACGATTCTCAGGGAGGAGCTCTGAAACACGAGGTACCACAGCCTGGCAACGCAACAGACTCACTGAAGTGATGACAGGACCCAGGGAGAATGATGCTTTCTTTGGGCTGGATTTTTCTTTGGCTTGTCACAGGAGAGAAAATTAAAGGAATGACTACTTCAGGTAGGGTTTTCGCTTATCATGTTCACTGTGAGTCTTGAAGTCAATATTTGAAGTGACAGATAGTCTGATATATCAGCAGCTTGACCTATTAATGCAGAGCATTTCCTTTCTGCTGTTGAGATGGGTGCAGGAAGACAGAAATGACTGGGGTGAACAGCTTTCAGCTGATACCAAGCGTCAATAAGGAGCCCAGTTATGGTAGCCAGGTGTTCAGTGGGAGCAGTTGAAGAGGAATGAGGAGTGGTTCAGTCGTCTTTAATAGTTAAGTGCTGCGGCTACTAGCCAGCTCAAGTCCACTGGGAGGGCATTAGAGCCTGACCTTCTAAATGGAAGCAGTGAAGAAGACAGACAAGGGAGCTTAATTCCTCATTAAATCATGTACTCTTTATAAACATAGGTTAGAGTTTGATCTTTATTTCCTCCAGTTTTGTTGACATGTAAGTGACATACAGCACTGCACAAATTTGATAGATAGCAAAATGACTTATGCGTATAGTGAAATGATTAGCACAATGAGTTTAGTTAATATCCATGATCTCATGTAGCTACCAAAAAAGAAAAAAAGAAACTTCCTTGTTCGTTAGTTGTGATGAGAACCCTTAGAACGCATTTTTTTAACTTTCAGATCAACCATACAGCAGTGTTAACTATAGTCACTGTGTTCTCCAGTATGTTCCCCTTACTTATGTATCTTATTACTAGAAATGTGTGCCTTTTGACCACTTCATCCAATTCCCCCACTTCTCATGCAGCCTCGGGTAACCACAAATCTGATCTCTTTTATTTATAAGTTTGATTTTTGTTTTGTTTTGAGACTACATGTAAGTGACATCATCTGGTGTTGGTCTCTCTGGCGTATTTCATTTAGTATAATGCCCCCAAGATCCATCTATGTTGTTGAAAAAGGCAAGATTTCTACCTTTTTTTTTTACCACTAAATAATATTCATGTGTGTGTGTGTGTGCATGTGTAATACATCTTTATCCATTCATCTGTTGATGAACACTTATTTCCGTATCTTGATTATTGTAAGTAACGCTACTATGAACAAAGAGGTTCAGACTGTGTCTTCGACATACTGTTTTCATTTCCTTCAGGTATATTCCCAGAAATGAAATTTCTGCATCTTATGGTAGTTCTATTTTTAATTTTTTTGAAGGAGACTCTACTCTTTTCCATAGTGGATGTACCAATTTATGATCCCAACAGTACTCAAGGGTTCCCTTTTCTTCGCCCCCTTGCCAGCATTTCTTATCTCTTATCTTTTTGTTGATAAGCCAACCTACCAGGTAGGAGGTGATATTTTACTGTGGTTTTGATTTACAGTCCCCTCATGACTAGTGATGTTGAGCACGTTTTCACGTACCTCTTGGTCAATTATATATGTTCTTTGGAAAATGCTTATTCAGGTTCATTTCCCATTTATAAGTGGCTTATTTGGGGGTTTTGTTTGTTCTTTTTTTTTTTGTTTTGCTTTTGAGTTGTATGTATTCTTTTTATATTTGGATGTTAATCAGGCATATTTTATTAGATACATGGTTTGCTTACTTTTTCCATTCTATAGGTTATCTTTTCATTTTGTTAATCATTTATTTTTTTAAAATATTTTATTTATTTATTCATGAGAGACAGAGAGAAAGAGAGAGAGAGAGAGAGAGAGAGAAGGAGAGAGAGGCAGAGACACAGGCAGAGGGAGAAGCAGGTTCCATGCAGGGAGTCTGATATGGAACTCGATCCCGGGATCTAGGATCATGCCCTGGGCTGAAGGCAGGCACTAAACCACTGAGCCACCCAGAGATCCCCCTGTTGATCATTTCTTATGCTGTGCATAAGCTTTTTAGTTTGATGTAGTTCAGCTTGTTTATTTTTTCTGAGATTTTATTTATTTGAGAGAGAGAGAAAGAGGACCCTGAGATCATGACCTGAGCTGAAGGCGGACGCTTAACTGACTGAGCCACCCAGGAACCCAATACTTGCTTATATTTTTTATTTGGTTGCTTGTGCTTTAGATGTCATATACAAAAACTCACTGCCAAGAGAGAGATTTGTCTTCTAATGCGCCTCCCTTTCTCTTTGTTCCTTGTGGTTTTCAGATTGCCTCACCAAAAAACTGCTCTGGGAATATTCTTCAAGGAGTGAGGAGTTTGTCCTATTTTGTGACCTAACAGAGTTACAGAAATCCCATTTGCACCACAGAAGTCAACTCTTACCAACCCAAGGCTCTGAAAACTTGCCCTGCAGTGGTCATGAGGACCTATCTGATGTCCAGTGGTACCTACAAACTCAAAATGGTGATTCATTAGGGGAAATAACTAACAACTTTCCTCACATCACCCAGGACAAGAGCAACCTATGCTTTCTGACCGCAGGAATAAGTAATGCTGGGTCATATATCTGTAGACCTAGGATCCGGTACGTCCCAAATGCATTCTTATACGAAAACATTCCTAAGCCCTGTATTACCTGGATATAACATCTATGTTCATAGGCCTTTGTTAACTCTCCTAGGATCCCTCAGGATGAGGCCTGTTGTATCAAGACCATCTTAGAAGTTAAGCCTAAGACAAATCTATCCTGTATACCAAATAACTCTGTATCACAGCAATATCTTCTTTTTGGTAGCATTGCCAAAATTAATTGCCCTAGCCTCAACTGCCAAAGTGATGCACAAAGTCCAGAGGTGACCTGGTACCAGGTAAGAATGATTTCTCCAAAGAATGATTTCTCAGCTTTGGAGCTTTATGGAGTTACCATAAAGTATCATTTTTATGGTAACCTACCCATAGACACTTTATAGAAACGTGGGTTTGAGGATCTGAGGTCTAGAGCTTTGCAAATACTGACCTTGTGCCTACAGAGAAGACCTAACTTTCTAAAGTGGTCACTCTCATAGGTAACCACTGGGAACCATCTTTTTCATCCATGCCAGCAAAATTTCTAAAATTCAAGTGTATTATACCTGAGGTAAGACATAAACTTATGAGCATCAGCCAATGCAGAAGACCAGATAAGTTCCTTCCTATTGTCTTTGGAAAGCAATGGGCATTCCTATGGGGAAGGGAGCTACAAACAAGTGAGTCCTGGAGGGTTTCTGAATAAAATAGGAGACTGGAATGCTTTCCAAAGAGAGCACATCTGGGAGGACAGTTATGGCAAACGCAGATGGCCCAGGTAACAGGTGCCTTGCAGAAGTGAGACTGGGGTGGGGGGGAGGGAGTACAGTATAAAGAGGAAAAAGGGGCAGGGATGAGGAAGAGGCAAGTTTCCTAATGATTTTGAGTTATGAACCACATGTGAATAAGCTTCATGACAAAAACAATTCTTATTGCCATTGTGTCTCACGATTTTTCCAAGTGCTAACAGATACATAAATGTCACATAACCCCATGTCAACATAGCCTCCTGGTAGTTGACCTCGTGGTGGCAGAAACAAAGAATAGAATTTCCATTGCCTCCTGTAATTGTAATAATTGTTGAAAGTCTAAAACTTTGCCTTAAGTAGTTGTGTATAACATTAAATTCGACTTCAAAACATATGTTTGTTAATATAAAAATATCTTTTTAAAATTATTATTTATTTATTCATTCATTCATGAGAGACACAGAGAGGCAGAGACAGGCAGATGGAGGAGCAGGTTCCCTGTGGAGGGCCCGATGCGGGACTCGATCCCAGGACCCTGGGATCATGAACTGAGCCAGAGGTAGATGCTCAACCACTGAGCCACCCAGGCGTCCCCAAAATTGCCAATGATCAGTTATGCCAGTGGCCATGTTTATCTGGTGGCTCTACACACTCCAAGACTCAGCAATCAGAGAGTCCTGGTGGTACAAGCACCAGGGTATGAGAAGATATATCCTCACTTGGTTCCCTTGAGACCTGCTGACAATGGGTAGACAGGTGTCATCATGTCCACTATAGAATTAATATACAGAGAGAGAACAAGTGATGTGATGTGCTGTAAGTCTCACATTTGTATTTTAAAGTGACACTAAAAAAATGTTGGCCTCCATAAACTCCTAACTTAAGAAACATACAAATTTCGTAACCTCTAAAATGAGGTTAGGCAGCAAAGTCCATGGTTCTGTTCATTATTTTCAGTTCTCTTAAGAACAAAACTTCTCTTGATTCAAAAGTATTTGTGATCTGGGCTGACAGATTCCTAGCCATGTCAGGGCCGGCTGTTCCTAGGCCAGTAAAGCAGGCTTGGCACCCCCCCCCCACTCCCCCGTCATTTCAGATGAAAACACATTTAAATTTTCAATCATTGTATCCCTGAAGGCAGTTTTCATTTTCAGGTAAACAGAAGCCACACAATAGCTGTCAGTTTTCTGCCTGTATCTCTTATAAACAAAATCCTAACGGTGTATGACATTCACAGAAGGAGGTCTGTGGGGTCTCGATTTCACATCTCTGGGGTCTCAATTGCAACATCAGGATGTGCTTAGCAGTGAATAGACATCTGTCCTAAAAGTGGGTGAACGATTATGGCTCTTATCAAAATTGTACTTTCTGATGCAGATTTGGATAGGTCATTATTCATGTGATGTTTCCTAATTGCATGTATGTGTGCACATGCATACACGCACATGTGCACACACGTACATACACAGGCACGCACGCACAGACCTTATGGAAGGAGTGTATCACTAGAAGTGGTGATACTAGGCAGCAACTAAGACATGAGGCTCCTTGCCTTCATGCTAAACCCCCGGCACTCAGGTGATGGGTGGGTCGCATCCGAGCCACCTCAGAAGAGATGACATATGCTAACACTGGCTGAGCAGATGAAAACATGGTGCTATTGAATTCAGATGAAACTCCTGGCCAGGGATGCCCCCGTCAGATGTACAGAATATGCCACTGAGATAAATCCAGGGGCTCGAGGCTCTGGGGGTTTCAAAAGATTTTTAATTGACCCATCAAAAAAATGTAGGCTTGGAGATTCTTCACTGAACTATTAAGTGACCAAGAAGTCAGAATTAAAATGAATTATCTATTATTTACTCAAGAAACATTTTCTCTATATTTTGCTGATTTCTAAAAATATAATTAAAAACTAGCTGAACAGGCATCATCTTAAATAAATGAGAATTGCATTGAACGAGAGGGCATTTTATGTTCTCTGGCTAAGCAAATCTTGGAAGTAGGCAAAATTATAACAGGGCAGTGGGGTTGGCATTGAGATACAGGTGTTGGTGATACAGGTGTCAGTGACACTGCTGTGACCTCTTGTCAGTTAGACTTGTGCCCTGAGTAATCTTTCCATTGGTGCTTTAAGACAATCTCACTCATAGGCCACACTCACTGGCCACAATGATGACGGAGCTGCTGCATCATTTGAGCCCTGCATTCCATGGAATGTGCACACACAGACCTGCCACTTCTCCTTCTCGGTTCCTTTATGGCCTCCTCTTCTCATAGTCACTAGTACTGCCTGGCATCCCTTGAGCCTAGTGACATGGGGAACTGCTGAGTTGGTGAGACTGGCTAGACCTAAAATCAATGTGGTTCCAAGTAAGGAATAAGTACCAATTATTTTGACTGGGTTTCTGAAAAGTATTTTCAAGGTCAATATACTGGCCCATTCGGTGATTCTCACTGTGCAGTCTCAGAGTGCTCATAATCCTGCACAACCTCCTAACATCTGTTCAATGCTATAATCCACATGTTGCTTAACTAATAGTGAAAACAGAGAAACTATTTTTTTTTCTTTCTTCTAAACAGTGTATCAATGTGGTCTACGATTGCATTAGCTTTGGGACAGGTCCCTTATGTGGTTGATTCATTCTTAGTTGGCAGGTAGGGTTTGTTTTTTTCTTTTTCACAAGAACTGCAGTCAGGCCAATTCAGCTTTGTGCTAACAGAGTAGAATTGTAACCCATGTTCATGATTTTACATGTATTCCTATTAAATTCTGATTTGATGGTTTAAGCTCATCATTCAACATATCAAGAGGTTGGCATTTTGATTTTGAAATCCACCATGTTAGCCATCATTCTCATATTTGTGTGACTTGTAGATAAGATGCAGACATGATATTCTTAGCAAACATTTTGAATGGCCTGGTACTGAGCCAGTCAACTCATCTATTAACTCTAGCATGATCCTTTTAGTTACATACAGTCCCTTAATCCACAACTTGGGAAGTATTACTGTTCAATTAACTTTAAAAAGTCACCTAAATGTTGACTCATTCAGCCCGTATGTATCTATTTTTATTTAACAAAGACATCATCAGAGTATTTTCCAAATGACTCACTATAGTGAAGCCAGAACATCTATTATATTTCTATATTCCTCTGAGCCTCTGGTCTCTTCATTTTATCATGGGAGAAAATTACAAGACTGGCATGAATGTTGGTAGTGAGTGCAAGCTGGCTGATATTAACCCACTTTTTTAAGGGCTCATAAGCCATTTGTCCAATAATCCATTCAAGACTTTGGCTAGAGATGAACATCTAGCTTTTCATGATACTTTTCATAATGTACCCTTTTCCACCTAGAAGATAATTATTAGTACAGAATTTATGTAAAAGTACAATGCTGTCAGTTGATGGATAGGGCAAGAGACTGAAGTGCAGGAAAAGGTAGATGGGCAATGGAAGCAGAAGCATGAAGGACACATCGTGTGAATGGTGAGTGGCTCAGCATGGTAGGACCAGAGTGTTCCTGAGAGGTGTGGTTAGAGCTGAACACAACGGTTGTACATTGGTTATGTGATATGGTTATTGGAGGTCCCTGCTGATGTGATTGAACTTTATGAGTGTGAATCCTGATCCAGGGAATGAGCAGTGGGAACAGAAAGAAGTTGGTGGATGTTAGTGATATTTTCAAGAATAAAATACAAGGTAAAATACTTCAGGGGGACATAAAAGAGATGACTCATGTTTTGGGTCTTTCTGGCTCAAATATATTCACAACATTTAGCAAGTTGAGAAAGTAGACATTAATTCAATGAGGAATGAGAAGAGGTCAGGTATGCAGATCTGGACATAATGAGTGATTAAAACAGTCATGGAAATGTCAAGTCCATCAGGGAGGGTAGGGCTCGAGATGTCCATACGGGGAGTCCTCCCAGACTAGGTAGCAAAAGCCCCAGTAGGAGCTCCACTGTGTTGTCCAATGCTGGGGAGCACCACCCCCACAGAATAGCACCGTGTGTATTGTACTCCCGAGAGGGGCTGCACTGGACAGTAGTGTTAGAGCTTGATGATACTGGCTGGAAATATTTCAGTAACTGCTCCTACTAGAACACATTTTCTGTGCTCTTCTTGCTTTACACATTCCTTTAGAAGTCCTGTTTTACTGTCTTCCTTGTTTCTGCAAGCTTCGCTTGTGTCTAGAACTTACTGAAACAAGTCATACATGTTCACTCTGAGATGTTCCTCCTTCTGTATTTTGTTCAAGAGTGTGGCACAGCTGAGCAAAACAGCCCCATCAGCACCTCCCTTCCTACTGAAATCATTTGCTATCATCTTACTGGAGTGGGACTCCCATCGTTCTTGACACAAATTACCTCTCCCTTATGTTTTCTTCAATGTTTCCTTTTAGTTCCATCTTATTAAGTCTTAATAATACATATGAAGTCACGCTTATTTTTTTACATTTTTTAAAATTTTATTTATTTATTTGAGAGAGAGAAAGAGACACAACAAGAGAGCACAGGAGTAGGGAGGGAGGGGCAGAGGAAGAGAGAGAAGCAGACTCCTCACTGAGCAAGGAGCCCAATGCAGGGCTTGATCCTAGGATACTGGGATCATGACCTGTGCCCAAGGCAGACCCTTGACTGAGCCACCCAGGCGCCCTCATACTTAGCTTTTTATGAGAAAAAAAAATCAGGGCAATTTTGATTTGACCCATCCCCCCTGTGGCACAGCTGAGGTCTCAGCCCACGACTCTGCAGCCCATCACTTCCTTGTGTGATTCATGACACATCTCTGCTCCAATTTCTGCTCTTTGGATGTGATTCTTGTATTCTCTAGAGTTTTATTTCTGACTTTTACCCCATGCCCTGACCCATCCTTTTAAGAGGTCCTTGACCCCTGAGATCAGCTGATTGATATTTAACCTGGTCTGCCTCACTTTTTTTTTTTACTTCCGGCCTGCCGTTGCTGCTCTCTGACCTGTTCCTTGCCAACCTACTGGAAGTCCCTTCTTGGGCCACAACAACCACACCAGAGACTTGGAGTAGGGGAATCCCTGTTCCTCTGAGTTAGCAGGTGAAGTGGAAGGGAAATTCCTCAATGAGAACATGAAACTCAAGAGTTAGAAAAATTCACATGGATGCTCGGTCCTCTCAGTTACTGGCTCTGTGATAGAGAGCCACACACAAACTCCAGAACCTCAGTTTTCTCATAGAGTCTGTGCAATCCAAGTCAGGGGATCCTTTGAGTGAATCATATGAAATAGTACATGAGAAAGGATTTTTTAATCTGTATAGATAAGAAGTACTTATTTTGTGATTTTGTTTTGTTTTGTTTTTTGCTTATCTCTTTGTTTTTGACTGCTGTGGTAAGAGTCATATACTCTGGGGGCTATTTGTTGAAGATTGGAAGGCCATGTGCTACATGGAAGTCAGGGGCTACAGAATTATTGGTACAGTGATACTTCACCATTTAACAAATATTTATTTAGCCCCAAGTATGTCCTAGCCCCTAGTGATACAAAGGTGATTACATGGCTCTTATGCTTCAAAACCTTTCAATTACACATACTTTATTCATTCATCATTTACAAAGAGCTCACTGTTGCTGGCCTGTCTGCTGTGTACTAGAGACACAAAGACCCGATCCATCTACATGCATCAGCCTCTTCCTTTTGGCCTTATTTCCTATATAGAAGCTCCATTTCAAAGGTTTCTAAGATGGCACTCAGCTTCAACGGAGTGATTCTCACATATTCCTCAAGGCTCTGACTAGCCCAGAGGGAGCATCCCTGCTTCCTGTGAACAGAGACAAGGCTGCCCAAGTGCATCATACTCTGGCTTACTGCTCAGGGGTCTGCCTTCTTCGACTGAGCACTCTCTCAATCCTAGAAAGCAGTCATGACTCTGCAGTCTTGATTGGAGGGACTTCTGTTTATTCCTGCCAGTGTGTCCAGGAGCAGTGATGTGTCTTGGCACAAAGGCTGTCTCAACAACGATAGAGGAAGAGGTAACCGTGCACATAAATTATGATCAGAAGGCTATGTGCAATCATAGAGGTCTGGGAGCATGAGAAACTGGTTCTGCTGGGAGAGCGCCTGATTGCTCCCACCATGAGAGTTACCTCCTGAGTTGGAGTTAAAGACTGAGCTGCAGCCGACCCAGTTGGGGGAAGTAGTGGGAGAGATGTACACACACATAGATGGAGAAAGAATATGGTTATTTAGGGAGTGGCAAGTGGGTGGAGGGGCAGTAGCAGGGAATGAGAGCAGGAAAGAATGGCAAGTTCAGCTGGGGGAGAACGTTAGACCTTAGAAGAGTATCCCTGATGGATATGCTAAGTAAGAGAGAGAAATGTTCCTAATTGCAGTTTAGCTCTCACCTTAGTTTGGGTCCACCATGAGCTCATTGTTTGTCACTCATCGGTCATTCTTTGTCATATCTAGGTATTCCTGTTTAGTTATTAACTTAATATTTTAAATTCAAATTTCACCTTTTTTTAGTTAAATTTATTTAGAGAAGAAACTTTATCTTAGCCTCATTACACAAGAAATTATGTCAATTTCCACAAATGTAAATACACATTTTTTTTTTAATTCATTGAGGTATCAGCTACTAAAGGAAATGAGTTTTCTATAATGTTCTCAGAGGCCTGAGTCATGCTTTGAGAAATTCTAGGCTAAATAACTCTTTGTGGGTTAGTCAGATTTGGTGCCTCGATCTTAACAGATAATGTAATTGTATCTGAAAACGCCTCTCATGAACAAATGCGAATCTTACAAATACAGTTTTTGAGCAGAAGCTCTTCATAGCGTGGGTGATGCTCTCATTTGTGAAGTTTTTCTGTTGTTGTGACGAATATTAATAACAAATCTCTGGTTAAGGAAAGTTACTTATTTTTCTTGTCCCCTGGATTAGAACGGAAAACTACTCCCTAAAGAAAGGAGCAACCCAATTGTAGTGAATGAAGTTTATGAAACCAACCAGGGCACATATGTATGTGATTACACTCAGTCGGATAATACAAGTTCATGGATAGTCAGAGCTGTTGTTCAAGTGAGAACCATAGGTAAGTGAGATTTTCATTTCCAGATCTGGGATTTGAAGCCCCATTACCCAATTAAAGTTAACTTCCTTTGGCTTAGTAATGGTTTACTTTTTTGGGAAAAAAAAAAGATAATCATATACTGGTAGTCATGTGAAGCCTTAAATGTGGGAAAACATTAATTTTCCCATTAACCTAGATTCCAGCCCCCAGAGAAGGCCTAGTTTTGGATCATATTCAAATTGTCACAAGTTGGGTTTTTCCTGCATTGACAATCCCTGGCTTATTTTTGTAATAAGTTTAAAAAATAATGTTAAATATTTCATACATAGCAGTAAGTGACACTATGAACCTATTGCCAGCTTTAATACATGTTCATGTTTTTCCACATGTTTAAAATCTTGCTTTTTCTGTAAAGAAACAAAACATTGCAGGGACAGCTTGAGACCTATGCTTTTATCCTTTCCTGCTTCCTCCCTTCCCAGCTGTAGTCTAATCTTGTATACATTCTTCCATTTATATCTTTATGCTTTTCTAAAAATGTAGGTAGGCATTAAAAAAATAGAATATTGTTTTATGTTATAGAATATGTTTTGTGTTAAAAATATATGTTATTATTCTAAGGTATCATTTTGTCAATTTACACCACCCTCAGCAAGGAGCAGATTCCCATTATTCCCAAATAATGTTTGGTGTTGTCACACTTTTTGATTGATGTCAAGTGAGATCTCTCTCTCTCTCTCTCTCTCTCTCTCCCTTTTTATTTTTTTTTAAGATTTTATTTATTTATTCATGAGAGACAGAGAGAGAGGAGAGAGAGAGGTAGAGACACAGGCAAAGGGAGAAGCAGGCTCCATGCAAGGAGCCCGATGTGGGACTCGATTCCCGGTCTCCAGGATCATGCCCTGAACCAAAGCGGCGCTAAACCGCTGAGCCACCCGGGCTGCCCCCTCTCTCCCTTTTTAAATCCCAATTTAAATTTCCATGAAGTTTGATATCTTGTTATACGTTTGTTGGTCTGTTAGGTTTATTCTTCTGTGGCCTGCCTAGTCTTTCTACTGGGACCTAGTCTCTCCACTGGGTCATTCTTACTAGATTAACAAGTGCCGACATGAATAAATTGTATAATGCAATTAATTTAAGCATGGCTTTTGCCAAAACACAACTGAGTCAGTCATTCATGCTCTGCATTAAATAGCTACAGAATGGTTGACTCAGCTCATAGTAAATACATTGATTATTTTTACCTCCTTTTCTTTTAGTGTAATGTACAAATTACATTAAACATGCTGAGGCCGGGATGCTTGGGTGGCTCAGAGGTTGAGTATCTGCCTTTGGCTCAGGGCTTGATCCTGGGATCCTGGGATCGAGTCCCACATCGGGCTTCCTTTGGGAAGCCTGCTTCTCCCTCTGCCTATATTTCCACCTCTCTCTCTGTGTCTCTCATGAATAAATGAATGAAATCTTTAAAAAACAAACACACACACACACACACACACACACACACTGAGACCAAGTTAACCACTTCTACCTACTTCCTGGATGTCAGTAATTTACATGCATATTATATTGCTTCTTGGGGGAGAAGTTAGAATGCAAGTACCCCACTTGCACCATTTGCTCCCTCCAAGGGATGTGTGATTGTTCTTCACTCAAGGCATGATAACTCAGCCCATCAAATTTTCAGGGGCAGAATCTGGTTTTCCCTTTCTTCCAAGGTATGCCTTACAATATCTGTTGCATCCTCTCAACCAAGCATTCCTGTCTTCCTCATTCACTCCTTCATTCTTTCACATATTCATTTTTTACACAAATATTTGTTGAACATCTAATATGTATCAGGCACTGGGCTTGGTGCTAAGGATGTAAGCATGAGTGTCTGGACATTTTCTGTGACCGCTCAGAACTTCCCACTTTGTGGGGCACACAGGTTATCCCAATGCATTGTAATGAGTGGAGAGAAAGCAGTGGGGCATATGGGAGGCCCACCAAACCCACACCTGGACCCACCATGTCCAAGTGAGAACTGAGGGGCAAGCCCAGACCAGAGCAATGAAGATGGTCAAGATGCCTTTCCAGGCAGAGGGAACAGCATAGTCAATGTCCCGGAGATGAGAGAGCACACACAGTCTGGGAAGAAAAAGAAGGTCCACTGAGAGTGAGTGTCTGGAAACAAGACTGACATCACACTGTTTTAGTGAGTTTGAACTTCATTTAAGGAGCAATGGGGAGCTTTTGAGGGTTCTAAGCAGGAGAGCATCATGAATAGATTTGCCTTTGAGATAGATCACTCCATCTGCTGTGTATAAAATGGGTTTCGGGGGAGCAGGAATGGAGAGAGCAATGACTGATGGTGGCCTGAACCAGGAGTTGCAGTGGGAATGCACTGAAGCAGACAGACTCCATAAATACAGAGGAGGTACATCTGAAAGGATTTGGGAATTGGCAGTGAGGAAGAGGGAAGAGGTGGGATCCAGGAGAAAAGAGTTGGGTTTTAGGTTGAGCTACTAGATAGACATTCTGTTAGGTACTGATGGAGGGAAGCATTGCATTGCATAAGTAAGAGCTGACCTAGGGCACAAATGGGGGAGCAGCAGGTTTGATGCACATTCTAAAAAGATGCTCCTGATTGCTCACTGCACAGACTTAGCAAAGGTGATGAGAAATGGCTATTTGTGCGTCAACAGAACGTGATGATGGATTTAATGTGTAGAGAGAGAAACGAAGGATGCTTTTGTTTTGTGGCCTAGTTAAGTTGGTAAACGGTGACACCAATTCATGAAGCAAGAAAAGGCTGAAAAAGAAGAGGATCTAAAAAGAAATTAAGGATTAGAGTTTTTAAAGATTTTATTTATCATGAGAGAGAGAGGCAGAGACATAGGCAGAGGGAGAAGCAGGCTCCCTGTGGGTATCCCTATGTGGGACTCGATCCCAGGACTCCGGGATCACGACCCGAGCCAAAAGCAGATGCTCAACCATGGAGCTACCCAGGTGCCCCAAGGATTAGGTTTGAAAGGACTTTCAGTGATCCAAATCCCAATGGCAAGGAAGAATTTGGATAAACCAGTCTGGAGGTGTTAGGGCTGGAGATGAAATTTGAGGGTGGTCAACATGATTATCTAAAGCAAAGACTGAATGAGGTCACCTAGGGAGTTAGTATAGAAAGAAGGCCTGGAACTGAGGCCTGGAGCATTGCAATACTTGCAGAGGTCGGAAGGAAGGAGGGAATCCCCAGAGGAGGTGGAGCAGGGGTGTGAGAAGAGAGGAAAACTGTCCCAGGGCAAGTGACTAAAGAATGTCGGGGCAGAGGGAGTGACACTCTGCTTCAGTGGTGATGTTTGAGAACTGGTCATTGGGTTTGTGCAGATGGCAGTCATTCTTTACATAAGCCAGTGGGAGGAAGTGAAATTGATGACATAGGAGAGAGAGATCATTTCGAGGTTCAAGACCTTTTGTAGGGAAGAGGCCTAAAGAGTGAACAGCACCACAGCAGAGAAAAGGGAGAGAACTGATATTCACGAGAAGCACAGAAAGCAGAGCCCCCAGACACACACCTGGAAACAGCAGAGAGGCAGAAGGTGAACTAGAGAGCAGAGAAGCAGGGAACCAAAGGATGAGAGGGTTCCCAGAGACAGTGCTCAGCAGTGTCCAATGCTGCTGAGAAATAAAGCTGAAGAAAAACTCAGTTGTGCCCAGTGGATTGAGGTGCCAGAAGGTCACTGGGGACTTTAGTCAAAGCAGTTTCTGTGGAGTGATGGAATCCAACTCCACAAGAAGTGAGAGAATGGAGATGAGCACAGAGCACTGTTTCAAGGATCTGCCTGGGAAGGAAGGAGAATGCGTGCCACAGGGAAATGGGGTGCAGGGATTTTTCTCTGTTTTAAGATGGAGAGACTGAGCATGGATAAATACCAATGGGAAGAAGCCAATGGGAAGATGGGGCAGGTGAGAGAGGAGAAAGAGGCAAATATACAGGGGGAGAGATGGAGTATTTGAGGGAAGGAGGTCCCCAAGAAGTAAGTGGACCATGCCCAGAGCAGAGGTGATGAATTTTCCCTTATCAAGAGATGGGACATAGTCAGGAAGAGTTTGACCACAAAGCCCCAGTTTGGCAGTTTGTGGCAGGAAGCTGAGGGATAAATGAGTAATGGAGTTCCCGACTCAACTTTATTTTGAAATAAACCATGTACTTAGTGATGGAGGAGGTGGACTCCAGTCTAGGTGATGTGAGCATTTTCTCAGGTGCGTTCTTCTTCCGGAGAAGAAGCCAGATGGTACGAAAAATAATCTTGTAGGAGAAGACAGGAACGGGGGGGCTCAGGTCAGCGATGGTTGAGCAGGGCTGGTGTGGAAGTAAAAGCACACCCTGGTGGATGAGGATTTACCAGGATTTACTGGTATTTCATTAGCACCCGTGACCTGATGTCATGGTCATTTGGGGAGGTTCATTTCTCACACGGAAATCTAAGTTCCCAGCCTTAATAGAATCCGAATCAAAGTTGAAGGGGGATCTGCAAAGCATTTAGATCAAAGTGCCACTTGATGCACACACCTTCAGCAAGCAGGCCTTCAGATTTCCCAGTGCAAATAGTAATTTCTATTTTCATCTTTTAGTGAAAGACACTACTCTCAAACCAGATATTCTGGATCCCATCAAGGATGTGCTGGAAGTAGAACTTGGTAAGGTGGATTGTATTATCTCCGTTGAATGACCTGTGCTTCTGGGAGCAGCTCTAAGTGTGATATAAGGAAAAGAGCCTTGGGATTTTTTAAAAAAATTATTTATGAGAGACAGAGACATAGGCAGAGGGAGAAGCAGGCTCCCCACAGGGAGCCTGATGTGGGACTCGATCCCAGGATTCCAGGATCACAACCTGAGCCAAAGGCAGATGCTCAACCACTGAACCACCCAGGTGCCCCAAAGAGCCTTGGGATTTTAAGTCAAATAGAATTAAGTGTGAATCGTGGTTGAGCCACTGGCTACCTTTGTGACCTGATAGAGTTACTTATTCTTTCTAAGTTTCAAGTTTTAAATATGTAAATAGATGAAAGAAAACTGGCCTCATCTGGATGCACTGAGAAATGTAGGAAACTGTATGTTAGGTGACTAGTGATTGGACATGATCAACAGATTTTAGATTCTTTCTTACTCATCCCAGAAACAGGTGTTATATGTATTAGGTCCATTGGTTAAGTCTGTAAGTTTAACCAAATTACCAATCTGAATAGCATGAATCCTCGCAAACATGGTATTTGGTGTGGCCTTTAAGACAATTATGGAGGAACACTGTATCTCCTGCTCAAGTAACTCATATTCCTAAGTGTGTCTTCTTGTGGGTAGGAGGGGCAAAGTGATTTTCCTCTGGTCCCCTTGTATTTTATCAACCTCAATAACATCTACACTTTCTCACACAGTAAAATGAGAACTGCTCTATTTAAAATCAAATGCTGGTTGTTGCAGTGAAATAAATGCTCTTTTAAATGCTAAAATATTTTTAATTACAGAAATGTAAAAATAGAGACTATGGTTAAATACCGCTAGATGGCGGTATTAGCGTGTCCTGATTCTGGAAATAGACTGCAAAACCAGCGGCATCACAAGGATGCAAGGAAGGAGGAAAGAAACACAATTAATGATTCAAACATAGCTGAGCCACGTATGGTTTCAGTGAATTTGAAAGTATGACAGGGTAGGGGGACAGTATTAGGGCGCACAGATGATTTTTGAATGGAGTCTTTAACCGTTTCAAGGTGAAAATTTGAGTTTGAGGCAGTGTATCTGGATACCCCTTATGGGAAAAATGAGTAGAAAGAGGATAAGTGTAATCATATGCTTCCCAACTGTAGTGCTTTGCTCAAGAAACTGCTGAATATTTAAACAATTCCTTCTTTAAACTACATTACAGTAACCTGACAATGTTATTTGAACATGCAAATATTGGTGAGCAGTAAAATGTTCTTTATGACGCACCTTGTACTCAACATCAGCGTTGAGTGAGTCACCATCACCAGTGACTCCTCATTTTGTGGAGTCAGTGACTGAGGGGATTCCTCATTTTGCTGGGGTCTATCCTTCAGCCCCATCAGAATTCTTCGTGCTATGCCTATATAGTCGCAGGTTTGAGATAGAAGTATTGCCCATTGGAGATGAACAGACTTGGTCTTACTTGTTTCCAAATGAGAGTCAGGTAGATGTTGGGTTATTTTTGACAATCTCTTTTACCTGCCAACGTGATTGCAGTAATGAGCAGTCTGTGGTTGGAGTCTTCCTCCTGCGCCGGACAAAGCGTTCTCACGGACTTCCTTCCTATTTTCTGTGTCGCCTTCATTTTTAGGAAAGCCTTTAACTCTTAACTGCAGGGCACGATTTGGCCACCAAAGGGACTTTAACCCTGTAGTGAAATGGTACGTTAAAGATTCTGACCAGGAGAGTGAAGTCCCAACACCCGAGACGATCAGGTAAGAAGGAAATCAGCAGACTGTTATGCTCCGCAGCCCACCCTAAATGCTTTCACCTTTGGAAACCTCCAGAACGGCCCCCCAGAGGTGAGCCAACAGGTGCAGCTGACGGAGTGGCCACTCGCGCAACCTAGTGGTGACTAGAAAAGCGCGGAAATACAAAGGGCAAGTTCATGTTAAACAGCAGTTTCTGACCAGGCCGTATTATGAAATATTTAAGTTGTGAAGTTCGGTTTATAGCAACAGTTAGATGAGGCTGCTTGAAACATCAAGCTGACAGGCAGACAGACGTAGCGACCCACGCAGCCTGAATAGAAGCAGCACGTCCAACCAATGGGGAACGAAGGATGCCCTCCTCCTCATTTTCCCCAGTACCATCCATTGAGAGCCCTGGTGAGTTCAGGGATCCACATGTTAACAGCCTGGGATGTATCCAGAGGAAAGCGCACAATAATGCGTCTGACCAAAACTATGAGAAGTGAAGAATAGTTGAAGCAATCCAAATGGAAAAGGAGATGCAGACATGGGATAGCTTTCTTGACATCCTTGGAAGCCATTATGTTTTACGGAAACTAGACTTAGTTTGTCACCCTCTAGAACTCAGGACCCCCATTAGTGGACAGAATTTACCGGGAAGATAGTTTGGCTCAATAGAAAGGAAAACTCCAGCTATTCAGAGCTATCCAATACCTCACGAAGCTAGATGCTGGTCCCTGGAAGGATTAAGGGAGGGTTTGGATCCAATCTGTCAGGACCATCGCTAAAAAATAGACTCCCTTGTTTTTCCAGAATGTGCTCCAAGGTAATAGTCTATGTATTAAGCACTTGCTTCTGATTTTTAAAACAATTTCAGTGAACAAGTGTAGTGTCATTTTGAAAAGTACATGTCACTGCAAAAAATAAAGACCAAATTTTGATGACAGTAATAAAATCCAACAAGGACTTCTAACTCAAGAGAGGTCACACAAGCCCTTGAGTTTGAATCTATTTCCCACCTATTGGCAATTTGACCCTTGACCCCTGCAAGACTCCATCCCACCACATGCAATCTATGGATGCTTACATCTACTTCACAAGGTCCCTTGAGGGAGCTGCTCCAGTAGAGGTGATACACTCATCACAGTTCCTGACCAGTAGGAAGCATTCAGTGAATATGAGTTGATATTGTAGGCTCCAAGCAACACAGCCTAAAAACACCATCCATATAAACAATATTCCTCAATGTAAAGACAGACTATAAATCAGCAACCTTAGAAACTCATATTGTGAATAAATACTGACTCTTACAACTTGCTGAGTGGGGCAGAATGACCTAGGTCCAGGACTCAGGGTGCCACTTCCAAGCAGAGTGACCTTAGGCTGTCACCCACCTCTTGTGCCTGGTCTGTGTTGCTGGTTAAGTTAGGATGATCATATTCTTACCTTATGGGGGCTCCAGTGAAGTGAGGCATGAAGGAGACTTAATTGTCCACATTTAGTGTTCAAAAGAGTGAGCACAGATACATGATAAGCCCTTTGTGGAAATGAGTCAGTATTCAATATTATTCTTAAATTATCATTATTGTCTGTTTTCAAGGGGAGTGCTCAGAGTAATGGAGGTCAGATGAGGCCCACACTAAATTAAATTCTGATTAAGTGAGTAAAATGATGCCCAGCAGATTCAATAATCAAAAATGAGCTCCCATCACAAGATGGTCAATATTATGCTCTTCTGGCATTTCCTGCTACTATTTGATCCCATAGCTCTTCTGAAAGCCGAAACTGTTGGCTGCTAGTATGAATTCCAAATACAGCAAGAGTTGGTCAGTTTATGCTACTGAATGAGTAGGGTATCCATCCTTCTGACCTAGAGTTAAGCACACCATAAAGGATGAAGTCTATGAGCGCGTTATCCACTTGAAAGAAGTTACTCAGAGGGATCTTCGCAAGAAGTTTATTTGCTTTGCCCAGAACTCCATCGGGAACACTACCCAGTCCATCCAACTGAAAGAAAAGAAAGGAGGTAAGCCTGGAAGGTTGCCACACCATGCACACAACTGCTTTTATCTGAGAGAAGGGGAATTTTCCTAGAGATTTGTGACAGTGATGATAGCAATTAATATTTGCTGCATGCTGGACACTATGCATTTTGCTCATATGAAGCCATTTAATACTATGACCAGGGACACATCACTAGTAAGTTTCATATCAGTTATCCAGAACTGGTCCTCTTAACTAATACCCTGTGTATTGAGGCTTGTTGGAAAAACCTGTCATTCATTCATTCATTCATTCACTTACTCATTTATTCATTCTACAAATACCTAAAGGGCATGTCCTGTGCAACAGGTATTGTGTTAGGACCTAGATCCCTTTTAGGGTTTTCTTTTCCTTGCTTCTCCATCCAGAGAATGTGATGATTGGGTATTAGAGAACGGAGAGAAGAGTCATCTTGCTCACTGCTCTGGGTGGTATGTGTATATCACAGATCACAGCCTTTTAAAACTGCAGTGGAAATGCCTGGTAAAGAAAAGGTTTGAAATTTCTTTAAGAAGATACTCAATGATGAAGTTGATATCATTCATTCATTCAATTAATAAATGATTCCAAGGACAAGCAAGTTTTGAATCCTGGTGAGGCTTACGTTAGACAGAATCTGTGCTTGGCCATAGTGGCTGCTCTGTAATGGGGCTCCCATCAGCAGAGGTGTGTGGAAGGGCTCGTGTGTTAGGTGCCACGGAGGGTGTGAAACCAAGCCACACGTAGCTCCTGGCCTCAGGAAGTTTAGACTTTAGTAGTGATGATAGTGCATGAAAATAATTTCTAATATGCAATGAGAGGGATCCAAATGGGTGGTGTGGAGGTTTATGGGGGGAAAATAATGAGAGTGGCCATGACCAGTTTCCCTGGCCACCTCAATCAGGAATAGCCCATTCCCGTGAATTGTCTCCAATTCATTGTAAGACAGTTGCCCCAAGATGTAATTGCATGTGTTTCCAGATTCAAGAGGAAAGAAAGCTTCCAAGAGCAGTGATTTTGATAAAATAATAGAGTCAGAAAAGGTGCTGGGCCAGCCCACGGCATTGGCCGGAATGTGCTCTTGTCCCAGGAAAGCTGTCTCTGTATTTGCTCATGCCTACCATGTTTCCCCCAGTGGTGTTCATATACATCTTACTTGGCACCGTCATGACTCTGGCAGGCATGCTGACGGCAGGTGCTCTGCTCTACATGTACTGGATTGAAATAGTCCTGCTGTACCGAACCTACCAGAGCAAGGATGAGACACTCGGGGGTAAGGTGACCTCAACTTGCCTCTGGCTTTTCCACTCAGAACTGGCTTAGAGGGAGAAGCTCAAGAAATGGATGTTCCCCAATGGAGAAAGTCATGCCCTCTGGCTTTGAGACCTTCTTCCAGATGTGGTGGCTTCACACCTGGGAGAGCTGGGAGCAGGTGGAGAAACAACTGCTTTTCGGTTCACTTACTGGAATCTTGCTGACCAATGGTACTATGGTAGATAGAGCATGTTGGGCTTGAAAATAATCTCTCTGCTCACCAACCTAATGCAATATGACAAATGACCTGACATCTCTGTGCCTTTGCTTCCTCTCCTTTGAAGTGGGATTGTAATCACAATTACAATGAATGCTATGAGCACTCATTGAGTTAAGACATATTAATCATTGAGAACAGCATGTAGTAAACACTCGGTAGATGGTGCCAACTATTATTACCTCTTGAGTGCTGAGGGCATGCAAGTCAAGTGTATTAGCTAGGAGAACTGTCACAGCAATCCTGCAAGCCAGGCAGAGGGACATGAAGTCTTGTGCCCAAAATTGGACTGCAGGATGGTGTTAGAATCAAGGATTTGGACTCAGGTGGTTTGGCTTAGAGCCCCCATTAGCTATTACCTCAGTTAGCCTCACGTATAAAATGAGGGTTTTGAAGATGGTGTCAATGTTCGAAGAGTGTGAAACTCTATAAAACCCAAGTACTATTACAATAAATGGAATTATCTGTCCACTTCCACAGGAGACAGGATCATACTGATTAGTGTTTGCTTCTTTAGAATAGAAGAGCTGTTCGCATGCTTTCCTAGCCCTGGAGGTCTCTAAATTAGAAGGTTTGCAGTTTTAGTGAGTGATTCTTTTGCTTGGAAAGGGCAGGATCCCTTTTGCTGGATTCTGGGGAAAATCACTTCCTATACCAGGGCTTGCCCCACACCAGGAACGCAGTGAGGAGCTGTCAGATTTCCAGGAAGAGGACAGGTAAAGAGATGTATCAATCGTACCTTTCTTTAGACTAATTATTGAGAATTCATGCAAGAAATCCTGAAGCTAAGAGTGTTGGGTTTTTTGTGTTTTTGGTTTTTTGGTTTATTTCCTTAAATTAGCTTTTTAGCTTTTTTGAATTGAGCAAGCTACTTAACCAATGTCTTCTTCATTCCCCTGGATGACATATATGTATATTTTTACTAAAATGCTGCTTGTCTTAAGATTCTAGAGCTTGTACAGAAGAGTTGATCATGAAATTTTTAAATCTGTACTTTCCCTTTTTACTTTACACAGTGGCTGATGAGGAGGCAGTGCCTGGTTTTAAAGTATGGAGATTTAGCACCCTCTGTGGCCAATCTAAGGTTTTACAGCAAAATGTCTGTTTCCTTGGACATAAATGTGAAATATCCACAATCTTAGACGTACATAGACTGTCGGAGTTGAGAAGGACCTAATACTCCCATTCCCACTAATTTTATTACCAAAGAAATGTAATGCTTCCAGTTAGAGAAAAACCCAAGCTCGTTGGAGTTTCACAGGATTTGGAAGGAATGGAGGTGATGAGGGGGTGTGTCACACATTTAAACCACACAGACCTTCCATGCCCACCATGGCCCAGGAGCCTCCTCCTCCTTCCCACCTGGGCAATGAGGAGCTTTGCAGATGAGCCCCCTGGGCCTCGGTTTTTTGGCATCCCCCTTTTCTCATCTCCTGGACCTCCCCTCTCCTTCTTTTTCTATTGCTGGCATTTTCATCCACTAAGGCCTCTCCTTATGTCCATGTTAAGCAAGCATCAGCCACCTGGGCTATTGTTTGCTATCTTGTAACACTGCTATTTGCCCGCCATGGTGCAGAGGACTGGAATCTGAACCAGGCATGTCCAGATTCCAAAGCCCATAAGTTAACTTTTGAGATTCTCTACCTTTCTTGGTTAGTTAGCTACATAACACATCCCAGTACTCGATGTGCATTTGTAATAATCCACTCAATGGAAGGAAGCATGTGAGACTTTGCAAATATCCCGAAACGAATTTTATAAATATGATTTCCCATCTAGAAAGCAGGGGAAAAAGATATTTATCTTGTGCCTGCTGTGAGCCAGACACCAAGCACTTTATATACATTATATCACCCAACCCTGGAAACAGTCCACCGGGGAGTTATTATTACATCATTTTACACACGAGGATTTCTAATATAGGTACATGTGCCGTCAGCTGTCTCCTGTGCAAGTTGCTGGGTCCTGGCAGTGCTTTGCTTGCTGGATATTACCATGCTTAGATGGAACAGACTCCTTTAGGATGTGTAACTCATGAGATAGCAACAGCACAGTGCAAAGAAAACTCAGAGGAATTCCCCCCCCACCTCCTTCATCCCTGTGATTTAATCACAGAAGCCACAGCTGTTTGATCTGAACTCAGTGAAAAGGCAGCAGTGTGTCATAAATTAGAATTCGAATCTGGTTAGACAGTCGATACTACTCAGCAGTGTGATTTTAAAATGGACACAAAAATAAAAAGTAAATAAAATAAAATGGACACAGCTGCTGTGTTTTATTGTTAAATCAGTTCAATAAGGAGCTCAACACTTAATTCTTGCCCATACATCATAGGATGCAAGCATATGTAGATACATCACGATAGTGAGAAACATGTAAATGGTTGACTGTTTTTTAATCGTTTCTCTTCCTCAGACAAAAAGGTATTTGATGCTTTCATATCCTATGCGAAATGGAGCTCCTTTGAGAATGAGGCCACTTCATCTTTAAGTGAGGAATACTTGGCTCTGAATCTGTTCCCTGAAGTTCTGGAAAATAAGTACGGATACAACTTGTGTTTGCTCGACAGAGATGTGGCCCCAGGAGGAGGTAGGTCCTGGGTGCCAAGAGAAGATATAGAACAAAGAGAAAAGTTGAATAAAAGTGCTCTGTGGGCTTTGGTGTCATTCCTTCTGTTGGGATACACATCTTCTGGAAAGTTTCATGAGCTTAGACTATGTTGGGCCACGGCACAGAAGGACATGTGTTGCAGAACATGTAGCAGGCCTTCCCAATCAAAGATATAGCTCCTGGTTCCTCTGTAGGAAATTATCTCTGTCATTCGAAACAGATGGTCCCCTGGCTTTGTAGGACTCTGCTGGCCACAACCCTCAACATTGGGTCAGGTGGGGCACAACCCTGGCCACTCATCAGAGGTACAGATCTCATTCAGTTCCCCCCTCCCTCTGCCCCAGGCACCCCACCATGGAGCCTGGGACATCTTGTGTCCCCCTGTTATTCCTAACTATGCCAACTAGCTTTGCTCCTAAAGGAAAAAGGACAGCTTGAGGACAGAGAACACAAAGAGAGGAATGGAAAGTTGAGAATCACCGGACACTAGAGTCTGTCTTCAACTGTCAGTAGAGTTGATGCAGCAAAAGTGACATAGTAAACCATGCTTCCTTCCCTCCTTCCCTACAAGTGCCTTTGCAAGGAACAATCTGGGTCGATCTGGGACATTCGGGGTTATTAAGACCCCAGGTTTAGCAATAACAGTTAATTGAATTCTTTATTTCCAGTGTATGCAGAGGATATTGTGAACATTATTAAGAAAAGTAGAAGAGGAATATTTATCTTGAGCCCCAACTATGTTAATGGACCCAGTATCTTTGAACTACAAGCAGCAGTGAATCTTGCCTTGGATGATAAAACACTGAAACTAATTTTAATTAAGTTCTGCTCCTTCCAAGAGCCAGAGTCTCTACCTCATCTTGTGAAGAAAGCTCTCCGGGTTTTGCCCACAGTCACTTGGAGAAACTTAAAGTCAGTCCCTCCCAATTCCCGGTTCTGGACTCAGATGCGCTACCACATGCCAGTGAAAAGCTCTAAAGGACTCAGGTGGAACCATCTCGGAAGTATCTCCAAAGTTTTTCACTGGAAATGACTCAGTAAAACAGAAACCACTGGGAGGAGCTCCCAGCCTAGAGAATGGTCAAGCGGACAGACCCTGAGCCACTTCCTTCCCATCCCTGGGGAGTAGAGATGTCAGTGGAAAGAACACACAGCACGGATCCAGCTGATACAAGATGGGGAGGGCTTTGTCGACCCTGAGCAAGTCTGACAGGCCCCAGAATAATAATGAACCTCTGGTTAAAGCCTCTGATATTCTGTGGGCAGAGGGAGAGTAAATTCTCTAGATGCTTGCATGCGTTCAGCACACAGTGCCCCAGAGACTTTCCAAGTGGTCTGAGCAGAATGGGCAGATACAGCCACTTTTGCTCTGTTGCTCTGCTCTCATGTCTGTTATGTATTATACGTATAAATTTATATATGTGTGTATATATATATATATTTGCAATCAAATAAATATTACTTTGTTAGAAGTGAATGATTTAAACTTTGCCTAAAGCTCCTCAGAAAGAAAGAAACACCTAGTTTTATTCCATCCGTGTTCACCCATTAACTCTGGAGTACAGAAAACAAGTGCAAAAGGCAGAAACCATGGGGGAACCAGGGGCAGACAGGGCCTCCATCAGTCTCTACTCTGTCCCTGAGGGAAGTGCCCCCTCTGAGCAGATGAAATAGAGGAAAGAGCCCTTCCAGGGGTGGGGGGTTGAGGCACAGCCCTGTGCTGGACACAAGGCTAGGGGAGCAATGTAGGGCTAACTTCAGCCCCTCCTATCCCCTTGGCCATTGGGCAGAGCATGAAGTACACAACCTTACCCTGGGCCACGGGAAGTAGGTACAAGCAGGTCAAATTGATCAGGCCTGGGGCGCCTGGGTGGCTCAGAGGATAAGCCTCTGCCTTTGGCTCAGGTCATGATCCCGGGGTCCTGGAATCGAGTCCCGCATCAGGATCCCCGCAGGGAGCCCGCTTCTCCCTCTACCTGTCTCTGCCTTTCTCTCTCTCTCTGTCTCTCATGTGAATAAACAAAATCTTAAAAAAAAAAAAAAAAAAAAAACGATCAGGCCAATGAGGAGACAAGGAACAGCCGAGTATTTACTTATAAAGTAGAAAGGCAGTCGCAGGAGTTAGCAGCCCAGATTAAGAGTTCAGGAAATAAATGCATACGTTGGTCAAAAGGCAGCAAGAATGGAGCTTGAACAGAGCTTTCTGGTCTGAGCCCTTTGCCCGGCGAGGCTGGCACTCCTTGCACATGCTTCCTGACCTACTGATCCCAGGTGAGTCCCAAGTGACAGGGTGCTATGCTAGAGCACCCAGTCGTAGTTTCTGATAGACCAGATGGATCTCATTCTCGTGTGTCCTCCTTAGGAGAGTTCAATCTGTAGTTCATGTTCTGGTCACATAGGAATGTAAAATCTTCACACTCTGTCATCCCTGTCTGAGTGGAATGATGCATTTGAGCAATAAGACAAGCAACTTTCTGGACTCATTTGACTGTAATGTGTCACGTTCACCATATGAGCGTGATCCCAGTTCAGGATGGACAGAAGTCATCGAGCATCATCTAGCCACCGCTTGGAGCCTGTATGAAATGCTCTGAACTCTTTTTCCACAGAGGCTCCCACATCATAAAAACCACTGCGGCTTTGGCACCAAGCAACATCCTTGTTGGGAATTTCAGTGATGAAGTTAAAGATGAGTTAAAAGGTATAAATTATTCCTGGAGGAAGTTTCTTGTGGGAAGGCTCATTGTAGGGTCTCAGTGGGGAAGAATCCACACTGTCATTGTGTCCTTGTGCCATGGTGATGGCCAGAACCCCTGGTTTTCCTGCCAGCTTCTCTCTCAGATCTAAGACTCAGAAACCTCTTTTGGGCCAGTTTACCCAGGTTTATTTTATCCTAAAATAAATTTTGCTAAAACTGATCTATCCAGTGGTCCAGAGTTTTGTTCTTAGCTTCAGAGAAATTCAAACTCAGCCTCAGGTGTGTACCTACTCAAAAAAAAAAAAAAAAAAAAAAAAAAAAAAAAGGGAGGGGGGAACTCTCTAAGCTGACATTTATGGAATATACTTTATACTTTTTCCAGGTTATTAGATACATAGAAGATGAAAAATTAGCATTTGGAACAAGGATTGATTTACATTTCTTACATGCAAATCAATCCAAACAAACTGGGCAGCTGAAACAAATTTTTCTGTATATAAGAAACTAATGGTAACCAAACAGTTGAACTCAGTGCACTACAATAAGAAAAGTGTTTACATTTCCCACTCCATTTTCTAGATATGGTGACCATATATTCCAGTTTCTGATTTGTTGTCCAACTATAAATCTTACTCTGAAAATGTGTCCTAGTTTGGATGATGTCACTCTACCTCTAATACACACTGGAGAGTACTCCTTACTAATTCTAGATGACACCTCAGGCAAATTTCACACCATCCTGGTGTCTTCTGGGTTTTAATAGCTACATTTTCTATCTATATTATTTCCAGATCACAATTCCAGGTAAGAAGGAATAAGTATACTGTCTCTCACACTCACTGCAGCTATAAAATCTGAATAAAATGCTTAGAGAATCAGTTTGAAGATTTTGAAGGTAAATCAGAGCAGAATGGTTAAAGAGGACAAGAATTCAAAGTTCCATGATTTTATTTTCCTCTGATATCCCTTGGCTTGGACTCAACACAGTCTGAAATTCAGAAGTAGATGTTAGTAATGACAGAGGATTCCAGAAGAAGCCCTCTCATTTACCTTAAAGACTGGGAAAGGGGTTTCCTAACACTCTCCTATTTTTTTTCCTTTCTAGGTTCTTTTACTTTCTGGCCCCTATGTAATTCTGCAAAAGCTGAGGCAAGAGGGCCCTTAGGAGCCTGCATCTCTGTGGAAGGGGAACTGTTCACTTTAATACAAGAAGCTGTGGTCCCTAGAGAGTGTGGCAAACCTCTTTTGATTGTCCTTTTTGGGACTCTCTGTCTTTTTACCATTTAGGTGTAGACATACAAGCAGTTGGGGAAGTGCACTGCAGAGTAGGTACAAAAACACCAACACTCTAGCCAGAGAACTGCAAAAAAAAAAAAAAAAAAAAAAGAAGAAGAAGTTAAGAGGCCTTTAGAACCAGAAAGTACCTGGGGGATTGCAGACAGAAAGGAGTCCAGGAAAGCAAACCCATGAGGTTGCTTGCAAACCCCTGGTCTCATTCCTATGCTGCATATACACGAATCTGGCCCCAGATAGACTACCATAAATTTTGAGAATTGAACTATAGAATAGGCCATTTCCAGAGTTCCAGACTGACCACTGAAAGGTGTATATATGGAATAAGTCTAAGTAGAACTGAAAGACCGTGAAATAGAACTGACATTGAAACCACAAGGCTGGTTAGAATTTGGGGCTTGAATCCAACTGGGTCAAGTGCTTGTTAAATAAAAATAGCATTCTACATAGGATTTCAACAAGATCCAAAGTTGCATAACAGAATATTTAAAATGTTCAGGACACAATCCACTGAAAGCAAAAATTACATTTTCTGATAGGGTTTTAAATGTAGGTAGATATAAGTTAACAAGAGAGGGAAGGGGAACTTATGTGGTGGTAGGTATCTATATAGCTCTTGAAGTGGTAAAATCTTGATTCTAAATAGAAAGTGAAAACATAAGTATGTCCTATTTTAATGCCTTAGGCAACCACTAAAACAAAGAACAAATTTATTTTTTTAACATAAAGATTTTATTTTTTTAAGATTTTATTTATTTATTCATTTTTAATAAATTTATTTTTTATTGGTGTTCAATTTGCCAGCATATAGAATAATACCCAGTGCTCATCCCATCAAGTGCCCCCCTCAGTGCCCGTCACCCAGTCACCAACCCCCCCCCCCGCCCACCTCCCTTTCTACCACCCCTAGTTTGTTTCCCAGAGTTAGGAGTCTCTCATGTTCTGTCTCCCTTTCTGATATTTCCCATTCATTAAAAAACAAATTGACGGGGATCCCTGGGTGGCGCAGCGGTTTGGCGCCTGCCTTTGGCCCAGGGCGCGATCCTGGAGAACCGGGATCGAATCCCACATCAGGCTCCCGGTGCATGGAGCCTGCTTCTCCCTCTCCCTCTGCCTATGTCTCTGCCTCTCTCTCTCTGTCTCTCTGTGACTATCATAAATAAATAAAAATTAAAAAAAAAAAAATTGAAATGAAAATAGAAGAATGAAATTGTTTAACCCAAAAGAGGGAAAGAAAAGGAAAACAAAGGGACAAAAAACTGAGAAGCAAACAGAAAGCAAGTAATAAAATGGTAGACATAAATCTAAACATATCAATAATTATATTAACTGTAAAATGTATAAATATAGCTACTAAAAGGCCAAGGTTATTAGAATACATTTTTAAAATAATGACCCAACTATATTCCCTCTACAACAAACATATCGCAAATAAAAGTTAGATATAAATATATGATCAGAATTAAAGGAAAGTTGGATTTCCTGTATAAATATCAACTTAAGTGGACTTCAGAGCAAAGAAAATTACTGGGATAAAGACAATATCAATGATGATTAAAAGTATAAATTTACTAAAAAGATGTAACAATCTTAAATGTGTACGCACCTAACAACAGAAATTCAAAATACACAAAGTAAAAACTGACAACCAAAAGAAAAAAATAGATAAATCCACACTTGTACCTGGAGGCTTTAATATTCTCCTCTCAGGTATTGATAAAACAAGTAAACAAAAACTTAAGGACAGAGAACTGAACAATACCATTTCATTGATAATTTCTGGATCTATTTGACGATTATAGCAGAACACCCAATAACAGCAGAATATGTATTATTTTGATGTACACATGGAATATTTTCCATGATAGACCATATCCTAAGTCATATAGCAAACATTACAAAAAATAAAAGAATTATACAAAATACATTTTCTATAATGGATTTAAACTAGAAATTAATAACAGAAAGTAATAGGGAAAAATCTCAAAACACTTGGAAATTAGCACATTTCTAGATAATCTCTGTCTAAAACAGGAAGTCTCAAGGGAAATTAAAGAGTATTTTGAACTGAAGGAAAATGCAACCTATCAAAATTTGTAGGAGGGACCAAAGTTGTGCTTAGGGGGAAATATAAAGTATTAAGTTCTAAGTATTAGAAAAAGAAAACATCTCAAATTAGCAATCTAAATTTCCACTTTAGCAAGAAGAGGAAGAAAATAATAAAGATAAAGTACAAAAAATGATTATATTCATTATACTGAATACAGGAAAACAATAGAAAAAATTAACAACACCAAAAGTTGGATCTTTGAAAAGATCAATAAGCTTGATAAACCCTGAGCAACACTGATCAAGAAAAAAAGAGAGGACACAAATTACAAAATCAGGAATGAAATAAATAATAACACTACAGACTTTGCATATCTTAAAGAGATGAGAAGAGAATACTATGGATAGCCACACAGTCATGTATTTGGCAACCTAAATGGAATGAACAAATTCTAAAAAAAACCTACAAGCTATGAAAATATATCCAAGATGAAATAGATAAGCTGAATTACAAATACAATTAAATAAATTGAATTTGTAGTTTAAAATATCCAAGTGCAAAATCTCCAGAATCAGATGTTTCACTGTCTAATTCTACCAAACACTTAAAGAAGAAAAACCCTCCACCAACTTTTACACAATTTCTTTCAGAAAATAGAAGATGAGGGAACATTTTCTTTTCTTTTTTTTTAAGATTTTATTTATTTATTTATTCATGAGAGACACACAGAGAGAGGGGAACACTTTCAAAGTTATTTTATTTTTTTATAAATTTATTTTTTATTGGTATTCAATTTGCCAACATATAGAATAACACCCAGTGCTCATCCCATTAAGTGCCCCCATCAGTGCCCATCACCCATTCACCCCCACCTCCCACCCACCTCCCCTTCCACCCCTAGTTCGTTTCCCAGAGTTATTTTATGTGGCAAGAATCTTCCTAATACCAAAACCAAACAAAACATTAGAAAATTGTCAACCAAAACTCTTTATAAACATTGACACAAAAATATTCAAGAAAATATTGGCAAACTGAATCCAGCAATCCATAGCTACAATAAACCATAGCTAAGGTATCCTGGGTAGGCAAAACTGGTTTAGTATTCAAGAATCTTTCAATATAACCCTCCATATTAACAGTCTGAAGAAGAAAATTCACATAATTAATCAATTCCAAAAAAGCATCTGACAATTTATCACCCACCCATCATAAAAATTCTCAACAAACTTTCTCACTATAGTTAAAAAAAGAAATGTAGTTAAAGTCATTCTTGATTGTGACACACTGCTTTCTCCATGGCATTGGGGGAAAAAAAAAGCAAGGATGTTTGCTTTCACAACCTATTCAAGCTTGTACTGAAAGTTCTCACCAGTACAACAATGCAAGAAAAAGAAATAAAATGCATTCAGTTTGGAAAAGAAGAGATAAAATTGTCCTTATCCCACTTGATTTTCTGTATAGAAAGAAAGCTACAAAAAAAAAAAAAAATCCTAGGGCTAATAGATGACTTTAACCAAAATCAAATCTCCAGCAAATAAACAATTCAAAACCAAAGATTAAAAAGCACTATCATTTACAATAGTTTCTTTCAAAAAAAGAATGACTTAGGGGTGAATCAACAGAACATGCCAATGTTTCATACACTGAAAACTACAAAATACTTATGAAATAAATTAAAAATAATTAAATAACTGGAAACGCATAGCATGTTAATTGATACAAAAAAATCAACATATTCTCAAATCAGCAAATCTCCCCAAATTGATTTAGAAGTTTAACACAATTTCAATCAATATCCAAGCAAGATTTTTTTTATAGATACAGGCAAACTGATTATAAAATTATATGGAAGGTCAAATGATCTAGAATAACCAAAGCAATTTGAAAAAGAAAGTTGGAGGAGTTACACTACTCAATTTTATGAATCAATATAAAGTTACAGGAATGAAGACAACGTAATATTGGCAAAGTGATAGATCAATGGAACAAAGGCAAAAGTGCAAAAATATATCCACACAAATATTGCCTGATGATTCTTTTTTTTTTTTTTTAAGGTTTTATTTCTTTATTCTTGAGAGACAGAGAGAGAGAGAGAGAGGCAGAGATACAGGCAGAGGGAGAAGCAGGCTCCATGCAGAGAGCCTGGTGTGGGGCTCGATGCCGGGATATCATCAATATCTGGAAAACAAACAAACAAACCTCAATGACCTTCAACTAGTACCAGTCTGGGTTCAATCAGAAGATGGAAACCACACAGTAATTTTAAAGGGGAAATTTTAATTTAAAGAATTATTTGGCTATAAGAGAGTATCTACAAAAAAATGTGAAAAGAACATCAGAAGTATCTTAGGGCCAAAAAAGAATAGGAAGACAGAGTTGGAAGGGGGCCCTCCTCCAGCTGGGGTGCAGATGTCATTAAAGAAGGTGTAGTACCAGCCAATGGCAAAGTTCTCCCGGTTGCCTGTGTCTGGGACATGGCAACCCGAGGCTGGTGGACAGACCTGAGGTAGCATCAGCACAAGTCTGGGGGAATGAGGTCTGGAACACATCGTGTCCACCCTGATGGAGCTTGAGGGAATAAACTTTGGTCCGCAGGAGAGTGGCTGCTGATGTGGGGGTGCCCGGGGGATGGCAGAAGTGCCACCGTGGGCCTGAGGCCGGCAAGGTCACTGAAAGACTGCTCACTCTGAGTGCAGGGCTTGTGTGGGGCTTGACAGATGTCTCACACACCCACACTGCTCAGTGATGTCGCAGCACGAGTGAGGAAAACAGAAGGGGTGGCAGGTGGACCCAGGACCCTCCGGCAATGCCCCTCCAGCTCCCACTACTGATGGAGCTTGACGTTCTTCCCCTGGCCGTGACGCAGAGCAGGTGATGAATGGTCAATTGGGGGCTGACAGGTAATAAAGTGATAATGGGCACAGGCCCAATCGATACGTAAATAGTTGTACATGCAGAAAGTTAAATACTTCTCAGTTCACTACTGAGATGCAGTACCTTGGATGAATCTCAAAGCAGCATGTTGAGTGAAAAAAATGAATCTCCAAAGATTACATTTTTTTCATGGATGTGGCATGTTAAAAAAAAAAAAAAAAGGCAAATCTGTGGCCAAGGAGAAATCTGTGGGTTCCAGGGATTAGATCTGTGGCTTCCAGGAGGGTGTGACAAAGGGACACTTGAAGCAAGACAGAGCCTGATTGTCTCTGTGGTGATGTGAACCTACATGTGTCTTACCCCTCACTAAAATATATTTTATTATCTAATATCACAACTTTAATTTCAAATCCAGCTCAAACCTCTCCACTTCTAGTTTACATCCTGTGAGTCTATTGACCGGCGGTGGGATGGGGGACAAGGTCTACTTTTCTCTCCTTGTTTCTGTGTCCTCCTGTCTTTCTCCTCATCGGGTTTGCAGGGGAGGAGAGAGGAGGGGAGGAGGACAGATCTTAACTCAGATGGTGTCCTCTGAAATTGTCTCCAAATGGTGGAGTGCCCTCTCTTCTACGTGATGCCAAAGCACTAGCTCCTTCTGGGCCCGGCATTCTGGTGAATTTGAGGGACAGGCTCCCCTCCCCTGCAGCCCCAACGGGACTCCCACGAATTGCCTTCTCTGGACCCCCTCAAACCTTGCCCAATGTGGTGAAGCACCTCACAGCCAGTCCTTTCAGTGTGAGTCACCTGGTTCATGAGGAATCAGATGCCCACTTTCTTGCCATCCCAATGGTCCCAGCTGACCTCCCGCTGCCAATGATATTCTGCTGACGGTCAGGCACCAGGCTGATCTTTGAATCCCAATGGAGAAATGTCCCATTTGTTCTCTCAAGATTTGTTTAAACTCTTCTACATCCCAACACCAAGGCTGCTGTGGGAAGGATAATTCTTCAGCTCCCCACACCTTCAGCCAGGGGCAGGGGGGGATGTCAAATGTTAATTATCCAGCTGGCAGACAAGCTACCCCTCTGAGTTGTCCTTTTAGAGCACTCTCTCTGGTGGTAGGGCTGAAGTGCCTCTTCTCTTGGCTGCTAGGGGCTGTGGCATGGAAGTCCTGCAGGGGTTTTGTCTAACACCTCTGGATAGACCAGGAGGGCACTGTCATTCACTGTCCTTAAATTTGTGATGTCTGCCCAAAATCAGAGTCAACTGGGAAAGCCCCACCTAGCATCTTGCTGCACCCACCATGAGTGAATTTTGGTGTCCTTTTCAAAACCAATTACACTAAGGCAAGTTTTGGACCACAATTTTACACATTTAAGTACCTCATACCAGCCATTCTTACCTTTCTAATCTGGCTCAGTTCATGTTTAGAGGTTTTTCACAAGCCTCTCCAACGCTCAGTGGACTATTGAACAGTTGCACTTATGAAGATACCTGCAGGAAACGGCTTTATTCTTGTCCCACCACTGCCTTGCGACATTCTATAGAGTCTCCTTCGCTTCGGGTGCTCAGGTCCCACAGGAGGATGTTCATGAATCAACACTCAGCCATGGGTGGATGATCACTAACAGGGTTGCACCTTGAGTCTAATTAGAGCTACTGCAGAGGTGTAGTAGATTCTGCTATGTGTTCTCCAAGATCATCTCGTCTTTTTGAACATACAAGTTGGTCACTTTTCCCAGCCTCCTTTGTAGTTGGATGAGGACATGTAGACAAATTTTTCTAGAACATGAATGGAAATGATACGTGATTTCTACACAGAGGCAAATACATGCGGGAATAATGTTTCCACACTCCCTCTCCTGCCATTGTGATCTCGGAGTCCACATGCCTGAGATGGCATTGGTGTGTGACAAAGAAGGGCTTCCCAAACCACATTGGACCATAATGTGAGTGAGACGTAAACTTGCTGTGTTGAGCCACTGAAGTTCCAGGATTATTTGCTACAGCGGCAGAACCTAAATTGTCCTGACTAATGTAAGGCAAAACTTTTCTCTTTTCCTTCTTAATATCTCAGAGTACTCACCTTAGGGTTTGCCATTTGAATTTGTCGTGGCTTTTTTTTTTTTTTTTTTTGTCGTGGCTTTTGGAGTTAAAGAAAATAATACCAAACAAAGCAGGGTTTTTTTTTTGTTTGTTGTTTGTTGTTTGTTTGGTTTTTGGTGGGGAGAATCATGCTTTTCCTTTGTGTTCTTTCACCTCATTTCTCCTCTATTGACTTCCTCCTTTTGCCTTCTTGTTCTGGACAACATCTTTGTGACAGGGTCATTCAGTCAATAGTTGTTGAATCAAACTCTGGAGCTTTGCTTGAGGAAATGCTGATAAGGAAATCCATCCCACTTACACCCAGAGGTATTTACAACTTACTCTGATAGGAGCTCTCTCCCACTCTCCTTTTTTTAAAGATTTTATTTATTTGAGAGAGAGAAGAAGGAAGAGGCAAAGGGAGAGGGTGAGGGAGAAGCAGACTCCCCACTGAGTAGGGAGTCCAATGCTGGGCTCAATCCCAGGACCCGAGATCATGACCTGAGCTGAAAGCAAACTCTCAACTGACTGAGCCACCCAGGCACCCCTGACAGGAGCTCTTTTTAACTTTCCCAAACCTGTCTTTTTCCCTTCTCTTAAAATTAACTAAATGATTCTTCTTTTTTGTTGGGTAAGCAGAATATAGACATTTCTCAAAGGGACTCAATTACACCAGAATCACATCATTTAACATATTTCTCAGTAGAATGAGATCCAGTTTGGGTGTGTAGATATGGGTACTCCATTGCAAGTGGACATAATGTTGTAAAAAGATCACATCCGGGATCCCTGGGTGGCGCCGCGGTTTGGCGCCTGCCTTTGGCCCAGGGCGCGATCCTGGAGACCCCGAATCGAATCCCATGTCGGGCTCTCGATGCATGGAGCCTGCTTCTCCCTCTGCCTGTGTCTCTGCCTCTCTCTCTCTCCCTCTGTTACTATCATAAATAAATAAAAAATAAAAAAAATAAAAAAAAAAAAGATCACATCCTCAGTCCTTTTCTTTTGTCACACACACACACACACACACACACACACACAGTGTGTGTATGCACACCAACACTGAACTCAATGGAATGAAGCTGGCTGCCCCAGATGGAGCAAATGCAGGTTATCTGTGGATGATTTCTCCAGCTTTCTAGTTTTCTATTGATCACAGAAACCAGTCACCTTCTCCACACAATAAGACTTATGTCAGAGTAAAAAGTAGTACCCGACAAAGTAGCACCATTCTTGGTACCCCACTCATCTTGGTCCTCAGAGCTATGTCAATTATATCACAAGAAACTGCACTGACAGTTCATGACTTTTGTTTAAGGGCTTTACAAACCTTGCATGTTCTTAGTTCTCAAACCAAATTCAACTTTGGTTAGGCCACAACACGAGTGGGGAGAAGGTAGAAATAATGTCTAGACCTCTAAATTCACCTTTGCCTTTGCTTTCTTGTGTCCCAGAAGTCCTTTCTTATTTCCCACAGAGAATATCTTAACTCTGAGTAAAATCTCTCTTACCTGGGTGGTTCTATAATGACCTTGGACTAAGAATCATGGGCACAAATTCATTTAACAACATTAAGACACAATCCCAAATGGATTAAAGACTTCATCATAAATGTTTACACCATAAAACTTCTAGAAGAAAATAATAGGTTCTAAGCTCCTTGACATCAGTCTTGGCAATGACATTTTGGATTTGACTCCAAAAGAAAAGGCAACAAAAGCAAAAATAAATAAGTGGAAAGCCAAAATAAAAATCTTCCGCACAGCAAAGAAAACCATCACCAAAATGAAAAGATAATGTACTGAATGGGAGAAAATATTTACAAAGCATCTGATAAGTGGTTAGTATCCAAAGTACAGAGAGAGCTCACAGAATTAAATAGCAAAACATACTAAACAATGCCATAAAAAAAATGGGCAGAGGATCCAAATAGACATTTTTCAAGAAGACATAGAGATGATCAACAGGGATATGAAAAGGTGCTCAACATCACTCTTCACCGGGGGCATGCAAATCAAAACTACAATGAGATATCACTTTATATCTATTAGAATGATTATTTTCAGAAAGACCAGAAATAACAAGTGAGGATGTGGAAAAAGGGAAACTTTTGTGTACTGATGGTGGGAATGTAAATTGGTGCAGCCACTACAGAAAACAGCATGAAGATTCTTTTAAAAATTAAAGATAATACTCCAATACGATCCAGTAATTCCACTTCTGGGTATTTATATGAAAGAAATGAAAATAGTAACTCAAAAAAATATATGCACCCCATATTTACAGCAACATTATTTATAATAGAAGACATGGAGGAACCTAAGTGTCCATCCACACATGAATGGATAAATGTAGTGTGTACACAAACACACACATACACACACACACAGGAATACATTATTCATTCATAAAAAAAGAAGTACATTTTGCCGTTTGTGACAATATGGACGGACATTGAGGACATAATGCCAAGTGAAATAACTCAGAGAAAGATAAATATCATATAATCTCACTTATTTCTGAAATCTAAAATAAAAACATGAACTCATAGATGCAGAGAATAGATTGTGATTGCCATTGGTAGTGGTTGGGTGGGGGAGAGCCAAAGTGGGTGCAGGGTGCAGGTGGTCAAACGGTACAAACTTCTAGTATGAAATAATAAGTCCTGGGGATGTAGTGACTACAGTTAATAGTACTGCACTGTAATTTGAAAGTTGCTGAGAGAGTAAATCTTAAAGATTACCATCACGAGAAAAAAGATTTGTAAGTATGTGTGCTGATGCGTACTAACTTAGTGTGACTTAGTGCGGTGATCATTTGGGAATATATACACAAATACCAATCGCTCCATTGTGCACCTGAAAATAGTGTAATGCTATACATGAATTATATCTCAATAAGCAAAATAAACTTTAAAAAAGACATAATCCTCTCCAAGTTGCTTCAATTATCAAAAAGCTACCTCCCTGTAAGAGCCTTTCTCTTATATCTGAGCTGAGTGTTCAGGATATACCCCAGAAACAGGTCTGATCTTGTGGCTTTCAAGAGGGAATCACTTTTGGGACTCTTCCAGAGTTGATGAAACAATTCAGCAGCCCCCTCTGTTTCTCTGAGCAGTGGAAAGTTGACTTTGGGGAGCAGGAACAGAGTTCAGCTCTCCTGTCCTGAAAGCAGGGTCAAAGCTCTTGACTTCACTCCAGCGTGGGATGCAGCCTTTCAATTTAGGGGTATCGTCTGCCAGAACTCCATCCAAGGCCATCCAGCTTAATTGCTAGCTATGGGCTTGGAAAGCAAATCATGTTTCTGGACAGCACTGGCCAGTTCTCTAGCTCTGCTTTCTTGTTCTTCTTCCTGGGGGGAAACAAAAAATACAAAGTTCAGCTATGAAAAAGTAACAGGAGCTCAGGGGCAAGCAGCTAATTCTGTTGGTCCCAAAAGTACTGCACAAATAATTTCTGGTAAAGTCAATTACTGCCAGACACTCTGGGAAGGAAGGAAACAGGTGCTCATCATTTTGTTTGAAACCTGTTCTGGGAGAGAGTGGACTTTCTAACCATCATGCACGCAGGTACAGAGTAGGGAGTCAATGTCAGCCCTCGTTTCTTTTGCAGCTTCTCTTAAGACAAAAAAAGTTGCCTTCGGGAAACAAAACTGAGGGTGAAAGGGAAGAGGACCAAGCCCCCAAAACTCTGCTTCCAGCTATGCACAGCTGGAGACCTAGGGGAATGGATGATCCCTCTGCTGGGTGCACCACCCTTAATTAGTCCCATGAGGGTGGACCGGATATGGTCACTTAAATTATAAGGGATCCACTGGGGAGAGGACAGCAGGTCACTCCTCCCCCACCACTGGACTGTGTGAGTAGATGGGTTTCCAAGGGCAGAGGACAAGGATAGCAAGGATTCTTGGCACCTGGCACCAAAGGTCAGAGCAGGCCGGGTTTCTACTGCCCATACAGTTATTGGATAATTAGACCAAAAGCATGACACATTTCAGTAGCTTGCTGCTGACCTATAATTCCAGAATAATTCCTTTCATTCTTTGTCTTGCAAGTGAGAGCTGGTCTTTTTCCCTTTACCTTTAAAATCTCTTTCTATGTAGGAGTGCTTCAGTGGCTCAGTTGGTTAAGCATTTGGCTCTTGATTTCTGCTCAGGTCATGATCTCAGGATCATGGAGCCTGCTTTGGATTCTCTGTCCCTCTCTCTGCCCCTCCCCTACTCTCTCTGTCTCTCTCTGTCTCTCTCTCTCTCTCTCTGACAAAACAAAAAAACAAAAACATAACTCTTTCTATGTACACCAATGGATGGGTAAGTATCCAGTGCCCTACAGTGCCCTGAAACTTTCTCAATTGATCTTTCTCAAGGAATTAAATAAACTGATAATTATCATGTGGATTGTATTACAATGTAAACACACATAAGGACGAATTTGTTTCAACTGAACAATGAGGATATAATTGAAAGGCTCCTTCTTATCAATTGCCAGGACTCTTCCTAAATGTCTCATCTTCTCAGTTCTAGTCTCGGAAACCTGCACAATGCAAAATGTGTTCTTGAAACATCAGAGGGTATGTATCTGAGAGTAGAGTTGCTGAGTCATGTGGTAATGCTGTGTTTCACATTTTGAGAAATCCAAACTGACTCATTTTAGATTTCCAGTAGCATTTTACATTCCTGCTATATCTTTGCCAGCTTTGGCAACATTAGTTATTACATTTCTTCCCCTATTCCTCTTTCTTCTTATTATCATTACTATTTAGCCATTTTAGCAAGTATGAAATGACATCTCATTGTGGTTTTGAATCATCTCTCCCTTTGACTAATAGTATCGGGCCTCTTTTCATGTACTTGTTGGCCATTTATGTACAATTTTTGAAGAAATGCCTTTTCAGATCCTTTGTCCATTTTTTTTAATTGGGTTATTTATCTTTTCATTATTGGGCTGTAAGAGCTCTTTATACATTCAGGATACAAGTCCCTTATCAGACATGTGAGTTACAAGAATTTTTTCCCATTCTGTGAATTGACCTTATCACTTCCTTGATAGTATAGTTTGGAGGACAAGGTTTTTATTTTGATGAAATCCAGTTTATCTGTTTTTTTCTTTTGTTCATTGTGGCTTTGGGATGTGTATATAAGAAAGTTTTGCCTAATTCAGGATCATTAAAATTTATTATTTATTCCTTTTTTTTTTTTTTTTTTTTTTTTTTGTAGTTTGGGGTTTAGCTCTTACCTTAGTCCATACTCCATTTTGAATTAACTTTTAAGTATGGTATAAGGATGGAGTATGTCTTCATTCTTCTGCTTGTGGATATAAGGTTTTCTAGCACCATGTGTTGAAAAAGTTATTTTTTTTATTTTTTAAAGATTTATTATCTATCTATTTGAGAGAGAGGAGTGAGCACACAGAGGGAGAGGAAGAAGTAGACTCCCCACTGAGCTGGGATTCCCAATGCGGGGCTCAATCCCAGACCCCAGGATCACAACCCGAGCCAGAGGCAGACGCCCAACAAACTGTGCCACCCAGGTGCCCCCCAAAAGTTATTTTTTACCTATTGAATTATGTTGGAACACTTGTCAGGAATCAATTGACAATAAATGAAAAGATTGATTTCTGTTTTCTCAGTTCTGCTCTACTTATCTGTATGTGCATTCTTAATGCCAATATCACATAATTTTGATTACTAAAGCTTTGTAAAGATTATTTTACAAAGATTTATTTATTTATTTGAGAGAGAAGGAAAGAGAGAGTGACCAGGGGGAGTGGCAGAGGGAGAGAGAATACTCAAGCAGACTCTGCATGGAGCATGGAGCCTAACCAGGCCAATCTCGTGACCCTGAGATCATGACCTTAGCTGAGATCAAGAGTCAGACACTTAACTGACTGAGTCACCCAGGCGCCCAAACTCTGCAGTAAGTTTTGAAATTGAGAAGTGTATGTCTTCTAGCTTTGTTTTTTCTCGTTTCAAGAATTTTTTTGGAGACCGGCTTTTATGGGCACATTCCATATAAATCTCAGGACCAGTTTGTCAATTTCTGAATAGAAAAAAAAGACACAGGATTTTGAAAGAGATTGTGTTGAATCTGTAGATCATTTTGGGGGAATATTCCCATCTTAACAATATTAAGTCTTTTGATCCATGAACAAGGATATCTTTCCACTTATTTAAGTCTTCTTTAACTGCTTTCAACATTGTGTTTTTTTGGAACACAAGTTTTACATTGCTTTTGTTAAAATCATTCCTAAGAAATTTAGCTTTTGATGCTATTAATTTCATTTTGGTATTGTCATTGTCATTTTGGTATTTGTAATTGTCATTGTTAAAATACAGTTTGTTATTGTATACTGATGTCATATCCTGAAAGTTTACTGAAGTTACTTATTAGATCTAAGAGTATTTTATTCAATTATTTAGGATTTCCTATATATACAAAGACATGTCATGTAAATACAGATGGTTTTACTTTTCCCCATCCAATCTGTACATCTTTTACCTATTTTTCTTGCCCATTGCCCTTGCTAGAACCTCCAGTAGAATGTTGAATATGAGCGGCAAAAGCAGACATCTTTGTCTTGTTCTTGATCTTATGGGAGTATTTAATCTTCACCATTATGGATGATGGTGGCTGTGGATGGATTTTTTTATAGATTGCCTTCTTCATGTTGAGGAAGTTCCCTTCCATTCCTACACTGTTGAGTATTCTTAAAATGAAGGGTTATTAAATTTTGTTAAATACCTCTTCTCAGTCTATTGAAATAGCCTGTGGTTTTGTCCTTTATTCTTTTGATATGATGTTATCCTAAATGACATGTGGATGGTTAGCTGGCTTTGTATTCCTGGGACAAATCCCATTTGTTATAGAGAAGTTTATAATGACTATATTTTCTTGATAAATTGGCCCTTTTATTTTTATAAAATAAAATATTTTTGTCTTAACATCTATTTTGTCTGTTATTTGTATAGCCATTCCAGCTTTCTTACCTTATTGCCTTACGATATCCTTTCTCCATCCTTTTATTTTTAATCTACCTGTGTCTTTTTTGAAATATTTTATTTATTTATTTGACAAAAAGAGAGAGCACGAGCAAGTCAGGCGGGGGGGGGGGGGGGCAAGCAGGATCCCCACTAGGCAGGAGCCTGATGTGGGGTTCAATGCCAGGACCCTGAGATCATGACCTGAGCTTTAGGCAGACACTTAATGGACTGAGCCACTCAGGTGCAGTGTCCCCCTTCACCCCCCACCCCTTAAACTACTTGTATCTTTAAATCTAAAAGTATATTTTCAGGGCTCCTGGGTGGCTCAGTTGGTTGCACCACCAACTCTTGGTTTCAGCTCTGGTCATGATATCAGGGTCATGAGGTCAAGACCCATGTCAGATTCCATGCTCAGCAGGGAGTTGGCTTGAGATTCTCTCCCTCTCCCTCTGCCCTTCCCGCCACTTGCTCTTTCTCTCTCTAAAATAAAAAAATAAAAATAAATATTAAATAAATAAATAAATCTTTGTTTTTTTAATATCTTCTGGAAATAGTATATGGTCTTACATTTTGGTTGTTGTTAAAAACTAAATATTTTAACATCTTGTAGCGATTCTTGTTACTGATTCCTCCCCTTCCTCCAACACCAGGTGTTACTGTGGTTTGGTTGTCTGTTTGTTTGTTTAGTGAATTGGATGGACTATTTCAGTAAAGTCCATTTCCCTATGCAGACTTTAACCATACAGTCTTGGGCATACTCATAACCCCCCTGACTTCTTCCTCTCTCACCTGGGATGACAGTGCCTTGAATTAGGGTTCTCTTTGGCTCTTTCACGGATCTCCTTATTAAGCTTCTAGCTGGTCTGTTGTTTCTATTAACATTATACCTAGCTGTTAGCCTCCAGTAATTGCTAGCTGATTGATCCATTGTGTTGAACAGGCCTTAAATTGCTCAGCAGTCTGCTCTAAAATAAAGTCAGGCCCTTTTCAGGGTAATCTTTGCCGCCAGTCTTTGACACTTCTCTGACCCTATGATGATTTTTTTTTAAGATTTTCATTTTTTAAAAAAGATTTTATTTATTTATTCATGAGAGACACAGAGAGGGAGAGAGAGGCAGAGACACAGGCAGAGGGAGAAGCAGACTCCCTGCAGGGGGCCCGATGTGGGACTCAGTCAGATCCCAGGACCCCAGTATCACACCCTGAGATGAAGGCAGATGCTCAATCACTGACCCACCCAGGTGCCCCTTTTCTTATCTGTTTCTTTCCCTAGTTCTTCCGTAATGCTTCTAAGTAATCTACCTTTCACATGTTGGTGTCAGGGAGCTACTGGCCCTTCTTGCTTGTGCTCTACCTAAATCTCCCTTGGGCTTGAGCTTCCCTTACATTTTGTTACAAGTAAAGTCAGTTCCCTGAGAAATAACATGAGGAGTTCTTTGTTCTATGGCCTGCCTTCCCCTTTAACGGAACCTCTGTTCCAATACCCTGGAAAGGGACAGGGACAGCAACCTGCTTCTCTGGGAGTAACACTGCTACTATATAAATGAGCTGCTGGACAGGGGCAGTAACTCTTTGTCTTCTTGGCTTGTCTTCCCTGGTGTGGAAACTCAGCCTTGTAAGTGGGGGTGAGAGTGACTGGGGCCCAGTGTTCTTGGCCCACCATGCTTGGGGTAGAATTTCAAGCCTATGAGTGAGTGGGGCTGTATAGGTGAAGGGATCTCTTGGTCATACTTGTAGGCAATACAGCTCATATAATACCTTGCTTGGGGAATGGGGGGAGGGGTGATACTGATGACAAATACTGATATTCTGACTTTCTGAGTAGAATTAGTAGCCCTAAACTAAGATCTGGGGTTAGAGGGATCCCCATCCTCTTGTCTGTGCCCAGCTGGAGTAGAGTTTTCCTTATACTGAACAGGAAGGTAGGGGCAGAAACAAGTCTGGCCATAGACTCTCACAGGTTTTACTAATATTTAGAAGACTGTCTTTAATTACTGTACGCCAATAGGACAATTTCTACAGACTGAATGGCTATTCCCTTTATTTTCAATAGTTCTTCCCAATTATGGTTGTCTCCCTAACACTAAAGAGGGTCTATGCAGTTCCCCACACTGCCATTCTGGAAGCGTTTCTCCCTTGTTTCCTTTTTTCTCTTACTTTGCTACCTTTGGTTTGCACCACTCACGTAAGCTTTGTCTCATACTGTTTTCTAGAGAATCAAGATTAAGAAGGCAATTTTAGGGGTGTCTGGGTGGCTCATTGGTTGAGCATCTGCCTTTGGCTCAGGTCGTGATCCCGGAGTCCTGGGATCAGTCTGGCATTGGGCTCCTCGTAGGGAGCCTGCTTCTCCCTCTGCCTGTTTCTCTGCCTCTCTCTCTGTGTCTCTCATGAATAAATAAATAAAATCTTTTTTTAAAAAAAAGGGAAGGCAAAAAATAAAAATACAAATAAAAAAATTAAAAAGGGAAGGCAATTTCAGAAAGAATATTTCAGGCAGCTGTGTGAAAGCAGTATTGCATGGATGGAAGTGGTGCCAAGGGTTGACAAGGGGAAACAGCAAATCTTAACCTGGAAGACAAGGTGGTTGACTGTTATAGAATTCAGGTTTTCCTCTCACTATCCCCTGATCTTGGCATCACTTCTCTGATAAAAAACTCAGCTACCAGTTGAGTGTAAGGCAAAATCTTTGTTTCACAAAGATTTGAAATTTTAGAGCAGGAAAAGATACCGTATGGACAGCATCTTCATTTTATAGATGACAAAATTGAGGCTCAAAACAGGTAAAATGACTTTCTTGGACTGAACCAGGTAATTAATGCCTGAGAACAGAGTTTTTCTGATTCTTACTTTTGGCCTTGGCATGGAGCACCATGGGAAATTCTCTCCCATTTCTCTTTAGAAAACAAAAGTAAAATAAAAGTGCAAATGAAAAGATAAAATATATATTCTAAAAGAATATTTTAGAATATTCTTTTAGAATATTCTAAAGAAGTTTTCCATTACAAGGCTATGCATGTCATCTTTTCTGAAAAAAACAAAATGACCCAATATGGTGACCTGCTTGCTATCAACGTAATGGTCTCAGTTTAGTGACTAAATCAGATCTATCTTAGGGCCAAATTGTAAAGGAAAGAGGAAAAAAATCCATATGAGAGCTTTTAATCCTTGTCTTACTAAGATGTTGCATCTAGATGCTAGCCTCCCTCAACACCTCCTACCCCTGCTTCCCAGTGATCTTTGCTGAGCATGTGGTGGGGGGTGGGAGTCATCTACACTCACTAACATGAACCAAAAATATACATAAATCATCCTGCACTTTGATATGGAAGAGGCATTGAGACTGTTTATGAATAATAATTCTCATTTTCTATTGAGCACTATTCCTCATTGCAGCAGAGCTCTTAAAAACCAACATTTAAGTGCCAGTTAAATGCCAGATACTTTACTTGCTTTATCTCATTTAATGCTTCCAGCCAGTTGATGAAGATATCATCATCCCTTACAGATAAGGATGCTTTGAAAGGTATCTAATCTGGTTAAGGCCACCTGGCCAGATGTAGAAGAAACAGAAGTAGATAAACACTCTGTAGTACTGCTCTTTCTGAACAAATAGACCATAATAACAAAATTCTTTAAAATGAAAAACTTGCATGTGCCATGGAGGTTTTTTTTTTTTTAAAACTAGGTTGTAGATGTATTTCATGAAACTTGTTCTTCTGTTTGTTTGTTTTTTCCTGTATGAAGTTCATGGAAATCTAGAACTTTCTTTGAATTACTGCTCATGAGTTCAGTAATGTGTTACACTGCCTCCTCTTCCTTCCTAATTTGCAGAGACCGTATGATTCCAGGACCATCCTGGTTGACACCTAGAGTCTGGCATCATTATTAATCGCTTTTCTCTGCTCTCGAAAATGCCCTGTGCGGGTGATAATGACAAGACCACCTTAGTCCTGCCCTACGACCCAGCAATTGCACTGCTGGGGATTTACCCCAAAGATACAGATGCAATGAAACGCCGGGACACCTGCACCCCGATGTTTCTAGCAGCAATGGCCACGATAGCCAAACTGTGGAAGGAGCCTCGGTGTCCAACGAAAGATGAATGGATAAAGAAGATGTGGTCTATGTATACAATGGAATATTACTCAGCCATTAGAAATGACAAATACCCACCATTTGCTTCAACGTGGATGGAACTGGAGGGTATTATGCTGAGTGAAGTAAGTCAGTCGGAGAAGGACAAACAGTGTATGTTCTCATTCATGTGGGGAATATAAATAATAGTGAAAGGGAATATAAGGGAAGGGAGAAGAAATGTGTGGGAAATATCAGAAAGGGAGACAGAACGTAAAGACTCCTAACTCTGGGAAACGATAGGGGTGGTGGAAGGGGAGGAGGGCGGGGGGTGGGGGTGAATGGGTGACGGGCACTGGGGGTTATTCTGTATGTTAGTAAATTGAACACCAATAAAAAATAAATTAAAAAAAAAAAAAGACCACCTTAGTCGTTCATTAAAGACGCCGAAGTGTCATATTGCAGCTGCCCACTAGGTGTCAGCAGCGTAACCCCCGGAAAACACTTCAAGGAAAGCATTTCATTACAAAAGTCCTATCAGAGCAAATAATTAAGTGTGGTGCAGGAGCTACCTGCAGCCTTGCCCATTCAAAACAAATGCGAGGCAGGGGGAGGAGAGAAGGAGCAGGTGCAGGCCAGGTAGCTCCTTGCTGAGACCTAGTGGAGAGGGAAGGACTCCCTTCCTCCTCGTCAGAAGGACTCCAGTGATATCTGGAATGAACACCGTGGTATCCTTTTTAATTTTCATCCACAAGATGAAACCAGTATGCAGTGAAGTGAGGAAACAGCTTTGAACGAAGACATACCTTTCCCCTTCCTAAACTGTTCTTCAAATCATGATCGATCGGATGAAGGTCACACAGGTGACTTGGGCTTTAACGAGTCTACTGAATGACTGATGCATTTGAGCGAGAAGCTGAGTTGTCTGAACACAAATCCTTTAAAGGTGATTTGAAAACATCGACACTCACAACTCCATGACATGCTTGGACTCTTCTTGGAATGACCCACAGACTGTGCGTATATTACCTTTGACCCAGGTAGACGCGTCTGCTCTCTAGAAACCCTCCTCGGCTGCGGATGTGTGGCACACAGTGACACAAGGGGTACGAGAAGCCCACAGGATGGGTTTTCAGATGCTTGTGCCTTTCAGTCCTTGGAACTGGTTGCTACTGCTGGTGGCCTTCAAGTGTTCTGAAGCATCTTCAGATTTGAACGAATCCACAAATTCCACTGCCCAGCATGAGCCTAATGTTCGGTTTGCTGCTGCCAGCTCAGAGGCAGATGAGAAGATATCTGTTTTTGCATTGGATTATGACTACGTGCAAATTCCTTATGAGGTCACCCTGTGGATACTTCTAGCATCCCTTGCAAAAATAGGTAAGTCCCCAAACACCTGTTTGTGGGAGTTGTTCTCCATGTGAGATAATGATGTGAAAATGCCTTGTAGGTGGTGAACTATATGGATTTTAACTGTCATTGCTATTACAACAAAAAAGAAAATATGTTCCTTTTAGTCAAGGGGAAATCATAACTGCTTTTTTTATAAAGCCGTGTAATGCTTCAGGACTGTGCTTTGAAATTTGAGCATACTCTCTGGGTTCTGGGTTGCTTTGATTTCTTCTTATTTCAGGGTGACACCCTTGTGACATTATTTGGCATGTAAAAATTTCAAGTTCTATGCATTAAGATATAGAGAATGAGGCAGGTAGACCTCAGAATGATGCCCATTGGACATTTCAGGAGCACATAATGATTCTTCTGTACAATATTCTTTCCTCATTCTTGATCATGTAAATGTGGGCTTCATCAATGACTCCCATTGTTTATTCTTTAAAAGTGACATGTGCTCTTTGCAGAATGACAGAAAGCAAGGAACAAGACAATTAGAGGCTACTCTTAAATTACTCAGTGATGGGCTATGGGGGCATAGAAGATGATGTGTCAGTAAGATACTGGTTTATGCCTGAGTCAAATGGCTCCAGTGCCCCACTGGTTTCCTTTGTGAAATAAAGGGAATTCAAATTCATAGATTAAATTCTAATCAGGGTTATTTGTGCCAAAACCTCAAGTAATGGCTTACACTCTGTTATCATTTAATTCCTAACTCCACCTCCTTGTCTCCTTAAAACCAGCTTATTCCAAAGTGAAAGACTGATACAGTTATCTCAATTAACATTAAGCTTAACATCTCCTTTGCCTTTGTTATGAACTTTGTTACTTGAGTGGACAAGTTGTCCTACTGGGATAGAATCTATGAGACATTTTGATGCTTATTTATAATTTCCCTCTAGCATGGGCGTGAAATGTGGGTTGAGCTACGGGACCTGGCTGTTAACCTCTTGGGATCAGGACTGTTGGCTCTGTCTACTCATCGAACTCCCTCCCCAGGGGTGACGGAGGTACCGGTGTATTTAATAGATGCTCCTTCCAAACTGCTATTCATTTTGAGCTAGGAAAGTATGAAGAGTGATGGGAGATTGTTAATTTGAAGAACTCCTGTGTGATTTGTCAAATCGTGAAATTATACAAAGGATCTCACGTTATTTCTATAAAGCGCTCAAGTAGAAACGGCTTTCTAAGGGGATGACATTCTCAGTTCAGAGCTAGAGTTCTAGGGCCTTCTGTACAATCACATGGGCATCGAGATTGTTCAAAGTGGTCTTGTGTGGATCTTGAGTTTTCCTTTGTGAACAACACTGTCCCCACCCACTCCTTCCCCCTTCATGGCAATGGGGGAAGTTGGTCTGCAAATGAAGGAACTAGAGCTGCCACTGACTAGCTGGTCACCATGTCTTTCTAAGTCTCCATGTGCCCAACTATGAAATGATTTCTAAGGCCTCCTTTTGGTGCAAAGTAGGATTTCCTAGTGGCAAAGAGATTTACATTCTATGTCAGTAAACAGCCCAATGCAGAAAGGATATAGTTTATCTTTGTTTTATATTAGCATAAAACACAGATTGTTTTTTAGAGTATTGCATGTGCCCAGAATCACCACATCTAGAAGTTCAGAGGATGGTAAAGACACTGTTGTTCACAAGACTATTGGCTTAAATGTTCTTGATTTGCATTTTGATGGACTTCAACATACTTTAGATAAAGAAAAAACTTCAGTAGGTTATTAGTTGGATCATGCTTATTCAAATACATTTTCCTATTTGCTAGTCATTAAGAACTCAGACTATTTCTGTACCGTACATGGAAAGAAGGCTACAGTTAGTGATTATTATTTCTCATGTGTCAAATACTGGGCTTATAGTTTTATACATGGTGGCTCATTTGTGTGGGGCAAGAGAAAAAGACTCAGAACTTTAACATGTAAGGAATCTATAAAGATTTCTTTAGATTCTATATTGTAAAACTTGAATCAAAATATAATTAATATTCAGAATTCCTGGATGGCTCAGCGGTTAAGCTCTGCTTTCAGCTCAGGACGTGATCCTGGAGTTCGGGGATGGAGTCCCACATCGGGCTCCCCTGAGGAGAACCTGCTTCTCCCTCTGCCTGTGTCTCTGCTTCTCTTTCTCTGTGTGTCTCTCCTGAATAAATAAATAAAATCTTTAAAATATATATATAATTAATAATCATTATATTTAACATTCATTCTTTCATTCAGTCATTCTATCAAGACACATATATTGAACGCCCATACCACATGTGGAAATGACCATGGTTCCTGGCCTCAAGATATTTAATTTAATGGGGAAAAAAATGAATCTAGCACTGCCTGGTAGGCACTCTGACACAAGAACATCACAACTTTCCTTCAATCCTTTTTAAAACAGCCAACTATGTGTATTAGAGAAGAATAATATTATAGAACAAAGACAACACAGAGTTGCCTCAGATTTTGTTGTTTATCTTTTATTTTAGTTCCACCTCTTGGCACATTGTAGAAGGGTGTTTCTTGAGTTATTGGGCAGAATGGAATCATAGGGCCATCTTTGACTTTCAGGCCAAACTTTGTTATTGGTGGCCGTTCAAATTCCAGGTGCTGGAGCTGTAAACTCTCAAAGTGACCAACTCTATTGTCCATTATGAAAGGGAAGGAGGATTGTAAAGTGTGAATGCACTTGGCGTTTCGCTTTACAATGCCCTACTTTACAGTGCATAGTGCCTCTTCCTGCTACCGCTGTGTAGGTGTAACTTGGCGTAACATAGGTACACGTTAGATCCATCTCAGGAAACTCAATTCCTGGAAGAAGGGCCAAACTGGGGAGACACGGGTCCTGAGAAAGTCACACTAGAGGCTCTTCTACTTCTTTTACCTGTTAAAAAGTTCAGGGTAGTTAAAATAAGTACTAATTAGAGAAGAGGAAAAAGAAGGAAGAGGAAGAGGGGGGCGGAGAGGAGGAAGAGAAGGTTGTCATTAGGAAATGGAGAGAGCAGGACTCCCAAACTCTTTAAAGAGGCCTTAAACCGATCTTGAAGCAGTGGGTAGGATTGTGGTTTTGGACAAGTATCAAATATCCCTTGATTCTAATTATTCTGTAATAATTAGAATTATATTCTATCATAATAATCTGTCTGCTGATAATAAATGAAATTCAAAGCTGTGATCAGGGAACCCTACATGGATTTTGGATGAGTGTACTTAAAATTCCTTTTTTAATTTTATTTTTTAATTTCAAGTTTTATTTAAATTTTAGTTAGTTAACATATATGGTTTTTTTGTGTAGAATTTAGTGATTTGTCACTTACATATAACACCCAGTGCTCATCACAATGAGTGCCCTCCTTAATACTTATCACTCATTTAGCCGATCCCTTACCCATCTCCCTCCATCAACCCTCAGTTTGTTCTCTATAGTTAAAAGAGTCTCTTATGGTTTGCTTCTTTCTCTCTCTGTTTTTAAATTTCCCTTATGTTCGTTCATCTGTTTTGTTTCTTACTAAATTCCACATATGAGTGAAATCATATGGTATTTCTCTTTCTCTGACTGACTGCTTTCATGCTTTCACTTAGCATAATACACTCTAGCTCCATCCACATTGTTGCAAAGGCTAGATTTCATTCTTTTCTATGGCTGAGTAATATTCCATATATATTTATATATATCTCACATCTTCTTTATCCGTTCGTAGGTTGATGGACAATTAGGCTCTTTCCATTGTTTGGCTATTGTTGATAATACTGCTATAAACACTGGGGTGCATGTGCCCCTTTGAGTCTGTATTTTTAATCCTTCGGATAAATACGTAGTAGTGCAATTGCTGGGTCATATGGTAGTTCTATTTTTAACTTTTTGAGGAAACTTCATACTGTTTTACAGAGTGACTGCACCAGTTTGCATTCCCAACATCCCAAAAATACATAATCCAGATAAGAAATGGACAGAAGACATGAACAGACATTTTTCCAAAGACTTTCAGATGGCCAACAGACACATGAAAGGATGCTCAACATCACTCATCATCAGGGAAATACAAATCAAAACCACAATAAAATACCATTTCATACCTATCAGAATGGCTAAAATGGAATTAAAATTCCTAAAGAGACATTAAATGGCTCCGAGTGACCTGTGGGGGAAATCTACACTCCTTAGCCTTGAACTCAAGACCTTCTCTTATTAGGATCAATCATCTTCCAACTCTCCTTCCAATATTTTTCCCAATTCATAATTTGCTCCAGCCAGGTGGATCTCCTCAATGAATGTCAGACCACTCATTCATCTGACTCAGCCATTCCCATCTTTCTTCATTTTTGTCTTGGAGTTCTCCCCACCTAATATATCTCTTCTCTTCTGCTGTCCAACTATGTAAGTCCTAGTCATCCTCCAAAACCTGTTCAACTTCTTCTCATATAAAAGCTTCTCTGGTGAACACATAAACCAACCAATCATTCATTTACACACTTATAGATTCTTTCAGCAAATAGACCAGCTATTGTGTGCAAGACATCTTGCCAAGTACTTTGGGGAGATATAGAGATGTACATCATTCTGTCTGAGTTGAAAGAATCTGGAGGTTAGCAGGGGAGATAAGTCATGCACAGAAAATGATAGAAAGAGAACATTGTTGTTAGATAGTGATAAAATATTATGGCGATTCAGAGGAAGACATATGATTTCCTTGGAAAGCAGTTGGGAAAAGTTTAATTTTGAAGATTGCACAAGATTGAAGAACAACCCAGGCAGCAATAAATGAAGACAGGAAAGGGGAATCACAGGGAAAAGGTATGTGGTTGGTTGTAACATAGGATGCATAAGGATGGTGGTGGGTGGGAGGGATATTGACTTGGAGAGAACCCCAGAGCGGCCTGCTGTGCTCTGATCTATTCTCATGCATGTCGGTATAGTCAATATATACTTCACTGTATACTTATGCTTTGCTTTATGTTTGTCTTCTTATTTGTTAATGTCTTTATCTGAAATATGATTAATAGTTGGAATTAAAATAAACATGCTTGGTTCTCCGTGTCACACGCAGTGCTTAGCAGTGTGTTGGTCTTGGCTCAAGGATGCTTCACAAATGCCCTTAGTTTAAAATCTGTGAGATGCTTTGTGTGCCTTCAGAGTCTTAGATGGGGAATGAGATGAGCAGATACACGTAGTTTGGAAAAGTCATCTGGCATCAGGAATGGGCTAGGGGAGTGAGGGTGAGATAGAAGATCAGGAAGCCAGTACAGAAGACAGGATGGAGAATGGGACCCCTTACATAAAGGCAGTGACTGTCAAAATGGGGAGGAGGAGATGATCTTTAGGGGCAGCTACCGAGAGATATATATGATAAAATAAGAAGCTATTACACGGGGGCCAAGTGATGGAGGTTCAGGGAAAGCAACTTGATTTCCTGCTTTCTTTAGGATTTATTTATTTATTTGAGAGAGAGAGAGAGAAAGAAAGAGAAAGAGAGAGAGAGAAAGAGAGCACATAGGGGGAAGGACAAAGAGAGAGAATCCTCAAGTAGGCTCCTCACTAAGCACGGAGCCCAATGCATGCAGGACTCCATTCCCCAACCCATGAGAGATCATGACCTGAGCCAAAACCAAGAGTCAGCAGCACAACCAAGTGAGCTACCCAGGTGCCCCTTGATTTCCTTTATACCTGGCTGGCCTGATGGCAGTGTCATTGGTTAAATAAGGAAAATAAAATAAAAGGCTGAATTTTCTTTTACTGGTTTTGTGGAAGGGAGGTTTGGAAGAAGCTGATGTTTAGGTGACTGTGACTGACTCTGAATGAGCCTCAAAGGTGGGTTTTGCAGGAATGCAAAGGAGCTCCACAGTCTTCATTCCTCTTCCCCCACTGCCCTCTTGGATCCCATAAGGTAGGGAAGCAGGGAGGAGGAAGGGGAGGGGATGGCTGGCTGAGGACCACTCTGAGACCTTCACTGGGCCCGGCATGTTAAGTATTTGACCTCATCGAGACTCCCTGCAGCACTTCCAGCCCCCACTACAGATGGGGTCCTGAGGCTCAGGACTCATGCCAGCCTACCCAAAGTCCCCTCAACTGGTTTTAGAAGGCTTCTTTTATACCAGTCTCCTGGTATCTTAGTAGCCAGAGCCATCGTATTTGCAAACCTCTAAATGTGGTTCTCTGCTTTTCCCTAGGCTTCCATCTTTACCACAGACTACCAGGCCTCATGCCAGAAAGCTGCCTCCTCATCATCGTTGGGGCTCTGGTGGGTGCCATCATCTTTGGCACTGACCATAAATCTCCTCCCGTCATGGATACAAGCATCTACTTCCTGTATCTCCTTCCACCTATCGTCCTGGAAGGTGGTTACTTCATGCCCACCCGGCCCTTCTTTGAGAACATTGGGTCCATCCTATGGTGGGCAGGCCTGGGGGCCCTGATTAATGCTTTTGGCATTGGCCTCTCCCTCTACCTCATCTGCCAGATCAAAGCCTTTGGCCTCAGTGATGTCAACCTACTTCAGAACCTGCTGTTTGGCAGCCTGATCTCAGCCGTTGACCCCGTAGCTGTGCTGGCTGTGTTTGAGGAGGCGCGTGTGAATGAGCCACTCTACATGATGATCTTCGGGGAGGCCCTTCTCAATGATGGCATCAGTGTGGTGAGATATCAAAGCGAGTCCCTGGGGAGAGGAAGGGTCAGAGTGGAGCTTGAGGTGGGAGTCTGTCCTCAGGGCAAATGGAGAAGGTTGAGCGGGATGGCCCATGGCAGGGCAGGGATAGACTTCGATAGGTACAGTTGATGGAGTGTGGCCCAAGGTCTGATGACCTCCATTAGGATCTGCATCAAGTACGTGATTTCTCGCTAATGCTGCTTGCCATTCACTAGCCAAATGGCTTCTTTAAAGAGAGAAAAAGGAAAAGACATCTCCATAATTTTTTAGTTAAATTCACATTTTCACTTAGCATGAAGAAACAGTTGCCAAGGGCTCTTCTGGTCTTCACACTAGGATGAACAGCACTTAGCCATTTTTCATTTCTCTCATTCACTGGAACTCATCCTCCTCTTTATATACTTGTTTGTTTTGTTTTTAACATATTGCATGAGATGATGATGGTAAATACAAGATGGGGTAGGAAGGGCATTGAAAAGGATTTGCAAAAAATGCATTAGCTGATCCATCAGTCTTGCACAACTCCTCCAGAATATGTGACTCCTGGAGAAAAGCTGAGAAAAACTTACCAGGCTAAGTCAACACGTAGCACAAAGGCCCAGAAGATATCTTTGGTGCTGGGATATTCAGACTAGCCATTCCTATTCTTGGTTGTGTTACGTTACTACAAACAATCACCAGGTGTCAGTCTATGAGATTTTTATATATAGTTTGGTTTACTTTTCTTGCCTTTAAATTTCTATTACATCACAGAAGTGATACTAGAATGAATTTTTAGTGTAGAAGACTCTAACTGTACAAAATTAAACAACATAAAAACACAGAAGCCTCCTCTTGTCCCTCTCCTCACCTTCCAAACAACCTCTTTGATCAGTTTGGCATTTTTCTTCCATGTTTTTATTGTGTGTATGTGTGTGTGTGTGTGTGTGTGTGTGTAGGTGTATGTTATTTTGCATAAATTGATTCTATGCATTGCTTAAATATAATAAGTCTTGGAGTCCATTCTATATCATTTTAATTGTTATATAGTATTTCAGAGATTATACTGATGATAATTTATTTAACCATTTCCTGATGGATGGACAGTTGCTACCAATTTTTCACTTTTTAAAAAATACAACGTTCTGGTGAATATTCTTTTTTCTGCATGCATTTTTGTATGTGTGTTTGTGAGTCTTTCATAGGTTATATTCTTGGAAGTGAAATTTTGAAAGTGGGTACCTTTAAAAATTTGAAAGATGCTGCTGTTTTAATCACCTCCTCTTTATCCGGTTGATAAGGGAAAGATTCCTCTTCCAGGGATAAGGAGTGACACCCGACAATAAAGAGATGAAGCCAATTAGATACTGTACTCACACCCCAGAGGAGGAGGACACTACATACCACGGGGGCTGCATGGGGGCTGCATTTGGGAACAGAGGGATCAGTCAGGGGTGTAAGAGTAAGGTTTTGTAAGATCAAGAAGAGAGATGCCTCCTGGTTCCCTCAGGATGACATGATTGGCTTGTTTTGAATAATTCTCTAGGCTGTCAGGAGACTGACATCTAATACTCAGGGATGGGCAAGTATTGTGCTTGGTCCCATTGGTAAGGAGGGCTGTTTGGCCCGCAAGTGGTCAGACTTGGGGAGGAAGACTTGTATTTATGACCCTCCCAGTTTTACTAAATGTCAAGGTTGCACGTAATATTGGATCTTAATTGTAGGTCTTTCATCAGAGCTACTAGAATTTTCCAGAAATGCTTTATGGTCTTACATTTTCCATAGAGTGTGTTAAATGCATTTTTCTTTATCGATGTCCACAGGGGACATTGCTTTGTAATGTATTACAGTCGAATGAGCAAAAACGAGTTAGTCGTGTTTGTTTTAATTTGTATACATCTTTTCAACAATCTTGGATCATTTGTGTTTCTCATTCTGTAAATTGGAAGTTCATATCCTCTTAGGGTTGCCAGACTTAAAAAAAAAATTCAGGACACTCAGTTAAATTAAAATTTCATATAAACAATGAATTTTTTATATATATATCCCAATTAATGTATGCAGGGATCACATCCTGTCCATTTTTCTTTGCTGTTTTTTAGATTTTTTAATTGATTTGTAGAAACTCATTAAATTATCTAAATTTTAAACTGTTGAGTATTACATATAAATCAAAGATTGTCTCTCATTCTGTCACTTAATTTTTTTTTTAGATTACAGTATCTTTTATCCTATAAAAGTTAAATTTTTATGAGCTCAAACCTAATGTACTCTTTTATTGCCTCCAGGTTTCATATTTTGTTTGCAGAGATTGTGTCTAACCAAAGAACATGCAAATATTATGGGTTTTTTTTAAGATTTTTTATTTTTTTTTTGAAAGAGAGAGAAAGGGTGTGTGAGCATGAGCTGGGGGAGCAGCAGAGGGAATGAGAGAGAGAATCTTAAGCAGATTGCATGCTGAGCACAGTGTCCAATATGGGGCTTTCAATCCCAGGACCCTGAGATTATGACTAGAGCTAAATCAAGAGTCAGCATCGGAGCCAACTGAGCTATCCAGGCACCCCACAAACATTATGTTTTTGTATTTCTCCCCTTTTACAATTAGCTATTTAATTAATCTGGCACACAATACCTTATGGTGAGGATTTTATTCAAAAATGGATAGTGCAGTAGGTAAAAGGCTCCTAAAAAGTAACCCGAGGACACCTGGGTGGCTCTGTGGTTGGCCATCTGTCTTTGGCTCAGGGCATGATCCCAGTTCGGGGATCGAGTCCCACATTGGGCTCCCTGTGAGGAACCTGCTTCTCCCTCTGCCTGTGTCCCTGCCTCTCTCTTTGTCTCTCATGAATAAATAAGCAAAATCTTAAAAAAAAAAAAAAGTAACCCAAGATATCTATTGTGGATTTGCCAAGTGAAGGAGACCCATCCTTGAAGTCGAAAGTCAATTTATTGATACATAATGCGAATCTCTAACTGTTCAGCAAGATGCTAGGCTCATCAAGGCTACACATTCTTTCTGGGCAAGTTCCACAGGGAGCCAAGTTGTCTGAAGCTGCGAGGGGAGGCTGGGACTCCAGACTCCCACCATGTACCTCAAAATCACCTCAGCGGGACTGATGAATATTTGGATGTCCAAAGCCCATCCCAGACTCTCTGAGAATGGAACCTGGCCATCTGTATTTTAACAGGGACCTCAGATGATTGCTGATGTTTGAGAACTAGTGGTTTCTTGCCTTTATGTTGAAAATAGCTGATGTATCTTGACCTAAAACAATGCTGTTTGGAACAAGGGCAGTTCTCTCCTCAGATTGGGTCAAATTAACCTCTGAGATCCTCTTTCCTCACCTCATTCTGTCTTTAGATATGTTCGTATTTTCAGTTTTGTTGCAGTGGAGTAAGTGGCCTTGGCTGGGAACCTATTCCACTCCTAAAGTAGCCCCTCTGAGCCATGATGTGTTCCTATCATGGTTCGTCTCCTGAAGATTTCACTTAAATCCAAGTGTACTGTAACCCCCACTCTTGGCAGTGTCGTTGAGGAGGCTTATCTGTGATAACATCAAAGCCACCTCTTGGCAGCCCATTCTGAGGTAATTAATTCTTCAACCTTTCCTTCACAAGTGACTTTCTAAATACTACTGCTTGTAATTGTCACAGAACATGCTATTTATAACACTGGGCTCTGCTATCTCTTTGGTATTGCCTCTGAACTTGGGAATCTGATGTCCCCTGAATTTTCTCTAGATTTTACATCTAGAGCCAATCACAGCTTGGTTTCTGGTTGGGGTTTGTTGGCTAGCAACATTTGTTTGACTTTCCCAAAGTTTAATTGTTTCCACTTGGACATTTTTTTTAAATGATCATTTCAAAAAAAAAATATTATAATTTTCAGCTGACCAGAGTATCTGCTAAGGGCACTGGTGTGACCTCCAATGGGCAAAGCTGTCGTTGTGTTGGCTCCAGGGGGGTTGCCCACACGTCACTCCCGGGTCACTCTGTGGTCACCCACAGCACAGTGAGTATTAAGTGTGTGCTGGGGCACTTCTGTGGCCCTACATGAAACCAGAGAAGCTCCAGGGCCAGATTTAGAAAGCAGTTTGAAAGCAACTGGTATTTAATGCAATCCAGTTGTATTTTGAGCTAAGAGCATTGAACTCACCCTTTCATTGAGGAAGGGGCCTTCCCAAGGGCAGCAGTCACAAGCATGCTCTTTCAGCAGAAAGTCTGAGTCATCTGGAAAGCGATCTGTGATTTGTGGGCTACATGTGACAACTCTACAGATCTTTATCCACTAAACAGTTGCTTTCTCAGTAAAGAGGAGCTGTTCCAAAATTGTCGAAATACCAATGAATCTGATTCTCCAGGTCTCCTGTCCCATGTATTTCTCCTTCTTACTGAATATTTCTCCAGAGCATATCCTTAATGATAGGCAAAGGGAGCAGAGACAAAACCCAAATAGCTCTGAAATGATAACTAGTATCCCCAGTTAGATCTCAAGACCAAAGTCATAGCAGGTGACTATATCCAGCTACTATATCCAGTCCCTGCATGGAGTCACTTTGACCCTTACTATTTTATTAAATTCTTGCATTTTAGTATAAGGCATGGCCTAATAACTTTATTTCACAGATGAAGAAAACAAAGCAAAGGAAGCTAAAATTGGACAAATGTATGCTGCCTGGTGAAGGACAGCCTGACACAGACACACAGCTCAGTCTCATTCCAATATCTTTCCTTGTATTCTTACCTCTTGAATTTTCTTTCTTTCTTTCTTTCTTTCTTTCTTTCTTTCTTTCTTTCTTTCTTTCTTTCTTTCTTTCTTTTCTTTCTTCTTTCTTTCTTCCTTCCTTCCTTTCTTTCTTTCTTTCTTTCTTTCTTTCTTTCTTTCTTTCTTTCTTTCTTTCTTTCTTCCTTCCTTCCTTCCTTCCTTCCTTCCTTCCTTCCTTCCTTCCTTCCTTTCTTTCTTTCTTTCTTTCTTTCTTTCTTTCTTTCTTTCTTTCTTTCTCTTCCTTCCTTCCTTCCTTCCTTCCTTCCTTCCTACCTTTCTTCTTTTCCATTCTTTCTAAACATTTTATTTTTAAGTAATCTCTACACCCAACATGGGGCTTGAACTCACAACCCCAAGCTTATGTTGCATGGTCTACCAACTAAGCCAGCCAGGTGCCCCATCCTTTTGAGTTTTTAATTCATGGAGCCCCGAGGGTTACGAGAGAATTCATGTGTTACTGATGAGTGCACTGGGCTTGAGTCCACTTAGTGAAGCCAGTCGTTTTTATCAGAATTGGCTCACTGGGCAAAATCCAATATGTGGCTCCAGGAGAGATTCTGATCATCTCTGTGCCTCATTTCTGTAAAATTGGGATGATGATATTACTTAGCTCATAGGGTCACTGGAAAATTCATACTAAATTTTTAGTATAGTGAATACCCAGCATGCAGTGAGTGCTCAGTGAGTGTTGGCTGCTATTGTATCACAGCAGCTTATGGACATAGCATAGGGGTTGGCTAGCTCTTAGTAGGCAGTTGGTTTTAAATATGGCATGACTTCATTTACTGTAGGCAGATGGTTCTTACTGCAGATGCATTGTTTCTCCCTGGTTTTCTTGGGTCAATTTGCTGAATAAGCAATAAGGCGATACTACCAAAGTTTCTTTTGTGTCCCATCTCTCCCCAGCTGCCTCTTCCTCCATCTCTTCTGAGAGGTCCAGGAGGCTAGCATGGGCCAGGACTGAGACTTGAGCTGAGGCAGATGGCTCCAGAGCATGTCTGCTTCTGACTGCTACTCACTTCTCCCTTAACCACTTTCTTTCCCTCTGGTTTTCTTTCCTTTCTCTAGTGATATATTCTCTTGGCATCTTGCTGTACTGGAATCTCTTCTCCAGGACTACAGTGAATGAAAGAGTAATAGAGAGAGGCAAATGAAAATGTCTGACCACAGACCTTGGGCCACGCATATTTACAGGGCTTCATTTACTTTTCCTTTTTCTATGTGGCTCAGTCAGTATCCAAAAGATAGGGTGAAAAGTTGCCCTTTCAGTGCTTCTCCAACATGCTTTTCAAAGCCAGCAATCCATAGCCATTTCTTCACAAAGAGCCTTTACCTTTCATTCAATTTGCCCCTCTTTCTATTATACATGCCTGTCACTGGCCTTAGATCCTAAATTGCCAGACCCCTTATGCTAGAATTCCCTGCCCTCCTCTCACCTCATCTTGCCATCCCTTTGCCAGGATTTCTCTCCAAGCATCTCCTGTTATTCTTCTAGGACCAGCATGTAGCTCTGAGCCTTGTGAGGCTGCTGAGTCAATGTTTAGAATGCAGGAATGAATGACACAAGAATGGTAAATAAATAAATGCCGATGGGGATGAGGACTAGGAGAGATTGTGCAGAGGCTGTGTTTGCTCTGGGGCTGACCAGCCATTCTGGTCGTCTCAGGGGACCACAGCTTTCCCTGCCTGACTCCCAAGAGTGACACTCAATTTGAACTTGGGTTTGTCAAGGAAGCTGTGAGAAAACTGGGGTGTTCCCCTTCTGACACACTGGCACCACTGAAAGCAGAATTGCTCTGTGAGCCTAAATGCTAGAGGTGGGATGACACCAGTGAGAAGCGTCCCAGTGTCCTTCCTTCCCACACCTTCAGGGAGCGCCATGCCACACTGAGGCTGTCATGGGCATTGGCACATGAAGATGAATGGTGGGCCTTTGACACTTAGGGCAATCACTCTATGATGGAGGGACAGCCATCAACCTTACTGATTTTGAGGACAAGATGGCAAGTTTAAACCAAACTAGGATGATAGTGAGTAGCTCGCCAGAGGAAGCTACGTTAGATCTGGGAAAGATTTCTAAAACAGTTGTGTGGGGGTGAATTTTCCTTCATGATTTTCTGTGGTTTATTATTTTCCTCCCTTAAAAGGGTCCTACCTCCAGTGACATCATTTAAAAGGCAGTGAAGTGTGGCCCAAAAGCATGGATGGCAAAGCCATACTCCTTAATTCAATTCCTGGCTGCATGGCTTGCAACAGTTAAGTAGTTACTTAACTTCTCTGGGCCTCAGTTTCTTTTCTGTAAAATGGAGATCATGCTGTGTGGGAATTAAAGAGATTTAATACATGTAATCATTAAAATGGTTCCTGGCACAGAATAAGTACAGAATATTTGGTGCTTGTGATATTGTGATTTATAATAAATATATGTTTGGTTTTCATCCCCATTCAGGGCACAGAGCTCATAAAACCCTTGAATTTCCAGTTATGACAGCTGTAAAGGTGTCTTTTTTATGTTAATGAGGTGGCTTTTGGAAAGCCCTTAGGTCACCTGGGGGCCAGTTGTCAGGGAAGCCAATCCTGTGATTAGAGGGTTGGAAATTTCAGTCCCACTCCCAGACTTCAGGGAGAAGAGAAGGGCTAGAAATTGAGTTCATTCATCAATACCCAATGGTTTAATCAATCATGCCTATGTGACGAAGCCTCCAAAAAACCCGAAAGGACCAGGTTCTGAGAGTTTATAAGCTGGTGAACTTGGAGATTCAAGGACAGTGGTATATCTAGAGAGAGCATGGACGCTCCACACCCTGTCCCCACACTTTGCCCTAGACATCTTTTCCATCTGGCTGTTCCTGAGTTATATCCTTCTATAACAAACTGGTAATCCAGTCAGTAAAATGTTTCACTGAGCTTTATGAGCCGTTCTAGCAAATTAATCAAGTCCAAAGAGGGGGTCATTGGAACCTCCTTTCTATAACCAGTTGATCAGAGGCACAGGTGACAACCTGGACTTTCGATTAGCAAGTGGGGGTGGGGAGGACATTCCTGTGGGACTGAATCCTTAACCTGTGGGGTCTGACAATATCTCCAGTTGAGTTAATTGCATGGTGTTGTTGGGTAAAGCACACACATTGATATTGGTATCAGAGTCAGGTGTTATTAATAATACAAGTCCACCTACATGAGCGCTTTGGAGCCACAGTGCTCGCCTCACATCCCAAGTGATGCTACATTGTCCTGTCCATCTGGCTGGACTTTGCCATCTCAGCTTTCCTAGAGAAGTGCTGTACACAAACTCGATTCTTTGGAGGGGTGGGGGGTGGTGGTTGGCAACTTTTTCTTGTCCTCTTTTTACCTCTTTATTTTCTTTCATTTTATTCAGATTCCTAGGATAGGAAGTGAGAGGCTCCACACAACAAGTAGACGGTTTGCTCTGGCCAAGAATGTAGGGAGCTCAGGGTATAAGGCAGAGGTGAGACTTACAAACTGTACAATCTTGAGCAGGAGACTCAATCCGCTTGTGCCTCCATTTTCCCATGTGTAAAATGGGACGATTAATCTGACCTCAGAGAGTGGTTTCAAGAAGGAAGTGAAAAAATACACATAGATGTCTGGCACCTAGTAGGTGATGAATAAATGTCCTTTTGCCCTTCCTGTATTTGAGAGGAGGCTCCACACAGAAAGGCAATCTGGATGACAGCTGTTGGCCTAGAAATGGGAATAAGGCCTAATCGTCAGACAAACTGGGCTGTGGAGGCTTAACTGGCTGGCTTTAGTTGCCTGGGGAGTGAACTTCACCCCCACCCACAAGGGCTCAGCAAGTGCACCTGAGCTGTGAGACATTTCCCCCAGAGCAGCTTCTGACACATGGTGAGGGAAGGGCAGGTGTCTGGTGTTCACCCAGCCCAGGACCCAGGCATTTTCCTTCAGAAATGGACTCTCAACCAAACATTTGGAGGTTAGCCCACAGCTGCCATTGGCAGTGAGATATGGTACTGACCATGGGGGCCTGCAGGATACGTGTGTGCGCCTACCCACGCACGTATGTGTCTGATGCAACAATACAAATAGCTTGAGATAATGCTTGGAGCAGGCTGGAGAAATGGAAAAAAATGGAAAAACAGAGGTGCAGAAGACACTCCCATGCAAACAGGACGTTGGAGGTCAGAGATTCACGAATCTGGAGGAGGCAAATCTGACTCCTAAGTGTCTCCAACTGGATGACACCGTTACCGCTCATATCCAGGGTCTCAGCTATAGATTGTTGTTCACCAGCATCCTGAAAGATCTGTCCCTTAGATCCATGTTACAATTCAGGAGCTTAAGCAGTACAGGATCAGAGAGGGACACTATAATCCCTATATCATTGGAATTCCTCAGATTTGACTCACAAACACTCGTTTGGCTCATTTTCTTTGGGTTAAAGAAATGATGATTGAAGTTGGAATTGTATAAATCAATTTTCAACCAGCCTATGCTGTGACCCTTTGGGGTGGTTAGAACTCCCTCCAGTTTACAAGTGCAGGAAAAAAGAACAAAGCCTCCCTGGTTATCAAGCTGTCCTCCCTTTGTCAGGAGGGTGGGCTGAGCAGCTATGGAAATGGATTTGGAAAAGAAACACTTAGGGAGAAAAGTAAACTCTTTAAGTCTTTAGAGAACAATCAGAACGATCACAGAAAAGCTTGTAGAAGCAGTTCTTTCAAAATCATAACAACCGCCCACTGCACACCAACTGTGCTAAGTGCCCGGGATGCAGAAGCAAACCAGCATTGCCTTTGAAGAACCACAAGCTATCAACATTTGCTGTGTTTCTTTTCATATGTAAATTCTTTTTTCTTGCCCTACAGCCAAGAACCTACCTATTCTTCTGTATTTTCGTGTTTTTGTTTTTGTTTTTTTTTTAGATTTATTTATTTTAGAGAGAAGAGAACACACAAGTGGGAAGAGGAGCAGAGGGAGAGAATCTCAAGCAGACACCCTGCTCAGCATAAGCCCCACATGGGGCTCAATCTCATGATCCTGAGATCATGACCTGAGCTGACCCTGAGATCATGAAACCAAGAAACCAAAGACCCGAAACCAAGATCATTTGTTCAACCAACTGAGCCACTTAGGTGCCCCCTTCTGTATTTTTTTACTGCCCTTTCAAACCATAGAGATTTCTTAGGAGATTATACAATTCATTAATAAAAGTCACTGATTGGGAGAAAAGCCTAGAACTACAAAAAGCCAAAGGAGTTTCCTCGTTCAGCGGTTTTCAATAGACCTCACCCTCCTCAACAGCATGTGTGCATGCATTCTCAGGGGTGAGTTGGGTGTGTCAGGCTGGAGTATGGACAAAATATGCCCAGTATCATGTGAAAAGTCCCATGAGTTGGCTCAAATAGTTTCCCTATAGCTTCCTCAATGATTATGTAAAGTGAATAGTATCCAGCAGAACCTGTTGTACAAGCCTGCTCTGCGACTTTATATCCAGGTCATGGGTTAGAAAGGGGAAGCCACAGATTCTATCTCTGGGCTGTGTGGTTCTCCAGACCCCTCACCACCCTGGACCAGCTACAGTCCTTAGTGACTATGAGACTTACAGCATGGGAGGAAACTGAAATATGAAATCCAGCGCCTTAATTTAATTTAATTTTTTTTAAGATTTTATTTATTTATTCATGAGAGACAGAGAGAGAGAGAGGCAGAGACACAGGCAGAGGGAGAAGCAGGCTCCATGCAGGGAGCCCGACGTGGGACTCGATCCTGGATCCCCAGGATCACGCCCAGAGCCAAAGGCAGGCGCCAAACCCCTGAGCCACCTAGGGATCCCCCTTAATTTTAAATATAAAAGTTCAGTCCTGTTTGATTGAGCCACAGTCCCACTGAATCTGAATTATCCATTTACTCATCATTCATTTATTCACATAAAAATATTACTGAACAACCGTTTTTGGTTTCTGAAAGTTCAGTTTCTCCAAAGAAGCAAATCATCACCAAGCTAGCGTTCACAAACACTCTACTGGTCGCAGCTAATATTTGCTTTTATAGTTAAAAAAAAGTTCTGAGGTTAATAGCCTCTAAATGACTTTTCCTGCCATGTTGGTGTAGCAACACCAGATGGTGAAAGATAGTCTTGTGGGCATTTACTCTAAGCTGATGAGAGGGTGGGGGAGGCCAAGGTGACGTAGACTCAGGGGTGCTAGGCTGCAGCCTTCCTTGGATGGTATTTTGGGTGAGGAACAGGTGTTGGTGGGGGCCGGGTGATTACTATTAGGTTGGTTTTGACCTGCTGACTTTGAGATATCTATAAGCCATTGAAAAGAATTTTTCCATAGTTTTAAAAATAGGAGTCTGGAGCATAATAAGGGAATGATCTAATGGAGATATGCACTTGGAAGCCATTGACAGATAGGTGGCAATTGTAGCATTGAAATCTGGCAGTCCTCCTTCTTACCATTCTTCAAACTGAAAAGAATGTCAAGCTTTTGAAATGAAAATGAATTTCTCAAAGAAGTTTCTTTGCTGTGCCCTACATCAATAAAATCCTACCACTCACACTTCTCTTGATTAAATTTTCTGACATCGTTTAGGTCATCTTCCTGGCCTCTGTTCTCTGGGGTTCTAAGCAACACATATTCAAGGATATCCAGCCTCAGAGAGCTGGCAAATCCCATGTAACATGTCCTGTCAGGGGTTGCAGATCTTCTCTTTCCTTTCTTTGGGAGTGAGGCTAAAGCTTCATCCATTCTTCTTTTATATCATCAGGCGGTGCCTGCTAGGTCATTGCTGGTTTCCTTAGTTGGTTTCCTTCACCCATGAGAGCAAGTGGTTGTCAAGGAAATGCTCTATGACAGAGTTTAATGTGTCCATGACTCTTCAAATAACATAGAAAATTAGCTGGGTTTATTATTTAATTTCCTGTAAGGTCGATGGATACAGCTCCCTCTGACATTCTCTGTACCTTTCTGGTATCTGACATACAGTAAGGATCATTTTTACCATTCAGCACCATGATTCTGAACTTTCAATGCTTTGTACATGTGTACAAAGCAAAGCTCGAGTAATGAAGATTAATTAAAAAGACACACAAGGCGACCAGGAAGACATAGGTCCCATAGTAGTCCGTTAGGGCCACCATAATAAATAGCACAGATGGGGGATGGTGGCTTCAACAACAGAAATGTACTTTCTCACACTTCTGGAGAAGTCCAAGACCAAGATGTCAGCAGGCTTGGTTTCTGGTGAGGTGTCTCCTCCAGGTTGGCAGTTGGCTGCCTTCTTGCTGTGTCTTCAGTCTGTGCACCCTCTTGGTGTCCCTTCCTTTTTTTTTTTTTTTACAAGGATACCAATCCTACTGGATTGGGACCCCACCATTATCGTCTCCTTTCACCTTAATTACCTTTAAATAGACCCTGTCTCCTATCCAGTGCTGGAGGTTAAGACTCACATAAATTTGAGGGGGACACAATTCAGCTCATAGTAGACCCATTAGGAACCCCTCAGGAAGTGCTTTATGATCAGGCCTCATAAAAGCCATACCTGGAACCAAACAGGTTTTAAGGATTTTAGAAGAACCCAAAGTCCCAAAGGTAAAATCAATGAGTCACTGAAGTAGTTATAAGTTTATTGTTCATAGACCCAAAAAAGATGTTGCAAACTGGGAGCCCTCAAACCAAAACATGGAATGAGGACGATAGGTATATTGTGAGAAAGCAGCTTATCTAATGTGAAGGCAGAGACTATTTGTTCTTTATAGTGATTGGTTACAATATTAGAATTTTCTTAAATGAAAGGGAATTGGTTAGCAATTACTTCATATCAATTTTAGGGAACTATTTAAGTTTTGCTAGGGGTGCCTGGATGGCTCAGTAAATTAAGCATCTGACTCTTGTTTCAGCTCAGGTCATGATCTCAGGGTCGTGAGATTGAGCCCCTCATTGGGTCCAAGCTCAGCAGGGGGTTTGCTAGAGATTCTCTCTCTCCCTCTCCCTCTGACCCTCCCCCTGCTATCTCAGTCTCTCTCTCTCTCTCTCTCTCTCTCTCTCTCAAACAAATAAATAAAACCTTTAAGTATTGCTAATGATTTTTGGAAGTCTATGCCAAAAGTGACCCAGGTTGAGCTTGCCTGGCTTGTCTTAAAAATTAAGCTAAATTAAGATTTTGCTGACTAAACTGGTTTTGTCTTCTCAGGAAATTTCCAAGTCTGGCTTCCATTTGTGTTTGGTTTTAACAGAAACAAGGGTTCATAATCTTCTCTGATAGTCAGGAAGGGCCAGGTTATGCTGTGGTAGTACCTTCTAAACCTCTGTTGGCCTAAAATGACAGAGATGTACTTCTTGTTTACACTATTTGTTTCTCACTGACCAGCAGAACACTATTCATCATGGTCACTCAGGACTGTGGACTTATAAAGCAGGCAACATATTGAGTATTGCTGGGCACTCTGCCAGAGGGCAAAAAATTTATGGAAACCCACCTCAGCAAGCAAGTGCCCCATATCATAAGTAATATGTATCACTTCTTCTCAAAAGTCATTCAAACTCAAAATTTGCCCTGGCATAGTCACATGGTACAGCTGGAAGTGCCATCCTACCAGGTGCTTAGAAGGAAAAGAAATATGGGCTAATTGGTGCTAACAACTATCACATCATAACTCCAGAGCCCTGCCATGGATGCATCATCAGTCTGCTTCCCAGAATCTGATGCTTTTTATAGATCTTTCTGATTTCATCCCAACTAGCCTCACCATAATCTATTCAGTTATCTTTCCCCTATTCCTTAGTGTTTAGCATTCAGTTTTTTGGCTCTTATAACCCATACTTCTTTGTGGCCCTTTATCATCTCTTTTTTGGTCTCATGGTCCACACCTAGCCTTGTCTCCTCACATTTCTCAGAAAATACAGTTGCCATAGCTCATACCCAGGTAGAAGTTCACTGACAGTCCTCAGTCTATGGACAGCCTTCTCAAGGATGTGTCTGCTCCTGTTCTTGAATGGAAAGTCTCATGTTGAGAGTTACATGGGGCTACCCCTTCCTTAGATTCAATGTCATAGAAGTTACCCTTACAAGGAGCCATAAGCATGGTGGGGAGTATGGCTATGATGTCTAAGAGGGCTTATAGTCACAAAACATCCAATAACTTATCACTACAGCCTCAGCCATCAGTGTCGGAGGAATCCAGGAGATTTAATATTGTGGAAACAAATAGCTTTCTTACTCTGAAGAATAGTTAAGAATCAGTACATTTAATGGACTTACATGATTTTAAGATTTCTTTATTTTCTGTGAAGTGGTATAATGTTAACATAAAGAATCCTGTACAAAGTTGAGAGTACCAGTGAACATAATGCAAAGAGGTATGGACAATAATAATAAAATTAAAGTAGAATTCTAAAAAGTATTCAAATAAAATGAATGTTAAAAAACAGAGGGGAAAAAGGGAAAATAAGTAATAAAATGGTAGATTTAAATCTAACCAATGCAAATTGAACAAACCTTTCAGAATCTCTAAAAGAAATAAAAAAGAGTTTTATTCAAGCAGAAGACAGGAAAGCTGCCCCCAAAACAGGGAAGAATGTGCTTCAGAGAATGAACTGTTTTTACAGGGTTATGTAAAAGCTCAAAATATTATAGATTAGCATATAGGCAGAAACCACGAGTTTTATCATAAAGGAATGCAGGGAGCAAGGGCATTGATTGATACCTCAAGGACAAGATGATTTTTCTTTAGGTTACTCATTCACGAAGCAGATGTACTATACATGCATGGTGGCCATAAATCAGGCTTTTGGTTGGAACAAAGTTTATGTGCAGTCAAGCTGATGTAAAGAAATCTAAAATGGCTTCCCTTGTATACTAGGCCTTTAGAGTTTTTCTCTCATCATAGTAATTACATTAAATGCTATGGATCAATGCTCTAGTTAAGAGCTAAGATGACCAGAACTGATTCCAAAGCAAGATTCAAATATTCAATTTATAAGAAATACAAAGTAATTATGGAGATGCAAATAAATTTAAAGTAGGTAAATGCAAAAAGATACACCAGCAAATAGTAAGCATAAGAATGCTGGTGTGGCTATATTAATATCAGTTAAAATAGATATTGCAAAGAGTGATCACTTTCTAACTCATATTGTGAGGCTAACTTTGCCCTAACACCCAAACCAGGCAAAGATAATGCAAAGAAAGAAAACTACAGATTAATATCTATCATGAATATAGATCAAAAATACTTAAGCAAAATATTAGCAAATCAAATTCAGTAATATGTAACAAGAATAATAAATCATGACCACAAAACGTATATCCCAGAAATGCAAGTGTAATATCGGGAAGAAAAAAAAAATCTATCAATATAATTCATACTGTAAATAGAATTAATGATTGTATCAATAAATGCGGAAAACCATTTGACAGAATTCAATGCCCATTTATGATAAGAAACTCCTAGCGAGGTGAAAAGAGTAAGTAACTTCTTCAACAAAGCATATTTATGAAAAACCAGAGCTAACATCATACTTAAAGGTATCACTCTCAACACTTCTATTTATTAGGCAAGAAACAAAAAAGCATCAAGACAAAATCCCTAAAGAAATAGTATGTATGTCTCTATTTATGGAAGATATGCTGGTTTATGTAGAAAATCCTCAAGACAAAACAGCTACTAGAATTAAAAAAGTAAATTTAACAAGGTCACAGGACATAGGGCTAATGCACAAAAATCCGCGGTACTTTAATATAGTAACAAATGACTTTAAATACTAACAGCAAGGGGAAATTTCAAAATTCTATTTAAAAGTACTGTCAAATAAGTAAATAAATAAATATTTTAAAAAATATTGTCAAAATGAAAATTCTTAGAAGTTCAACAAAGATGTGCAAAAACTTTTCACTGAATATGTAGGTCTTTGCTGACATGAATTAGAAGACCTAAATAATATTATATTTGTTAATGAAAGATTGCATATTATTGAAGAGGACAGCTTTCTCTTAACTGATCTGTAGATTCAATAAAATCTCAATCAAAATCCCAGAATGTTTTGTAGAAATCGATGAGCTAATCTTAAAATCTGATTGGAAGTTCAAATGACATTAAATACACTAAGCAATTTTTAAAAAGAAGAAAGAAGACTTATTTGAAGACTTATTATAATGCCACAATAATAATAAGCAATAACATCACAATATTGATCAAACAATACATACGACATCATCAAGGAAAAATAGAGAGGCCAGAAATAGACTTACACACTTTTAGTCAGACTTATAAGTCTCCTGAAAGAAAAAAATCTTCATGACCTTGGCATAGGCAAAGGCAGAAAAAACACAAACAACAGAAGGAAAAAGGTAGTAAGTTGGATTTTTTTTTTTTTTTTTTTTTTTTTTTTTTTTTAGTAAGTTGGATTTTATCAAAAGAAAAAATGTTGCTCTTTGAAATACACAAATAAAGAAAAATATAAACCACTGGATGGGAGAAAATGCTTGCTACTCCTATATTTCAGAAAAGACACCCAGGATAAAGAATTTTGTAACTCAATAATAAGAATATAAATAACTCAAAAATGAGTAAAAGATTTGAAAAGATATATCGTAAAACATGACATACAAGTGGCCAATAAGCACATGAAAATTTGTTCAACATCTTTTGGAATTAGGAAAGTGAAAATTAAAATCACAATGAAATATCACTACACAGCCATTAGAGTGGTTAGAGTTAAAAAGACTGACAGTATAAAGTGTCGACAGGAATATAGAACAACTGCAAATCTCATAAATTTCTGGTGGAAATGGAAATTATCCAGTGACTGAAAGAGAGTTTGGCAGTGGCTATAGGCTAAATGTTCATGACCCCCCCAAATTCATATGTTGAAACCTAATTCCCAATTTTATAGTATTAGGAGATGGGGCCTTTGGAAAGTGATAAGATCCTGAGAGTAGAGTCCTCATGAATGGAGTTTGTGCCCTTGTAAAAGAGACCCCAGAGAGCTTACTTGCCCTTTCCACCATGTGAGGACACATGTGTAAGGACACAGTGAGGAAAGAGCTATGTAAGTACCAGGAAGTGGGCTCTTACAAGACACCAGGACCTTGATCTTGGACTCACCAACCTCTAGAACTATGAGAAATAGATTTCTGTTGTTTATAAGCCACCTAGTCTATGACATTTAGGAAAATAGCATCCCATGTGGACTAAGACAGCAGTTTCTTAAAATTGTGACTTGTATGTACCATACTACCTAGTCATTCCACTCCCAGGTATATATCCAAGAGAAATGAAAACATAGGCCTACACAAAAGACTTGTATGTAAGTGTTTACAGTAGCAATATTCTGATAGTAGAGCCTCGGTGGTGGGGCAAGCAGGGAACACCTGTCCTTCAACGGGTGAATGGATGAACAAAATGTGTCATGACCATATAATGGAATATTTCTTGGTATTAAAAAGGAACGAGCCACTGATACTGGTACAACATGGGTAACTCCCCAGAACATTATGCTGAATTAAAGAACCCGATCACACAAGAGTCCATACTTTATTATTCAATTTATATCAAACACAAATTAATCTAGGGATGCCTAGGTGGCTCAGTCTATTAAGTGTCTGACTGACTTTTGGTTCAGGTTATGATCTCAGGGTCATGAGATGGAGCCCCATCAGGCTCTACACTGGGCATAGAACCTGCTTATGTTTCTCTCTCCCTCCCCCTTTGCCCTTCCCACCCATCTGCCACCTCCCTCTAAATAATAAACAAAAACAAATTAATCTACAGTGGTAATAACAGGTCAGTGGTTTCCGGCCATGGTTAGAGGGAGGGATGGGCTTTAAAAGAATAATAAAGAATCTTTCTGGGTTCATGGAATTGTCTGGATCTTGAGCATGATAGTGATTTTATGGATATATACAATGGTCAGAATTCATTCATTTTTAGATGCAGCTTATCAGATGTAAATTATCAATAAATTTGACAAAGAAAAAATATCAGCACATTTAAAACCAACCCTCCACCTCTTCTAAGCCTTGGTCAGTGGGCTGGTGTCTTAAGCCATTATTTTGTGTACTGAAAGGGTCTTGCAAACTTTTGCAGTAGTTTCTGTTATGATATTGGGAGGTTTCATGAAGTTCTTAAGGATCACATACAAGTACCATTTCCTGAGCCACATTCTCTGAACTGTTTCGCTTTACAACACCATTTGTGACAACAAACGTGTGGGTGTGTTTCCCTATATCAGCCAATTCTCCAACTCTCCAGACCCCAACTTGGTGTTCTACAATTTAATTCAATTCTGACACTAATTCTGAATTTACACGGACCCCATAGATTAAGGGCTCAGTCCCATAAGACTGCGCTTACTTCAGACATCAGTTGCAAGTCTGGGCCATCCATACTTCTGACTGACTGGCTGTAAAATTGGGGGTCCCACAACCATCCCCTCAGTTTTGATAACTTGCTAGAATAGCTCACAGAACTCAGGAAAGCAGTTTACTTTTGGTTACCAGTTAATTATAATGGATGCAATTCAGGAGGAGCCAAATGAAAGAGAGGCACAGGGCAAGGTATGAGAGAAAGGGTGCAGAGCTTCCATGTGCTCTCCAGGCATGCCACCCTCCTGGTACCAATCTGGATGCTTTCTGACCCTGATAGTTTAGAGTTTTTTTGGAGGTTCCATTTCATAGGCATGATTGATTAAATCATTGGCTGTTGGTTATCGAACTCAATCTCTATCCCCTCTTCTCTCCCTGCAGGTCATAGGGTAGGGATGAAAGTTGCAACCCTCTAATCAGTTGGTTGTTTCTTTTGGCAACAGCCTAACTCCAGAAGCTCTCTGGGACCTAGGCAAGAATTATCTCATTAGCATAAACTCAGCTGTGGTTGAAAATTGTCCATTAGAAATAACAAAGGATGTTCCTCTCAGGAAATGGCAAGGTTTTTAGGAACTCTGTGCAAGGTACTGGGGACAAAGACAATATATATATACTTCTTATTATATCACAATATTGCACTTCCACCCTGACTGAAGAGGGTAAATCTAATCTTGTTTCTATGAAAGCCAGGGACATGTTTGAGATTTAGCATTGGCTGAGATTTCCCCTCCAATATGTGAAAAATATGCACATGATTGTGATTGAAATGAATCCAAAGAAAACCTTTTACAACTGTAATGACATCCAGAGCCATGTAATTTGAAAGATAAGAATTGTTTTTCATGTAGTCATATGGATTGTGTCTGTAAATGTAGTCTTCTTAAATTATATGTGCTACTTTAGCTTCTCAAACTACCATGGCATCTTTCTGGCAGGGCTTACTGGTGTCCAGAGACAGGGCTGGCCCAGCTGACTTTCCCAGGCCCTTGGAACAGACTGGGTAGCTACTTATAACCCAGAGAGCGATGCAGAGGAGTTTTCGTTTGTGGCAACAACATGCAAATCTTTGAGTCTTAATTATATTCCCTGTGTTTCCTCTGGATTTGAGAGTCAAATAAGCTCCCAGGTCCCACTAACACTCAGTCAGAACCTGCATTTGGGGAGCCTTGTGGAATGTCTGGCTCCTTATCTTGGCTTCACTCCTTGGATTATGAGCACATCTGTAAAGATTCTGCAGGGCTTCTAGGACGTTCAATGTCGGGCAGAAAGTAACATGGGACTAAAGTTTACTCACTGAGTTGGGCTAAGACCCCTCAGCCAAGATTTTTCTCAGAACCTAGCCTTACTTTGCTTAAATAGAAGAGACCAATATTATAACAGTTTTATAAAATATGCTTGGTACACAATGGACAGATCGATAGATATTGTCCAGGTCAGCCAACGTACCAGACATTCAAAGGGCAGTGAGATGCACAAACAATGTATCAGGGGAAACCCCTGTGAGACAAGATGGGGAGGGAGCTCGGAGAAGTGGGGAGCCTCAGACCACCAAGCAGAGTGACCGCAGGTGAGGGAGAGGGAGCTGACAAGATGGATGGGACTGGCTGACCACATTTCTGAGAGAGTTTATCAAGCCAAGTGGAGTCTTCAGGCTAAGAACACCCATCAGAGGAATCCTGCACCTTCCTAGATGGGGCCTGCCTTTGTGCCCCGCCACACCAGGTGCTTGGCTGAGGACAGTGATGGGAATCCAGGTGCAGCAGCTGGCTGCTCAGATTCATTCCCTGCAGTCAGAGACCCGAGGGGGCCTGACTGCCATAGACAGAGGGGTAGATGATAGATGCCATGCAGATAGACAGATGATAGATGGATGATGGATGGATAGATAGGTGATAGATAGGCAAACAGACAAGCAGAATTAGAAAGGATATATATTATATATATGTTTATATAATATTTACATATTTACATATGTATTTATAAATGTACATACAAATATGTTTACATATATAATATCTATAATATTCAGAGTGGCTTTCTCTGGGAGAGACTAGGAGACAATTGTGGGGATTCTCCTTTGTACTTCTATATTTTCTAAAATTTCTGTGGATCAGCGTGTGTATTCTTAATCAAATCTGGTGTGAAATTTCAGCAAGTCTCTCCCCCTCTCTTTTGAAAGCAATCCCTTTCCTAATTGCACAAACGTACTGTGCTCCTGGTGGGTCTGTGAGTATGCATGTCCTTGCTTGAGCCAATTCGCACCAAGCTTTTTGCTTCTTTTTCTTTTTTAATATTTATTTTTTAGAAGTTTTATAAAAATGTATTCATTAGAGAGAGAGAGAGAGCAAGCATGAGTGGGGAGTGGTGCAGAGGGAGAGGGAGAACAGATTCCCCACAGAGTGGGAAGTCCCATGTGGGGCTCAATCCCAGGACCCTGAAATCATGACCTGAGTTGAAATCAAGAGTTGGCTGCTTAACCGACTGAGCCCCCCAGGCACCTCTTTTTGCTTCTTCTTATTTATCTTCTTCAGCTTCTTCTCCCAGAAGATGCACCAGAAACATCTCTGTGGGGGATGAAATGAACCTGTTTATAATCTTCTGTCCATATCCCCTTATCTAACCAAGCTTATTGGTGACTGGCTACTAATCACGTTAAAAAGCGGGAACTAACCCAGACACTGAAAACATGTGTCCTAGGGTCTCTAAAGAAATAAAATGGATCCATTCTGAGGACAAGCCACAGATTAGGGTTTTATGAAATTTAAAATGAAATTGTGGCCTGAGGGAGGTAGAACAAAAATCAGTCTATAATACAAGTCTATTTATTCATTGTAAGGTCATTTGAGTTATAGAAGCTGTACTGGATTGTAGAGTGTTTCCCCAAAACTCATGTTGACCTAGAACCTTAGGATGATATCTCATTTGGAAATTGTTCTTTGCAGGTAGTTAAGAGGAGTTCACATTGGATTGAGATGGGTCCTAGTCCAATGACTAGTGTCCTTGTAAGAAGGCAATGTCAAAAAAAAAAAAAAAAAGAAGGCAATGTCAAGACACGGAGAAGGGGACACACAGGGAAGGCCATATGTAGACAACAGTGGTGTATCTGCAGGTCAAGGAACACCAAGGCTTGCCAACAACCACTAGAAACCAAGAAGAAGCAGAGAAGTATCCTCTCCTAGAGCCTTCAAAAGGCACTGACAACGCTTTGATTGCAGACTTCTAGTTGCCAGGACAGTGAGAGAGAATAAATTTCTGTTGACGTAAGCCATCCAAGTTTGGGGTATTTTGTTACAGCCACTCTAGGCTTATATGGAGAGCAATGTGACAAAGCCGCACTGGGGAGGAGAGGTGCCTGTGGACGGGGGACCTGGGAGCAGAAGGGCCACTAGACACCCTCCTCATGTCCTCTCTCCCCCTTCAACTAAGTCCATTAGTGATAAAGCATCCTATGTGAGGATTGGTGACCACTGAGCTATTTTGAGGACTGACCTCTCTGCCAACTCACATTCCAAAACCAAAAGCCATTTTGTACTGGATAAGATTTTTTTTTCTCAAAATTCTCCTTACTAAAGGTCTTATCATTCCCAAGGCTAGAGGGTATAGAGACTGAAATTTCCATTTAAAGGTAAGTGCTCACAGCTGCGAGGGCCGTGCAGGAACAGGAAACCACACAACACATTGTCATTTCCGTAACATCAGGGCAATATAAAAGAGTCCAAAAAAGATCCAAAAGGATCTTTGAGGGAAAATTAAATGGAACAAAATTGGAGGCTGTAAAATGGTATACTGTGAATGCATGAAAATTCCTCATACACAGAGATAGCATCGTATTTTAAGACCCATTATCAGGAAAACCCCAAAACAACAAATGACTTTCAACTTTTAACTAACAAATTCCCAGAAAAACAGAAACACTTATGTGTTTTTTTTCCCCCCATGTATTGTTATCTTTTGAATTGAATTTTTTCTGTTTAACTTTTCTTCTTCGTAGGTTAGTAAATGAAGACTAATTGTGAAAAATCGCCACTCTTGCAATATCTTATAGCAAAACCCTAATATCCTTTTGTTTGTGTGTTTTGAGAGAGAAAGAACACATGTGTGCAATGGCAGGAGAGAGGCAAAGGGAGCAGAGGAGAGAGAGAAACAAAAGCAAGCCCCACACCCAGTGTGGAGGCTGACACAGCACCTAAATTGGGGCTGGATCTTATGACCTTGAGATCATGACCTGAATCCAAATCAAGAGTTGGATGCTTACCCCACTGACCCACTCAGGAGCCCCAAAACCCTATCTTAAAGAAGGTGGTATACAAGTCTGTGATTCAGAAAGGAAATTCAGGTCCAGATGTTCTGTAGGGGAAAGTAGGGCCAAAGTAGAGCATTTTCCCAATGAGCAGCTCTATTTGGCACCCAGGAATCCAAACCAGTGTAAGAAAGAATAGAATGGATTTCCAAGAGAAGGAAGCAGGGAGAAAGATCTGAAATATCAGTGTAAGAAAGTTCTCTCCACTTGATTGGATTAAGTGCACCCTGCTTTGTGTGGGAGGGGGGCCAGCACCCAGAGAACGGTATTTGAGTGTTGGTTGCAGTGTAAGCAAGTTCTGTGGTGTTCTTGGAGTGCCCATAGTTATAGCAGTAACCGGCTAATTATGTAAAACTTGAAAGAAGGAATTATTTAAATTCTTCTTGGGAAAAACGAACACCAATTCATCATTCAGAGATGTAGCACAAGGGTACATTTTGTAGACTCTCAGGGAAAGACATGACGTGGGCATAAGGACCCATCCTGCTCCAGGTGTCACTGGCTCCTGCCCCAGCCCCTACCTCCTATCTCCAGAAAAATGTTAACAACTGGACTCAAGAAGAATTCTGTCTACACTCCACAAACTTTTAAATAATTCTGCTGAAAAAGTTTTCAGATATACCAATTGCAATTTAAAACCTGTTGCAGGGGCACCTGGGTGACTCAGTCAGTTAAGCACCTGCCTTTGGCTCGAGTCATGATCCCCAGATCCCGGGATCGAGCCCCAAGTCAGGCTTCCTGCTCAGAGGGGAGTCTACTTCTATCTCTATCTCTATGTCTATCTCCATCTCTATCTCTCTCTCACTGCTTGTTCTCTTTCTCTCAAATAAATAAATAGAAATTTTTAAAAAATAAAACGTTGCAAATCCCATATTTCCTTACTTTTCTTCCTTTCTCCTCCCAGCTCTATTGAGATATAATTGACATATGCCCTGTGTAAAGCTGGATAAGATTTTTTTGTTTTGTTTTGTTTTAAGATTTTATTTATTTATTCATGAGAGACAGAGAGAGAGAGAGAGAGAGGCAGGCAGAGACACAGGCAGAGGGAGAAGCAGGCTCCACGCAGGGAGCCCGACATGGGACTCGATCTCCGGTCTCCAGGACCACGACCTGGGCCAAAGGTGGCGCTAAACCACTGAGCCACCCAGGAATCCCTGGATAAGATTTTTGATTTCCACACAGAAATCGGTAGCAAAGTGTATTCACAGTTGACATCGTCGCTCTTGGGCATCCATGAACAGAGATACGCATTGCCACAGACCAGCTGCTTGTTCTGTTTCTGCTACTGCAGAACAAACTCAAACAAATGTGAGGCACTCCTTAGAAAAAAAAATGCAAATGAGTTGAAGTGGGACTTTGCTTGAAATGCACCTTGATAGTTTATGATTGTGAACATAACAAGAAGCCAGCCTAGGCCCCTTTGCTGGCCATCTCTATCAGAAAACAACAAACTTTTATCATAAAGGTGATGTCATGGGGCGTCAGCAGAGGTCCTGCATAGAGCAGACCTGGAGGGTCCAGGACTGGGAAAAGAGCTGGGGAAGATCAAAGATCATGGCCAAGGGGTCAGCATGTACACAAAGCAGTTCTGGTCAGCTCTGTGGGCGAAGCCAAGGCCGGTCTCCAAACACTGTCAGGGCGCGCTGAGGCACACAGGTGACACTGAATGTCTCAGCAAGGGTAGATAAATTGGGGATAGAGAAATCAGAGTCATGCAAGAGGCTTGGGCCTGGGCAAGTCCTGCAGGTCACAAAGCATAGGATTGTTCCAGGGGTAAGGCGAGAGCAGAATGCAAATTGGGGAAATGAATGGGATATAGACCTGACTATTCTGGAGGCTCCGTCCACTCCTGTGGTCCCGCACACAGCAGATAATTGACTCTTTCCTTGAGTTTTAGCTTTTGCTCCTGCTCTTGATATTCTCCCTCCATTTTTCCAGATATAGCAAACAAAGGCCAATGGATATGTGCTGTGGTTTATCAGGACTCTTCAGGGCCGGACAGCCTCAAAGGTCTTCATTTTCTACAGAGATCTTACTTTACCTGTTGTGTGTGTCTCATTAACTGTGTGGCTGCTGCCAGTTTTCAGGAGCTCAGTCTAAGTTCTGGGTTGTCAAGTACATGAAGTAGTGATCCCTAGATCACTGGAATTTCTTTTCTTAAGATTTTGTTTGTTTATTTATTTGAGAGAGAGAGAGAGGGAGAGAGAAAGCAGAAGCGGGGTGGGGCAGAGCAGAGGGAGAAGGATAAGCACACTCCATGAATGCAGAGCCCAACTTGGGACTTGATCCTACCACCCTGAGATCATGACTGGAGCCGAAATCAAGAGTCAGAGGCTTAACTAACTGAGCCACCCAGATGCCCCCACTATGATTTCTTTTTTTTTTTTTTAAGATTTTATTTATTTATTCATGATAGTCACACAGAGAGAGAGAGAGAGAGAGAGAGAGAGAGAGGCAGAGACACAGGCAGAGGGAGAAGCAGGCTCCATGCAGGGAGCCCGACGTGGGATTCGATCCTGGGTCTCCAGGATCATGCGCCAGGCCAAAGGCAGGCACTAAACCACTGCGCCACCCAGGGATCCCCCCACTATGATTTCTTATACCTGTTGACATGGAGAGAAATAGCATGAAAATTGAAGTGTGTGTCAGGGGGGCTCAAGTGGTTTGGGGGACTTAATGAGATTGACAAGCATGCAAAAAGTAGCAGGAGAGAGAAAGCACACAGTAGGTCAAACGGAAATTTTAACCTCAAAATGATTGACTGTAACAAAGGCCTAGCTACAAGGTATGAGAACTCTTCCTGGAACCCTAAGGCTGAGGGACACTGCTCCCCTCAGAGGACAAACTTGGAAGGGGTTCAGACCTCGCTGGAGGTGTGGATGGACCACGAGGCAGCAGAGGAGCTGGCTGGTTTAGCCAGGGGAGCTGGTATGGAGCTGCTGGGTGTGCAATAGGCCACCCTCCAGAGGGCCGGCAGGGAGCAGGCATCAGGAGCAGGCATCAGGAGCAGGCATCAGGAGCGGCCGGCACCAGGTGTGCAGTGGGAACCTGGGCTGGGGACGGGCACAGAGCCTTCAGAGGAGCAGGCTGTGTGGACAGGGCACAGGAGAGGGTTTACACAAGAGGGCTGCTCAGAGGGACCCGGGATGACAGTTGTTCTGCATGAGGGCTTTGCCTGGGCTTCTTTTCTTCATGTCAAGAGGTCCAGGGACAGGTTATCTCCAGCTGAAGCTGTAGGGTTATGGAGGAACCTCCTCCAAGCCCTAGTGCCCTGACAGGACCTAACGGAAGTCCTCCCCATCACCTGACTGACTCTTGCCCCTCCCACTGGAAGTTGCCAGAAAGCCCCTTTCTCCTTCACTGTCTCTCCAGCGCCCTCTGCTGACAGAGCTGTAGCTTGCTGCTCCCTTGAAGGGAAAAATCCTGCTGAAGGAATTGCATTGTTTATTATAGGGCCCATATTGCAAGGTGCATTCGGAGCTGGGAGGAAGTAAGTTGATAACCGACACAGAAGCTTCACAAAGAGAGTGGCACAGAGTGGGTGCTCAGTGATTGAAAGTGTTAGACTCTTACCCAAGGTAAATGAATAAAATTACATAATTTGGAATACATTTAAAAGTTAGGTGTTAGCCATACTAATACTCATGGTCACTGTTTTATGCACTGTTTTATGCTAATATTTATGCAAGTCACTGTTGTGCATTCTTCAACTAGACACAAGTTAAAAATCTCTGTGTTAAATATTTCTCAATTCTAATTCATGTTTCTTTTTTCTCATTTTCTTTTTGTCTAGGTCTTATACAATATATTAATTGCCTTCACAAAGATGCATAAATTTGAAGACATAGAACCTGTGGACATTTTGGCTGGATGTGCTCGATTCATTATTGTAGGGGTTGGGGGAGTATTTTTCGGCGTCATCTTTGGGTTCATTTCTGCGTTTATCACCCGTTTCACTCAGAATATTTCTGCCATCGAACCACTCATCGTCTTCATGTTCAGCTACCTGTCTTACTTAGCTGCTGAGACTCTTTACCTCTCTGGCATCCTGGCGTGAGTACAAACCAAGGACCTACTCTCACAGCAATGAGGGAATGCAGGACCACACCGTGTGGACTAGCATCTGCAAAAGGCAGAACTTCTGACACTAGCCCACAAAGGTGTTGCTGGATTTGGGTTTTTTTAAACTTTTGTAGAATCCGATTCGGGTCCTTTAGCCAAAGGAATGTTTTCCCCAGTGTTTGTATTTGCTCTTCGCCTGAATGGCCAGAGCAATTACAAGGTCAATTTAAAAGGCTCAGAAGAAAAAAAAAAAATAAAATAAAAGGCTCAGAAGAGCTGATGCAGAGAACAACTAGAAGTTCAAGGTTAAAGTCTCATTTCAATAGTTTTTTTTTCCTTGAAAAATTCATTATTTTAAAAGTAAAGGACAACATGCCATTCCTGAGCTCAGCCTTCTCCTATTTCCCTTAAATCACAACACAGCTCCAGGACTTATCAGTGTGGAATGGAACTAGGTAGATGGGATAAGACCAGAAGCCCCCATTTTTTTTCCTAATGAAAATATTTGTAAATGTTTATCCTTCCATAGATCTTGGAATGAGACTTCTTAACTTGGTTTGCTGTATCTGGACATGTTGTTTTTTCTATGGCATTATCCTCACACCCAGCTACTTAGGCAGAAATATTTAATTTTATTGTATATAAATACCTATTTTAATTAAATATAATAGTATAAAATCTAAAAACTCATTATTGTTCTACCTTAAAAGTAATCAAAATTACTTAGACAAGGCAAAATTTTTTCTCTTCCCCAGTCCCCAACTGCCACCCTCTCACCAGACTTGCTAGTGATTCTAGAACAAAAATATTTTATTTTATTTTTTAAAAATATTTTATTTATCTGTTCATGAAAGACTGAGAGAGAAGCAGAGACATGGGCAGAGGGAGAAGCAGGCTCCCCATCGGGAGCCTGATGCGGGACTCCATCCCAGGACCCCGGGACCACAACATGAGCCAAAGGCAGACACTCAACCACTGAGCCATCCAGGTGCCCCTAGAACAAAAACATTTTAAATGAAAAATTTCTCATTAAATTTTTTAAGAAGTATTGCTCAGGTGGAAGAAATGAGAGCCTCACTGGATTAGTCTTTCCAGAAACAGTTCTGCTTTGGGTTGGTGCCTGGTTGATACCATTTTCTTGTGAAAAAGCTGTGCCATGCCCACCTTCCCCAACACACTCAATTTGAGCAAACCTCTGGGAGAGGGAAAAGAGAAAGAAAGAAAATCTATGGGGAAAAAGGAAGGAGGGAAGACATTCTCTCTGAATAAAAACAGGATGTGTGTAACTTTGGCATTGCCAGAAGGAAGGTTTTCACAGAGGGGCAAAGTCTTGGGACTTCTTCTGAGACCCTGTTCCTTCTGCAGGATCACGGCCTGTGCAGTAACAATGAAAAAGTATGTAGAGGAAAATGTGTCCCAGACATCCTACACAACCATCAAGTACTTCATGAAGATGCTGAGCAGCGTCAGCGAGACCCTGATCTTCATCTTCATGGGCGTGTCCACCATTGGGAAGAACCACGAGTGGAACTGGGCCTTCATCTGCTTCACGCTGGCCTTCTGCCAAATCTGGAGAGCCATTAGTAAGAGACAGCAGGACCCAATGAGGCTTCTGCTTGCTGCCTTTTTTTTTTTTTTTTCTTATCCCTTTCTGCAATGTAATAGCCTAAGCAGTGAGCTGACACTAACTGGTTTTACTGGTTAGGGGAGGATAGGCACCTTGTAGGGACTAGGAATGTTGTCTGTGTGCTCCCCCAATCAGTTCGGAGTACTTAGAGGCTGATAAGCTTGTGCACCGAGCAAGGAATTTGTTTTTCTTTTTGATTTGAAGAGCAAACTTTCACATCTGCACATTTAAATATAACTCAGTAAATTTATCCCTTGCTCTTCACTTCTTTGTCAATTTTTACCCTCTTTCACCTTAAATCAGATACAGATTATACACTGTGAGCATTTACACTTTTATTATAGGAAAAGTGAGATCTCACCAAGTGTATTCTGTGTAAGGCAAGGTACTGTTAGAAAACATTCCCTTAAGACACACAGGTGGTTTTAGTTGAGGGTTGAGTTTGATGTTGAAACAACCAAGGACCAGAAAGTAAATCTTTATTTTTAAAAAGTGCTTATCATTAATTAGTAAAAGCAACTCTATCATGTAGCTGACATCACCCCCATAAAATATGCCTAATTTAAAAAGAAAAAAAGGTGTCTTGACTAATGGCTGCTTATTTATCTTGTACATTTATGTTTCCAGGGCCAGCGAGAACATTAAGTACTGAACTACATTGTATGTGCTGCCTTTTGATTAGAAGCAGTTTTATTTTAAAATGATTTTGACCAGGGTTTGAAGCATTTGCTGAATTGACTTTGATCCATATTTTCAAACTGATTACAATTAAAGAGAAATTGGAGGAACGACAGAGAACTTACCTTGAACATATCAATTCTAAATTATTTAGGGTGGGTTTTAGAATCTAGGAAAGAATAACAAGAATGCAAAAAATATTAAAATATTTATAAAACTAAGTCTGAATATATGTCCCTGTTAGGTTTCCTGGGGAGAAAAGAATGAAGGAAACTGCGCTATTTAATTATATAGATTTATCATTTCAAAGCAAATCTTGGCACTGCTACTAACTAGCTATACTCAAAATCTTCTTCCTCAACCACAAAATGGGAGGTGTGAACAAATTTCTTAGGTTCCCTTCAGTTCCAGTACTCTCTAATGTTGAGAGAAGTAACATTACTGAGCTTCAGTCCAGCCAACAGGAATATAAACCATCTAAACGAGGATTAATATTGTGGATACCTCAACATTGTTGGCCCTTGGTGACAATCCATTCCAAGTCCTTCATATTCTAGCTGATGAGAGAGTCACTAAGAGAATGACTGACTAGGTCATGTCACAGTGAGGGACAGAGCCAGCTGTCAGGCTCCAATTCTCTCTCCCAGCTTCTTTTCATCTTGAGTCTGACTCATTGTGGCTAGTAGTAGTTCACACTCATGAAGCCTTACAATGTCATTTCCTTGCTTTCTGTTAGATATAGATATTAAATTTATGTAAATGTTCCATCTACCTTCTGAGGTAAATACTATCAATACCTCCTTCAGAGAGACTGAGCACAAAGATTAGAACCTTAGCCAAGATCACATGACAGTAGGTGGAGGAGCCAGAATGAACAAAAGAAAATGAAAAAAAAAATTTTTTTTAAATATTTTATTTATTCATGAGAGTCACAGAGAAGCAGAGACATAGGCAGAAGAAAAAGCAGGCTCCCCACAGGCAGCCCAATGTGGGACTCAATCCCAGGACCCTGGGATCATGACCTGACCCAAAGGCAGATGCTCAACCACTGAGCAACCCAAGTGTCCCAAGAAAATGAAAAATTTTAAATGTTACAGTCTCTCACACTATCCATGTGCCTGTCATCAAAGATTGCTTGCTGTTAAGTCTGTGTGATTAGAAGTCACATGTGGTTACTGAGAGCTTTATTCTGCAGTAAAACCTCCTCTTTAGTCAAAGCGTTAGTGAAGGGACCTTACCCACCAGGAAGCACTGCATTGGTGGTAAGCTAGGTTATGTGGGCCTCTCAGGGATGGAAAATCAGTGTGGTAGAAAGCACCTCTGTGTTTTAAACAATCTCTGCCACCATTCACCTTCCACTTACTGGAGTAAGAGCCTCCCTCCACTTTGAAACCTTGCCAGCTTTCTTGTTTGCATTGAACCTCAAGAAGAACCAAACCAACCACAAAAGTTTTGCTTACCCAGCACAGACCACAATCACTAAGAGACTCCTCTTCTGTTTAAAATTATATACCTCCTTTGGTTACTCATTGAGAACATGACAAAAACGTTTCTATCCCCCAAGTAATACCCTTGCTTTACCTAGTTTTACAAGGCAGGGCAAAAATTATGAGTATCGATTAGAATATATATGCCATTTCTTATATCAAATAATATCAAGATTTTGCTACTTTATTACTTTTATTATACACACACACACACACACACACACACAAGCTAGGAAGCTAACAACCTGAAGCACTACTATTCACAACTACTGAAGAAGTGAAGTTTTATAAGATGTTCTGTTTGAGATGGACAATAGTGGATGTGATGAAATTAGATTGCATTGTTCTGTGGGCACATGCACACAACTTGGGTACACTATCACTGTGTATCCACTCATTTATGACTCTGCTCTAATATATATTTCTCCCTTTCTAGGCGTCTTTGCTCTCTTCTATGTCAGTAACCAGTTCCGGACTTTCCCCTTCTCCATCAAGGACCAGTGCATAATTTTCTACAGCGGTGTCAGAGGAGCTGGAAGTTTTTCACTTGCATTTTTGCTTCCTCTGTCTCTTTTTCCTAGGAAGAAAATGTTTGTCACTGCTACTCTAGTAGTTATATATTTTACTGTATTTATTCAGGTTAGTAGATTTCTTCCATATTTGAAATAAATAGATTCTTTCAAGGTGATGTATTAAATTAGCATAGTACCAAAAAAGTGATTTTTTATCTAATATTTCAACATATGGGCAATACTCAAATTGAATTTCCAAATATTTCTAGATCGTGTTTGTGTTCATCCTTTAACCTCTAAAATATGTTGCCTTTTAATCAATAAAACATATTGATCAAAATATTCCTGGATAGCAGGGGAATGATACTCTATTGTGTTTTACTGAAAACATGTTTCCAATTAGTACTGGATAGCATAAGTTTTTATTTTAGCTGGAATTTCTTCTCAGCAAACTGAGAGTTCATTTTAAGGGATGACACAAAATTCCTGTTTTAAAGCAATGCCCATTTTAACTATACAATTTAAAGGAATGAAATAAGAACTAAAGTAAACACTAGAGCATTTATCCAGTAGAAGCTAGTACAAAACAAAGATATGAAAATCGGAAGCTCTAATAGTTTTGCTAATAGAGTTGCTCTCTATATAATGACAATCATCACTACAACAAAACTCTTTCTCTTCTCATTTGTGGTCTAGGGAATTACAATTGGCCCCCTAGTCAGGTACCTGGATGTTAAAAAGACAAATAAAAAAGAATCCATCAACGAAGAACTTCATATTCGTGTAAGTTATCTCTGTCATAATTAATAAGTTAATACGATGTTCTCTATTTATCATTGATAGGAATAATTTAGAGCTTTGATGAGATGTTGTGTACATGGCATTAAAGGTAGCGTCTTTCCTCACCAGCTACATCAAGAGTGACTGTACTAGTTTCTGATCGCTACTGTAGGAAATTACCGCAAATTTAGTGCCTTAAAAAAACACAAAGTTAAAAAAAAAAAAACCAGAAAGTTATTATCTTATAGTTCTGGAAGTCAGAAGTTCAAAATGAGTCTCACTGGACTAAAATCAAGATATTACTGGACTGCATGTCTTTCTGGAGTTTTTAGGGAAGACTCTGCTTTCTTTCCTTTTCCAGCTTCTAGAAGCCTCTTGAATTACTTGGCTTGTGGACCTCTCCCATCTTCAAAGCTAGCAATGGCCACTCAGGTCTTTCTCAGGCTACATCACTCTGTTACTGACTTTTCTTTCCTCTTCTTCCATATCAAAGACCTTTATGATTATATTAGCCCCATGTGGCTAATTTAGGATATTCTCTCTATCTTAATGTTATCAACCCTAAGTCCAACTACTATCTTAATTTTCCTCTGCATATAAACCAACATATTCACAGGTTCTGGGGATTAGAATGTGGACATCTTTGAGAACCATTATTTTGTCTATTACAGGCTGCTCTCTGCCCCTCAAAGATCCATATCTATTCAACATGCAAAATACATTAACTATCCTGACATTCCTAAAGTCTCAATCCATTACAGTGTCAATTCAAAGACCAAAATCTCATCACAATTTTATCAGCTCAAAAGTCCCAAATCTCATCATCTCAATCATCTAAATCAGGGATGATTGAACCTCTGATATTATCCATCCTGAAGCACAGCTCCTTTCTAATGCTGAACCTGTGGAATTCAAGAAAAAAGTTCTCTGCTCCCAAAATACACTGGTAGGGTAGTCATAGGATAATGGCTATAGATATTCCCTTTCAAAAAAGAGGGAAATAGAAGGGGGAAAAAATCATTTCCAAGTATACCTGGAAAAACTATTTGGTTTCAAGGCCTGGGAACAGACTCTGTTCCACTAGATTGGAACTCCAATCTGGGTTCCACCCTCTGGGTTCTCAACTCCACCCTCTGAGTCATCCTTCCATTTTCATGAAAGTTAGCCTGTGTTTTCAGCTCATTCCTTTAATCAGCCTATTCCTTGCCTACAGAACTTTGGATTCACTCCCCCCCCACACACACACACACATACACCTCCCTACCTCCCGCTTACATTTTATCTTTTCTTCTTGTCTTTTGGTCCAAGCTGCTAGTGTTTCTGTTGGGCTCAACAGGAAAGCAGAACTGGAACAAGATATATATTAAGAATTTTGTTGTAAAGAATTGGCTTACCTACTGTAGGGGCTGATTAGGCAAGTCCAGAATCTATATGGCAGCCCTTTAGGAAGGGTAGACCAGAACTCTCAAGCATGAGCCACAGCTACTGTGCTTGACTAGCATTTGCTTCTTCATTAAGGAGGCATCAGTTCTACTCTTCAGGCCTTTAAACTGATCAAATTGGGCCCACCCAGATTATCTAGGATAATATCCCTCACTTCAAGACAACCGATTATGGACTTTAGTCATATCTGCTAAATACCTTCACAGCAACATCTAGATTAGTGTTAATAATACCCAGAGACTAGCTTTGCCTAGATGACACCTCAAAAGATGCAGAGTGACTAACGCTCTGAATTGCCCTATTTGCTTTTGAAATCATTGCTCCAAAAGAACACGAGATCCTCTGCTCTTTCTGAACTTTTCACTAGTAAGGGGTAAAAACTTCTACTACTTGCAGATATAACCTAGAGCAGTTTTCAGTGATAACATTCAACTGATAAAGATGAAAATGAAGTTGAGCATGGTTTCAGGTTGCTTTCAAGTTCAGCACAATATTAGAGAGATGCCATTTTGTATGGCTCCAGGGAATAAAAATGAGAGAGAATACCTAGAAGACAGAGGGAAAGAATGCTTTCAGCTCAGTTAATGAAGAGCATTATGGCAATTGTTTTTCCTATGGCACATCCAAAGATGAAATGGATATGTACAAACAATGACTGGGGACACTTGGTATAGCTGCTGTACAGGAAATTAAGGCTGGGAGGGGATGTATGATTGACCCAGATAATTTTTAGGTTTCTTTTATCACTGTAAATTCATGATTCTAACGTTGGAGAAACTGATGAAGTCTTTCAAAATCAGCCCTGAATTATATGACCAAAGTCATCCAAAACCAAACCAAAAATTTTCAAGGCCATTTGGAAATATTCAACAGATGGGAGTAGGGAATGAGTTTTCAAATAAGAACTGCTTTAACCTGATTGAAGATTTTTGCTTCTATCTTTATACCCTCTGTTCTTTATTTTTAGAAATTAAATAATATACATAAGACAATGGAACTCAGATACTTCATTGTTTTCTTATTTATTTTTTCTCAGATAAAGCTGTAACTATTGTTAGAAAGTACAACAATTAGGTATTTCAGAATTAATTTAGTATTTTAATCTATTTTGCAAAAAAATAGAAGTCAGCATAAATTCAATGATTACAAGTTTAAATTATGAAGACTGGGACGCTTGGGTGGCTCAGCGGTTGGTTGAACGTCTGCCTTCAGCTCAGAGCAGCATATCTTGGGATCCAGGATGAAGTTCCATATTGGGCTCCCTGTGAGGAGCCAGCTTCTCCCTCTGTCTATGTCTCTGTCTCTCTCTCTCTGTGTCTCTCATGAATAAATAAATAAATCTTTAAAATAAAATAAATTATGAAGACTACTTCATAAATTTTGAAGAGATTATGCTTTTTCCTGAAATTCCTATAAATAATTTGGGTGAAGCCAAATGTAGTATAATTAGCTTAGATGGTGAAATGTAACATTGAGACAAAATAATCAGATAAATAATGAAGCAAATAGGTAAATTTCGTTATTATTATAGGATATCTGTAGAATTATATTTTCAGAAACTCTATAAATTGGATACTGGCCATGTTTTTCTTTTGCAGTGAAATTAAAAGTAATAATTAGCTATTATATTCAAGTAATTTCAGTAATGAGACATTTTCTAAATCATTCTAGAAAAATATTATTCAAAACAAATGGCAGATACCCTGTTTTCACTGAGAGTTATGTGCATTATTAAGAAGCGTATCAACAGGGATCCCTGGGTGGCGCAGCGGTTTAGTGCCTGCCTTTGGCCCAGGGCGCGATCCTGGAGATCCGGGATCGAATCCCACGTCGGGCTCCCAGTGCATGGAGCCTGCTTCTCCCTCTGCCTGTGTCTCTGCCTCTCTCTCTCTCACTGTGTGCCTATCATAAATAAATAAAAATTAAAAAAAAAAAAAAAAAAAAAGGAAGCGTATCAACAGAGTGTGAGTCATGAAACTAACTCGAATTACTATGGAAGGCATTATAAATTTCACTTACACACACAGAGTGATAGAAAAGAGTGCATGTTCCAGGAAATTAAAACTTCCTTGTTTTCCAAAATGTGTTAGCTTTCCTTGTGTGTCTTTAGAGTTAACGTTTCACCAGCAGTCATTTTCCTGTATTTGGTTTGGCAGCTGATGGATCACTTGAAAGCTGGAATTGAAGATGTGTGTGGGCAATGGAGCCACTACCAAGTGAGAGACAAGTAAGGAGACCAAGGGTTTCACTGCCTGGTATGGTTATTTGTTACATGAGGAACCTGAAAATGTTACATTGAAAACTGAGCATAAGACTAGAAAAGAATCCAGAGGAACAGGACCAGGAATATGAAGGGCCTGGGAACCATGGCAGAGAAGAGGCAGGTAGAAACCATGCAAAATGGAAAGCTGCAAAATGGAAAGCTTTGGGGGGTGGGAGGGGCGGGTAGTGGTGCTGTAGACTTGGGCTAGGTTGCATCAGAGAGAACTAGTGCAACATTCAGATTGAAATTTTCAGATCTAAATTTAAAACAAGGACAAGTTTCCCAATGAAAAGAGAAGCTCAACCATAGAATGACTGGCTTAGTAAGTCTACAAAAGGAATTTGGTGAATCATCAGGGATCCTGGGGAAGATAGTCCTCCACTGGGGAGGGAGGCTGCAGTGGAAGACCTTCAAGGATCCTTTCTATATAATGATTCTATAAGAATGCCAAAATCCCTTTTCTCCACCACATCTCTGATTTCAGAACATATTCTTTCCCTGAATTTTAGTCTATGGCATGTTTCTTAAGTAGCCCTGAGGAGAGTTTCATTCAGGATAAGAAAGATGAGAGTTTGGGAGTTAAAGACAGCTACTAAGCAAACATAGGAGTTAGGAGTAGTTGAGTTAACCAAATGGTAAAAGTTTCTCTCTAAAGCTTGCCCACATATTGATGTTGATGATGCCAAGAGAAACTAGGTCTTTAAAAGTCTAGCTGTCGAGGCAGGTAGTAGCACCTAAATGAGAAACTGAGAGCTTTGGGTGGCCTTTTTAATTTTATTTTACTTTTTATTTATTTGTGTGTGTGTGTGTGTGTGTGTGTGTGTGTGTGTAATCTATTTTTAAATTTTAATTTCAGTTAGTTAACATGCAGTGTTATATGAGTTTCAGGTGTACATTATAGTGATTCAGCACTTCCATACATCACCCAGTGCTCATCACAAGTGCACTCCTTAATCCCCATCACCTATTTCACCCATCCTCCCACCAACTTCCCCTCTGGTAACCATCAGTTTGTTTTCATTAGTTAAGAGTTTGTTTCTTGGTTTCTCTCTTTTTTTTTCCTTTTTCCCTTTATTTTGTTTCTTAAATTCTACCAGTGGATGAAATCATAGAGTATTTGTCTTTGACTGACATCTCACTTAGCATTATACTCTCTAGCTTCATCCATGCAAATAGCAAGATTTCATTCTCTTATATGTATATCACATCTTCTTTATCCTTTCATCTATAGATGGGCACCTGGGCTGCTTCCATAGTTTGGCTATTGTAAATAATGCTGCTATAAACATTATTTACAAACATATTGTAAATAATGCTTCATGTATCCCTTTGAATTAGTGTTTTTGCATTTTTGGGGTAAATGCCCAGTAGTACAATTCCTGTATTGTAGGGTAGTCTTATTTTTAACTTTTTAAGGAACTTCCATACTGTTTTCCACAGTGGCTGCACCAATTTGTAATTTGAGTGGGCTCTTTCTATGAGATAAAAAGAAGGACCGTTTTAGCAGTCCTCATTGTGTTAAAATAGAATGCTTAAATTATGTAAATGTCCACCAATCTAGAACCTAGGTCATGGATTTTTTTTAAGTCTAAATCCTTTAGTTTTCTGAGTGAAAAATCACTTGATATTATTCCATTTAGCCAAATTTATACCAAATTTGCTAGACACCAAGGAAGAGCAGTAAGGTACACTTAATGCATTCTAGGTCCTCACAATATAGTAGACAAGGTCCTGGGGGAAAAAAGAGAGAAAGAGCCTGAATGAGTAATTATGATCCATATAAGAAATGCTATAACAGAGGTAAATTCATGGAACTATAATAGTACTGAAAGGAGAGTATATTTTGAAAATAAATGAGGAGTTCTCCAGGCAGAGAAGAATGGAAAACATGCCAAGCAACAGCAGTGACAGCAAGATATTTCAAAATGCAAAGGCAAGAAAGAGCACAGCATGGTTTGAACACACACAGAGAGAGACGTGGTGAGACAAGACGTTGAAAAGACAGAGATATGGGCAGCCCCGGTGGCCCAGCAGTTTGGGGCCGCCTTCAGCCCAGGGTATGATCCTGGAGATCCAGAATCAAGTCCCAAGTAGGGCTCCCTGCATGGAGCCTGCTTCTCCCTCTGCCTGTGTCTCTGCCTCTCTCTCAATGTGTGTCTGTCATGAATAAATAAATAAAATCTTAAAAAAAAAAAAAAAAGACAGGGATATGCTTCTATTCTGTAGTGCTAATGGCTATAAAGCCATTAAAGCTATAAAATTCAGCTTGACCTTTAATACTCAGATCAAAAGATTTTTAAGTAGAAGAGTAGTGGAAACAGTTGACAAAACCTAAAGACAACCTACTGAATGGGAGATGATATTTGCAAATGTCTTATCAGATAAAGGACTAGTATCCAGTTTAGCCCAGGACTCGGACCCAGCCTCTCCCCTACCCGAACACTGGCCCCGGCTCCACCGAGGCCCCCGTCCCCCAACCCCGCCTCGCTGCTGCCATGGCGGACCCCAAATACACTGACCTTCCCGGCATTGCCAGGAATGAGCCAGATGTTTATGGAACCAGCGACCTACCTGAGGATGATCAAGCAGAGTTTGATGCGGAGGAGTTGACGAGCACAAGTGTGGAGCACATCATTGTCAATTCCAATGCTGCCTATGACAAGTTCAAAGACAAGAGAGTGGGGACAAAGGGACTTGATTTCTCAGATCGTATTGGAAAAACCAAGAGAACAGGATATGAATCTGGAGAATATGAGATGCTTGGAGAGGGTCTAGGAGTGAAGGAGACACCCCAGCAAAAATACCAGCGACTACTGCATGAGGTCCAAGAGCTGACAGCTGAAGTTGAGAAAATCAAGACAACGGTGAAGGAGTCAGCCACTGAAGAGGAGCTGACCCCAGTGGTTTTGGCTAAGCAGCTGGCAGCCCTGAAGCAGCAGCTGGTTGCTTCCCACCTGGAGAAGCTGCTGGGACCAGATGTAGCTATCGACCCTACTGACCCTGATGGAGCTCTGGCTAAGTGCCTACTGCTGCAGCTGGAAGCAACAAAAAACAGCAAAGGAACTGGTTCAGGGGGAAAGACCACTGGTGGGACTCCCGTAGATAGTAACCTTGTCACTTACGAACTACATTCTCGGCTTGAACAGGACAAGTTCTCTCAAGCTGCCAAAGTTGCAGAACTTGAGAAGTGCCTGACAGAGCTGGAAGCCACTGTACGCTGTGATCAGGATGCTCAGAATCCCCTTTCAGCAGGTCTACAGGGAACCTGTCTTATGGAGACCGTAGAACTGTTGCAAGCAAAGGTGAATGCCCTCGACCTCGCAGTTCTGGACCAAGTGGAGGCTCAGCTACAGAGTGTCCTGGGCAAGGTGAATGAGATTGCCAAGCATAAAGCTTCTGTAGAGGATGCAGATACAGAAAGCAAGGTGCACCAGCTCTATGAAACCATACAGCGCTGGAGCCCCATCGCCTGCACCCTTCCTGAGCTGGTGCAGAGGCTTGTCACCATCAAGCAGCTGCATGAGCAAGCCTTGCAGTTTGGTCAGCTCCTGACACACTTGGGATACCACACAGCAGATGATCCCTAGCTCCCTCAAGGACAACACCGCCCTCCTGACCCAGGTGCAGACAACCATGCGTGAGAACCTGTCCACAACTGAGGGGAATTTTGCCAACATCCATGAGTGGATGAAGCAGCTGGGAAAGTGAGCACCTTTAGGAGATGGAGAAGAGGGGTAATCTCTGAGCCTTTGAACTTTGTTAACAGCTTACATAGGGCTCCCCTTTAATTATAACTCTCGCATCCCCATCCCATTTGACACTGGGGTCAAGGGGTTCTTCTTGAATGTGGGGTTTACACCCCTCCTCCAATGAATACAGAGTGGTAGCTGGGGAACTTTAGATGGTGGTCTCCCCTCAGGCCCTGGGGATGTGGGCCCAGCCACAGGGCAGCTCCTATCCAGTATTGCTTTGCCTGGGGTGGGGAAGGACTGTGTCCTGTCCTCCAGCACAGCTCCTGTGGCTGGCTGTACTACTATACAACTGTTTCCGACCATTAAATGCTGTTGTACTCTGAAAAATTAAAAAAAAAAAAAAAAAAGGACTAGTATCCAGGATCTGTAAAGAACTTATCAAACTCAACACCCAAAAAACAAATAAACCAGTCAAGAAATGAGCAGAAGACACGAATAGACATTTCTCTAAGGAAGACATACAAATGGCCAACAGACCCGTGAAAAGATGCTCAACATCACTGGGCATCAGGCAAATACAAATCAAAACCACAATGCACAATGAGATATCCCCTCACACCAGTCAGAATGGATAAAATTAGCAAGCCAGAAAATGACAAATATTGGTGAAGATGCGGCGAAATGGGAACACTTTTACTCTGTTGGTGGGAATGTAACTGGTTCGGCTACTCTGAAAAAAAAGTATAGAAGATCCCCAAAAAGTTAAAAATAGAGCTACCTTATGACCCAGCATTGAACTAGTAGGTATTTACCCAAAGGATACGAACATTGTGATCCGAAGTAGAACCTGTAGCCTGGTGTTTATAGCAGCAATGTCCACAATAGCCAAACTATGGAAGGAGCCCAGTTGACCATTGACAGATGAATGGATAAAGAAGATGTGGTCTATATAGACAATGAAGTATTACTCAGCCTTTAAAAAGGATGAAATCTTACCATTTGCAATAACATGGATGGAACTGGAGGGTATTATGCTAAGTGAAGTAAGTCAATCTGAAGAAGACAATTATATGGTTTCACTCATGTGGAATTTAAGAAACAAAACAGGATCACAGGAGAAGGGAGGGAAAAAGAAAATAAGACAAAATCAGAGAGGGAGACAAACCATAAAAGGCTCTAAATCATAAGAAACAAACTGAGGGTTGCTAGAGGGGGTGCAGGGGGATATGGGGTAGCTCAGTGATGGGCATTAAGGAGAGCACATGATGTAATCAGCACTGGGTGTCATATGCAATTAATGAATAACTGAATTCTACATCTGAAACTAACCATACACTGTGTTAATTGATTGAATTGAAATAAAATAAGATAAATTAAAAATAAATGAATAAATAAATGGAGTAGCATGATCATATTTAGCTTTTAGAAGACAAACAACAACAGTGATATGGAAGCTGAATTTGAGATAGATACTATGGGGCAGGAGATCTCTAAGGGATATCACATGGACATAAGAATTTCATCCTAAAGTAATAAAATAAGCCTCAAGTACTACTATGCTAGCTCTTTCATATATTATATCATACATGATCTCCTGAATCTTCTGTGTTAGCACTGTTTTACTCAATCTGAAGATGAAGAAACCAACTCTAGATCAACTAACCTACAGCAGAAACTTGACTGAATTCGGATTTGGCTTGAGAGTCTCTTCTGTTTTCAATGGACCGCAGAGTTTTCAGAATTATATGGATGAGGAACTAGCAGAAGGGGCACTGAAATATTTCTGAGGCGGACATGGTGACTGGCTCTGGGCATAGGAAGAGGAGAGTAAGGGAAGAGACAATAAGAATGACTCTCTCTCAGGTTTCCAGATAGTGAGTCTAGGAGGATAACAATGCTATGGTAAAATGCATAGACTATAGAGGAACATTCAGTTAAATAATATAAGGGTGCGAAGAGGGGAAGCCGGGTGAGGACAGGACTCAGAAGCTTCCATTCCTCTGGGGCAGGTAAGGAAGAGGAAGAGATTTGGAAGAAGCCTTTAGGGAGGCTGGAAGGGAAGCAGGTGAGGATCAGGATGTGGAGGGCAGGGATGAAATGACCCAGTGGCACATCAGGAGAAGCCAGGTGGCATGTAGGGCAGGGGCAGCCTGCCTGGCACCCACTGGCACCCATTGGCACTGGTAAAGGTCAAGGTGAGCTCAGTGTGAAGAGTGTCAGAGAAGTCCTGATGAGCAACAACAGTGGATTGAGGAATAAACTGGAACAACAATCTCTCATGAAGAAAGGCAGAAAACAAGAAGGCTGACGGGTTGACCCATTTGGAGCAAGAGCAGACCTGGGACGAGCCGAACATGAATCATAGGGAATCACAGCCTGCTAACCCTGGAGGAGACTTGACTGATAGAGTGTCCATCTGCCTCACAGACCAGGAAACCAATCACCATATAATAAGCCAACAGCCCTGGGAGTTATGTTCCCCTCCAAAAAATAAAGCAGGCACACATATTACTCTTTGAATGTAAAATGATTGGAAGTATTGAAAATTCCTACTCCAAACAAATGGCCGACTCTGAAGGCACCATGTGCATATGTGCAGCTCAGTCTAATGGGTCAGCCAGAGGTTTGCTACAATAGTCAGCGGCCATCAGTGTCTAGCCTATTCAGATTCTCCATCATTCAGACTGTCAGGATATATGGGTTCTCCCCCCACCCCTTAATTGTCAGGATTCAAAATGATCTGCAGCACAATGGGCAAAACTACTGTAACTACTGGGCCATTTAAATTTATTGGGTTCTGGTTGAATAGGCCAGTATTACTGTAAGTGCAGCTGCCACTGTTAGGAGCTATTAGAATGGAACATTTGTTCAAAAGCCTCAACCCCTCATTTCTTCTCATACAATTGGAGCTGAGCTGGGCTGGGCCTCCCCCGCTCCCCACTTATGCATACTTTCTGCCCTGATTGCAGCTTGTCCCTTCCTTTTGTCTAGTTGATTTTCAATGTATTCAGGCCACTAGGCTATTCTTTCTTTATTTAAAAAAAAAAAATTCTATAAATCTCATGATTTTTTTTTTCCCAAAAAATGTATTCAAAGACTGAATTCTCAGCCTCGTCCTGGTGTTCGGGATAAAGTGAAGTAGGAGTTTGTTTAAAAAAACAAAACAAAACATACTTCCATAGCACACACAGGGATTAAAGATTTTCAAAATGTTGGTTTTCATTTTTAGGTTTAAGAAGTTCGATCACAAGTATTTACGGAAAATCTTAATCCGAAAGAACCAGCCCAAATCCAGCATTGTCTCCTTGTACAAGAAGCTGGAAATGAAACAAGCTATCGAGATGGTGGAAACCGGGATTCTCAGTTCCACAGCTTTTTCCATACCCCACCAGTAAGTACAACATGCCCTTTGATCTGGACTTTACACATCAGAATTCCTAAGAGCACTAACTCATTGTTCAATTTAGAGATAATATACTAGGAGTGAAGAGGCAAAAATTTGAAGGAGGAATCATGAAAAATGAATGACCTAAGTCTGTACTTTGGCCCATGCTCAGCCTCTCTCACCCGGTTTCTGAACATTACTTTTCTAGCTAAAATTGCGTGCAAGAGTTGTATGATACCTTTCCTTGGAAAGGAGGGCGAATGGATTATGGTTTACAAGACTTTTTCTCTCTCTTTTTGATTAATTTCTACCCTTTCACCCCTGTTCATTTGGTTTTGCTAATCATACACTAATAATAATATGCATTTCTCCCATAAGTCATTTCTCTTCCTCTCTTGCATTTTGTGATGCTAGCTGGGATTCAGGGTTGGAGTGGTGGTAACAGGAGGTAGGGTGATTGGTGGGCTAGTAAAATTTACCCCTCCTTCCACAAGGATGTTCCGATTTCTTTCAAGAAGCAGTTTATGAATTAAGAAAATTGCAGCATATTTAGGATAAACAACACCTCCATCCTGTCATCTTCTATAGGTAGGTAGTTGATCATGAACTTCAATTGTGTTCTCAATGTTTGGAAAGCAGGTTGAGATAAGAGCTAAGAACAGATAGCAATAAAATTGTCACTAATGCCGGAGTGTTATCTCACATCCCTTACGTGCTAATGAGTCAGAAACACCCTTCCCTTTCTTCTATGGCCTGGGAAGAATCTCAAGTAGGGTCCCTGAGAATATCTCCGTATAAACAGAAAACTTTCTGCCTTATTTCTCGGTGAGACTGTTTTCATGCTGCTTCATTGCATGGCTTGCTTTAAGGAAACTTTTCCTTTTTTTTTTTTTTTTTTTTAAGGAAACTTTTGATACTGAACTGGCAATGTGCTAACAAATATTTATTGGCAATGCCGTACGGAGCCATATTAAAGCCTAAGGCAGAAGAAAAAAATCAGGAATATCAATCCTGTCTTTATTCATTTAAAATGTTGATATTTTAGTCCTCATGAATTTTTTTTTCTTTTCTGCATTGACCCTTTTTCCTAAAATATTGCACTTGCATCCCCCTTAACTGGACGGAACTTTTTTGGCATCATCTTAGGCCCAACCTGTAGTAACTCACCAATTATGTGCTGGGAACTATAAAGCAGACACAGTCGCTGGCCTCATGGAGTTCCTACCCTAGCAGGGTCATGGCATCAATAAGAAAGGCTTCACAAAAATACATTCGTGAAGTCTAGGGAGCTAGGAGAGTGTAAGAGGTGGCCCTTTGGTCCCCAGGCATTAGACCTGCTTACTGAAGGGTGAATGGGAATTCATGCACTGCAGGAGGGCTGGTAGGTTGAGGCACTTTAGGCCATTAGGAACTTCCTCAATCTGTTTGCTTACTAGTTATGTGAGCTCTTGGTCTAAGAATGTAAGGGCGCTTATCTCAAGTGAGAATCAGTCTGTCATGTGCTAAAACATATTTGCAATCTCTGTATTACATTGCATTAGTTGTAAGCAGTGGCCCCGTCTCTAACCTCAAGGCAGTTTTCAAGCCAGCTTTATTTGGGGGGAGTCTTTCTGTTGAGTTCATTAGTTTTTAGACATCAATTCAAAAATTACTAAGAGAGCCTTATAGACTAGAAACTATTTTTCCTCTTATAGCCCAGACCAGTTAGTTAACTGGAGTAGGAGATTCTTTTACCTGATATTTAATACAAGTTTAACTGTATTTAAATTGCATTTATTTGATCTCATCAGAAATCTGTACGACATCAAGCAAAAAGGAATTCCTCTCCCCAGATCAAAGCAGCTAATTTCTTAAAAACAAACCTTCATACAATAATAGGAAAAAGAAGTGTGTACTCAGCTCGCTTTTTATTTTTCTGTATGAGATGATAACAAAATGCACATATATTTTTTTCTTTAGAAGTTTAAGCAATTGTTCTACAAGAGGTTTAGCTTTCCAAACTCTGTGACCACCAGAAGTTGTCAATAGCTCGGTGCAGACTGTGTTGTTTCTATGGAATTCCCTTACTTTTGCACACATTATGCTATTTGACCCTTTAAACAGCCCTATGGAATGGGTAGGGTATGTACATGGACTATTATTTTAAATAAGAAGCATCTCATTTTCCCATGAGTAGTAAGCTTTTAGAAATAACAGATGACAAAGGCTCAAACCAATTGAAAGTGTCAAACCTTTAAAAAGTATTTGGTTAATATTAAAGAGATATTAAAGTGTGTATAAAATTTAGAGGCATAACAAACTGCAACCATAAACTTCAAAAGATCGTCCTTAAAAAGTCCCAAATAATTTTAACATGTCATTTATTTTAAAAAGCGTGAATTACTTTATTGTAGTTTAAGAATTTTTTTAATTGATCACACATTGACAGGCATAGGTTTACACTTATGCATTTTTACACCGAAGATTCTGAAATGAAAATTCTGGTACCATTTTCACTTCCATAATGGAACATTGTGTTATTCAGAGCCAGGCTCTCTCCTGTGCCACTCTTGACTCATTCTAAATGTTGGTCATTTTGGTGACCTTTCTAGAAAGACACAAGGAACTCACACACAGAGAAAAGCAGTTGGGTACCATTGGTCAATCAGTGGGCACATTCTTCACTCACCTTAGCATGCATTTCTCATGGATTTCATGTGTAAAGCTATCACAAGAGAATGGATTCTTCCAAATGACTCAGGGTATCATACTTGATCTTTTAGGAATTCATATTATGCCATGAATTGAATATCTACTAGATTTCATATTTATATTTCTGTGTTTAGAACTGAAGCATCTTTTTACATTATTATAGCATCTGATTTTTAAAAAGTTAAGAGAAATGTGAAGCTTTTATTTTAAATACATTTAGATTCAGATTTTCCCAGTTTGATTTTAAAAGCCATGAAATTACCACAGGACTATTATTGAAGGTGACAGTAATTTCCTTTATGGATATTGAATAAATGTTCTAGTGACAAGAGTCTTTCAGCTTGTAATTTTACTTTTTTGACCTAGAGATTATTAACATTCAGGTTTTCTAAGGATTATATCTTTCCTGCACTCACAATATGATCACTTTAGGGATGATTTTGCTAACGAAGTGGCATGTAGAAAAATATAGGCATCACCTTGCCTAAATTAATAATTCCTCTGTATAATTTCATAATTGTTGCTTCTCAGTGTGGATCAGTATGAAATAGTGCCTTTGAGATACCTGTATTACATATCCAGGTAATTGCATATCAACACCCTGAATGTACTTTATTAAGTCTGGTCTTCCCCAAAGTGCTCAATCACAAACTGGGAAGAGCACCAACTACTGCTATCTAGAGCTTAACTTTACCATTATTTTATGGTTTTTGCTATTTGGTTATAAATATTATTATGAACATAGGAAATGTAACTTTTTGATTAGCTGTTGTTTCTGTTCAGCCAAAGATTGCTTCCACCATAATAAAGAAATGTGTTCAGATTGTGGGAATGTGTAGGTGTATCTCAATCAGAATAAATTAAATTTCAAGGACTTTTAAATAGTGAGGTTGAAATGCCCTGATAATAATGTTTAGATCACCAAGGGTGGTAACTGAATATCAATAGTGTTGACATTTGCACCTCTGAGATATGGAAACACTGATTTCAAGGATTTTGTAGAAAGGGCATTTGTCAGTCTACAGATAGAATTGCTAAATAAAATCTGGCATCCTGTGATACCCAGTATCCAAGTCCTTAAAAATATTTTACCAGTTGTACTTACAAATGCACAAAAAGTACTCACAAAATGTCCTTGCTATTTATGGTTATATTGCTACTAATGTTTGGGGGAAAAAAATACTTAAAAAGTGGCCTGTATTGAAACCAATAATTACTGATCTCTGTGATCACTACCCTAAGACCTTTGCGAGCAGGTGGTGGCATCTCAGTGCCTTTATGCATTGAGAAGAGCTCCAGTGAAGAAAGAAAAAAAATCAACACTCTGTAAGGTTTTATATCAAGATATCAAGGGAGGTGAGAGTATTAAAAAATGAATTTGATTTTCTTTAGTTCTCTTTTTTTGTTCTTACTTTCTACAGTGAACATATATTATTCATACAATGAAATGTTTTCTAGAAATTCCTGCCACTAGGTTGAAATGATCGAAATCAAATATATTTGTCACATGAGAATTCTACACATAGCAGTGTCATGACCTTGAAATCCTCAGAAGACAATCATGCATTGACTGATAACCTGGACATGACTTGATTTTTAAACCCTTTTGGAGGCACTGCAAGGGGAGGGAGGGTTCATGGTGAAGGAAGCCTTGGGGAGCTGGTGATGCGGAGGCAGGGAGCAGTCAACTGCTTCTAGAATCTCACAGAGTACCCAGTGTCTCAGAGCTGGGCTGGCTTTCAGAATAGAAATAGTCTAAATATTCTTGTAAAATAGGATTTTAGTTTCTCACAATTATTCTTTAACTAATGATAAAATCCCTAAAGGGACAATTCCAAGGTAAATGTACTCACAAAATTTTAATACTCCCTTAGATCAGTATTATTCAAAATGTGATGTGCGGATGGTGTTGTCCATGAGCTGTTAGTCACCTGTCTGTGCAAAGAGATAACTACAGATCTAGCCAGAGTCAGTCTTAACTGAGTAATCTTACTTCTATTGAATCTAACAGTAAAACATTTGTTTCTAATTTTGGTATCTTTTAAAAAATTTATTTTCTAGCAATTGATTTTTATTGTCTTTTACCAACGTGTTTGTTCACAACAGATATGGAAGGAAAAAATACTAGTTTGCGACCACCTTAAACCCCTTTTTAAAAATGAGTCAGAATAATTCCTATGTAGCAGCTTTAGGCAAGGAAACCATATTTTCAAAATATTAAGTCAAGACACATATACTGACATTTCATAGGAACTTAGTAAAACAATAGAAAAAAATATGTTAAAACAGGAGTTCTGGAACTTAGAACTCCCACACATGTATTGATACTTTTATGGCACTCTTGCCAGGATGTTAGAATAATGCTTGGCTTCCCTCCAATGATGTTTCCAGGGCCCAGAGGATACACGGAACCAAAAGGCTTTCCCCGGAAGATGTGGAGTCCATGAGGGACATTCTGACACACAACATGTACCAAGTCCGACAAAGGGTAAGTATTAGCTATCTGACTTGTCCCATTGCCTGTCCTTCGAACCAGTCATTCGGGAATCAGTTCTTGTTCACATTGTCTCCTCTATATCAGCCTTCTTGCTAAACAATTTCTTTCTGCTTAATTTGGGGAACAGAAAGTTAATTGTTTACCTTTCTGCTAAAAAAAAAAAAAAAAAATTGGCACATGTGGTGTAAAAAGGAATGCAAATCCAATTGCTGGCCCTAGGGGTCAGGCTGCCCTAGCCCTGCAGCCTGGTACTTTCCAGAACCAACAGGTCTCCCTCTCCCTCCAAAGATGAACAAGTGGTGGAGCTCATTCACCGCACCATAGAAAAAGATGGCACCGGGACATCAATGAGAGTATCAATCTGACTGACTGTAATAGAGCTTAAAAAGTTCAGATGGTTATTGAAACTGCAATGCTGAAAGCCTACATTAAAGGAAATGTATTGGGCATATTATTTTTAATTTTGGAGAAAGGAATGGAGTCTATACTACCACTTGGGAACCAGGACAAAGTGTATAATAAGAACATTCCTGGGAGACAGTGAGTGAGTCTTTCTGAAATTTTGATGTAGTTAAATAACATTTAAGCTTGTGAACTCTAAGTAGGAATTTTTTTTTTTTTTTTTTTTTTTGAAGTTTGAGGATTCAATTGAACATCCCAATTCTTGAGTATGGTATGATTACAAGTAAATGCATTGTGAGGGCCTTGGTTTTTGTGACTACATTATATATCAGTCTTGATGGGCCAAAAATATCCATCAGGCTCAAGTGCCTCGCTTTCAAGGAGAAGATGCTAAGGTTAGGAGAGTTATTTATCTGACCTATTGAAGGTCACACAAAAAATTCCACGTTAAGAACCCGGGTCTGCCAACTGTCTACCCAGTGCTCTTTCCATGACTCCAAACTTACATGATCCAGTTAAAGTGAACGTTTTCTGGCTTCCTGTTTTGGAAAGGTCAGTGATTAAGGCGTATGTGTCAGCCAAAGGCTCTGCACCTGCTGAAGGAATATAGGTCAGCATCAATCATAGCAAGCTTAGAGTAAATTCAAGAGCTTTCAAATCATTCCAAGTGAAACTGTTTCAGTAAGACTATCACATTCTGATAAATAGTTAGATAAATTGTTAAGAACTTCCTGGCTAAAAGAATGTTGGCTGGCTTAGAGGGGCCAGAGCTCAAAGGCTTGCCTGAAACTCAGCCTTTTCCCCATGTTGATGAAGGTTGAATTTAAGGAAGGTCCAGAATGGAGATGGAGATGCTAGAACTCCAACCTAGTCTAAAGTGAGGTTAAGTTCCCATTCTATCTTTTTTTTCTTTCATGCAGGTTCCAAGAGAGCCACCTTTCTGCTTTCATAAGGGTGCCTGTTCAGTCTGTCCTCTGAGTTTCTCCCTTCTAAGCTATGTAACATATCTTCCTTTCTCATTGCCCCAAATAAGCAAATGGGGCATGGAAGGTCTCATGGGGAGAACATAGGTAATAAACAGAAGGGACTTTCAAGCCCCTGAGATGGCTTTTGCTTCCACTTTTGTTGCTTTGAGAGAGTACACATCATCACTCCTTCCCTTCCTGTCCCCTTTCGCATCCCATCGTTTACGTAGGTCATGTGACTCCTCTTTTCCCCATGGTCCTCTTGCCCTCTTGAAAGAAAAACTACTCTAGAGATGCAATGCAGGACAACTGCCTCCTAGGGTTCTAGTGGTTGATCTATAGTTTTGAGGATTGTCAAAAGGTGGCATCTGTAATCTCTAGCCTGGGTGATAGGTCAGTGGACCTCACACGATGCGGGGATGATGGCTGGGGCATTTCTCACAGTCTGCATCTGAGAAGAGGCCATTTTGAGAGTCAGGAGTCACTTCAGGGCAAGGTTAGGATGAGTGCACAGTCTGGGAGATCCTGATTCATAGTTGATCTGAAACTGGGCTGGTCCTGCCTGGTCTGTTGCACCTGGAAGGGCTTGGGACACTCCTGTTTGAAGCCACTCCTCTCCATATGTCCAGATTATCACTGCTGGGCAAGTTGATTAACTAACCTCTGGAGGTTCCCAGTGGGACAGCCCTCTGGGTTGCAGAAGCTCTTTGGAATGCTCTGGGTATGGAGATTGAGAAATACTCTCTTTAAATTTACAAGGGAAGAAACTGACTTCAGCTCAGACTCTAAGTCAGAGATTGATGGGCAGCCCCCTGGGGTGCTCCTAAATGATTCAGGTCACACTCAGAATCCCCACACACTTTCAAAGAAATAAACAATTTATCTAACTTCAGCAAATATTTAATGCACATTTAGAGCTTTGCCCCATAGAACTCAAGTTCAAGGGGGAAATACAGTTTTTTAGCGATGAATAGGACCTACTATGCTCCCTGCAGATAGGCAAGGAAAAGCACATGGGTGATGTGATATGAGGTGAAATAGAACAAAAATATCCAAACATTTCTTAAAGTACAGCCCTCAAGTCAAGGTGTAGGAAACTCCTATTAGCAACATATACATATACATATATATACACATACAGACACATACATGTACGTGTATATATAAACATACGTGCACATTGAATTCACTTTTACATGAATTTAACACTGATGAAAAATTGTGAAAGTTTGTTTTGGTATTCTAGGGATTTAATTTAAAAATAATTTTGTGGTAGTGTCATATGTCATTCTTTAATAGCTTCCTGTATACAATGTACTTAAGTTGAAGTCCATCATTAGTGATGGTGGATGAGAGCCCATATTTCAAACTATCTTCAAAATTTAAGTGTTTTTGCCAGGTTTTTATCAGATTGGTTAATTTGTCAAGAGTGGCTGGTAAAGATCTCCTATCAGGTGACGGTGAAAGGTGGCTTTGCAAATTCCTCATTGTTCTCTTGGCCTCCACCTATACCTTCTTTATGGAACTTCTTTCAGACAATTGTCTGTTTTGTGAGGATTATTAGTTAACAGATAATAAAGGCCACAAATCTACTTAAGTAGCTATATATACACTTAAAACAGAATAGACTAGGGAAGTCTGGGTGGCTCAGTTGTTGAGTGTCTGCCTTTGGCTCAGGGCGTGATTCTGGGTTCTGGGATCAAGTCCCACATCGGGCTCCTTGCGGGGAGCCTGCTTCTCCCTATGCCTATGTCTCTGCCTCTCTCTCTGTGTCTCTCATGAATAAAAAATAAAATCTTCATTTAAAAAAAAACAAAATAAACTAAAAGCCAGTGAACCAGTGAGGACACTGTTGTCAACCTCTCCTCTTCTGTTCTGACAGGAAACTGGGCCATCTTGTATATCAACCAAGCAAGGATCTGTTATAAATCTGCATATTAAGTACAAATAAAGCTTAATTTCTCTTGTATTTTTTATAAAAATGAATGGAAACATAAGTATTAGCATTTTTTTCCCTCACACTGGGGATCATTTTGTGGAGTCTCCTGGAGTGTGTTCACCTCACCTAAAGGACCCTTGCCCTGGAGATGGAGTCTCCTCTTTTGGCCGGTTGTCCCCAGCTACCTCCTGTACCTCTGTCCCACTTCTCACTATACTTTGAATAAAGGACTAAATCCTCCTGTGGTAAACAGATTCCCAGCTCTGACCCAGGTGGTCCTTCTATGGCCCATAACAGTTTTTCACAGCTATGTATTTTTTTTTTCATACCTATGTCTTATCTCATGTGTTCCCTCTTTCTGAAGGGACCATTTACTCATCTTTCAAGACTCAGCCCAGTGCAATGCGCCTTTCCCATCCAAGACTGGATCAGTGCCTTTTGCCTGGACTCTATAAGTCCCTCCAGATCCCAATATCTTCTCACTTCCTGAGTGTGTAACCGTATATGCTTGTTTGACTCCCCAACTAGACCATGATCCCTTTGAAGACCATTCTTCAAATGTATCCATTTTTTAAAAATCCTGCACCTACCATGGCACCTGACATATAGAGCATTTGCTATTTTGCTATTGAATTGGAAATCCTTATCATAATAACCATTAACCGGGAATGGTAGCACCTGCTGTCCTGAATCTGTTATCCAGTGGGACCAGTATATATCCTGCTGCAGAGTGAAAGTAGGGAGAAAAGAGGTTCCAGTTAAGCACTCTGTAAACATCTGAGGACCAAGGTTGGTCTGTGGTTTGAGACAGGTTACCACTGGCCTGGTAAGAATAAGGAAGACATTTTTTATAAAGATAATTGATTCAGTTTGAAGGACTACTCTTTAATCAACAATTGTGTCCTTCCTACATTTTGGTGTAAAAATCTCTTCCTGGGGCGCCTGGGTGGCTCAGTCGGTTAAGCGTATGCCTTTGGCTCAGGCCATGATCCTGGGGTCCTGAAATGGAGCCCCTGTGTCAGGCTCCCTGCTCAGTGGGAATCCTGCCTTTCCTCTCCCTTTGCTGCTCCCCCTGCTTATGCTCTATCTCTCTCTGTCAAATAAATAAATAAATATTTTAAAACAAACACAAAAAATAAACAAAACCTCTTCCTTTTTGAACTGATAATGGTAATAGTAATCTGTTGATTTTTTTGTATGTATCTTTAATTGGCAAAATGTAAAAATGGCAACCTTAATTAAATTCCCAAAGTAGTTTTGACATTTTTCTCATCCATTAGATCCAAACACTCAGTAACCACTGTCCAAACATAAAAAAAAAAAAAAAAAAAAAAAAAAAAAACCACAACCTGGGAAAGGGTGTGGGTATGGGGCAGCCGAAGTGCATGGGTATGTGAGGACCGGACTGCTGCAAGGATACGAAAAAGACACTGCAGGTGGGCGGCAGGGTTCCACAAGCCAGAAGGCATAGGCTCCAAGCCACAGCTCTGTCCTGGTAGGGGTGGCCTCAGTCACAGGCTTTTCTTCTCAGGGGTCACTACTTGCTCCTCTGTAATTGAGGCAAAGGCTCAGGTGGCCTTTTCAGTGTCTTCTTTCTGTATAGTCTTAGTTGGTGAAATGTCCATCCATGGTCTCTGAAAGCCATGGTTGGGTGGAGATGTCCTTACCTTATCTGACATTCTGTTCTTTCTGCAGACCCTGTCCTACAACAAATACAACCTCAAACCTCAAACAAGTGAGAAGCAAGCTAAAGAGATTCTGATTCGCCGCCAGAATACCTTAAGGGAGAGCATGAGAAAAGGTCACAGCCTGCCGTGGGGAAAGCCGGTAAGGTGGGGGCTGTAGACTCACCCGGGAGCAGGTGACTGCAGGCAGGAGTAACACGAAACCACCACCTTGTTGTCAGAGTAAAACAAAATAAGAGGGCACAAGACACTAGACAACTTCCCTCTGGATCCAGAGCCTTCGGGTCCATGGTCAGGATGAGCCTCCAGGATGGGTCAGTTACTGGAACACACACACTGGACTGTGAATCTAAACCAGATGCTAACCAGGTACTGACCATTCCAGGGGAACCTCCATGGACTGGGGTGCTGGGTTGAGAAAGTTTACTTCTCTCCCAGGGAGATATAGGGAAGGATTTGTTCTTGTTCTGGGCCTCATCTTCGATTATTCCCTGTACATTGGAACTGTTCTATTTGAGGCCATATCGAAACAACTTCTGGACAAAGGTTAGGTCTGGAGTAGATTCTAATTTCTACCCTAATCTCAGTGGCTAAAATATAATGATAATGATGAGGATAGTAATCATAGCAACTAAACACCTGAGCAGAGGGTTAAGTGACCTTGTTCAAACATTTTAGTTTCACAATTTATCATTTTCAAAATAAAAATCAAACTATTCAACCTGTGATCTTGTAGGAATACCTATCCTAAGCTAACACTGAGAGGTACCCGTGAAATTACTAATAATGTCATGACATAGCATGCATATTGTGTTTTTAAAGCAGACACATGCTTTCTAGTGTTTTCTTTATCCTCACTTTCTGTGAACAATGTAACCCAGGCATTTTATCCCCTTTTTCCAGACACAAAATTCAGGCACAAAAAGGCTAATTGGCTTATCCCACTTAATTATAATTATTCCTGTTATCAATGACTGGAATGCAGATCTCCTGACAATGGACTAAATAGTCTTTGTTTTTCCTATAAAAATATATATCTCAATAATCCATAATTCTCTTTTCCTTACTGAAAAACAAATGCTTTCCAAAATAAAGTCACTTTGAGACATAACGGTCTATTTTATCATGAGAGGGAAAGGAAACACAAAGAAGCATTCTGCTGTGTTTAAACCAGGGTAACGGCGGTACAGGCGAGCCTGTAATCCTAAAGAGGTCCTCAGTGTGGGCCTATGTCTCCCAGTTTCTCATAGGACACTGAATCTCAGACTCATCTCTGCTATTCCTTTCTGCTTGTTACCCACAGGCCGGTACCAAAAATATCCGCTACCTCTCCTTTCCCTATGGCCACCCTCAGCCCGCAAGAAGAGATACAAGGGTTGATGATTTCACAGGTAACCTGCCTGCCTGGCTGCTCTTCTTTGCCTATAAAGGGTCAGATGACAAATATTTGGGAGCTCGTGGGCCAAAAGACAAAATCAAAAATATTATGTAGGTACTTATATGATAAGAAAAAGAGAAAACTTTTTTATTAATCTAATTCAGAACTTGATTTACAGACACTGAAATTTGAATTTCATGTCATTTTTACCTGTCATAAATAGTCTTATTTTTTTTCAGCTGCTTAAAAATGTAGCAATTATTCTTAGCTCACAGGCAATGCAAAAAGAGTCAACAGCCGGATATAGCCCAGGGGTGATAATTTGCTGATATAAAATTGGCACTTTTTTGAAATATTTGAAAATTCTAACTCAAATTAATCAAATATTTGAAATATTTAAAACTTAACAGGATTCTCCAAAGTTGGTTAAATTTTACTAAAATAATTTCATCAAATTTACTGATAACTGTTTCCTGTTTAATATCTAATCCTTAAGTAGAATTCTTAGAATTATTGAAACTGCCTATTGTTGTATTAAAAGCCATTATTTTTTAAGTATATATATATAAAATGATTTTCTCTTAGCAAAAAGTGATATATAATATATAATATGTCATATTACCTATTTTAATTTTCCCCAAATTTTAAGACTTAAAAACACATTTGAAACTCAAATAGGCTAAACATATAGGATTTTAGTATTAAATCTTTGAAGACTGAATATAATTACTCTTTAAAATGGAATTTTATTTCCTTCTGATTTAAAAACATGCTTGGTATAAAACAAAAACCAATCAGTAGAAAAAAAGCATAAAATAAGAAAGTTAAAAGCACTTGAAACCCCAACACCAAGATATAATCACTAGAGAACATTCTGGTAAATGTTGTTCTATAGTTCTCTCTGCACCATCTTGATCCCTACCTTATATGTATCTGATACAAGAAATAAAGAAAAAACACACAACATCATGTTATCCACAAAATCACTGTATCATCGTTGTTTTGGAATTTTTATGAATTATCTAGTTCACTCAACCATCTATGTGGACATATTTCTATTCAGTGGATATAAACTAAATAATAGTTTTTATGAGTAAGTAAGTCAATTATATAAAATAATCCTAGCTTAGTTAGCTAAATCCTTATTAACAAATATTAAGGTATTTTGCCTTTATATCTAATATGAGCAATGATATATAATAAGCATCTCAGATCACTCATGATTGATTTTTGCACAAATAATCTATTTCTTTAGTATGTTTCCTTGGAAACAAAATTTGGGCATCAAAAATCACACATATTTAAATTTACCCTCACACCAACAGTCTGTGAGAAAGGTCATTTCCAGACACTTTACCCATCACTCAAACTTTTGAGTAATCTATGATGTGATAGGATAATGTTTATATACCATATATACCATATTAATTTTCATCTGAGTCTCTGATTTTTAATAAGGTTAAAAACATCTTTTCGTATTTTTTGGAAGCAACTGTGTTTCTTCTTGGGCAGTTTCTGTTTCTGTCTTGGGTCATTTTTTTTTCTATTCCATTGTTTATTTTCTTAAAATGAGTTGGAAGAACTCTGTATAACAAGGATATCATCTATTGTCTCATGTTTGTTGCCAATGGTTCCTCTTCCAGTTTCACATTTATCTTTTAGTTTTTAGATATACTTGCCATTTAGAAGGTTTTGTTCTGATTAATCAAATCTGCTCCATCCTCCACAGAAAAATTAGAAAACAATTTACTCAATGTTTTTAAACTTTACTAGTTTAATGATTCTGTTTAAATTTCAAACCCTTTGAGATTTATCTTTATGTGGATTAAGACAGAGACACTCTTCAGATTGTTTTCCATTGGCCATGCACCTGTCCCTACCCCATCTCTTCCTCCAAGATGAGAAGCCATCTTTGTTGTGCTAAAGTCATTTATCCTAAGAGAGTTTGGGGCTCTCAGTTCTCTTTCATTGATCTAGCCATCTATTCCCAGAGCACTGTCTTGAAAGTAGTGTCATTTTATGTTATAGAAGAGCTAATCCACGAATAAAAGCAAACAAAACAAAAGACCACCACTGTAGGGTGTATAATAAATTAATTTCTAAAAATCTTCCTGGTACAAACAATCCGGTGCTATTTACATTGTTTGAATGAATAGAAAACATGAAATTCTCACAGTCATTTCTTATGATGGACCTCAATATCATGTGCTCCTGTAGCAGATCACCATATAGCAATCCCACTTGAGCACAAATGTGCTATTCTTAAATAAAGCATTATAAACAAATACAGTAGAACATTAAAGAGATACTATACCTTACAAAGTGGAATTTATTCCAGAAGTAACATTGTTTAACATTTGGAAATATGCTTACATTATTCACCAAATGAATAGGTCAAAGGATCCTATTCTTTGAGTAGATACCCTAAAAGGCATCTCACTATTATTTTCCATAGTAATAATAAAATCTGAGAAAAATATATGTAGGATTTATATGAAGAAAACATAATAGCCTGTCATTTTCTCTGTCATTTTGTTTCAGTAAAGGGGAGAATATTGGTACCTCCCAGAAACAACAATTTCGCCCTGAGGTGGAGCCAGGCAATGCATACAAAACTCTTAGAACAGTGTCTGAAATCAAATAAATGAGAAAGAAATATTACCCATTATAATTAATACTACTGAAGAATATCGAAGAAGACTTAATTTGTCAGTTGAACATGAATTAAACTAGGCATGGAATGACATCATGGCCTAGTGCACTTTTTTTCTTTCTTTTTTTTTTTTTTATTTTTTTTTTTATTTTTTTTTTACTTTTTTTCTTTCAAATGTGCACAACTGGTTCAAAATTTTATTAAGTGAGCAAAAATAGACCTAGAAATATGAAAAGGGAAAGTAATGAAATGGGACCTATTTTAAAATGCTTAAGTTTTTAATTTTAATTCCAATATACTGAAGATACAGTGTTATATTAGTTTCAAGTGTATGATATAGTGATTCAACAATGCTATACCTTACTAAATGGTCATCAAAATAAATGTACTCTTAATCCCCTTCACCTATTTCACCCCCCCCCCACCTCTTCAGGTAACCACTAGTTTGTTCTCTATAGTTAAGAGTTTGTTTCTTGTTTTGTCTCTCTCTTTTTTCCCTTTGCTCATTTACTTTCTTAAATTCCACATATGAGTGAAATCATATAGTATTTGTTTTTCTCTGACTGACTTATTTCGCTTAGCATGATACTCTCTGGCTCCAGCCATGTCTTTGCAAATAGCAAGAGTTCATTCTTTTTGATGGCCAAATAATATTCCATATATAAAAATATAAATATATGTATAATCCATTATATTCCAACATATTACATTTTATATATATTCTAATATATATAATATGTATTATATATACCATTATATATATGTTTGTATATATATACACACATACTCATATATACACATACACACGTGTATATATATATATATATATATACACATATATATATGTATACACACACACACACACACACACTCCCCACGTCTTCTTTATCCATGCATAAATCAATCAGTGAACACTTGGGCTGCTTCTATAGTTTAGCTGTTGTAAATAATGTTGCAGTAAACATTAAGATACATATATCCTTTCAAAGTGGGACTTATTTTATCATTCTTAATAAGTTATAAAGCAATATAATAATCAGGGTTAGACTGAGGTCATTTTCACTGTGTCCCTGGGCACAACTATTTGAATCCATATTCTCTCCAAACTTGAAGTCCTTCTGCACGAGGACTACTCAAGGAGTGGCCAGAGGGCCTTTAGGGGAGAATATGGAGGAGAGCCAGCCTCCTGCAGGCAGCCTTTGGCTAACCAGGCTGTGACTTGGAGAGCATTCTCCTTTCTTACTGTCCCCTTGCTCTCCAGTATTGGAGTATCACTTACTCTAGATGTCTGGGGGTCCCACATATTCTTCCAAGGCTCTTTTGCAAGGAACCACTTGGTATTATAAGTAGAGAGATCTTTCCTGGACACTGCTCCTCTGCTCTCAGATGGCTTACAATCCATGTGGGTTGGAGAGGAGGGAAGAGTTCTGGAGATGGACACACAACAATGTGAATGTACTTAATGCCATAGAACTGTACACTTCAAAATGGCCAAAATGGAAAAAAAAAAGTTAAAATGGTAAATTGTATCAGAATTAAAACAGAACTATGAGGAGAGGGAGAAGAGAGGGCTGCACCCAAGGTCTGGTTCTCTAAACAGCATATATTGTAGGAGATCGTCCAGTGTCTCCCCCTGGGAATCAGGCTCTGCCTTGCCCTGTGCAGAAGCACTTCCTGTTTTCCTTCACCCTGCCCCTGGGTGCCCAAGTCCAGAAGTCAAAATGGAAGATAGAAGAACAGATATTCAGATTTTGCTGCCAGGTCTCCATTAATGCCTCCCTGGAACTGCCTGCCTAGCTGCTGACCTGAGGGAGGTTGTGCATTTGGGACAGAGCCCAGCCCCCACTCTTCCTCCTTCCTCTTCCGCTTTCAACTGGCTTCCTCCTCCCCTTTTGGACAGATCTACTGACTTAAGTTGAATGGCATCTTGCAAGTTGTCCACTCAAGCCTCTTCCTAATGTTTGGAAACTACTTTTCAAGAAGCAGAGGTGGTCAGAAAACGTCAGCTATAATTTGTTTGCCGATGGGGAGCATATGCTGAGAAGAACGGATTGGAAACTAGGTTGGGGGAGAGGGGAGTGGGCCAAAGGACTGCTCTTGGCAGAAGCATCCAGGCTATTGTTTTCTTAGGTAATATTCCAAGCCCCAAAGGATCAAGAGGAACTCTTGTTCCAGGTCAGGTCATAGAATACAAATTAAGGGGAAGTAGGGAAAAATGGACAAATATTCTTAACTTTTTTTTTAATTCAAAGAAGTTGATTCCTGTCCCTTACTCCCCTCAACTTCTAGAACAGATTATTTTACGTTTTTCTGATGACTAAATACATTTTGTTATATATAAATCTATGTGCATCTCAGTTCTAGCTGTGGGGTTTTTATTTCGTTTTGTGTTTGATTTTTTAAGAGGGAATAAAGAGTGGGAGAAAGGAGCCTGCTTTCAAATTTAAGCATAAAGTTCTTAAAATACTTAAATTCTCAGGAGAATATTTAAAGGGCAAAAAAAATTATAAGGTTAAAATTTGAGGAAGTGAGAATCAATGGGATTTGTGAAAAATACTCCCTTAAAGATGTATGCACAGTGAAGTAAGGAAAAGGCAATGTTGTAGGCATGAAGGAGGTTTTTGGAAGGTCCTCTGAGAAGGGGTGTTACGTAGATACTCAGTGGCTTGCTTCTGCTCTTGGCATAGCCTCCCGACCTGTGTATGCACGTATCAGGGAGCCAGACACAGTCTGGTGGAGAGCAGATATGCAGCTGGTCAGACTCTGTTCAAACTGCAGTCCCATCTTCACTGTGTGATACTGAAACTCACTTAACCTCTTGAAAGGTTAAGTGAACCTCAGCCTCCTTACCTATGAAATCTTCATTCACTCATGAAGAGGTAATCCATTCACTCATCTTCAAGGGTTGTCATAAGGTTTAAATGGCAAAGGAGATGTAAAATAGCACAGTGACAGGTATATAGTGAGTTTCAAAATATGGACATTTCCACCACTATCATTGTTCTCATGTGCCAGCAGGAATCTGTTCACCCTCTTACCTCCTTTGAAGGGAGGACATCTAGTCACATTGATTTTGCCACACATAGCTCTCTACTCTGGCTCTCTCCCATCCCTGTTTCTCCAAGATGGGCTATTTTAAGGTCAAAGGGATGAAACTCAGATTTAGTGCTTTCTGGTAACCACTGATTAAAAAGCCAACCAACCAGAGCACCTGGGTGGCTGAGTCAGTTAAGTGTCTGCCTTCTGCTCACGTCATGATCCCAGGGTCCTGGGATCAGGCTTCCTGCTCAGCGAGGAGTCTGCTTGTCCCTCTCCCTCTGCAGCCCTGCCCCCACTCATGCTCTCTCTTAAATCAAGAAATAAAATATTTTAAAAAAGCAAAACCAAAAACAAACAACAAGAAACCAAACTAACCATGTTCATATCACAGTTACCATAGAATCTTCAGTTAAGGATTGATCTCTGACAACACAAAGCATCTTTGTGCCTTATGGCCTAATGCCTATGGCCAGTTGATCTGATTTTGTAAAAAACAAAACAAAACAAAACAAAACACAGACACACACACAAAAAAAAAAAAAAAAAAAACACTTCCTTACTTGCCTGAAGGAGTCTAGCCTGATACACAGGTCTCCATGCCTTTCTATTTATTTATAACACAGCACATAAGCTTCTATTCTATGCCCTCCTTGGGGTGGGGAAAGTCAGACAGATGAGTGTAAGAGCTAGAACCTCAAGAAGAACTCTGCTTCACTCTGAGTTCTTGCCATCCAGATAGGAAGTCTTTTATCTGATGTTAAGTCATGTTCTTTTCTCCTCTTGTCGTATTTTCTTAGATAATGACAGCAGCGATTCAGAATTCCCGTCCATTATGTTCAAAGCACGCTCTCGAACAGGGACACTTCAGAAAAGACGGCTGACACAAGAGATAATCCCAATGAAGAGCTTACCCAGAGGAGGGAAGCCGCACCACTTCGGTTATCAAAGAAACACAAGCCAAGAAGAGCATGTTGGTGTGGGCAGAAGGGAGGCACTACGGCCCAAACCACTGTTCCACGCAGTAGATGAGGAGTTTGAATCTGGAGAGGAGAGTGAGGAAAAAATCTCAGAATGTGAGTCCCGATGGTCAGCAGAGTACAGACCCAGCAGGCAACACCACAGGTCCCACAGTCCTTTACTCCAAAGAAAATAGTTTCATCGTCCACATGATTGTCTCCATGTATTTCAAGAGTCCATTTTCCTACTATTATCGAAGAAGGATTTTCAGAGTTACAAAGAGAGCTACTGAATTCATTTTTTTTGGAAGCTGTTAGATATGCATCTATAAGAGGAAAGGAGATTCTTTTGGAGAAAAACTTGGAACAAATTTGCAGGCTCTGCTACATTCCTAGTTGGTGTACTCTGTAGATGAATTCCCTGTGAGTGATAAATGTTAATCATCACAGGAATTATTACTAAAATTCCTGAGAGTGTGTGATCCATGAAAATTATTGAGATATAAGCATGATTGGTCAGTAATTCACCTTGACTATCTGCATGTGCAGCCTGTAATCATGTTAGAACTGGGAAGGGCCTGGAAATCCTCTGGCCCAATCCTCTTGTGTTTACAAATAAGGACGCCTTGCCCAAGGTCATGTGAGTTGCTGCTTTCACAAGCTGGCGGTCCTCCCTCCCAAGAGAATGCACTCAATAATTATATTTCTGGGAAAAGGTAAAATTTGCCATAATGTGGCTTTATTTAATCAGTAGCAATAATAAATGGATGTGACATGTACTAGAGGATTAATCTGCGAACAATGGGGTCATGGTCTATTTTATAATTGGAATAGTTATTTTAAAAACAAAATATCTATAAACAGGCTTTAAAAGTAATGACACGAACAACAGGTATTTATTAGATGTGCAGTTGGAGGCTGTGGTACTGTGCCCTAGGATTTGAAACTGTTTCCCAATTTAATTTTCCATCCTCATCACCCCCAGACTTGACCTTGAACCTCACACTCTATCTAGCTCACCAACTTCTCTAGATGACTTTATCTTTCCTCCCTCCTTGCCCTCTTCCTCTTCTCTCTCTGCTGGTCACTGTAGATGAACACATATTTATTAAGTGCTATTTATTGTGCCAAATGGCTGATCTGTAATAAACAATTAACCGTAATATCCTTTACCATTGCTATTTTTGTCATCCCTAACCATCCCCAACTCATTTAATGCTATGCATCTCTAAAGTATGCTTTCCAATGCACCCAGGTCCCTACACCTGCCCTGATTCCTCTTACTCAGAAGCAATGAAGTGATCTCCCTCCTCCTCGGTGCACCCACACCCCACTGAGTGTGTTACAGAACTTACCTGGGAATTACACTTATGCATGTGCATGTGCATCTACCATGATCTGAAAGACAGGGAGGATTGTCCCTTCATTTAAAATTTTATCCATTCATCAATTGCATTCTTTATCTCTTGGTTTTATTCTTTTTCTATTACTTTTAACTTGTATCCATTTTTGGTCTTAGTTATTACAGTGCCTTGTACATGGTAGATTATCTATAAATCTTGAGGCATCAGTGACCTTTTACATCAGGAAAAAATCATGCCCTTTTGTCTTCAATCTCGTAAAACCAAACATACAACCCACCAAAGGAGGAGGAGATGTTGTCAGACATCTTATTTTCCAGGTGACAAAAATGAGGTGTTGGGAAACTGGCTGGTGCTAGCTCAGCGTTTTGAAGGGCATGGACTTGTTCTCTAGTATAACCCATGCATACCAGTGACTGACAAAGGATATATGACTTTCCCTGGATTTATAGTTTGTGAATGGCATTTATTCAGGTTCCTGCTGCAGTGGTAGAAATGGCAATCAAAAGAGCCCACTTGGCTTTTCTTCTTTTGCATCTGAAATATAAGACTGCTTCTAGGTTGTCTAAATATTTTAAATTGCATACTACCAAACAATCAGCTGTAAAAGATAGAAGTATATGTAAAACCCAGGGATCTCTGGGCTTTGGGTTTGGTGTGTGTGTGTGTTTCTTTATTATTGTTTAAACAAACAAGCAGTCAATGCAACAGTTTTATGAGTTTTTTCCCTCCCATGAGAGGGAGTCAGTGAGCCATTATCCTCAAATTGTAGGTGAAGATACAGAGACAGAGTAAGGGCATCAGAAATCACCTTTCCAAAGCCATATGCAAAACCAATTTTTGAGAGGTAGATAACAGCTGCGTTCCTTGCTGGATTATCCATATAACAGAAATCCAAACTGTGAAGGCCCCTTCCCAGAGTCACCAGCAAAGTCTAAGGATCAATGGAATTTATCTAATTCTTTTGTTTTCTCTGACATGCTGGTGCCGTTTGAGAGAGGGATGGTGGGATTTAGTGAATGGATGGGAACTCACCCCTTTAATTGGTAAAAACCACAATAGAGTTCTTTGCCCTGAGGCCATTTGTTTACCTAGACACTGTCTAACCCTGGCTGCCTGAGTTGGGAAAGTGGCCCTGCAGTTCCTTCCTGAAAGGTATGACAGGTTGAGGGCTCTAGGGGTCCTGGTAGCTCTGGTATAGACTTGGAGAGCTTATGGTGGAAATGGCCTCTTTCCTTAGTCATCCAGGATTGTTTCAAAATGCAGTGTGATCTGATCTTCATTCCACTAGCGACAGTCCACTCTGGGGATTGGCTGAGGGTGTGATTGGTACCCAAAGAGTGCTCTTGGATATCGATATCACATCATGAGTTTTTCTAACAGGCACCAAGCAGTGCAGCAGAGAAAGTTCTCTCTTGAGTGTTGAGAAAGATCTGCTTCTTGCTCCCTACTCAGCTCAGGGAGGGGTTAGAATCCCTGAGGGTGCTCTCCTGGGCCTGGCCGAGGGTCCACTGAGCATCACATCTTTTCTGCCAGTGGCAGAATTTGCCCTTTTGTCTTCAACCTCATAAAACCAAACATACAACCCACAAAATCCAATTTTCCATTTCTAGGTTTTTTGTTTGTTTTGTTTTTTACTTTCTCAAACCTGTTCCTATTGCTAGCCTCAGTGGTCTTAGGTTTTATTAAATTCTGAAATTGGGTAGAGTAGCATTTCCTCTTATTTATCCTATACAGCAGCTTCCTGCCTAAAAGGTTTTCCACATGTTTGTTGGTGTTTGGGATGTGGTGAATATTTGTGCTCACTTTGCCCAAACCTGACATGATGCCATGGGACCTCTCCTGTCTTTCATCAACCTGCTAAAAGAGAAACATTCGCTGTAGAAGAAAATCTGCTATGACAAAGTGGGGGTGGCATGCTGGACACTTCCTTGTGCTTCCCTCATGTTTTTTTCTCTCATGAAGGCCATATACTTCTATGCTTCTCTTCTGAGAAAAAGTTAAAGGGTCCTTGGGTGTAGGGCTAGAATTGCCACTCGAATTTAGTGATAGAATTACCATTTCTAGATATAAGAGGTGACTACTACTACTGTTCAGGTCTTTAGCCTACATCGTTGATTTTAGCCTGCAGGGAAGCTCCTAGAACACTTCCTCGCCTTTTCAGATGCCAACCACTCAGATCATTTATTTTTTATTTTTTTTTTATTTTTTTTTACTCAGATCATTTAGATTTTTAAATCAATATCATTAGTTCAGAGCTCAGGCTCTGGAGTGAGATTGCTCTTAGCTGTGGGACTTTGGGAAACCTAGTTATCGTCTTCAAGCTGAAATTTACTGATTGATAAAATAATTATTTTATCTACCTCGTAGAATGATCAAAAGGATTAAATAGGATAATATTTTTTAAATTCTCAGCTTAGTGCTTGTTTTATAGTAAGAGTTTGGTTACTAACAGCTACAATTATTTAGGCAAAAATATATGTACTCATGACAGAGGACATACGTTAATTTAATTACATGAAGAGGTATAAATAACAGACATCTGAGACCTTTCTGAGAGGCAGTTTGAATAACATAATAGAGGATGCTTGGGACTATGCATCAATCCATAGCAAAACCAGAGATCAGGTCTGGATACAGATTCATGTTTTTCCAGCAAAGCTTATTTAATTTTTTTGTCATTATCTCAAAATTATTGTATTTTCTTGTTTGGGGGAGATGGTCACCATGGTGTCCATTCCTAATCATGGTTTATTCTCAAAGAGACAAAGAATTTAGAAGACCTAACTCTGCATATCATGATAGGTACCCAGTGAAGAAAGGGAAAATTTCTCTGTGTTGGGAAACATTCAATGGGCTTTAATTCCTCAGCTTGGAATCTTTTGTGTAAGAGACCTCCCCTCTGAAAGAGTGATTATTTTTAATTTATAAGTATTAACTAGTGAAATAAGTGTTTAAGGATTTTCAGCATGGAAAAAAAGGTAGTTTTGCTGTGTTTCATAACTTTCTAAAATAAGGGAAAGTAGTTTTTCCTAAATAAATAAAGTCAGTGTATGTGTTGGTGTTGTGTAGGGTTCTTGTAAATATATTTCATCCACAAGTAATACAGGTGGTTTCTTATAGTTTAACTTTTTTTTTTTCCTGAGTAAACTCTGTCAAGTATCTTATTTCTAACTCCTCCTGAGAAAAGCCAGCAGTGCAGACAGAAAGCTTCCTTTTAGGACATCAGTCACTGCTAATTGTTAATTGGGCCATAAGCCGAGGGGAATAAAAGAGATGCCTGCACCAGTGCTAGTCACTCCCGTAATTAGCAAGTGATGTGTTGTTTCATCTGTGCACAATATTTGATTTAATAAATTCTTTTTCTTTCTGAGACTCTAATCGCTTCCAAGCCAAGGGTCGTAGTCAAAGTGAGTATGACATGTCAGAAATAAAAATTTCCACTGCCCGGCCTTCTTCAAGTTTGGGCTTCTTCAACAGAGTAATGGGAGCCATGTTGTAAACTGAACCAAGATGGCCATGACTCTGTTTCCAGGAACAACAATGCAGACCTTGAATCAAAATTGGTCCTAAAATCAAGGTGTGTACTCTATGTCCTAAGAGATCAGTCTTGCATAAAACAGCAATAATAGCCCACATTTACAGGGTACTTATTATATGCCAGGCGCTATTCAAAATGCTTTATCACATAGTACATAGATGTGGTGTCACCCCATCTTAAAGGAAAGGACAGACTGAGTAACAGGTCCAAGGTCTCCCTGCTTCCAACAAAGATCTTGAAAACCAGGTCTATTTGGTTCAGAACCATTGACTAAACTCTCTCCCTGAGAAGAATTGAGAATTTGATTTTTTCTCACTTGGGAAAGATCCAGTGGAAAGAAACAGCAGACCTCCACCCTCAAAAAAAAAAAAAAAAAAAAAAAAAAGAACTTGACTTTAAAATGGACAAATACAGCGGAAAGTGATATAATTCTGAAAATCTGTTTTTACAAACAGGGTGGAAGGGGGTCAGGAGAGTGACTGACTACTAAAACATTCATATAATATCTGAAGAGGCACATATATTCTTGGTGAGCCCTGTGCCATTAATTGGAAACATATTAAGTACCTCACTTTTTTACTAAGAATTTTTTCATACACGTTTTTAAAAATTTAATTCTCTTAATAATCTTGTGAAGCTGCCATTAGGATTATTATCCCCATTTTATAGATGAAGAAACTGAGTGTCAGAAAAGCTTTCACTAAGGACACACAGTTGCTCCAAGTGTTCATCCAGGGACACAAATGGCAGTGTATTAACATTTAGACCTGAGTCCAAAGTCACTTATTCTATCCACTGAGCTAGAGTAACACCTTTAGAGATGTTGTAAAAAATATATTGAGTAACCTAAAAAATGAATTTTGTGTTTACCATCATCATTTGAATTCTTAACATCACGTCACTACATCAAGTAATGGTTCTGGTCTTGTTTATGCACCTGCTGCCACAACCAGTACTTTCCTTTCTGTTTGGCTTGATGTTCAAGTGCTAATTGAAGCTAACAGTGCCTGTGGCCAAATCATTGCTTCCGGAGTCTGTGTCTTGTATTAAGTATAGTGAAATGAGAACATGAATTATCCTTTGACTGGTTTTTATAATTTTAATATTTTTATTCCTATTGGAGTTTATCTTGGAACTAAAGAAAATACTAGAAATAAAACCAGATAGAAACTTTCAAAATAAGGGGTCACCCAGCACCACAGCCCTGGACCAGTGGAAAAGGAAGGAAGGCCCCATAGTGTTTCATTTATTTTGTTTCCTTACAGGAATTTTTTTGGGTAACTAAGAGTGAGCGAAACCAAGACTCTGGGTTTCGCTGGTGTACTGTTTCACTGGTGAAGGCTGCCCTTGTTTTGAGTTTGTGCCTGTTCTGGACCTAGTTCAGGAGGCAGCCCTATTATCTAATTATGCCATCTTTAAAAGGGATTGTGTGTATGGGCAGGGGGGCATGTTCCAGAGTTATAAATGCAGAAGTTAAAAAACCAATCAGAAAGAGGAAAAGAGGGATAAATGCTTTGTCCTCCAAAAAGGAGATACTCTTGAAACAAGAGGACAAAGGACAGGTCCTCACCCAGGGAAACGCCCACGGGAAAGGCTTACGGAGCAGGGCAGTCCAAACCAGCAGTCTTAAGAGCATGGGGTTTAGCAAACAATGGTTGTTGTACTCCACCCACACCCCTGGAGCTGAATTTCAAGTTCTGAATTTAGACAATACAGCTGGAATTTCTGCAGTTTCTTTCCTTGACACATGGAGCTTCGGGCAGTTCTCATTAAAAATATCTGGACAAATATTGCGAGAATCAAAATGAATATTTGAAAAGTGAACTACATCTTTGGTGAGTTGGAATAAATTCTTCCAGGCAAGATGAAAGAAAATAGCTTTTGAAGAGTACCTCCAAGCAGGATAGTAGTTTCATAATGGTTTGAGGAAGTAGAATGAATTTGTTGGAGGAAAAAAAAAGGTAGAATCTTGATTATTTCATACTAGACCCTTTCTTGCATTTAGGGTAGACTCAAGAAAACTTCACACACAGAAGATAACTTTACATTTGATAAATTATTTGCAAGGCTTGGTGTACCACACTGTTCCCTTCTAGACCATAAACTCTTTGAATGTCAGCTATAAAGAAAGTCTTGGGAAATGTTGTTGCATTAATGTGTCTTTAATAAATGGTAAGAATTAAATATCCTAGAGCAGCAGTTGGTCAAATGTTGGTTGAACACCACAGGGTCATTTCTTCCAGGGCTTTGTTTAGAAAAATTACATTACTCCACGATTACATTGAGAGGAGTCACCCGGCAGTAGACTCTTTCTCACTAGCCATTTCTGTCTTCCTGGGGATGACCTGACCTCCTCCTCCTCCAACACAGCAATGTAGAATCCGGAATCCAAAGGTTTGGGTTGGAGTACTACCTCCATCCTTCCAAGGCAAGGGTCCATCCTTCCACACAAGGGTGTTTGTGTGATGCCCATCAAGCTCTTTAACCTCCTCAGTTAATTTCATATCACTAAATTGAGAGTAACAACATCGATTCTACCTAACTCATGAGAGGGGTGTGACTCTGGAATGAGGTCAAGGGTTTAGTGAACTCTAAAAGATGGATCCCTGCTTTATTCTTGAGCAAGCTGAAAATTTGAGGGGCTGTGAGAAGACTTAAGGAGGCATTCTAACACAGTGGTTAAGAGCTGGACTACAGGAGTAAAGCAGACCTGAATCTGAATCCCTTTCTGTGGCTTTGTGAAACTTCATTTAGCCAAGGTTTACAGTCTTCAAGCTGTTAGCGGAGTGTCTTAGTTAGTGCATGATACACTTTACTTGTTACCCTAATAAAGGAGTTAGCATAGTTTTGTGATGAAAGATGGGGGCCCTGCAATCAGATCACCTAGACCTGTGAAAGGGCAAGTCCTTTTTTATTATTTATTTATTCATTTATTTTTTTGCAAGTCCTTTTTTAAGAGGTAACATCGTGACTCTCAAAAAATAAAGTGCACACTTGTTGAAGATGATACTTAACTCATTAATTCATGAGGGAGCCAATACAATACCTCAAAGGAGAATTCTGAATACCACACATTTAAGAGGCAGTCATAAATGCTAAAAGGAAATCACAGATAAATGTGAAACAAGCTTTTAACATGGTGGGAAGAGAAATCGGTTGTCTCTTCACCCAACAGAATCCATTTGCGTGTCTACAGACAAGAGTTATTTGGAATGATATCAGTTTTCTACAATTTACAGAATCAAAATTAGCCGAGAAACAACAAAATAATTTAAAGACAATGAAAGCTTAAAACCATAGTGCTTGGAGCAGGTTAAAGTTAATCGAGAAAATGAGAGAAAAGGACATTTTTTTTTTTTTTTTTTTTTTTTTTTTGCACCTTGAGGTGAACTTAAATTCTCATTTGCTAAAAACTCATGAGAAATACTACAACTCAGAAAGTTCCAGTTTCTCTGGCAAAGGGGATAAACCCCAACTACATTATTGTCTACTGTTCAGATCTGCAACTAATTCAAATCTGATCCTTTCTACTGTGCTTTCAATAGATCTGACACTTAAAGTAGTATACTGATCCAGGTGATTCTCATGAGTCTGAGATTAGCAGTTGTCTTCATTTGATTATTACTAATTATGATACAAATATCCTAGGGCATAGTTCATTTTGTTCCTTATTTAAAACTCTTACCCCATGAGGGGAGCCTGTGTAGTGCAGTCAGTTAAGCACCCAACTCTTGGTTTGGGCTCAGGTCATCTTGGGTTGGGGAGACTGAGCCCCAGATAGGTTCCACCTTCAGCATAGAGTCTGCTTAGGTTTCTCTCTCCCTCTCTCTCTGCTCCTACCCGTTGCATGTGCTCTCTCTGTTTCTCTCTTTCTCTAAGTAAATAAATCTTTTTAAAAATACCTCTAACCTTATGAATTATCTCTACGTTTGTTTTTAATCTACTCCCAACTTTTGCAAAACTGTACTAAAATTAGTTTTCTCCTAGTTCACTATTCAGACTGTTCATTTCATTTGATATGTTAGAAAAAGCATCAGTTTAGGGGTGTGATTAATGTGGTATCATATTACAGCCATGTAACATTCGAACTGTGGGAACTCAGACAAGCTACCATAACTTGGAACCATACAAAATGGGAACAGTATTTCCACTGACATGAGAAATAAACAAATAATGCACATAAAAATCCTAGCCAAAGCCCATAGCTGGCTCTAATAAATAAAGTAACTACCCTTATCCTCAATTTATCTAGGAAGAGTGTGTGTCTTGTTATTTCATACATACATTTTGATTTGGTATTATTGGATTTCTTTTTCCATTAAAAAATAGTATTTTAGACTACTTTGGAGAAAACAACTAGATTTGGGAGAAGATATTGAGGACCCAAGTAAAATTAGAGGACAAAGAAAGATTCAGCATGATAAATATAGTAATTCTTCCTGAATGTATCTATATATTTCATTAAATTTAAATAAAAACCTGAACATGTTCAATACGGAACTTACCAAGATTAAAAATTTTTAGATTTAAAAGAAGATTTTAAAATTTATGTGAAAGTGCCAAGTCTCAAGATTGACAAGACAGAAGAAGAGAAAAGATGAGGAAGAGGAAGATCTGGAGGACTAGTTAAATCAGCTCTCAAATCTTTTTATAAATCTATAGCAATATTAATGAAGGGATAGATATATTGACCAATAGGATGACACTGAAAGACTCCAGAAATGAACTCACACATACTTGGAAATATACTGTCAATAAATGATCATGAGACAACTGGAAGCCCATCAGAAAAAACATTATATCAAATTGCCATCTTTCATCATACATAAAAATGATTTTTCTAATATACCTGCTGTGCTCACTCATTGGCTGAGAGTGGCCCAAGGGAAATATGACCTGCTATGAATATCAAGAGAGATCTAAAGGTATGGCAACTGGAGGCTATCAATGAATTATATTCCCTATAGAAAGTTATCTTGAGGGGCAACTGGGTGATGCAGTCAGTTAAGAGCCAACTCTGGGTTTTGGCTTAGGTCATGATCTCAGGGTTGTGAGATCGATCCCTACATCAGGCTCTGTGCTCAGCATGGAATCTGCTTAAGTTTTTCTCTCCCTCTTCTTTACTCCTCACCCCACCCCCCAACACTCTCTTTCTAAAATAAATAAATAAATCTTCAAAAATCGGAGAGAGAAAGTTCTCTTTAAAGGGAGCACGGTGGCTCCATAAAGACAACATATCCCCAATATGAAAATATTTGGAAAATGGTTAGCTGCCATAAAAATGGAAAAGAGTACTTACCCTTCCTCTCAGATACTCAATGTCAATATAATTATTTTTCTATAACGTGAAACAGCCACAACAAAGTGTTCCTAGTAAACAATATTACTAGTTCTTATATGACTCAGCTTTATCCTTAAATTAAACTTGAATGAAAATTCATGTTAGGAGAGACAAGACATAATAATAGAAATTAGGTATTTATTTGCTAGTATAGCAATAGCAAATGCAAAACATTTTCATTTAGTTTAATAGAGACAAGAGCCAATCCCACTTCTATTCTTGATTCTGGGATCCATGTATTGAAGTTACAGTTATTGCAGAGTCACATATTGGTGCTTAGTTCAGTCTACATTCCATGTCTTCTTAAGAGTATTACCTAAGTTCACAAGGTGGTTTCTCTCAGCCTTCAACTGACTATTTCACTATCCTACTTCTGAGTAGTAGGGTATACGGTAAAACTAGTGAATTCTGTTGGTTTCAGCATACTATATTAATTCCTTTCCTATAAAACATGAGATTTTGTCAGAACAGTGTTTTGTGAAATATTGTGATTATGAATAAGTAAGCATCATGATTATAAATAAATAGTATGGCTTCCAGAAGGATGGCTTCCAGAAGGATGCAAAGCAAGGTAAGCAAATTCATTTCCAGAGTTAGTGCCAAGGGAATGGCAGAAGGAGGAGCTGCATAAATCTCTCCTTCATAAAAACAATGAAAATACTGGCAAAATTATCAAAATTAACTTCAAAGCACTGACAATTGGCTAAAAGCTCATAACAATCTGAAGATGGTTTATCCAAGAACTACTAATTCTCGGTAAGGACGGCAGGTTTTGTGATGTTTTGTATGGCACACTTATTCCTGTTCTCAGAAAAGCTCCATGACCAGAGAATTGTGATTGTCTGACAGCTCCTTGGAAAAGTCCAGTTCACAGAACTTGTTTTATTTGATCTGAATCAGAGCTTGTTCAGTGAGAAAAATTCTATCTGTGGTGTGTTTGTTAAAAACAATCAGCAGAAATTGATTAATATCACAGCTGCCTAAGGCTATGTGATGCCAGCTGTGACAAACAATAACTAGTCAACAATTTAAAAAGAAAATCTAGGAAGTGAAATCTAGGAAGTTTCCATAGAAACTTTAAAAAGCTATGGTGTATTCCTGGGGATTTACAAGTCCTTACACATGTACAGAATAGAGCTGAAAGGGTTCCGGTCACCTCTGGCTATCTTTAAATCTCTATACAAGCTGGAAATAAAGAGTAAGGCAGACTTGTAAATTGCCTGAGCATTGAAGGCATGAGTCGACAAATACCTAAATTACAACTACATGGATTTTGGTTATTTTACCATTCCATGGTATATGTTGGTGATTACATTGATGACATGCTGATAAGGCTGGGTGACCAGGAAATAGCACGAGGCACTGATGGCTTGTTAAGACATACATTGAGGGGACATCTGGGTGGCTCAGTGGTTAAACATCTACCTTCTGCTTAGGGCATGATCCTGGAATCCCCAGATCGAGTCCCACAAAGGGCTCCCTGCATGGAGCCTGCTTCTCCTTCTGCCTATGTCTTTACCTCCCTCTCTCTCTGTGTATATATATCTCATGAATAAATAAATAAAATCTTTTTTTAAAAAAAGACAAACATTGTGTGAGAATAGGTGACTTGTGTAATGATAATTCAAGGGTCCTCCAGGTCAGTAATGTTTCTCAGGTCAGTAGTCTCAGGCAGGTTATTCTTTCTTGTATTTGTCAAGGTTCTATTAAGAATCCATGAAATCCTCAAATATTGGTAAATAAAGATTTCTTGAGGAAGAATCTATTTAGAAAGGTGAAGACAAAGTTAGGAATATCAATGAGGGATGGTGCAATACCCTTGGGCTAGTAAAGGAAGTCTTTTCTATCCCTAGATGAAAGACGCCTAGAGGTGAAGGGTCTACACCACCTGCTTGTGCAGCTTACCTGTGCCTGTTGGCCCTGTCATGCCGGATCCCAGATATACCAATATGATATTTTGCTTGTTGCCTGGCCTACCTAAGCTTCTGGTTCAATGGATTCAGATAGAACTCGCTCCCAATAGGCAGTTTGGCAACATAGTTGCTTTATGTCTAATGGTCGGAAGCTGTAAGATCCCAGGAGCATGCTAAAATTTTTTAAAGCTGCTTTAAAGTGATGTGTAATTTTGTGCTACAGATGGCATGGCCTTGCTCCAGAATTACAAGTGTTGATTTTGTGATTCTTCTACACAATTCTTTTTTTATTTTTTATTTTTACAGATTTTATTTATTTACTCATGAGAGATACAGAAACAGCGGCAGACAGGCAGAGGCAGAAGCAGGCTCTCTGCAGGGAGCCCGAATGGGCCTCGATCCTGGGACTGACTCCAGGATCATGCCCTGAGCCAAAGGCAGATGCTCAACCATTGAGCCACGCAGGTGTCCTTCTTCTACAAACTTCTGCCATAAACTCCATATAGCATCTGTTATTGTTAGATATCTAACACCACAGGGTTCACGACATCTGATGGCTCAAGCAGCAGGGCTGCTTATACCAACTTCTGGAGCCGTTGCAGAGTCCTTCTGACCCGAACCCTACTCAAAGCTGGCAGCCTTATGTGTTACTTGATACCTGGATCAGAGAAACATTACTAAGTATGGAATATGCTGCCTCCGAAACCCAGAGAGGTCTGCCAGGGTTCCTTTTGGCTTGCTTTTTAGTGATGAGAAGTACAAAACACAGTATTTTGTCCTTCACGCTGGAGGGGATTGTCTCAGTACAACCCAGAACTTTGGGCATAAAAACTTCAGGAAGTGGCAGATCCCCGAATCTTCATACTGTTCATCTTCCAAATTCTGCTTCCCATGCACCTTATCAAGGCTTCCGAAAACATTTGCCGTTTCTTGTTCATCCCTCCAATTAGAACAATGTCATTACGATGTTATACATAAAGATCATAGGTCCAGCTATCTTCAGATTATGGCAGAGAGATAGAGAGTTAACATAACCTGGGGAAGACCTCACAGGTATACTAATGTCAAGTCTATGAGAATACACACTGTTTCTGGCTCTTCTTCTGGATGGGGATGAAAAATCCTTCAATAGTGGACAGCTGCCTACTTTTTACCTGAGTCCCTGTTAGCACCTCTAGCAGATAATACCATGTACAAGTAGCAGTTGCAATTGGGGCAACTATTTGTGTGAATTTACAATAATCCACTGTTAATGTGTAATATTTATATGCTTTTTATAGGAACCAGATTGGTGAATTAAATGGAAATATATTGGGACTATACTCACCATAACACTTAAGTCTTTAAAGGGGGGAACTAATCTCTGCCATTTGCCAAGGGATAGAATGCTGTTTTTAATTTAATATCTTGGCCACAGTAACGATGCGATAAAGGCTTCACCTTGGCTTTCCAAGCTCTTACCCCATCTGTCAAGGAAAAAGTGGGGAGTTCTTCCAACCTCCAAACATGCCCATTTCAATTATACATTTGGAGACTAGGGAAATGACCACTGGATGGGACAATGGACCCACAGTCAGCCAAACATGGGTGAGGAATCAAATTGTTATCTCGCTCCTGTATGTACCCAGTTGAACAGGTTATAATGATCCTTCAGGGATCCCTGGGTGGCGCAGTGGTTTGGCGCCTGCCTTTGGCCCAGGGCGTGATCCTGGAGACCCGGGATCGAATCCCACGTCGGGCTCCCAGTGCATGGAGCCTGCTTCTCCCTCTGCCTATGTCTCTGCCTCTCTCTCTCTCTCTCTCTGTGTGACTATCATAAATAAATAAAAAAAATTTTTAAAAAAATGATCCTTCAGATCTCTGGCTATTAAAGTTAAATCAGACCCTAAGTACAACAATCCTTAAAATGTCTGGGTACCCCTCTTTTCTCAGTGAATGGCTTCCTGAGTAAATGGCTATAGGTCCCTTTAGGGAAGGACTAGGAAATAATCCCATATAAATTACAAATGTGTTACAAATTAGTTCCTTTCAGGGGTCTGGACTCTTCTTCAGTCCATGGGTTCTAGTTCTGAAATCCTGCTCAGTTTTGAAAGCCAGCAAGTAATTGTCATGTTTCTTTGGGTAGTATGATAAGCTGAGTAATGACTCCCAAAGGTGTCCATGTCCTCCTAATCCCCCAAACCTGCGAATGTGTTACCTTACAGGGCAAAAGAGATTTTGTAGATGTGATCAAGTTAAGGATCTTGATACCAGGAGATTATCCTGGATTATGCAGGGAAACCTAATATAAGCATAAGGGTCTTTATAGAGGGAGGCAGAAGGGTCAGGCTCAGAGGAAGAGATGAAAGTCAGAGAGAGATTTGAAGATGCTATACTGCTGGCTTTGAAGATGGAAGAAGAGCCATGAAGCCAAAAGATGTAGGTGGCCTCTAGAAGCCGGAAAAGGCAAGGAAATAATTTTTCCGTAGAGTCTCCAATTAGAACTAGCGCTGCCGACACCTTGATATTGACCAGGGAAACCCATTTCAGACTTCTAGAATTATAGAAGAACGAACTAGCATTTGTTCAATCCATTAAATTGGCAATTTGTTAGAGCAGTGATAGGAATCTAATGTAGACAGCTTCCCGAATCATTTATCTCTTGATATTTGGTTGTAAATATTGAACAGTACAAAGTGTTCACTGCACACCTATCACACCCTAAAGAGAAGATAAATTCACTTCTAAATAATTACTCTCTGCAGCTCAGGCTTACAGCCTACCACTCCAATCTTCATGCTCATCACAGTTCTTCCATCTTGCCTCTCCTGTTTTGGGATCCTTTCCTTCTCATTTCCACCAGTAATTCTCTCCCCATCAGGCTTCCTTATAAAGGATAATGTCTACTGAGTGGTGCTGCTGTCCTCTTAATAGCACATTCTTTATTGTTAGTAGATGGAATGTCTTCCAGAAACTTCAACAGAGAACAAAGTTGGCTGGTGTGGATTTCTGGCTTTTCATGAAAGATCCACTCAAACATTGCCAATTCTTTGAGACTTTTGATCTTTTAAAAAAAATTTATCATTTGTCATTGGAGTTTTGGCATCACTTAATATGGGACATCACTTTCTCTAGGATTTCAAGGGCTAACCTAGAGTAGTAGCACCATCTCCCAAAGTCTTTCCAGGGTGTTAAATCCTGAATCACAAGAGAGAGCTCCTATATTTATAAATCTCTTTTATCAAACTTTGCGCACCTCTTACCACCTTGATGAAACACCTCAGGACCTGGTCCCACCACTATTCCACCAGTTCCTACCAGTGCATGTGGTCTAGGTCCTGCTGCTCAGTTGGGATGTAGTCACTTTCTCCCTTCTCAGGCCTAGCACTTCCCCAGCTAGGCAATAAAAATTAATACTAGTTATTGGCCTACTGGCCAGGAGGAGAGGTGAAGGTAGATCATGAAGGAGCATACGTAGTCTTACAAAGCAGACCTCAACACCATTTTCAACCAAAGATGGGGGGTGCTGGTGTTTGGCAGAGAATAGTGGGCCATTCTAATAGACCCAGAAATTCAGAGAATCTGCTACTCAAGATTCAAGTTCATTAGCCCTGATGTCTCAGAACCCTAATATTGGGAATTACTGGGATTAAGGATTCAACCTCTATGGAGCTCTGCTATCTATATTATTAAATTCTGGGTCTGACCCTTAGCTTTTTTTATTCTCCAGCTGCAGGAGGTAAGTGTCTTTATAGGCTTCCAAGGAGGCTTCTGGCTTCATATTTTGTATTAAATCAGTAATTAATCACCCTCAGTATTTCACTACCTCTTCCTAATTGAGTAATGGCATTCAGAAATAGCCATCTATTCTCATTTTCCGTATAATTACTACTTCTCTATGTCCCTGGAACACCTGAGTTATTGCACCTGCCTGAGTATTTCCTTTCACTGGTATCTAATTTCAATAAATGACCAATAAAAGTTTTAATAACTGCACAATAGTATATCGAAGGTTTTATATATATATGTATATGTGTATATATATATATGTATATGTGTATATATACTTACCATCATATATGAGGTCCTTATTGCCAATTGATGGGTAATACAGTTCCAAAAATCTCACTTTGAGTCCTGATTCCTGGGACCAATCCTGGCACCAACTGTGTTAGGCCTGGTTCCCAGGGGAATCAATTCTGAAAAGCAGATTTGCATGCAGAAATGTTAATAGACAGTATTCCCAGGAATATCTGTGAGGGAGTGAGAGGGGATCCGGATTAGCCAGAGGAGAGATTTAACTGTGACAGAGTTGCAGCAAAGGCCTCCACCAAACTCAAAGGGAATTCTTAAACTGAGATAGCCCTTGAGAGATGACTTGAACTAAAGCAAGGAGGCCAGGCCTCTTTACCTCCAGTAGGACCCATCACTAGGTATGGGCTGCCCCAGCAAGGGTTCATAACCTTGGACAAGGCCACTTTCTTAGCTAAGGGTATTTCTAGGGAAGAAATAGACAGCCACAAACCTTCAACAGATGACAGCTATGCCTCAGGCCTAACGGGGGTTCCGAAGGGCATACACAGCACCCACAAATTTCACACACAGTCTTAAAAAGACAAGTGAAATGGGGAGATATTAGTAATCACCATCCTTGCATGTTTCAAGCTTTGAAAATGGCACTGATACTTGTGATTTCCCCTAGGAATGTGGTACTAATATCAGCTGGCAATTTTGCATAGTGGGAGAAGCTCCATAGAGTTCTACTTGCTCTTTCATGATGTAATAGCCCTCACTTGATGAATCCAGGAGCCAATGGCTGTATTTTAATTATGCATTCAGGGGATGCCTGGGTAGCTCAGCAGTTAAGCATCTGCCTTTGGCTCAGGGAGTGATCCCAGAGTCCCAGGATCGGGTCCCACGTCAGGCTTCCTGCATGGAGCCTGCTTTTCCCTCTGCCTATGTCTCTGCCTCTCTCTCTCTCTCTGTGTCTCTCATGAATTTAATGTATGTATATATATATAAATTGTGCATTCAGGATCTGGAAAATTAACCACAGTTAGATCCATAGATCTAGCAGATCATTGATAGTTGGACTCATACCATAATTCCATGTCTTGCTTTACCTCATAAGTTTCTATTTGGACCAGTTTTCCACTGCAGAATTTTAGGTTTGCAGAAATTAAAGTTACCTCATGGACCCATGTCCAATAATTCCCTATATCTTTCTTTCTTTTGGACATAATTATAAGAAAAATATCTGCAACTCACTTTGGGAAATATTAGGTGGGAAATCTAATGTGTGTGATTGATTTATCACATTGAGACCTGGAAGTCCACCTCAAAGCCAGTATCTCCCGAACATATGTATGGTCTATAGAAATAGCTATTACAATATTTTCCAAAGACAATGGCATTCTCCTCATCATAGTGAAGAGGAGAATTTCAGAGTTTCCTTTCAGGGACAGAGCTATGGATGGGGCAAAAAGTAACACAGATACATACACAACACTGATTATGTCTTTGGAATCCTTCCTGTACATTACCTGTGGATTTCTGGCCTCTGATCTTCATTCAGTGTAGACCTTGAATAAATTCAGATGCCAGTCAATGCAATGAGCAAATATTGCTGAAACAAGTACATTTAATCCAGAATCTCTGGTAAATGCATCTGTATCAAAATCAACTTAATCTAAAATTTTATTTCTGCCTCCCTGGTCTATAACCTTGTGAATTTATGATCATGGAAATACTTTCCTCATTTAATCAAAATAGACTAGAAGATATCTTGCAATTAATTTGGGGAGAAAACTTTCACTTAAGATTGTCTCCCTATGCCATGCTGGGACATGATAAGGACTTATGGTGACAGAGGTGGCTCTACCTCGCAAAGTAGCTGCCCAGTTAGGGCATTTTATGGTCTTCAAACATAGTAGGCCTTTATCATGTAGAATGGAAGGAATTGCTTCTTCTGTCTAGGGAGATTCAATGGAGTTTTTTAGTTTGGGGCATTTTGAATGATTCAAATATTCCTTAATGTGCCCACTCAAATTTTCTGCATCTCACTCTTTTCCTAGCAATGCCTATGGCTTTACATAAGAGAACTTGTGAGTTGTGAATTTAAGTGATGTCTTAATTAAGCAACTCATATAGTCATAAAAAGTGAGACAAGAGGCCACAAATGGAGTCCCTTATGCTAAACCCCACATCATAAAACTGGGACTTAGCTTAGTTACAGTTCCAGCTCTCCCAGAAATGGAATCCCCTGATTGGCACTAACTAGGTAATCTGCCTAGGCAGCTCCCCTAGTGTTGTGTTCCTCATGTCTTCCCTACTGTCCTAAGGCAGTACCCACTGGGTCCCATAGGCCTTGGCTGCATGGGGCATGCTATTCTGAGTGAGTGTTGACAGCAGTTAAAGAACTTATTCCAGCATTGTGTGCTACCAGGGCTACCAGAATCCCATCTTCTTATTCTAATCAGTTCTTTCTGTTTCAGCCAGGCCACATAAGCAATACCAGCTTCTCCTTTAAGTGAAGGCATGTTCCTTGCACCCACTGCTGGTAACAATCACTGAATCAGTCACAAACAACAGAATCCACTATCTAGTTTATTTATTTTTTTTATTTTTTTTTTCACTATCTAGTTTAAAGAAATATATTACCTGACATTCAGTAGCTCATAGTATCAGTGGGAGAGAAGGAGAAATGGGTCTAGGCCTCAATGTGCACATAAAATGCCTAAAATCACCACAGAGCTGGCCTGTTTCAAAGCTGCTGTTCCTGCTGCTGCCATCATGGACCATAGACAGCAAGTGCCAGGAACTCCACTGTAGTCATGCTGCTATTAGCCATGTTGCCCTTTTACATCAGGGACTGGACTTTATAATCCCTAAAAGACAAATGCCTTACCTTCACCTTTATCAGCAAGTAGGAGTGTCTGCAGAGCCAACTTCTTTGTTCCTTTCAACTCAAATCCAATGCCAATGTACCTGATTGGAGGAACCTACATCCATCTGTGTTACGGCTATAAGAAGTGCATATTCAACTCTGTCTATGACACAGGAATGAAGATATCATAACATGGGAATGTACTCCAACATACAAAGGCTTTTCAGAGGATGATATATATTTTCAAGTATTAAAAATAAAATAAAGAGATCCATTACATCTTTACAACATGAAAAAAATATTTACCATGTAGTGATAGTTGTAGAAAAGCAGAGTATACCATAATAAGTTGGCTTCATTTATTTGCTGATTTATGTATTTATTATTCACTTCTTCTGTCTATAGTAGGAGCTTCTTGAGGCCTAAAAATTTAATGTTCATAGATATACCTGCTGGCTTTAGCTAGGACAGAGTTTAAACCAGAATAGTCAGTAAATCATTATTGAATAGATTAAGAAATAAATAGATATATTTAGATCTAGCTAGGCTTCTTGATATACAGCCTGAATGTTACACACCAACAAATGATAGGCTTACTGTTTTGGTTGGTTTTTTTTTTTTTTTTTTTTTTAAGAATCTAAAATGGTGCTTGAAATATAATAGCAACTCAGCTAATTGTATTACTATTTTAAAGTTGAACAAATACTGTTGTTTGACTTTTAAGAAAATAACTTGCCTGAGACTACCCAGTTAATAAAGACATGTGATTTTGGTGTTAAAAATGCAAATTCTGCTCCTGACACCTAGGTGACTCTGAGTAAGTTACCCTACTTTTTTGTGCCTCAATTTCCTTATCTATGAAATGAGGGTAATAATAGTCAACAACCTCAAGAGATTGTGGTGATTTTCAAAAACTATACTTGTAGAGACCCTAAAATAATGTCTGTTGCATGGGGGACATTCAACAGCTATTTATTATTTTTATAAAGGGCCAGTTCATTCAGTCATCATATATAGAGATGTGGTTTCTGCAGCCATAGGGTCTCAGTCAGGATATCAGGGCTCTCATTTCTCTGGCTGGGTTTTCTTTTCTTTTCTTTCTTTTTACTTTTTTTTTAAAAAAGGATTTTATTTATTTATTTATTCATGAGGGGTACACAGAGAGAGAGAGAGAGAGAGAGAGAGACATAGACACAAGCGAGGGACAAACAGGCTCCATGCAGGAAGCCTGACTTGGGACTCGATCCTGGGTCTCCAGATTCAGGCCCTGGGCTGAAGGCAGTGCTAAACTGCTGAGCCACCCGGGCTGCCCTCTGGCTGGGTTTTCTTCTCTAGCATCTGTCTAAATCCACGGAATAAACAGAGTCCATTAACAAATCTACTACTGAATCAGCAGCTTCTTGAGGGCAATTACCAAGTCTTATTCATCTTTATTTCTCTAAAGCCTGGTGCAGTACCTAACACATTTAGCAAAATGATTTTCAGCTTTTCCTTAAACATGCTCAGATAAAGGAGTCACACATATCAAGTTCTTACTTCATTAATGTTGGTTAAATATAAGAATTCTATAGGTTTGCTGAGAGAGTGTTTGGTTTAGTGTAAGATAAGGAAATGAACATGAGTTTCTCTGAAACTTAGATATCTCATACAAAGGAGAATAAAGAAACCAAGAAATAATCAGTATAAACATGACTCAGAGAGGTAGCAACCCATATTCAGAAAATGTAGCAATCCATCCTTGCACACACTGGTCACAAGGAAAGCCTACAGGTTGAGTTCAGGGTGGGGAAGTATTTATTAAAGGAGGTTGGAGAACATGAGAACAGTGTTCTAATATTAATGTGATGTCAAGAGAACTTGTGCCTCAGTATTTTGCAAATAATCCAATTACACACACCCTTTGTAGAGTAGGAATGTAGAATACATTTGGACACAATCTTATGAAAGCTTCCTCAGATACATAAACATTTTGGCTGCTGGGATTTATCTGAAAATGTATGCCAAGTAAGAAATACAACAAGAATTGCAGTGATCAAATATGGGCAAAAAAGTTCCCCCAAAGGGAGATGCTAAAGTGTTGCATAGGTGGAAGGCAGATATATACTAGCGGTTAAGATTATGGGCTTTAGAGCTTGACTACCTGGGTTTTCATATTAGCTTTAACATTGATTAGATTTATGATGTTGGGTAATTGATCTTTATTTTCTCATCTCAAAAACAATGATAACGGTCATGTGAGCTGTTGGGAAGTGAAAATAGAATTCTTGAAAAGTATTTAAACTACTGCTTGTCAATGGTCACTGTTCAATGCATGTTAATGGCTATGATCATTTCCAGGCAAAATATGAACCCCATTCAAACTTCCTTTGGCCTTTCAAGAATCTGATAACTAGTATCCTTCATTTTTAAAAGTACTCTTTTAATTTAAACTGGGAATGCAATGGACTCTTTTTGTCCAAGAGAATGATAGAACCACTCCATAGTAAAAGTTGTGGTGGTAGACTGTGGTAGGAAAGGAGTCTTCTGTTGGGAAAACTCTGAAAACCAAGATTTTTCTTGGCTCCTTCCCTTCCACTTATCCTACATAATGACACTGTTGCTTGGCACTAAAACCTATTTGCACACTCCCAAACGTCCAGTGCTCACAGTTTGGGTGGGGCTTCTGTAACACTATAGCTTTGAATTTATAAGTGCAGCTTTATGGAGTCCACTTGATCTTATGGAGTCTACTTGATCTTGAATAGGAAAATCACAAATCACTGGCTAAATATGTGTGTCTATTCCTATCCAGGTATAGACACACATATCTTCTGTTGCACTGAATTATCTCTCCCTATTGCCAATATCACTGTCTTCATTTCCTCTCCTCTTGATTCCTTTATATGGATCCAAGATTCCATCTGACACCAATTCCTCTCAGCTTAAAGAAGTTTTAAGATTTTCTATAGGGCTCCCTGGAGTCAAATTTTCTTTTTTTTTTTTTTTTTAATGGAGTCAAATTTTCTAATTTTAGTTTAACTGAGAAAAAGTCTTCACTTGCCTCTCTTTTGTAAAGATATTTTCATTGGACACAGAATTCTAGGTTGATGTTTTTTTTCTTTTCAGCAGTTTAAATACCCAATTCAATTTTTTCCTTGTTAATGTATTTTTCATTTCTATAATTTTTACTTCTCTTTTCTAATAACTTTCCTTCTATGTTGATATTATTTTTAAAGATTTTGTTTATTTATTCATGAGAGACACACAGAGAGAGGCAGAGACATAGGCAGAGGGAGAAGCAGGCTACCTTTGAGGAGCCCAATGTGGAACTCAATCCCAGGAGTCTGGGACCACACATGGAGCAAAAGGCAGACACTCATCCACTGAGCCACCCAGGCATCCCTGCTGTAGAGATTCTATATTTTGTTAGCTTTTTCTAAATAATACTGAGTTTTGTTTTTCCAGGCAATTAAATTACTACTGTATCCAGTGATCTTGTGGATGGTTTAGTTTTAGGCTACTTTTGGATAAGTTATCTCAGTGTTCATTTGTCAGATTACAGAAATTCTTTATGTTATATTGATGAGAAAATTTTATTATGATTAATTTTCACATTTTATCAACTTTTTCATGGAGTTTTTCTCTTCTACTTTTTAATGTGGTGAATTACATTAATTGATTTCCTAATATTAAACCAAGTATGTATGCTGCTAGTAAATCAACCTTATTGTAACAAATCATCTTTTAAAATGTTGATGAATTTTTATTGCTAATATTTTACTTAGGATTTTTATATCTGTGTTCACTAAGACATATTATATATGATATATATACATAATTTTATCTTATATATAACAGAACATGAAGAGCATATCTACTTCAAGATGAAGTCATGAACTTCCCCTTTTCTCTCAGAAACGCCAATCTAAATCCAATCTCCACCTCAAGGTTCAGTTGAACTATTCTATTTCTTTCATGAATTTAGTCTCAATTCTACTCACAATTAATCATTCCAATCTGTATATAACAGTTTAACTTTGCTATGCTTTCTCTGTATTATAATCTTTCCTATCTAGTATGTCCAGGATATTTGAGTATTTCCTCCATAAGACTGTGATCCTCTTAAAAGAGAGACTTTTATGGGGCTCCTGGTTGGCTCACTTGGTTTACCTTCAGACTCTTGATTTCAGCTCAGATCATGATTGCAGGGTCATGAGATCAAGCCTGCATGGAGGTCCACATAAGGCTCACTCTGGGGGGGAGTCTGCTTTTCTCCATCTCCCTCTACCTCTGCCCCTCTCCCTGCTCTCTCTATCTCTCAAATAAACAAATAAATTGTTTTAAAAGAGAGAGAAGAGAGAGAGAGAGAGAGAGAGAGAAATCTTTGTTTCTGAACTTTGCAAGCTCTATCACCATGCCCAGAACAAAGCAGGTGCCCAGCACATGTTTGTTGAACTGGTTTATACCATGTTTTACATGTTTTTCATTTGGATGCCCTTGTTCTTCGTTGCCTGAGCTCACTTTCTTTGTCTACATGGATTCCATGATACCCTTTACTTTTCTCTATGTAGTCAGAATTAAATAATGATAATAATGATAATAATATAACTGGCACAGAGCCAAAATGGCTTCTTCTGACTTCAAGCTCATTCCACTGGAGACTTGGGGTGAAAGATACATCAGTCTGTCAATAAAACAAATTACTGAAAAACAATTTAGTTTCTTACTTTTCTCTTGTGAAAAGCCCAGATATAAAGAACATTCTAAGCCAAATGCCTGAAATCATTTTAAAAATTAATTTCATAACTCTTACTTTGAGGACCTGTCTTAGTGTGCTGGTATCTGAAGTCATCCTTTTATTCAAGGCTTCCAAAAGGTTTCAAACCCAGCCACCATGCAAGATCTAGATTCTTTTTTCATACTTTTTCTCTTTCCACATCTAATCTTTCTTTTCTGCAACAAATGATTTTTTCCCCCCTTTTAAAGTTGTCCTCTCCAGGATTCAATTGGATAAGGCTGGTATAGCTGAAGGAGGCCTGAATGTCACTAGTCAAAGACAAAATGTTCCCTAGCAGGTAGAGGAAGTAAAACAACCATGAAACTCTTATTTTACTTTAACTTTTTGTCCCTCTCACATAAAAATTATCAGCCACCTATTACATTTATCAAACTTTTAATTTTCACACATATATAATTCTCATAATAACTGTGGGAACTGAGCCTTTAATGGCCTCTTGGACTAAAAAAAATTCTAGTGAACACAAGCTAATAATTAAAAATAATGCTAATTACAAAATGTGTATAAGGAAATGCAACAGAATTATGATTTCTTAATAACACATCGATCATTTTTCTTTTGAAGTATCAAATGTCACATTAACAAAGCAAATCTTTTGTTTTTTTAAACACTCTCCTGGTGCTCTAAGCATGGGTCAAATCTTCCTATTGGGCAACACATCTCTGTCAGAGAGGTAGGTTTTGTTTCCTTTTAACAAATAAATGAGTGAAGGATCAGAGCAGTTACCTGCTTAACATTGCACAGTTAGTAAATGGGGAATAAGGATTGGAACTCAGGTAATTCAGTTATTTGAGATGAAGCTCACTAGTGTTTTACTTTTTTTTTTTTTTTTTGGCTGGAATTTTGGTCAGTTGATTGGTTGGTTAGTGCTTAGTGTTTCCTTCCATTTCACACTGTACTTACATCTGACTATCAACTTCTACCTTATCTGTAAACATCTCCTAAACTCTACTTTTCTGATTATATGAGCAGTAAATTTTAGTTCCCAGTGGACACTTCCTATTATCTACCTGGCTTTTCAGAATAGAGCACATCTTCCCCATGAAACCAGACAATGGGCTCCTCAGTGTTTTGAGCTCCATTACTATATGATCTTCATTATTACCTGCAATTATTTCTAGCCAGAACAAGGATTGTGAGGGGCAGGAAATGAGGGTAGAAATGACCAGTTAAGATGCATGGAAAACTTAGTCAGCCCTTACCAGAGGAGCTGCCTTTATGATCCACGTATGTTCCTATGAATCAGCATCAAACAGCTCTCCAGGCAGCCTCTCAACATCATTCTAAAATAGATCTCAGTGTTAACAGAATGACTATGAAAATTATGATCAAGTATTCAAAATCACAAGAGGCGAGTCAATATTCAAGCAGGTATCATTTAATATCAATAAGAGAGAGGAGTATTTGAAAAAAGAATGGAGCATTTCATCAGGTCCATAGATCTTCAGAGTCCAATGAGAAAATATTATATATCTTAAGAGCCAAAGAAGCATACAATCTAATGAGCCTTCTGCATTATGGTGCAACATCTGGGTGGTTCTTTCCCAAATATTTAGTCCTTGTGTAATTAATTCTATCTCTGAGATTATCTTAATGCTTCCTTCTGAGTAGTATTAATCCAGCCACCACACATACAATCAGGTATAACAATGCTTAGAATCAGAGACAAGTATCAGTCATGTCCTGCCTGAAATCCCTCATCATTAAGAAGCTCACCAAGTTGAGGGGCACTTGGGTGGTACAGTTTGTTAAGTGTCTGCCTTCAGCTTAGGTCATGATCCCAGGGTTCTGGGATCAAGCCCCTCATCCAGCTTTCTGCTCAGAGGGGACTCTGATCCTCCCTCTCCCTCTACCCCTCCCCTCCTCACTCATGATCTCTCTCAAATAAAGAAATAAAATCTTAAAAAAATAAAAAAATAAAAAATAAATAAAAAAATAAAAAGCTTACCAAGGTGAGAAGGTACTGCTGAAAATTGTATAGGAAAATAATTTTCAAATTGTGTGAAATGCCATAATTCTCTCCTTAATGGATACCTATCTTTCAATGATGAGAAGACTTTAAACTTAATATAGAAAATATTCATTAGAGCTAATATTTGGCACTGGTATCTTGGAATTAAGAAATCTGTTCATGATTGATACTTTATGTATTTGTATTGTTTCAGATTTTCAACTGAATGAGACAACAGATTAGTCTTATAAATTCAGTATACAATGAATATTTAAATGATTGAAATAGTACCATGATTTTTAAGTAGCCATCTTAGTAAGATTACAAAAGGCAATGGAAGTAAAATTATAATAAGTTTGATTTGTCGGGATCCCTGGGTGGCGCAGCGGTTTGGCACCTGCCTTTGGCCGAGGGCACGATCCTGGAGACCCGGGATCGAATCCCACGTCGGGCTCCCGGTGCATGGAGCCTGCTTCTCCCTCTGCCTATGTCTCTGCCTCTCTCTCTCTCTCTCTCTCTCTGTGACTATCATAAATAAATAAAAATTTTAAAAAAAAGTTTGATTTGTCAAATGTGGACTGACCTTAAAAGTTTAGAGAAATAGCTGAGCGTCTGAATTTTACATTTGTAATTTTAGTAAATTTATTATAGATTTCTTCTGCTACCCAAAAGTAGTGCTCCCATGAAATCTTTCCTAAACTGGCATAAAATGGCATAAAGTGAAGAAACAGTTACTATTCATTTATATGGAAAAAGTTTTGAGCATTCCCAACCGCAAAAATCACCTCTCTTCGGCTTCTTCTGATACCTTGGCACACATCTTGCTAACAGATGCACAGAACAAATTGAGATAAAGTCCAGATGCTCACTGACACCGGTCAGAGCTCAGGCGGTGTGATGGTGAAATGCTGAGTGTAGCTCAGGGAGGGGGGCGGTGCAAACTGCCTCTATAGTGGCTTCCTGCAAAACCAACAATGAATGCTATTTTCCCTTCTTTTGTAAAAGGAAAAATCCTTTCTGGATTTCTTTTGGTTAAGGAAAGCAAGTACTACTGTAGGTCTTTTGTAAAGGCAAAGTGAGGTAATATGACCTTTCAAAAATCAGGGGATACCTGTATTACCTTTTTAAAACCAAAGGAAACCTCTGAATAGCTTTTCCATGCACAACACTGCCCTGTAGGGCACCAATATACACATATCTATTGTGAGTTAATCTCTTGCTAAGCTTTCTGCGTGTTTGACTTTCCATTTGGCATTTCTTCAAATCCTCCTAGAAAATGCCTTCAGACTTGGGCATGGCAGCATGGGAGCTAGGGACAGAATCACTAGGTGACACCTGAGGATCATCGAGAGTTACCAGATGGGTAAGCACAGCCAGGCTGTAAACTAAGAGAACAGCAGTGACTTTGGGAGTCATCAGTATGCAAGTATTCAAGAGACTTCACCTGACCTCTGACTTTAACTTGGAGAACATCAAATCTTAGACTGAAGTACATGCTGTACCCTTCCACCATAGGGATCCAAGTCCCAATATTTGGTCTTATTATCTTCAATGATAAGGAATTAAGACCTAGAGTGTGTTTCACTCTGAAAGTCAGTGTGAAGGGTTGTTTCTGAGATAATCTTTTGTTAGTCCTTGCTTGTTGGGGTTTTGTCTTTCCCTAAGGGTGAATTCCCTGGCACGATGGCCAGCTCCCTTCTCTATGTGGATGCTTTAGCTGGCAAAAGAACTGAGGTTGAAATTTGAGATTGGCTTTATGGGTGAGGTTCCTGTTTGTTCAAAGCCACCTCCTATCTTTCCCTTCTGAAGCCACCAAAGAAAACTCTGAAAATCCTGGAGTGACCCTTAATTAAGGCAGCTCCGGGAGGAGGTACAGAGTAGCTAAAATAGAATGTCTTTCTTTTTCTGTATAGAAAATATAGTCTGGCTGAAAGGCTTTTATGGACTAATCAGTTTTCCCTGGGTTGATCTACTATCTGACTAAACTGAAACAATCTTTTCTCTGTTCCTTTGAGACAAGGGGCCAGGTTTGAGTGAGTGGGTCCTTTAGCTCCAAATAGCCATGCTTCTGGGAGCACCAGCCATTGTCTCCAAATGGCTGTTCCCTACTCTCGAGGGAAATAAGTGGTAACAGGGTGGGGCTGGTCATGGGAAGTGATGTCGGGGGTCAAGGTCTTCTAAAGGATCCATCTCCTTGTTACTCAGAACACCCCTCCCTTCCAGACCTCACCCTGCGCCCCCTTCCTTTACCAAAATGCCTCCTTAGGCAAGTTCAGAATAAGCACCTTACATTTCGTTGTGTTAGATCTCTCAGAGCCCTGACTTCTGAGCCTCATTTAAGGAAAATGAGTTTCTAAACATCAAAGTAGTTGAAAAGGGTTTTTAGGGATTCCCTCTCACTCACATAAGAAGGAAGGCTTTCTTAAAAGAAAACATGATACATTCAGATCTGTATGCGACTCCAGACCAGAAGAAAAATTGGTCTGAACTAGAGGATAGCTTAACTTGAACTGACTTAAAGCAACCACTTTAAGCAATCTATTGAAGCAAAAACTAGAAAGCACTTAGGAGTCTATTTTAAGCTTAGTTGAAAGGAATGCAAAAATGTGCCATCTTACTTTTGCCGCGCAATTTTACATTGCCTTTTTTTCTCAGGGAAGTCTTTTGATAGAAGCACTTGGACAGGTAGAAAGGTTAAAAAGGTTATTTTCTGGACATTTGCACATTCCAAATGTTTTCTTAAGAGCAAGGGCAATCACCTGTAAAACGTTGTACCAACATTTTGTCTTAATGATTCTCAGTCTTTATTGTGCATGATAATTACCTGGGGAATTTGTTCAAAGCACAGATTTCTGCACACTCGCTCTCTTCTCCCCCAGATAATCCAACAGGTCTGTGCTGGGGCCCAATAATCCGCATTTTGAGAAATAGGCAACAAAGTTGAACTGGGGAAAAATCACAGGGATTCATTTAACTGGCAGGACTACATAGCTAACTCTGATTAGATTTGACTGCTCTCTCTCTTTCCTGGCTGTGCCTGGGCCCAGCTCCCTTTGTCCTTCTTTGTCCCCTTTGCCTGTAGCCCTCCTCCCTTCTCTGGGAAGCTAAGCCCTAGGGCACCATACATTGAGTCCCTGATTGTGACTTGGCCCTTTGGGGGAGTGGTCACATGGCAAACAAATGCTCACTTCCTCTGGCTTCATTTCTCCAGGCTAAGCTATCTCTCCTTGAGGAAATGATCACCTTAGAAGCATGTCATGCAGATCTGGTTACTACACTTTAAGAAAAACATAGCAGATCTGATTTCTAAGCTGCAGACATTAAAACAGCACAGAAGGTTTCATGGGAGGCAGAAGAAATAATTACAGTCTGTATATCTGGGAAGTCAAAAATTCCCCAGGAGGGCTATAGTCTGAGAACCAGTTGGCACCATAGAAATCATGGAGTGCTGGTCTCTCAGTTCAGAGTCAGCGGAAAACATGTACATAAGAGCAAACCAATGCAGCCTTACTTCCTAATGAAAAAGACCTATCACAGCTTGGAAGAGATCATTTTGCAAGATAAAAGAAATATATTACCCAACAAGTTATGGATTAAATGCAGACAACTCATTATTAGCAAATAAATCACATAAAATATTTAAAGAGCAGTGTTGAGATATTGATGCGTGTTGGATATATGAAGAAATAACTAAAGAAAATTAACACTGTTCAGACAGATCTCTAACATTTGAAAGAGACCAGTGTAATCTCTCCCAAAGGGATTTCTTTTTCCTCTACTTTTTTAAAAAAGTCACTGGTTTGCTGAAGCCAGGCACTTCTTCAGTCAACAGGTCCAATGAAACCTCAGGACACTTGTAAAGTAATGCACATAGTATAACAAGAAACATGGCATGCAGCTCTCTGGAATGTCCAGTATAGTTGGGAGATATATCAATGAACAGAAAATAACTAAGCATAGCTAAGCCAACAGAATCCAGTAGTTGGGGAAAGGGCCTCAACACCATGACACATAGAATAGTCTAGTTAGTCTTTAGAGATAAAAATCGGGATCTAGGGTCACACTTACCAGCTTTGTACTGCAGTTTCTTCATCTTTAACGTAGAGACAATGGTAACAGTAGTGCTACCTACTTCATAAAGTTAATATTAAATAGTGCATGTAAAATGTATGATATCCAGTACAAGAGCTTAATAAATAAGGTCTTTATTATCACTGTGCCCTTCCTTTTTGGATGCTTTCTACCATGCCATACTTTCTTCTAACCTGCTTAATTCTTACTCACACCTCAAAACCCTGCTCAAATAACACTTCTCTCAGGAAGCTAGCCCTGATTCTTTGATTTGGTTTTGGAGTGCATTACTATCAGCATTGATCACTCAGTCTTTGGCCTCCTCCACTAGATTCCATGGTCTCTGATGACAGAGAGCAGGATTTATTTGACTGTGTCCCCAGGGCTTAATAGCACGTTCAACATATCAGAGGTACCGGGTGAATAGTTCTTCATTAAATGAAATGAATTTTTAAAATATTTTATTTATTTGAGAGAGAGAGCGAGAGCAAGAGCGAGAGCACACAAGCAAGGGGGAGGGGCACAGGGAGCCTGACACAGGGCTCCAACCCAGGACCCTGGGATCATGACTTGAGCCAAAGGCAGATGCTTAACCAACTGAGCCACCCAGGGGCCTTGGAATGAATTTCTGAAATGAGGATGGCAAGGCTTTATACTAAGTCTAAAGGTCCAGATAAAATCCTAAAGGACAGCGATGAGAAGGGCACAAAATCTCATGAATGATACACTCTTGGTTTATATGCATCTTCAAAGAAACTATAATCCCCTCCTCCTGCTGGTCCATATTCCTCTGTTGGATATTTACTTACAGGATATAATTTTAGTTTGGGTGTTGATATCTGGATTGTAACTCCACCAGACTAATTTAAAGAAGCCTGACAGAATTTCTACTTCATAAGGTTATTATCTTCATTAAATGTAATAATAAATATTTGGAAGCAGAGTCACCCAATATTAGTGTACCCAGTGTAAGTTCATAGCACTTTTGTTAATCCAGCAAGTCTTTCCTGTTTCACGCTGTGGAATATGAACCCCATGAATGCAAGGACTATCTCTTTCACCATTTTAACCAGAATACTGGCAAGTGTTAAGTTCCAAGTAACCATTCAATAAATACTGGTAGATAGAATTCATGAAGAATCACTGAATAGATGGTATGAACTTTTTTTCCCTCAAGAAAGTGGTTTATTCACACTTCCCCAACATGCCTTCTGCACTCATGTATTTCTCCCCTTTCACTGACCAGTGTTTTATCTATAGCTGGTTAAGAAACTTTACGCAAATATCTGCCTGCTGATATCCTCTCAGATTTCATTTTAGATGCCCCCTCCTTCATTCTAGAGCCTTATTAATCCCCCCCAAATAAACTATTGTTTCTGCAACTCAAGTCCTGTAATAATTGTCACTTCTATTATAGCAAAGCTTGAGTGCTGCTTGACTTTTTCTCACCCTTACCCAGGTCTTAAGTAACTTATCTTTGTTCCTTGAGCTTTGTGTGGACTCATTCTTGATCACATGTATGGCATGAGCTTCTGCTATGTTGCTTCACAGTTAATTTTTAAGTCATAAAAGTAATGACTTAAACATATCAACACATCTCAATATGTTATATGTAGATATGTCTTACATAATGTATTGTTAGGCATTTAGATTCAATTACTTGACAAATATTTTCATTTGTGGATATTTAAATAAACATACACTCTTGCTCTATTTCCTAATCTTAATTTTAAGAAGTATTACTTTTTGGGACACCTGGGTGGTTCAGTCAGTCAAGTGACTGACTCTTGCTTTCAGCTCAGGTCATGGTCTCAGAGCTTGTGGGATTGAGTTCCCTGTGGGAATTCCTCACTTAGCAGGAGTCTGCTTGAGATTCTCTCCCTCTGCTCTCCCCAACTTGCATGCACACACACTCTTTCTCTTTCAAATAAATAAACAAATCTTTGACAAAAAAAAAAAAGAAAAAGTATTACTTTCTTCTCCTTTGAGTTCATAACATAGTGACTTGACAATCGTATATATTACACAATGTTCACCACAGCATGTGTAGTTACCATTTGTTGCCAGAAAAGGTATTACTTTTTGTGGATTTAAAAATGATGTTACTATATATATTTATATTATTTTATATATTTCATATATCATATATTATATGTTATTGTATTTATATATTTAAAAGTGGTTCTATAATTTGGGCCGGTTCTGATGTCTCAATGATTTAATTTCCCTGCTTTCCAGTTTTCAAGTTTGTAAGGTCGAGTTTCCTGTCAGTGAACATCACATATGTTATAAAGTTTATTATTCTTTCATAGTATTTAACTATAATACTAAGAACATTGTGTATTATATTGACTCATATTACTTAGAGTATGAATTTTTCAAAGCTGTTGTCAGTATTGTCAAATTATTTTTCAAACATTTTTTTGTCACATTATGTGGTCTCCAGCAATGGACAAATATACCAGTCCCATCCATATTTTCACCTGTACTACATGCTACAATTTTAAAAATAATTTAATAGAGGAAATGAATTTAATTATTGCTTTTGTTTGAGATCTTTCACTAGAAATGGAGTTGAACAATTTTCACTTTACTCAGACATTTTTATTTCCTCCTACTCCTTGCGTACTGTGTCCGGTATGGAAAAAATATTTTAGCAATTTTTATATATTAAAAATAATCACTACAGATTTCAATAAACTAAATGTTTAAAACAATCTTTTTAATAATACCAATTCTCATCATGCAGTAAGCGTTTACATAGCTTAGAGCTCACTTCAATGAAAAGAATAGTCACGGATTAAGAGAGAAATCCTAAAAATCAAGTCATGTAACCTAGATCTCTTTAACAATCAGCTTCTGTTAATTACAAACCAGGGGTGGAGATGGAGAGACAGTTTCTATTCTAAACCAAACTAAGAGAAAGGGAGGCCACTTATCTGGCGAGCACAAAGCAAATCAGACTCTGCTCCTTTCCCGATTCCACCTTTGTTTGCTTATTTAACCAGGCAAAAGTACTTAACTACACAAAACAGCTTCTACTATATTGACATAAAACTCATTTCACATGACCCACAATAATTGCTGGCAGCCTTCAAAAGGGTACCCGCTCACAACTCCATCATTTCCTCAAAACTAATTGTGGCAACAGCCCTACATTCAGTTTGTGCAATTTTTCAAAATTTTAGAACCAAATGACCCTTCATTTGTCAAGCAGTTCCCATGAAAAAGATTTTAAAAACCCTAACAACACATTTATTAAAAAATCTCATTTTCAGTGTTAAGCATGAACCCAATTTGATGACCGGGGCTGAGGACATCCTAGGGCACTGGCTCTCATTCGTGGCCTGCACCCTGGAGTCTCCCTGGAGCTTTAATAGACACTAATGTTGCCCCCCTGCCGAAGGTTCTGATGGAATCGGCCTGGGATGAAGCCCAGCCATGGGGATTCTTAAAAGAGCCTCAACCAGGAGCCTCAACCTCGCTGCTCTAGAGGAAAGTAATGGATAGAGTTTCTATCCATTACTTGCTGTAGCGACTTCTGTTTGTAAAAGGTAATAACACATGTGAGTTTATTTCTCAAAAACAAAAAACAAACAAAAAAAGAGATTCATGAGGATTTTTGTTGTTTACTTGTTTGAAGACATGCCTACAAGGTATTTTGAAATACAGAATAAACATGATGCAAATTAATCAAATCTTTAAAAAAAATAGTTCTTCGGGTTGAAGACTTTACATAACACCGTTAAAGGCAACACCTGCCAGATGTAAATAGGACATCAATGGTTTGGCCATTGATGTTCTGGCACATGGTCACTGTTCTAGCATATTTCCTGGCATCCTCTATTCCTACGCCTCTACATTCCAGTGAAACCAGACTGACTCCTTTATGCACCTCTTTGTTCTTACTGCCTGGCGGTAGTGCCTGACACCATCCACGACATGGTTGTTGACTGCATTTTTCCATTGTTCCAATAGCTGGCCAGGCTGTTATTAGTAGCAGTGCCACAGTGACCTCTCTTGATGAAACCAGAAAGTGCAGTGAGGAATTCCAGATAGGAGTCCTTGTAACTAACAATAGTCAAGTTGAGGTTGAAATGTGAGCCGGTCCCAGTCTTGGACAAAAACTGAGGAGGAAATCATATCAAAGGAGCTTAGAGAACACGGGAAGCAGAACATCACTGTTGGTCTGTTTCCGTAAGTAGACTGGCCCAGCTTTTCTGTTAACTTGTCTGAATCTTTTCCCTCCATGACCACGGAGAGGCACAAGCTTAAACTCACTCTTGTAAATGACTTTACGGGGTTTTCAACAGTCAAAGATTTAAACGTTTTGTACTAGGGATTGATTTTTCATGAGTCACCGCAGCATTCTAATCAAGGCAATTAAAAAACCCATACTGCATTTTGGAAGACATAGTCACAATACTTTAGTTTTTGTTTTTTGTTTTTTTTTTAACTCCTTTTAGTTTATATTTATTCTTATTGTTTATGTACTGACACATGCTTGGTGTAAATTCAGAGGGAAGAAGAAATGAAAGAGACAGCTCTTGATGCCACAGTCAAGGTGATAACTACTTAAGAAATTAAAGGCAAGAAAACTCTATCCTAGGGCCACCTGGGTGGTGCAGTCTGTTGAGTGTCCAACTCTTGGTTTCAGCTCAGGTCATAATTGGGGTAACGAGATCCAGCCCCACGTCAGTCTCCACACTTAGCATGGAGTCTGCTTAAGATTCTCTCTCCCTACACCTCTCCTCCTTGCCCTCTCTCTCTCTCAAATAAATAAGTAAATCTTAAAAAAAAAAAAAAAAAAAAAAAAAAAAAAAAGAAAGAAAGAAAAAAGAAAATTTATCCTATGAAGCCAGTACAAACGGGAATACTGTCATCAGATCATAAACACTTATGCTATCGGGGGTCAGCCAGCTAACAGTTAACTTGGAGACTTGGGGTTCGGTTTCAACCTTTGCACTGACTGAATCAATTAACTTTCTGCCTAATTAACTCAGCTCTCTTATGAGGCTACACAGAAAGCATCCCATATGGACAATGGCCCTATTTCCCCTTCTACCAACGAGGTATAAAATTGTTTATCTGCATACTGATAACTTACAGGTTAAAGAAAGAGCAGGAGATAGGATGTTTATTTGAATAGAAATATAATATTAACATAAATATTTTTTGAACAAAATGATCATTTTAGAGATGGTAAGAAAGGAAAGAGGATACAACAGCCAGGTGAGGAATTAGAATATTTTCTTCCCTGAATGAAGGACAGAAACACCCTGGCTCCTCACTCCATTGACATTTGAGGGGCTTCAACCACAGGACCACCTTCACAGTGGTCCTACACTGCACACCTCCTAATAGCAATAAATAGACCTTTAGCCACAAAACCGTTTTAGATGGAATCCAAAACAAATAATTTCCGTATCAAATTACCAAACTATTTTTGTAAGACTGCAGGTTAACTATTTATTTTTCTTCACACACCCTGTCCCCAAGACTTTTAAAGAGTGCTAAAAATGATACAAACCCCAAGAAGATAATAATAATAATAGAGCAGAAGCAACAGAATAAAGGAAAATAAAGATAAAGCCAGAAAACAGAGCCAGAAAAGAGGCTAAAAATATGCATAAACACAGTATGGGCCACAGATGTGACCCTAACCTGCTAGCAGCCACAGTGAATAAAGTAGCCTGGTCAAGTGCTCCTGTACAGACTCTTAAAGATAAAAACAAATAAATTTCACAGAAGACAACCAAGTCTTCCTAGTATTTAGACCAGAAAACAAAAACAAAAACAAAAACAAAACCCAACAAAACAAAAACACTTCTGAAAGTGAAAGTCTATTTGTGAAAAAGAAACTATATGATATAACAAGCAATGTCCTCAACATTATCTTAATACAAAGTTTCATAGGACTTTGCCTTAAAAAAAAAAAACTCCTCCAGATGGGGTGCCCAGTTTCATCTGAATTTCAGATAAACAAGCCAGATAGACTCCCACTAAACAATTACTCATTGTTTGTCTCTGATTCCAATTTAACTCAGCACCCAATATATTTATTTGCAAAATTTGGCAACTTAGGGTGAAGGCCTCACATAGAATTGCAAATCCCTACATCTGTGCAGGTTGATAATACTGATCAAAATGTGTGACAGCATTCAGGCACCAGCCATGGGCAGATCAGTGCTACAGTTGAGATCTCTTGAGTATCCAGGGGAAAAATAATCACTGAAACTTAAAAATTAAAACATTTGATGGGAAAGCACTTCCTGGGGTCATTAAGAACTTAAAGAGGTCTTACTAAACAATGCACATAAAGGGGGGGTCCCTGGGTGGCTCAGCGGTTTAGTGCCTGCCTTTGGCCTAGAGCGTGGTCCTGGAGTCCTGGGATCCAGGCCCACATCGGGCTCCTGCATGGACCCTGCTTCTCCCTCTGCCTGTGTCTCCACCTCTCTCTCTCTCTCTCTCTCTCTTTCTCTTTCCCTCTCTCTCTCATGAATAAATAAATAAAATATTTTAAGAAAAATGCATGTAAATCTACTGTATTGGCAAGTCATTACTACTCACCTATAGACAATTTGTGGAATATCAGTGGTTTTGCTTGTTTATTTTTTCTGGTTTTGGTGCCATATAAAATTATTGGACACTGACATAGATTAATTATCTTAAAATAGAACTTCTAAATCATTCCTACGGAATGTGGAAACCTAGTAAAATATTCCAAATGCATTTTAAAGCACTAATTAGTGACCAAAAGGCACTTGGCAAAAATAGCACTGTACACATTTTTAAGTGTCTTTGATGATTTTAGATCTGGCTATATGATAGTTCATATATTAAAATAAAGCTCAAAAATATTTCTAAACACTATTAAACTATTTAGTGCCACATTCTAAAATAAAATTTAGATGCTTGGAAAGAAAATGCTGTCATCAAACCATTGGATTTCCCTTTTTTCTAAATGAATTGCCCCTTACCATGGTTAGTTGTTGATATCAGGAAGAGTATATAGAACTACTTTATTTGCTTGATAACTTCTCCTATTAATTTTAGTTTGAAATAATTGAATATTGCATCTTCTCACACAATCAAGATGGGGGACTTACTTTCCCTTTTTTCACATTCACCTCTATCTTCTTTTTTTCCAATTCTATACTCTTAAAGATAATTTTAAAAATATGACTTTTAAAATTTTGCATCTCTAATAATGAAATTTACTCCCAACACCTTAGAATTCAAAATGAATCTCTGATTTGACATTCAAGAATTTTATTGAATTCACTATAGATTGTAAATATAAAATTTCTTTTTAGAAAAAAAATAAAAAATAAAATTTCTTGATGTTTATTAATCTCTTAAGAAATTGGCCAATGGGATCCCTGGGTGGTGCAGCGGTTTGGCGCCTGCCTTTGGCCCAGGGCGCGATCCTGGAGACCCGGGATCGAATCCCACGTCGGGCTCCCTGCATGGAGCCTGCTTCTCCCTCTGCCTGTGTCTCTGCCTCTCTCTCTCTCTCTCTCTCTCTCTGTGTGACTATCATAAATTAAAAAAAAAAAAAAAATTTAGAAACTGGCCAATGGAACGAGCCAAATTGATGAGTGCCAAGTTTCTCTACAAAGCTACATGGGTATCAGTTAATCAATAGTGAGAAAAACAACACAATGTATTTTAATTAAGTTTGTATTGAATCTTAGGTAGAAAATATAGTTGATCTCACAGATCAGTAGTAGCTGAGACAAAAAGGATTTGCAGTCTGGTCAGGAATCTGCAAAGCCGGTGATAATTCCTGACCCACTTTGGCTGGTTCTGATGTCTCAATTGCTTAACTTTTCTGATCCCTAGTTTTCAAGTTTCTAAGGTCAAGTTTCCTGCCAGTAAGCATCATGTATGTTGTAAAGTTTAATTTGTATGCCTCATATAAAGAGCTTATAGTTATTATGAATTTTGTATTAATCTAATAATTTTACAATAATCTATGTTTGTGTGAAGAATTAAACTATTCTCTAAGGGGTTTACTGCAGGTGTTCCTATAGTGAAAAATGTTGGATATTCAGCTTACAAACATATGCAATGGAAATTTCCTTTTTTTTTACCTTAATGCAAGAGTAATACATTCATGTTTAAAAAAATAAATAGGATTTTTAAAAAAGATTTTATTTATATATTTATTTCTTGACAGAGAACTTGAGCCAGGGGAGGAGCAAGCCCACTCCATGGTGAGCATGGAGCCTGACATGGGACTCAGGCCCACAATCCTGAGATCATGACCTGGATCTAAACCAAGAGTTGGGTGCTTACCCCACTGAGCCACCCAGGTACCCCTCACTAGGATTTTCACTGAAAGGTGCCTCTTTTCTACTCCAAACCTGTAATTCCCTTTCCAGAAAAAAAGCTGATTGACAGGTTCTTGTGAATCCTTTAAGAAAATTCTATGCATGTATACAGCATAGATGTTGCACATGCCTCCCTTTTATCCAATCTTCTGTTTTTAACATTTTTATTTTAATGTATGTGTGGATACCATCCACCCTGTTTTACAGCTTGGTTTTTTTTAACGCTTAAGAAATTCTTTGGAGATCTTTTCATAACTACAAGGTTTTTATACATTGTTTTATTGTTTAGAGGTACTATAATTTGACAAGGTTTGTATTGATCGACACTTAATGTAAATGGTTTCTTGTCTGCCTTCTGCCTTATAAACAATGCTGCCAAGATCGCCTTTGTAAAAAATCTCTTCTGCAGGTATGTGTTAGGATTGCTTTTCAGGGGTGCCTGGCTGGATCACTCATGAGAGCAGGTGACTCTTGATCTGGGGGTTGTGAGTTTGAGCCCCATGTGGAGTATAAAGATTACTTAAAAATAAAATCCCATGCAGGGGGTTGCAGGTGGAGGACAGTCCTTTGGACATTTGGACCCTCTGGGGGAACTGATGTTTAGGAGAATGACCCAAGGGCAAGAGCACTGGTTGAAGCCACAGTCATCATGGTGGAAGCTGCAGTGTGAGTGTCTGGTGCCTGCACTGTGACTTTGGCTGTGGTTCTTAGCATTCAGCACTCCAGAGCTCTGTGGGCCTGGTCTGGTTTGGAACATAAGTTTTTACTGCTCTGAGCCCCAGCTATCTCTCCAAGCATCCGTTTCCTTTTTGAGAAAATCAATGTATTCCTTCTGCTTGAAACCACAGATGCTGGCCCAATTGTACCGAGAGAGGTTCTATCTAATTTTCCTCTAAATAGTGAATTTGTTAAATAGTGAGTCTTTCCAGTGCATGAACATGATTTGATCATGGCTTATATACAATTTCCTCAGGAATTCATCAGTGGTATTATGCAAAGTATTAAATCTAAATTACAAAAGAAGAGTGATTAGAGTGAACCCATCTGGAGGGCAGTACTATCAGCTCTCATTAAGGACTGGGGCATTTTAAAACAAAACTATTATACTATGGTATACAATGGGGTTCAGGTTTGGGGCATGGAACATAGTGAGGGGAACTGAAGTTTGTTGATTTCCAGGTTCCAAGATTCATAAAAATGACTCAGCCCCAAATATAAATACTTTTGTCTCAGCTCACTAGCTAATGTGGAGGACTATGCCACCTCCAAATATGCTGCTTTGGTATAATGAGAATCAAGAAGCCTTTTAAGAGCTTCTCTCATCTGACTCAAAGCAGAAGCTTCTGAAAATGAAAACTGCTCCAAATCCCCTTTTCCCAGGGAAGCTCTATGGCCATTTAGAGGATGGAAAGTTTGGCCCCAAAGTGGACCTGCACAAACAAACCTTGCTGAGAGGGCCCTCCTTTTCCATCAGTTTCTCCCATATAGTCACCCTCTCATAGTCTGCAGCCCCTAGAAACCTAACAACCCCTTTCCCTTTGTCTTGTCACTTACCTACAAATTTGTCATTCTTTGTTAAGATGCCATGTAAGTCCACGTCAGCACCACCCCTTTCAGTCGCCCATCACTGAGTTTCTCCCACCCATATACATACTGTTCATATTAATAAATTCTGTTTTTCTCTTGTTCATATGTCTTTTGTCAGTTTGTTTTCAGGTTCTAGCTGGAGAACCGAGGTGGGTAGAGGGCAAAGATTTCCTCCCTTCCCTACACTAGCACCAAAGACAGTACCGAATAAAAATACCTGTGCCAAGTAAGTAGCTACAGCTGCCCCGGTCTGAAATTCCACCAGGTGCAGAGCCCAGGTGAAAGCCATTCCATTCAAGCAAACCTGAAGTCTCGAGAGTTCTATGTGTGCACTATTAGGCAGGAAAGCACCACATCTGCCTCAAGTGTCTACTTACCTTGTGATATCTTGTACAGCAATGTCTTAACTGTGCAAAATTTGTAGTCTCCTGTGCTCTCGGTGGTTTCAGTGTTCTTACTGCAGCATGGGTCTTCAGGAGAGCAACTACCTCAGAACATATGTAGCAGCCATTCATTCACAAATACCACATCTCCCATAGAAAGTACCATTTCTTTTTGTTATTAAATTGTGGATACGGAGAGCACCATCCCTTATCATCCCTTATCAAATAGTCACAAAACACTACAACTGCCCCCTGAAGAGTAGTCATAAGTTTTGATTATTTCTCTTCTATTCTCTGTATTTGTCTCTTTCTCACCTGTGTATACATTCTCCCCATCCCCTTTGGCCAGAACAATCTTTTATGGATGTATAATTTACACATGATACATAGATATTAAGTGTTCATTCTGAAGAGTTTTGTCAATTGTATATACCTGTTTAACCACCATCTGAGGAAATAGAAAGTATTTCCAAAACCCCAGAAAACACTCAAACTTCTTTCTAGTCAGTTCTACACTATTTCCACTAAAATAAAACAAAACAAAACAGAACAGAACACAGGTTTCTAACACATAGGTTTGTTTTCCTTTTATTGAAATTCATACAAATTGCATCACAAAATTTGTGTCTTCTTGGTCGGGGGTTGGGGGGCTTGCTATAATGTTTTTGAAGTTGATCTAAATTGTGTGTGTCAGTAATTCATTCCTTTTTACTAAGAAGCATTCCACTGTATGACTTTACCACAGTGTGTTTATTCATTTACCTGTTGACAGTTATTTGGGTCATTTCCAGTTTGAGGCAATTATGAATAAGGCTACTAGGAACATTCTTCTCTAAGTCCTTTTGTAAACATATATTTACTTTGCATAAATTCTATAGTACTCTACTGGTGTGACACCTGGAAGTGAAATTTCAGGGTCATGGGGCAAATTTAACTTTATGAGAAATTGCAAAGGAGTTTTCCAGTGTGGTAGTTGGACATTTCTATACTCCAGCCAGCAATAGATGAGACTTCTGGTTGCTTCTGATACTCATTAACATTTGTTCTGTTAGGTTTTTTGATAAGAACCCCACTAATGTATGTGAAATGATATCTCATTGTGGTTTGAATTTGCATCCCCTGATTGCTAATGATGTGGAATAGTTTTCCATGTGCTTATTGGCTATTTTGCATACATTTTTGTGAAGTATTTGTTCAAGTGTGGGGTTTTATTTTTTTGGTCATTTTAAATTGGGTTGTTTGTATTTTTTCTTATGAATTATTTATGCATTTTGCAAATCTGCATTCATCCTTGTGCAGGGGACATGCTAAGCTACTCTGTATTCTTCCAATTTTAGTATATGTACTTTCAAAGCAAGCACAGTTCTTTATGTATTTTGGATTCAATTCTTTAGTTAGATATAGGTACTGTAGATATTTTTTCCAAAACTATTATTTTTTAATGAGCAATATCAAGTACATATCATAACCATTCTCTGGAATAGCTATACCCAAACATTCGAGTGACAGATATACCAGGCAGTTATTGCCATCACAAAAAAATTGGTAATAAAAAACTATCCTAAAACATAGCAACTTAAAACAATAAGCATTTATATAACAACCAAGGGTAGAGGTCAGTTGAGGTCAGCTGACCTAGGCTGGATTCAGCTGAAGTATCTTGGCTGGGGTTGTTCTGCTCCATGGGTCTCCTATTCTCCTTCTGGAATCAGTAGGTGGGCACAGCCATTTTCTTCTCATGGTGATGGCTGAGGCACAAAAGGACCAGCAGAAACATGCAATGCCTCTTAAGTCTGAGACTCAGACCAACACTGTGTCACTTTCACATCTACCTGTGGACCAGAGCTGAAGTAAGAAATGTGTCTGGCCCACAGTTAGTGACCTTTGTAAAATTACTTGATTAACTGCATAGATACAAGGAGGAGTGAAGAATGGGAATTAAATCTGCTGCAAACCTGTAAAAATCATAAGTTTATAAATACATTTTTAAAGAATATGTGATAGAAAACAGACATTAAGAATAATTCACAGAATATTTTGCCCTCATTCACTGTCTTACTGAGCATTTGATTTCCCTCCCTAGGCCCAGTTTATTCCATTTAGAATTCAACTAGTCCTAAAACCATGCATTTATGAATTCGTGAATTTATTTAATAATTATTTAGAATATTTTGTCTATGCCAGGTACTGTATGCTAGATTCAGAACCACAACAGTGAAAAAAAGAGGCAGAAATTATGAAGTTCAGAACTGGACACAGACAACTGGGTAGGAGATTTCATTCAGTAGGATACTATGGGAGTCCATTAGAAGGGCAGTTTCCAGAATTCTGGTGTGAAGGGAGGTTTTACAAAGAAAATGACATCTAAGCCAAAGCCTAACCAATACATGGGAGTTAAAAAGGCAAAGGTGGAGAAGAAGTATATTAGCCTGTGCAAGAAGTGATGGAGGGCAAACTGGCTTGGAAGTGAAATAGTTAGATGCAGCCCAGAGTTTGAGTGGAGAGGTGACTATGGCCACAGAATAAAGAGTAGATCAAAGACATGGAGAAAGAGGAGGCAGGGAAGCCACTGCAGTGTCTAAGCTACAGGTGATAGTTCAACAACCAAGGGTGGATGTAGCAGGGGTGGAGAGATGGGGATGGATTTCAGTGACATCTTGGAGTCCCAGTGAGGGGGCATGGAGTTTGATTCCATGGAGGATGAATGGAGAGTGAGAGAGCAAGTTTAATGCCCAAATTTCTTGACTAGTCAAATTGATGGTTTTACATTTAATGAAATAAGAGCCAGAGGAAAGGGTCACATTGGGCTGGTGGGAGAAACAGATCAATAAATTTTATTCTAAAATATTGAGTTACCTGGGTTGAAAGGTGAACTGAGGCATAGGAAATATTTTAAGAGTTTATATGAGCAAAAATCAATTGAAATCACGTATCATCTAATCTAGAATACAGAAAGAAGGTCCAAGGAATTGTATAAAAAGGAAGACTTATATGGGCAGAAGGAAGCTGGAATAAGAAAGATGGAGAAGAGGCATATCAGCATGTGCAAGGTTATGGCAAGGTTACTTTTCTTTGGGGGATGACAGGCGTTTCTCTGGTAGATTACTTAATTAGCATTGGTGAGATTATTCCTGATCAACTGGTTTAATATTCCATTTCTGGGAGAGCTGAAACTATAATGAAATTAAGTCTTGGTTTGGTGACAGGGGGCTTAGCATAAGCGACTCCGTTTGGGGTCTATTGTCTTATTTTTAACACTTGTGAGATATCTAGGAGGCACTGCCTTCCACTTAGCAGTAAATATGAACCTGAAATTTAGTAGAGAATTTAGGCCTGGTCACAAGTATTTGTAGGTCGCAAGTATTGTCAGAATTGAACATCAAGGGAGAGGGTGCAAATGCTCATGGAGAATATACAAAGTAAGAGAGCAGATGGTGAAGAATATCAGTCAACAGGTCAGCAAGGAGAGGGTGGACAGGTGAGAGGATCTTGCCAGGGAGGCTAAGAATGTGCAGCCTAAGCCATAGGGAGGAAGACTATGGAGGAAGGGTGTATGTGCACCTGCAGGGAGGGAGAGGCTGAATAGCAAAGAGCAAGGGAATGATCAGTATGCTGACATTCCTGACAAGACCCAAGAGAATGACATTTGAAGCTCAGATGGAAGAATAAAATTTAGATAGCAATCAAGGCCCTCCTCAGTAGGAGAAGAGAAAGAGATGGTATGGAAGCAAATAAATGCTTGATCTGGTGTAGGTCAGAGGGTTCTTGTTGATGGTTTGATGGTTTCTTTCCTTCTTCTTCTTCTTTTTTTTTTTTTTTTTAAGAAGAAAAGAGTGGTTTGGGAAGGAGGTAAATAAACTATTATTCCTTAGGAGAGCAGAGCAAGTTTGAAAAAAAAAATGGGAGAGAAAATGAAGAAAACCTAATTGTTCTCCTCAAAGCATTTAGGTCTCAGGAGTGGTGAGGTACCGTGAATTTCTCATGTCCCAAATCTTAATGACTTTTCTGTTTTCCACCGTTGTTCCGAAGCACATAAAGGGAAAGCAGACATTTGGCTTGATTCACTCAGGTGGCGGGAAGACAGCAAGAATGTAACAGATGCATTTCCTTTGGTGGTAACCTGATTACCTCTCACCTTCAAGGCCCTTCACTGAAGAATAGCCAGAAGAATTTTGAATTTAAAAATAATCCAAATATTTGTCTTCACGTTATCAATGCTGTGGTATATACTCTTAGTGTATTGAAAAATTGAAGAGTAAAAGAAGTATGTTCACTTCTATTCAATCAGTTTGTGTAGCGTCATATAAAAGTTTAAGACTCAGTGTCCATCAAAGTGTTTTCGGTATGATACTGTTTCTCGAAGGAAGTAAGGATATTTTGTATATTAACTATGCAGAATTAAAAATGTACTTTACCTTGCCTCTGTCAAGTGCAATGCCTGCCAGAAGGACAATGGAACAAGAGATGTGAGGATAATGGATTTATTTTGCTCAAAGCCAACTTCTTATTTTATATTTTAAAAGTGTTCTTAGACTTGATTGAAAATTTCAGAATTTTAGTTAGTTTTTTTAAAGATTTTATTTATTTATTTGAGAGAGAGTACAAGTGGGAGGAGGGGCAGAGGAAGAGAAACACTCCCTGCTGAGCAGGGAGCCTAACTTAGGCTGGTTCCCAGGACCCTAAGATCATGACCTGAGGCAAAGGCAGAGACTTATCCAACCGAGTCACACTGGCAGCCCTGAATTTTAGATATTTTCGGTCAGCTTCTCAAAAAACAACTAACTCTTTAGTCAGTAGTAAAGAAATAAAGTGAGTTTTCCTTAACAATGCAAATTCATTGCAATCTCTTGCTCAATCTCTTGTTGATAGTCCTATGTTTGTTTTTAGGTGACTTCAATGGACAAGATTAATTTGTTTACGGACTTTATTCTCTATGCCCAATTCTTTAGGGGCATATCCTGTATATATGGTAATTTACCATGACATTTTTTTTTAATTTACCATGACATTTTAAACATTTTTGAAAAAAAATCTATACGGATCAACATTAGGAGATACACCTTTAAATAGGTATCATTAGGAGATACACCTTTAAATAGGTATTATTTCAACCACAGCCTTTTGAATCAAGGTTCAACAACGCCTGATGAAACAGATTCCCACTTCTCAGAGTACAGCACATTTCAGGACAGAAGCACACTGAGATGTTGGTGGAAAACATAAGTATGCCTTTATTTATTTTTTAAAGGATTTTATTGATTTATTTGAGAGAGAGGGAGACAGAGAGTACAAATGGGTGGAGGGGCAGAGGGAGAGCAGGAAACCTGAAACAAGGCTCTATCCCAGAACCTCAGGACCATGACCTGGGCCAAAGGCAGAAGCTTAGCTGACTGAGCCACCCATGCACCCCCATGATTATGCCTTTAAATTTAAATTATGATAAAGCATCTTTATCAACCCAAGTCATCAGTTGTTGAAATGGGAGCAATTTCATTATAAAAGGGGGAACCCAGGTACTAGGAGAAAACTGTAGGTCTGCTGAACAGAGACAGCTACATAATATAATGAAAAGATTTATAGAAGTAGGGCTCTTCTTGGTACAGTCTAATAGAGGAACTGGTTTTACAACTTTGTTTGATGTCTCTGAATTAAACAACAGGTCTTAAAAACAGGTTTATAAGAACTGGTTCTTAAATAGTGAAAGCTAGATTGCACCATAGGCATTTCTGAAGAGTAAACTACCTCTTACCTTGAGTTGAATATACACAGGGTGAGTGAGCCAAAATATTTCATATGCTTTGCTGGTCTTCACCATATAAATATGACTTAGGAAGCGAGCCACCTCAGTTGTTACAAATGATTTAAACATAAGCCAAATAATGTGTTCTTATGAACACAGCTTGGCCACTACTTTTAGATGAATGGGCATATCCTTTTTTTCCCTTTGATGGCTAACTTCTAGGTTTTCCTTGGCACTGTTACAAGCCAAAATCTTATTGTATTACCTTTCTAGGACCTTGGCAAGAATGGTCACGACGGGGAGAAGTTGAGAGTAATCCGAGAGGCTTCTTGACCAATTGAAATGCAATAAAAGCCTGGGGCCAAAGAGACCTGGAGGCGGTTATAAAGAAAAGGAAGCATGCCTCCTTGTTTAGGTGCAGAAAAGTTACAGCACTGGAGAGAGAGAGAGAAACAGAAGACAGAGTGAGCTAGATATAGCTATACTGTCACCAAATCATCACTGAATTCTCTACGCATGGCTTCAAATTGAGGTGTATGTGTGTGCATGTGCATGTGTGTACCTGTGCATGTGAGAGGAAAGATCCATTAGGGAGAAGGAAGGGGGAGAGGCGGCAGGACAAGGAAGGAGGAAGAGGAGAAGCCAAAGAAGAGAAGGAACAAGAGGAGGAGGGGGAGGAGGAGGAGATATACCAGGAGAAAAAACTATGAAAAGCACATGGCACAGTCCCTGCCCACCCCAGGGGATCATTTCCGGTTCCCTTACTGTCTTTTGCAAAGATACAAAGAGCAAGACAAAACACATAAATATACAGACTTGCATTTATGAATGTGTATTATGCACTTAAGAACAATTCATAACAGAGACCATATATAAAAGTAGAGAGTCATGAAGGAATGGGAGCATGACTGCCTTACTTCATTCTTCTAGATAATGACAAAATTTTCCACTTGTCAATAGATGGGTACCTGAAGTCTGGGAATAGTAAGGACATCATTAAGTGAGTAAACAGAGAACAGGGGGGAAAAATGGAGATTTCTTTTCTGATTTTATTTCCTCCCTATCAACAACTATGGAGATTCTTATCGGAGCTGACCTTTGTTCCTACGCTTTAGACTCTCGGAGGAGACCATTATTCTCAGTCACTGAAAACTTCTCTTCTGCAGCTGTTTTCCCTAAGCGGGGGCAGGCAAGGTTGTGGGAGTCCTGACAACAGGGCAGGGGAGGCAGCAGGTGCTGGTGTCAGTAAAGGCCCTGCCTGACTTTTCCCGCTGAGAACTCAGGCCATGGCTGAACTAGAGGGGGTATGTGCAGGCGCATATGCTTGTGTGTGTGTGTGTGTGTGTGTTGCAAAATACAGTTTCTTGGGTTTAGCTAGATTTGATTTCAGCTTCTCAGTGAGCCAGTATTTTCATGGCAAATCAACAATAACTTTCTGCAGTTCTTTCTTCTCTGCAGGTAGGAGGGTAGATCACGTTGTGCCTGCATTCTTTGGGATCAGAAAAAATCATTTCACTTCCTCTTCTGTCCCTAGCTATTTCTTTCCTCCGAAATCTCACTGTCCTTGACAAAAATATAATATTTCACAATGGTAATCCAATAGTATGGAAGCTTGTTATGTCTTAGCAACATCTGTGATTATGTTCTATTCATACAGTATCTTTATTTAGGCCAGACATTCACAGGGTAAACTTCCAGTCAATCCCAGATGGATACCAAGAAACATCCAAGGTACATTAACCTGATGGGCTCATCAAGCTACCAGGATTATTAAACTGAATAGGAAGATATCAAGTTGTAAATCAGGTTAGAATTCTTTTCTTGGATATGGTACTGACTTTTTTATTATTATTATTAAGTCAGTGCATGTGTTAGGACCTCATACTCTTCTGTAAATGCAGGCCTTGGAATAGAAAAGACTGTGTGTGTGTGTGTGTGTGTGTGTAATTAGGAAATTGGAGACGTTATTTCTTAGAACTGGCACATGGACATTTCACTTCCCTGTTTCCTTCTCCTTCTTAGCATTGTGGGGACTGTCATACCCCACTCTAAGTATTACTAAAAAGGCATCTGAATTCATTCAGTTTCAGTGATTCATCCGGCTCCACTTTATAAGCCTGGGTCATCTGGCTCATACCTGTGATGTAACAGCTAAACACGAACATCTGGGAAAACAGTGTGCATGCAGGCCAGTGTAACTTTGCACAAGCAGCTGCTTTGGTGGCCACAGTGTGTGTTTTTCTACTAAATTGTTGTTGGAAGGCCTTTCTGCTAACCTTTGACTTCAAGGATGACACAGAGTTCCTGGATAATTGAACTGTTAACTCCTGAGCATGGTAACTGCGTCCACATTTTTGAGTCATTGGAAATGAGTCCACGTAGGTGTGAATTTAATCTAAAACTCAAACCTGGATAGGCCTGAATTTAAACCTGAGTAGGCCTGAAATTAAGTCTAGTAGAACTGAAACTGATTCTTATTTGCATATGCAATTGGAGTTAGTGATTCTGGATGTCCAGTGTACCTATATAGATCCAAAGGGGGAAAAAAAAAAAAAAGATCCAAAGGAAAATGATGGGTTGAGTACACAGTAAAAACTGGTGCTTTGTCACTCACTCCTCAACCTCATTATTTTCATGTCTTGCTGATTATTTTCATAAGTGCCTAATTAGAAATAGAGAAATAAGGTCACAAGTTAATTTTGAATCATTAAAATATTTGAGTCCCTTGAATACATAAAGGCAAAGAATTTCATTTCTTACCTGTATGTGGGAAGGAGTTATATTTCCTTCAGTTCTGAATGGCATACTTTACATAAGTGAAGTGATGCCAAGTCTAAATATTATTCTTAGGATTCCTTGGGATTCAGGTAAGACTCAAGTGTTATTGAGCAATATCAGTGGTCATTAGGCATTACATGATGTGATACAGAGAATTTTGAGGCTGCCAGGGGCTTCCAGTGACTATGTAGGAAGGACAGTTAATATTTATTTAGTGTGTGCTCTGGGCAGACCTGCACTGGGAACTTAACCATACATTTTCACAATCAATCCTGACAGCAGCTCTCTAAAGGAGATAGTATTACTCTAATTGCATATATGAAAAAATAAAGAAATGATGTTTGTGAAGCTATAAAAATGTACCCACATAGGGACCCTAAGAAGTATCATGCACATTCACTATTACTATGTTGTTGTTGTTGTTTTTTGCTACTCAGGCATTCGTATATGTATTACATTTTTTCTCAAATAACTCTAGAATAGAAAAGATATTCACAATTATAAAATGGAAGAACAACTCAGAAATATCAGTATGGGTATAAAATTTATGTGGAACCATCAAAGGAATGTTAACAGTAATAAGTACTGATAAACAATCAAGTCTAGTTTTTGGTCAATTATTCCAGAGAAGGAAATATTTTACATCCTCAATAGAATTCTTAGGAAACCTCACTGCAATGTGAAATTTCATTTTCAGGGCCAGTGATTGCACATATGTTAGTCATGTACGTTGATGATGCCATACTGACTGCCCTTCATCATTGAATCCCTTTTTGCATGTTTTTAGTCTTTGCCTATTTTATTGGGCACACACTATTATAATACAGTAGGAGAGTACTATTATTATTATCATCATTATTTCTAGTATAGGAGACTATTTATTCTAGAGTGAGAGCAAGTGAGAGAGAGCAAGAGCGGGTGGGGGGGCAGAGGGCGAGGGAGAAGCACACTCTCCTCTGAGCCCAACCTGGGGCTCAATCCCAGGACCCGGGATCACTACCTGAACCAAAAGCAGACATTTAACAAACTGAGCCACTCAGGCACCCCTCTGATATAGGAGACTATTCACTACATACTTTGTTATATGTACCTGTTAGTTGGCCTAAGGCATACTTATCTCTTCAAAGTGATTCCATTATTTTTCATAAAATTAAATCTGTATTCTAACCTAGAAGAACATTAAATATATTAAGTGCATACCACAAAATATGTACTTAAAATTAGTTTTAGAGAGTAAAACTTTCTTAATATTTCAAACTTAATTTCTGTGGAAGCCAGACCAAGTATCATTGGAAATAATATATCTGAATTATCTCAATTCTGTAAACCCAGAGTGAGTAAAATGTTCTTTCTCTGACATTGTGGCATAAGCAAAAAATATTTACTGTTTTCTAAAAATGTAAAAATTGAAAAGGAAAATAGTATATTAATCAAATTAAAAGTGATGTGCAGTATGGATCTGCATTAGTTTCCAATTTCCTTTCTAAGAAGGAGCATCAGGAGCCCTTACATGAGGTGGTAGGAAATGTCTTGGTCCCGATTTCCTTTCATTCCTATTTATTAGGTTCATCCATTTTGTATCTCCCATTGTCATAATAAATTTAAGATCTAATTTTTGTATATTTAAGGTTTAAAGTACAATGGTTTGACTCATTTGGAAATGTTTGTGAGGACCTACCCTGCTACTGGTATGGTCTTAGCCTCAGAGACCAGCATGCACAGCTCTGGAACTCCAGTGGACTTGAGATGATTGCAATCACAGTGTCATTTCTTTCTTTCTTTTTTCCTTTCTTTCTTTCTTTCTTTCTTTCTTTCTTTCTTTCTTTCTTTCTTTCTTTCTTTTTTAAGATTTTTATTTATTTATTCATGAGAGACAGAGAGAGAGAGTCAGAGACACAGGCAGAGGGAGAAGCAGGCTCCACGCAGGGAGCCCAACGTGGGACTCGATCCCGGGACTCCAGGATCATGCCCTGGGCTGAAGGCAGGTGCCAAACCACTAAGCCACCCAGGCATCCCTACAGTGTCATTTCTAGAAGGAGCGGAGAGGTTACATTTTGAATTGAAAATGTTTCATTTTCTGGGGCATCTGGGTGGCTCAGTAGGTTGAACATCTGATTCTTGGTTCTGCTCAGGTTGCAATCTCAGGGTCAGGAGATTGAGCTTTGCCTGGGGCTCTGTGCTCAGCACAGTCGGCTTGAGATTTTCCCTCTCCTTCTCCCCCTGACTCTCCCCCTGCTTGCTCTCTCTCTCTCAAATAAATAAATAAATAAATGAATCTTTAAAAAGATTTACCTTAAAAAGAAATTATACGTTGGGATGCCTGGGTGGCTCAGCAGTTGAGCGCCTGCTTTTGGCTCAGGGAATGATCCCAGGGTCCTGGGATTGAATCCCGCATCAGGCTTCCCCTAGGAAGTCTGCTTCTCCCTCTGCCTGTGTCTCTGCCTCTCTCTGTGTCTCTCATGAATAAATAAATAAAATATTTTTAAACAAAGAAATTATACCTTAAAAAGAGAACAAAAACATTTCCTTTTCTGAAGGAAGTTCTGTAATAACCCCTTTGGATTCAGAGAGGCAAAGGTACTGCTATTCACCTGACTTGTTGTACCTAACTACTTTTCATTGAGGCTTTCACATAAATTGACCATTTCATTTCTTTTCAAGTTAGTCAATTGTCTTTGGCATTCCACATAGTCATTTTCACCTAAGGAGGAAGCCACCAGGGCAATGTTATAATTGGGAGGACACTCCCACACTCCTGAGTAGAAAAAGCCCATTGCAAGCTCAGACTTGCTAGCATATCATTTGGCTCACTTTCATTCTCTTTATTGGCATAATTTACAATAATGCGAAAAAGCAAGTAATAAAGACCAAGGAGAGTTGAGATGAAAGTGCAAAGAGCAAACACTGGACAGAAGGACAAAGAGAGTGAAAAATAATTCTCTAAGAATTAAGTAGGACATGTCCAGACAGCAAATCAACTGTTCAGTGATTTTTTTTTCCCTTCCAGTCTTAGCTGCCCTCCAGGTGGCAAGATGAGATGTGTGTCAATGGTGAGGACCAGAAGCCTCCTTTGAGCAGCAGTCATTCGAATTCAAGATTTTGGGGGCACTCATTGGATAACAGGTACTAAAGCCATCAAGGAGAATACCAAGATTCTGGCTCTGGTTTGGGGCCCGTGTGGATGTTTAGCAAACATTCAATGGGTAGAATATGCAAATCATATGGCATGTTAGAGGTCAAAATATACTTAAGAGAAAAAAAGAAAAGCAGAGTTGGCCGCCAGGATGGGGTGGACTGCGACTGTCAGAGATGCACACCTGCCAGGAAGGGCATCCCAGATGGGAAAAAAAAAAACAAACAACAACAAATTCAACCACTGGCTGAGTATTTACTATACACTGCCATTCTACCAATCATGGCCTCTCTCAACAGCAGCTCACATTCCTAGAAGGGGTACACACATGGATTGACAGGGACAGAGAATGAATGAACACAGGGAAGAGAGCCATGGACTATCTCATAAGCAAATAATGAAGGGCTATATAAAGTCTTCTGTAAGGATTTTCTCTGTATAATATTCCTCAGAATTGTAGGATTGACAAAACTACTCCTAAGTAATGTCTATGGCTCAGAAGGAAGTAGGTTCCTAGGGCAAATCAGGGCATTGTTTTTAACAGCCTGGGTAAATTCTAGCTCAGGTTAAGCACTGGAAATTATTTGGAAATACTTTATTGGTATTTAAATCTTGCTCTAAATTTGTATAGTTCTTACTGTGTGTGTGTATACATATATATATATATATTCAGTATATATATATATTTGTACAGTTCTTACTATACATATATTCATATTAGGGATAATTTATTTAATATAAAATAGCCCCTTTTACTCAAGTACAGAATTCTGAAGAAATTCCAGGCCTGTGCAAAAATAAATTGTGATCTATATTGGTATATAAACTTGAGTCTTCAAGACCAGTCTCTTATGGGCTGCTCATTTGCTTCTTGAGTTGGAAAAGTCTTTAAGCTTGAATTACCATGTAAGATTTGCACCAACCCATGAGAAAACGAGCTTTGTTAGTTAAAATACTTCATGTTGTACAATGAGAGTCTCAGTCCCAAAGTCTAAAAGAAGTCAGTTGAATAATCATTTGTTGAAAGAAGAAATCAATGTGACCACATTTCACAAATTACATTTAGCTTTTGCAGCCCCCTTTTCATAAATTGAAGTCTTATGTGAAAATAAATCCATTAATAAATTCAAATATTAAAACTTCTACTCTCCATGACCCTTCATATCTCTCCGGTTCATTCCTTCAAATACCCTAACCGTATCAATCCTGGCGTTCACTATGAAACCACAGTTTAGGTTAATCTAATCTCTGCCCACTACATGCCTGCACCTGTACAAGAGAATGTGGATCCAGAAAACACACGATTAAACTGACTGGTCCCTTTTTATATTCTGGTTATAAACCTCAGGTGAGGGAATCCCTGGGTGGTGCAGTGGTTTGGTGCCTGCCTTTGGCCCAGGGTGTGATCCTGGAGACCTGGGATTGAATCCCACGTTGGGCTCCCTGTGCATGGAACCTGCTTCTCCCTCTGCCTGTGTCTCTGCCTCTCTCTCTCTCTCTCTCTCTCTCTGTGTGTGACTATCATAAATAAATAAAAAAAATAAAATAAAAAAATAAACCTCAGGTGAGATCTAATTCTGTTTGGAATTCATAACTTATATGCCTCGTCATTTACTCTTCCTTGAACATATGCTTTATATTTTCATTTTTTTCCCTTGAATCTCCAAAGCTGCTCTCATTAACATCACTCTCATTGAAGAATCAAAGCAATGAGCTCAGAACTTGTTAACCTGTTGTCATCACAAGTGCTCACTCACCTGTCTGTGTCCTTCTTTCCTGCTGCTGTGAATAGACTGTCCTTGCTCCCAGCCCAGCCCTGTCCTTCCACCTGCACACTGGATACCATCCCTCTCATCTAACCAGGATAGTGCTTCAGTGACTTTTTTTCTTTCCCTTCCTTAGTGACTGTTGTTGCTTGGGAAAAAAACTGCCCAGTCAGAGATTATATTTCCAAGTTCTCACATCTAATTATGACCACTAGTCTATTTCTTGCCAATGGAATATGAGTAGAAGTAATCTGTACTTCTCAAAAATTTCCCATGGGCATCATTTCTTTTTCCTATCTACCAGTGGGGTGATGGAACCAATTGGCAAGCCTCGATCAGCCTATGTCCCTTAGTGACTGTGTGAAACCCTTCCCCTGAGATTTCCCTATTCCCCAGTATGGATCAGACTTTAATGGACTGAGAAATTTCTATTAATTTAAGCCAGTAAGATTTTGCATTTGAGTTTCAGCTCTGGTCACTTAGGGGCTGTGTTTTTCTGTAGTAGCAACAGTATTGCCCTAATTAATACACCAATCTATTAGCTGATGACTCAGATTTATATATACATTCTGAGCTTCTCTCCTAAATCCCACACCTAAATATTCAACTCTTTTGGACATTTCCACTTGGAGGTCTGCTAGGCACCCTCAGCTTACCATTTCCAAAGTTCCTGATAAACACTCTCTAAAACACCTCCTCCACAAAATTCCTTGTCTGTGTTAAAACAAACAAACCCAGAACTTTCTCCTTTTTTCTTTCTTAAAAGATTTTATTTATGTATTTGAGAAAGAGAGAGAAAAGAGTGAGAAAGGGAGCATGAGTAGGGGGAGAGGCAAAGGGAGAGGGAGAAGCAGATTCCTCCCTGAGCAGGGAGTCTGATACAGCCTGATCCCAGCACCCTGGGATCATGACCTGAGCCAAAGGCAGATGCTTAACCAACTGTACCACACAGGCACCCAAAATACAGAACTTTTAAAAGGCAACTCCATTTTCCCAGTGACTCAGAGAAGATAGCTTACAGTCACTCTAGATTCTTCTTTTTCTCCCACTCTCCAAGTCTGGTGTTTCAGATAATAATGTTCATTCTACCTTCGAAATACACCCATAATTCAAATATACTCAGAATCCAACCACTTTTTACCATCACTACTTCCCCTACGTGGATGCAAACTAGCATCATCTCTCATCTGGTTGATTTTAAAGGCTTCCTAACTTGCATCTCTGCTTTTGTCCCTGCTCTCCTAAACTCCATTGTCAAGGCAAGAACTGGAGAAATCCCGTTTAAATAAAAGTCAGTTGGTCTCATTTATTTCTGTTCAAGCTTTTCAAAGATTTCCCATCTTAGCGCAAATGTCAATGTCCTTGTCAGGGCCTCCAGAGCTCTCAGTGCATTGGCCCCCATTTCTTCCCGGATCCCCACTTCTGAATTCCATAACCTTTATTATTTATTTCTCTTGTGGCTTCTATCACATTTGAGGCATTCTCAATGTATGCACAGCCTTCAAAAATGGAAAGAAATTTCTGTTCTCATTTCAGTTCTGTCACGTAGAAGCTGAATAACTTTTGATCAATTTTCTTGTAGCTTTGCGGCACTTCATATTTCCTGTATCTAAATGAGGATGGGGGGAATAGTGCTCATCATATAGGATGCAATAACTAAAGAAAACATACTGAAAGCTCTACATTCATGTTGACATCATATTTATCATCACCACCACCACCCCACCACCATCATCATCACTGTCATTCATCACTCTCATTCATCATCATGATCATCATTACCTCCATCCATCATGATCACCACCACCATCCATTATGATTATCACCACCATCCTCACCATCATCATGATCACCCATCACCACCCATCATCACCATTACAATCATCACCACCATTATCACCATCATCATTGTTCTACAGCACAGAGTCTAGTATAGCCTCCAGGGTCAAATTACCTGTACTCAAAACTCAACTAGCTGGCTGACCTTGGGCAAGTTCTATAACTCTTCTGTCTATAGTTTCCTCATTTTTCTTTTTTTATTATTATTATTTTTTAATTTTTATTTATTTATGATAGTCACAGAGAGAGAGAGAGAGAGAGAGGCAGAGACACAGGCAGAGGGAGAAGCAGGCTCCATGCACTGGGAGCCCGATGTGGGATTCGATCCCGGGTCTCTAGGATTGTGCCCTGGGTCAAAGGCAGGCGCCAAACCGCTGCGCCACCCAGGGATCCCAGTTTCCTCATTTTTCAAAGGGCTCTACAAATAATATCTATAATCTTAAGGTGTCAAAAGTATTTAATGAGATGGTAGATACAATCTTTGAGAAGGAGCCTATCTCATTGCATGTCATCAGCAAATGTTAGCTATGGATAGTCTATTGATTCTATAATGGTATATAGTTCCCAAGGGCAAGGTTCATATGGTCTATTTCCTGCGACAATGAGTGTTTAAAAACTTAAATAAATACTTGAGGCTTGGTTGTACAAATAAATGATTGAATGGATGGATGAAGAAAATATAGGTCAAAGATAGGCAGAGCATAATATAGCACACATTCAATTTCAAACTAATGTCTCCTTAAGATTTTTTCAAGTTTTAAGGCTGATAAAGAGAACTTTAGAAGGGAGAATGGAGATTCAGAGGCATGTATGCTCTATTTTGCCTTGTACACACTGGAAATCCAGAGAAACAGTTCTCTGTGAACTGTCTGGGCCAGAGTTCAGACTGTTGATGCAGCTGATGAGATTTTCTCAGAGTGAACCCTTAATAAATGAGATCTGCACAAGCATGCCTTTATAGTGATCTTTGGAGAGAGAAATTAAAACTCAAAAAGCAGGATGCCTGGGTGGCTCAGTGGTTGACCTCTGCCTTCGGCTCAGGGTGTGATCCCAGTCTGGGGATCAAGTCCCACATCAGGCTTCCTGCAAGGACCCTGCTTCTCTTTCTGCCTCTCTCTGTGGGTCTCATGAATAAATACATAAAATTAAAAAAAAAATAAAACTCAAAAAGCTTTAAGGAATTCTTCAGATCAAAAAACAGTAGAAAAAAAAAAAACAGTAGAAAGTGGATAAAGACACTTGGGTGAAGATTGGTGTTTTATACTCCGCTTCCTTTATTTTCAGGCTTGGGTTTAGTCAGATTTCTATTTCCGGTATGGTAAGCAGTTCTAGAATACTAATAAACAAAATATACATTTGCAAGGGTATTCTTCATTTCCAACTGTTTCTAGAAGCATTTCTGCCATGATCCTAAAGAGTAGCAGAATGAATATGCCATCCCCAAATACGCCACTTGGGTACATTGATTATTTTGAGCTGTGGACATTTGAAAAACAGCAGATGCAGGAAGAGGCTTTCTCTGAACTCCCTTTATCTGCCTAAAGACAGATTCTCCAAAAGGAAATTGACTGCCTTACATCTTCCTGGGAGTTTCATCAACCAGGAAAGATTGACTTGTTACGGAAAAGGAGACCAGAAGCTGACACCAGACAAACTGTGTCATGAAACTATCATCTCCCATCACTTATTCTAAGGGCCCATTCATCTTCCCTAATAGTCCTAACCCCTCAGGTTACATCTCCCCTTTCCTTTTCCTACAAAGATGGCAGTTCATCCTGAATTCGAAGCCACCCTGGTGAGAGACTCATTTTTCCCTGGATAGCTCCCATGTTTGCATGAGGCACACGTGTTAATAAGCTTGTTTTTCTATTGTTAACCTTTTATTATAGAGGTCTCTGCTAAAACCTCAGAAGGGTAGAGGGAAAGTGATTTTCCCTTCCCTACCAAGCCTTGAAGTTCTCCTATTTATTGGGCCCTTAAAGCTTAGCAAGTGCACAGTCTCACTTTATAAATATTTGTTGAATTGGTGAATGGGTGGGCCTTATACATATTAATGGAATGCTATTCAGAAGTTCCCGGGAGGTTGTCTTTTTGCTTTCTGAGCGCTCTGCATATCAGAATTGAGACATAACACAATAGAGCTCAAAGGAGAGGGAACCTCTCCTCCCACACCTGACATCACAGGGCCAGAGGAGGGTAATACAGGATGTAGGTGCATGTCTCTTGTATACAATTGTATTAGATTCAAATCCTAGATTTTAATTAAGCCTTTTGGAAAGACACATAAAGTTCTTTATTCCAAGTCTTTTACACAGGAAAACTGAGGCTCTGAAAAGCTTAGTGGTTGAATATCTGAAGACAGAATCTTATTTTTAAATATACCAGTAGATTTCAACATCAAAAGCACCACTCTTGGGGTGCCTGGGTGGCTCAGTGGTTAAGTGACTTCCTTTGGCTCAGGTCGTGATCCTGGGGTCCTGGGCTCGAGTCCCACATGGGACTCTCCACAGGGAACCTGCTTCTCCCTCTGCCTATGTCTCTGCCTCTCTCTGTGTGTCTCTCGTGAATAGAGAAATAAAATCTTTTAAAAATATATTTAAAAAAATAAAAGGACCACTCTTGTTTATCAACCTTCAATTTGCAGAACGTAGCTTTTCAGATAGCAAAGCAACTCTCTACTGACATGAAACAAGTATCTTGGCTAAAAAGAGAGAAAAGCATATAATTCCGCATTAAGCATTCACACCACCGCTTGATCTTCGTTAGCGCTGTTTGAGAAGAGGGCTCTGGATTTTTGACGAGGACTGTCTTTAAAAACAAAACAAAACAAAAACGAAGGTCGTTTAGACTTTAAGATTTTCAAATACAATAATAAGATTATCAAGTCAATGATACTACAAATGCTGACTTTTTAGAGGCAGAAATTTTGGGTTGAAATCTCACTCTAAAATTAAGGGTCAGTGGTTGTACAATGCAGGTTTCAAAGGAGAACTTAAAATATGAATATGATAAAAATATGTACAAAATAAATAGTGTGAAATGTCAGTTCTAAGCCTTCTGTTAGGAGGGGCTCAGTAGTACCTAACGGGGAGCCCTTCCCTGCTCCCAGTGCACAGCCGCCTGGATCCCCGGGAGCTGAGGCCTGTGGGGAGAGGGCTGGCGCCACCCTGTGGTGCGAGGGAGCCACTGCCACCCACGGACACATCACCTCCTCTGGGTCAGCCTCCACTCTGCTTCTGGAAAGTGGGGTTGATACCTAAACCTTCTGGAGTCGTGTGCTAGGGTGTGCCTGCTCCTCCACCCAGAAGCTCCTGGGGGCTCAACGCTTCACAACCTCGCTTAGCTCCAAGTCCTGTGTGGTAAGCCACCAAGTTAAATCCCAGGACCTCCAGAGCTTTCCAGGGCAGGAGGCGGGGGTTTAAGAACAGCCTTGCCCTAGGCACGATGATCCTGAGCTTCCCTGCAGAGCTCACATTACTGTTTTTAAACGTGCACTTTCTCTTAAGCTAAATTCTAAAGTTCTTGGTGAGTGTGAGTGATGCCAGGGGTACTGACTGGCTTGATGACTGTTTGATGCAGGGTTAGTGCCGTTACAGGACTCCCCTACATATACTAATATTCCAATAGACCCCTTCAGCTCAGAGGGCAGAGAAAAAGATTCAAGTTTCTCTGAAAGAGTTTATAAGATCCTCGTAAACACTTCTGTGCTACTATGTGACGGTCATGCTCAAATCAGGTAATTATAATAAATGAACGTATTTAGAAATCCTGTCATGTGATTGGATTTTCAAAGTACTTGGGCAGAAAAAAAAGGAGATGTGAGATCATAAAATATGAACCAGGGATCACTGGAGGGAAACATTTCGTGTGGAACTGTGCATGTCTGTTCTGCCACTGAGACAACCATGGAAAAGCCTGGGGCCCATATTCCTGAGGCAGGAGAGCTGTCATCTATCTCATACATACTAAGTGATATTTATTCTAGGCACTGTGCTAGGAACTAAGGATAAACAAGTGAATCAAATCAATCATCCTTATCTTCACAGAGCTTTGGGGGGGGGGGAAGTAAAATGATTAAGTGCTAAGACAGAGAGGTATCAAAGGGCATAAAACAGGACTCTAATTAGTCCAGAAAGGCAGGTGTCAGGTAAGACACGCTTGCATCAGTTACCTTTGAGCAGAGACCCTAGGAGGAATTAACAAGGTGAAGGGCAGAGAGGAGAAAGCACAGAATGTGTAAAGGTCCTGAGGTGAGAGAGAGCCTGGGATTTTGGTCAGAGTTCATAGAGCATTGGTACTGGAGGTTGGGGGAGTGAGGTAGTAGGAGTGAAAGCCAGAGGTCAAATCAGGTAAGTCGCTGAAGGATTTTAACTTGATAGAGATATGATCTTGCCTTCGGTTATTTCATGGGTACAGTAATGGGTGAGGTCCTTTCAGGACTCAGGGGCTGAGGTCCTAGTCATAGGGCCCTTTGAAAAAAAATGGTTCAGTCAAGTCCTCATCAGCATGAAGGCATAGCTTACTTCCTTCTTGTTTGCTTTTTTTTTTTTTTTTTTTTTTTAAGTTCATGAGAGACACAGAGAGAGGCAGAGACACAGGCAGAGGGAGAAGCAGGCTCCATGCAGGGAGCCCGATGTGGGACTTGATCCTGGGTCTCTAAGATCAGGCTCTGCGCTAAACCGCTGAGCCACCTGGGCTGCCCTCTTGTTTTGCTTTAGGGGAAAGATGAAAAGATTGTTTTTAAAACTGTGTCTTTCATCTTCCATTTATATAAAAGAGTACTTCTGTAAATGTGAGAAAGTGTTGATAATCTTTAACTACAATAACATAGATTTATAAAAGTAAAGTGATACTAGAGTCTGTGATTTCCACACTCTGGGCAGTAAGATCCCAGAAATGTAGACTTATCATTCATCTTCTTGTTTATAATGCACATTCTTTTAAAAAATCTTTTTAATATTTATTTATTTTAGAAAGGGAGGGAGGGGAGAGAGAGAGACAGAGAGACAGAGAGAGAGAGAGAGAGAGAGAGAGAGAGATAGCATAGTAGTGGGAAGGGCAGAGAGAATCTAAAGCAGACTCGGTGCTGAGCCCGACAGAGGCCTGGATCTCAGGACTCTAAGATCACCACCCAAGCTGAAACCCAGAGTCAGATGCCCACCTGCTGTGCCACCCAGGCACCCTGATGCGCAATTGTTTTTCAATTGTTTTTAAAAGCATTATGTGACTCAAACTCCTAGAAATTATTGTCTGCATGTGTCCTTGCCCTATTATTATTTCACCAAACTTGTAGAACTGGCCTGATTTGCTTACTGCAAATAAAACTTTATTCTGCTATGGCTTTTTTTTTTTTTTTTTTTGACATTCCCTAAATTATCCTCTACTGTTATATGTAAAGGCTGTTGAGAAAATGACCTGCCATTTACGGGTAACTGGTCCCCAACTGGAGGGTGGGCTGAAACCAATGTTAGCATGGACAGGCTGTTTAAATGCCTTCTAGATCCTTTTTGATTGGTAAACTTGGATACATCTGTTTGTTTTTAAACATTTCTTCATCTAAAATTCTTTGCTTACAAAATGGGTACAAGAATGTATAATGGATACAAGAATGTCTATCTCTTTGGGGCTTTGTGATAATCGGCAAAGAAACAGATAAAGCTCCTTGCATGGAGCTTCCCATGTTGAGCTACACAGTTCTACAAAGTTATTATTTGTTGCTCCTTTCTTCCTGGGGAACCGAAGCCTATAACTTTAATGAAGATTTCCAGTGAATTTAGATAGGGAGGCAGATTTTTGGATGGCTCAATGATTCTTTTTAAGACGACAGGACGTCCATACATTCAATTCTGTCGCACTTTTGAAACACTAATGCTTTATAAAATATTAACTGAAGTACTCTGTGTCTTCTCCTAGGATCCTTCTCTAATTTTATCCTGGACTTGTCCCTGCATTATTTTCAAAGTCTTAAGATGACTGGTCCTTATATGCATCGATTCAGGTGGAGAGTGTTTTTCTTTCTTTTTCTTTTCTTCTTTTTCTTTCCTTTTCTTTTTTTCTTTCTTTTCTTTTCTCTTTTCTTTCTCCCCTTGTGCCCTCTGTTGACATCTCATGGATTCCCTACGTTAGAACTTTGAAAAAAAGAAATGCGCTTTACATTTTGAAATGCCCAGTGCTTAACGGTAGGAGTCATGTTTCGATATTCAAAAAAAATTGGAGAAAAGAGAGAGAGAGGATTTCATCTCCTAAATATCGAAGGGAAAATTGAGCGACACCTGGTCTTGCTTTTATGTTCTTTTCGGTTTCTGGTGATAAAGGTGCTGGGACAGTAAGAGGCGGCGGGGCAGAGGCTCCGGGCGCGGGCGCGGGGGTGGGCGCGGCGGTGGGGGTGGGCGCGGCGGTGGGGGCGGGGGTGGGGGGGGCGGGGGCGGGGGTGGGGGGGGGGAGCGGCGGGCGCTGGACGCTCTCCGAGACCCACACGGAGGTCGCGCTCCCTTTCCTTCCCCTGCTTACCCGCAGGCGGCCTGTAATTAGCGCAGCAAGTCGGTCTGAGCGAGGCAAATCACCGGCTTTCCGCGAAATAATTATATTGCCGCAGCTCCGGGACATGTGCACCTCCAAGCCTGAGACGCAGAGAGATGTTTTTCTTCCTCGTGGCCGGGGGCAGGGAGGGGAGAAGTGGAAGCGACGGTGGCGCGGGGGGCAGAGCGGCGCAGGGCGCGGGGAGCCGGCGGGGCCCCCGGGGGCGTGGGAACGCGGCAAACAGCGCCCCGCGCAGGCCGCGCTCCGACGGCCCCGACGGCCCCGACGGCCCCGACGCCCCCGCGGCTCCCGGGCCCGGCCCGTAGCGCCCCGCCGCCGGGGCCCGCGGGGGGAAAGGGCCCGTGTCGCCGGAGCGACGCCCGGCGCGGCCTCCGGGGCGGGGACAGCCCGGGCACCTCGCGCCGTCCCGCCCAGAGCCGGCGCGTTCCGGGGGTGGGGGCCGCGGCGCGCGGAGCCGGCAGGAGCGGAGCGGAGCGGAGCGGAGCGGAGCGCGGCCCCGCGTCGCCCGCGGCTCGGGCAGGTGCGCGGCGCGTCGGCCCCGGTGCTCGCGCCCTCCCGCCCCGCGGCCCGGGCGCCGCGCCCGCCCCGCCCGCCCCGCCCCGCCCCCGCCCCCGCCCCCGCCCGCGGGCCGCCCGGGGCAGGGCCTGCAGCTGCGGCCGGCGAGCGGCGAGCGGCGCGCGGGGCATGGGCCGGCGGCCGGCGGCGGAGGGCGGCTGAGGGTGGCCGAGGGTGCGCGCCCGGCGGGGACCGAGCCGTCGGCGGCACAGAGCCGGCCCCGCGGCGGGCGGCGGGCGGGGGCGGGGGCGGGGGCGGGGGCGGGGGCGGCGCTGCCGGGAGCGATGCGCTGAGCGCGCCGAGGGCCGAGCGCGGGGCTCGCCGGCGGCGCGGGGAGCCGACCCCATGGAGCCGGCGCGCACCGGGCGGAGCCTGCGGGCGCCGCCGCCGCCGCCGCCGCTGCTGCTGCTGCTGCTCCTGCAGGTGGCGGGGCCGGCGGGCGCCCTGGCCGAGACCCTGCTGGACGCGTCGAGGGCCGTGGGCGCCAGCTCCAGCCCGCCCAGCCCCGCGAGCGTGGTGGCTCCCGGGACCGCGCCGTTCGAGGAGAGCCGGCTGCCGGTGTTCACCCTGGATTACCCCCACGTGCAGATCCCCTTCGAGATCACCCTGTGGATCCTGCTGGCCTCCCTGGCGAAGATAGGTGAGCGGGCTGGATCCGCCGGCTGGGGCGCGAGGGGGGCGGGGGGGCGATCGCGCCCGTGGACGGGGCGGGGGCGACAACGCAGCTTCTGTTCGAAAGGGACCCCAGGAGGAGCATTTTCACGCGTTGCTTCCTCCTAAGTGGACATGGGCCTTGAAATAGCCCCAAACTCTCAGCCCCTTACAGACCCCGCTGGGGACTCGCCGCTTACTTTTGCCTCACTCACATGCCCAGTGGGACAGACCTGTTTGCCGAGGGAGGAGGCGAGGGGGCTGAGGCTGTTGCATCGGGAGAGAGGCGCAGGCTAGCACGGAGGCTAAAGCAGGAAAGCCCTGGATGCTCCGGGCAGAGAGAGGCGCCTTGGCCACGACGCAGACCCCGCCATGCACCTGACTAATGAAGTGCCTGGGAGGGGACCAGGGACAACCGAGCGCCTGCAGCTGCGACAGGAACACCCTGTCTCCTCCCTCCTTTGGGCTGAGGCTGTCACTCTCCAGGAAGCGTTTTCTTAGGTGACCGAGGCCAGTGAAACGAGATGCATATTTAAAGATAACCCACTTTCCAAACTATCTCTTTAACTTTCATTTGGAAAGCAGAGGCTCAGAATGTATTTTCTTATCTTCATAACCCCTTCCCCCCACCCCCCACCCCCACACACATAAACTTTTGTTGTGATCATGGGGCTTGACATTATTTTTACTTGATATTTTAAATACTTTTTCATTTTAAAATATGTCAACTACTGTTGTTGTTAAGATTCAAAGAAGTTATTAGGTCAAAAGAGCGTCTGCGTTATTGCATGCATCTTCTGCATTTGTCCTGGGAAAGATCCTGTGCTGTTCAAGTAAGGCAGGTCCCCATAAAGGATGAAGACACCTTGCCTGTCATCCTCCAGCTTATTGATTGGCGGGAGAGATGTCACACACACCGGTGGCCGTAATACAGGGAAGTGCTAAGTAGTGTGACCCAGTCAGAAAAGATAATGTGGCAGTGTAGGAGGCAGAAATCACTTCCTCCTGCAAAGGAAGCATTTAAATGGGGTTTTCAGGGATGACCAGGATATGTCAGTTGGAGATGAAAGGGAACAACGTTCCAGAGAGAAATAAACAAGGCATTCATGGGGGGGGGGGGGAGGCACAAAGCAAGCAGAAGAGATGGTTTGTACGGGGGTGGAAGTTGAGGTAGGTAAGCTCCATGGCAGAATAAGCTAATTTGATTCTATAAGTGCTGACCAAAGGAGGCACATGCTGTGTTTAAGGACTTTGCAGTCTGCAATTACCTGGCTTTGACATGGTTGTGTTAGTTGTGTGCCTTAATTCCACCTGAGAAATAGAAGCAGAGGAAATGGATTTCCCCACCTATCGAGCAGGTATTGCATGAACTTGTTGCCGGTAATGATACGCTCAGGTACTATCTCCGCACATGGTCCTCACAACAAGTGCGAAGAGCAGATATTAATACCGCTCCCCGCCACACACACACTTGGTAGAGGTGGAAACTGAAGCTCCAGGGAGTTTACATGAGGTGCCCACAGATATACAAAGTGGGGAGCCCTGTCCACTCTCTCTCCCAGCCTCCATCACTGGCCTAGTGCTTGTGTGCCCTGTTTCCATTACTGCTTCTTGGTTGCCATTTCTATTCAATTACAACTCTTTGTTTTGTTCTTCGCTCTCAATTATTTTGATCTAATTAATTACACTAATAACAGCCGCTGGTAGGCACTTAAGTTCATTATCTCTAATTTTCACAACCATCCTGGGTAAGGATGATTACCCCGTTTCCTATGCAGGGAAGCAGAAGTGGGGAGGTTACCTTGCTGGTGGGTGGGGAGCCAGGATTCCACCCAGGTCGGCCTGATGTCTCATCTTTGTGTCTGTCCTGGAGGCTTGTTTTCTTATATGAGGATTAAATGAGGATTAAACTACCTATGTTTAACATTCTTAGAAAATCCTGGGCATGGAAGAAGCACTGAATATTTCATCATTAGCAGGAGTGGAAGAGGAGTGACAGTAGCCTCCCGCAGTGCTCTGGCACCGTGTCTCCTTTTCCACTGTGCTGGGCTACCTCCTGCCTTTCTCTGTTTCTGTTTTAGGCTCAGCCTTTTCCAAGTGTTCTTATTTGCATGGATTGCTTTTTTGTACTTGGTCTTTTTCTATCATGATCTATGCATCTTGTTTGACCTTATGTTAATTGTGTAATATTTTATTAAAATGCTTGTATGAGTTCATAGTTGTATTTATTGATCTACCCATTGGCAGGATAGATAGATAGATAGATAGATAGATAGATGTGTTTATATTCCCTGGTACTTGCTTTTCTCTGGATCTTTCAGCCCACGCCTCCCACCAGATTCTCAACTTCACTGGCTACTATCTCCTCTTTCTCTCCTGCATCTGGGGCGACACAGAAATAGAAGTACAGACAGATGTTCATATGTCCCAACCACAAGTATCTGAGCACAGAGACCCGAGTGGAGATTGCCATGGGTGGGGTGAAGGGTATAGTTCCCAAAGCAGTAAGTGTAATTTTTTACAGCACCAAAAGCTGGCCCTTGGAGGTCTTTCCTAGGTTTTTCCTGTATATAGTCCAGCCCTGTCCTCCTGATGTTCCAGGGTCCTCTGTCCTTTGAGGAGCCTGGAAATGCCCAGATATATCCCCCACCTACTCCCCCAGGCCCTAAACTTTCTGTTGGCTTTGGGGACAACTGTCCTTGTACTGCCTTTCCAACCCATTGGGCCATATCTAGTCATTCAAATTCTATTTTAATTTCCGCACTGGAGAAACTGTTATTTTGGGGTGACTTATATGACTACTTATATGACTTATTTTGCTCCTTTTTGGGGCAGGATGATGAATTGAGCTGTGCAGGGGACTTGACACGATGAGATAACACATGTGTTAACTTATGCGACATGCTGTGGTTTCTATTTGGGGGCACTTTTATGCTGTGAACCCAGTGTACCTGAACTTACCTGCCACAGAGAACATGAAGACCCACTGCTAGTGATTAATCTAAATAAAGGTAACAGGGTGCCCCAAATGGAGGCTCCTAATCACATCTGTAGGAGGTTTATATCATTCCTGATGATGAACTCAGAATAGTTTGCTAGATAGCAGCACAATATAATCTTAGAAATATTGCAGTCAGAAGTGAGCAAGTGCATTTTTGGCAGAGTGTTGAATGATTCAACTTTTCATTGTTTTACCTGATTATCAGGGAAACTCAGTTTCTGAATTATTTGGTCAAAAACAAAGTTCTGCAGTCATGATGACAATTCAAATGCATATGTGAAGTAGGTTAAATAAATATAAACATAGCAAATTTAGTACACCTTTGAACAGTCTTAGAATTTTGGGATGAAACATTTGTTTTTCACTTAGATCCTTACACATGTGAACGTGTATTGCTCCTTTTAATTTTGAATATTTATATTTTGAATAACTATTGACTTTTTTTTTTTTTAACAGAAACACATGCTTTATTTGGTAAATCCTATACACAGGGGTAGAGTTCTGCAGCATAGAATAATAGCCAAAGAACTAAGAAGAGGAACATTTCCTGGAGTATTCTAAGATGGTCTTCTCTGATTTCCTTGCCCATGAAGTGGATCAGTGGAATTTGTCCTAAGCTGGGTGAACTTGGGCATGTATTCTTCCCTCTATCAGAGGTCAGGGCCAGAGCACTGGGCCTCTGCTGTTTAAAGCAACGGAACTTTCTTCCTTGTCCACAGTGGCTTCCCAGATGTCCCCTCACTTATCTTGGAGGCTTGAGCTGGCCTGTTTGCCTCTTCCAGGTGTCAGCATGCATTCTGCCCTGTTCATTTCCTTAACCCTTAAACTTGGGGTTAGGATGCAGAATTTTCCACTTCCCTCAACCCTGTTGTCTTGACATTAAATAACTTGTAGTATTGTTTTAAGGAAAAGGCAAAGCAATTTGGTCCATGAAGGTTTCTCCTCTGGGCTCTAGCCTGTCCTGATTTTAAATATGAAACCAGATAATTTCTACAGTTGATATCTATCTGTATTTGCTGAGACCTTGATCTCTTGATCTGGTTCTCTTTGTTGTATTTGGTTTTCCTGAAGCATATAACAGCAGCTGGTTGGTCAGCGGATTAATCTCATGATTTTTACCTATTTTTCTGAACCACATCTCATTTTGAACAAATTTCTGAAGCTGTCTTCCTGATGGCATGTGTTTGTTCTTAATAAAGCTAAAAGGAGAGTTTTGAATTCTTTTTGTCTCAAAGCTTCCATCTTTTCCCTTTCGGTTAACCATATATTTTATGTTTTCTGTGTAAACAGCTCTCTCGTATTCTTTCTACAGATCATTTTAGGTGCCTTTTAGAATTTTATCACTGCCCTCTAATGTAGCAGGTAATTTTTCACCAAAAATGTTACTCTCTGTATCAACTTCCACAATGACAATAATAATTGTCATTAATGGGATACTTTTTCCAGGATTTTTCACATATTATGAAACCCTAAAATTATACAAAGAACATTTTGTATAAATATATTTGTTCCTTGTAGGGTTATAAAAAGTTACTTGTAAAACCAAATGAATTTGTTGATTTGTATGTGGATAGATTTTTATCAGTAATTCAATTGCCTTTAAAATTTGTAGTTCTACTTGGCTTATCTATCTTTTCTTCAGTCAATTTTAGTATTTATGTTTTTGTTTTTCTGGAAAATCATTATTTAATTTTAGTTTTTAAATTTATAGGAAGGAAATTATTTTGTATTATTTAAAAAGTATCTACATTATCTGCATGTATTGCCCTACCTTTATATTCCTAATGTTGTTATTTTTGTTTTTCTTTACCTTGAGAAAAATTCTCAGAAGTTTGTCTATTATATACTTTTTCAAAGAACTAGATTTTGATTCGTTTTAGTTTACCAATTTTTTCTCTTTATTATTTAGCTTCTCCTACTGTATTGGCGTGTATTTTGTTATTTTTTTTCCATTCCTGAATTTAGAGCTTAGCTCATTAGTTACTGAATTCACTGGTTTTCTAATATATTGATTCCCACTATACAAGGGTAATTAATCCCTGAAAAAGCATTTACAGTTGAAAACATAATTAATATTACTTTCAATGACAAATATTTTTATAAATTCCTGTGCTCTAAACTTGGCATACTTTTATGTTCAAATGACATCGGTCTTATTAACAGGGACAAAACTACTTCAATAGTTTTTTTAGTTATTATAACTCCTAAGAAGCCATTTGTCTTCATCAGTTTCTCCAAAATACAGCTATTTACTTGTTTTCATTAAATTCAAAGCTTGATAAACTGATACTTAAGACTATGTTACAAAGCATAGTCATGGTAATTCTAAGTTTATGTAAATTCATCTTTATTGCAAATTATAAGAGAGTGGCAAAGACTAAAGAATTCAGGGAGGTGATGCAGATGAAATTGTACTTTTCTAATAAATTGCATGAAATCATTATTGCTAGTAACTGACAAAACATGTATATTCTGAGATGAGAATTTAATACAAAATATCAGTGATAAAGCTGGAAAGATGACTGATGTATCTTATGTATCTTATCAGGGGCACTCTGTCACTAATTTAATGTCTGTAAAATCTAATTTAGTCTTTATGAAATCAAAGAAATGCTTCATGAGCTGAAGTAGGAATATTAAAAGAAAGTCTTCTTAAGGGTGGTTTCTCATGATCCAGATGGGTATATCTTAGAGGAATGGAAATCTATGTATTGAAGGCTAGAAATACTTTGTTTTGTCCTATTTTAGTTGCATTGTATAGTTTTGATATGTAGTTTTCACTATTTAGTTTTCAGTATTTTAAAATCTCCTTGTGATTTTAAAAAAAAGATTGTATTTATTTATTTAATACTTCTTTATTTTTGAGAGAGAGGGAATGAGGGAGTATGTGAGCAAAGGGAGGGGCAGAGGAACAGACTCTGAGCTGAGTGAGGAACCTGATGTGGGGTTTAATCTCTTGGTGGTGAGATCAAGACCTGAGCTGAAATTAAGAGTTGGTTGCTTAACTCACTGAGACACCCAGGTCTGCCTTGTGATTTTTTTTTTTAAATTCTAGCCCAACAATTATTTAGAATTGTATAATTTTTAGTTAGTAAACATATAGCTATATGATAATTTTTTTATTTTTTTCATATTTTATTACATTTTTGGTTAGATAAGCCTGATATACTGATTTTTACATTGCTTGGGATATTCTCTGTGATTTAATATATGGTCCTTTTTAATTTTTATTTAAATTTTAGTTAGCTAACATAAAGTGCAATATTCAGTGATTCATCACCTAATTGTATGGTCCTTTTTAAACTGCATTTTCCATGTTTTCTCGAAAAAGATTGTATGTTCTCTATTTGGTACAGGATTGTATAAAGGCACATGTGCACATATGCATATACACATACACAGATGAAATTGAATTTGTAATTATCATGTTCAGATCTTTAATAGAATTACCAGGTTTTTTTTGGCTATTTTATTAGGTTATATGATACACTAAAATCAGTCTCTAAGATCGTGATGCCAATTACTGTTTATAATTTTAATTTTTGCTTTGTATATTTTGATGCTAAGTTATTAGGTGCATACTAGTTTAATATTATATCTCCTGAGTGAATTTGTCCTTTAACTATTACGTTATGAATTTCTTTATTTTCAATAATATTTTTGTGGCTCATAGTCTGTTTTTTCTGTTACTACTATTACTATTCAAAATAAAACTAGATTTTACACATCTTTTTTCTGTATCTGTTTTCCACATCTATGTTTTCCAGACATATCTTTTCATATACCATTACTGTCAAATCAACTAGATAATTTTCCTTTTGGTATATTTTATTTTTGTTTTGAATTTAAATTTTAATAATACTTGTAATTTCAAAAGAAGTGCAGTTCCATTTATTATGAGTATTATATGTGGGTTTACTTTGTTCTTTACTGTCTTTTACTTGGTGTCTTTAGTTTTCTTGTCATATTTTGGCTTTGTCAATTTTTTTCCCTTTATATTTTATATATTATTATACATTCTGTTTCTATTCCTTTTATAGTTACTCTTTAATTTTAATCTGATTACCTGATTTAAAGGAGCCAGGCCAGATTGCTTTGGCTTACATCCCAATTGCATTTTCCTACATATTTTGTAGTTTTATGATATTGTGTGCATAACTTAAACTCTGGGTTCAGTTGCTTTATTGGTTAAATGGGTATTGTAAAAGTACCAGTGTCATAGGCTGTTGTAAAAATCAAATTAGTTAATATATGTAAAATCTTAAAATATTTTTTTGGAACATGGTAAACATAGTATTTGTATTACTGTTTTATCCTCTTTCTGAGTAATACTTAAACTTTAAATTTTTTAAAAAGATTTTATTCATTTATTCATGAGAGACACAGAGAGGCAGAGAAATAGGCAGAGGGAGAAGAAGGCCACCTGTTGGGAGCCTGACGTGGGACTCAATCCCAGGGCCCTGGGACCACACCCTGAGCTGAAGGCAGAGGCTCAACCACTGAGCCACCCAGGCATCTCTAAACTTTAAAATTTTTGACTGCTTATCTGCCTATTTTTGAATTTTAACCTTTTGTCTTATAATCCAGACCTGGTTTATAGTTAACTTTTTCCAAATGAGATTTTAATTCTTAGACCTGGTTTGTATTTAATTGTCTCCAAGTTAGTTTTTAATTTTTAAAAGTAGTGTTTACATTTGCAAACATGCTTACCATTTTTTTTTTTTTTAAATTTACTTCTTCTGTCTCCCTTTTTCCCCCAGTTGTTTTCTTTTTACTGGAATATGTTCTTTGGTGGATACTTCAGGGAGGGCCTTTGAATGATAAATTCTCTTAATCTTTGACAATGTCTTCATCTTGGTTATTCTCTTGAACAATTATATACCAAAATATAGGGGTTGGAAATATTATCACTTATTAGTTGAAAGATATTATTTCATTATTTTCTGACCATTTTTCTTGCTGAGGAGAATTATATTGTCCCTTTCATTGCCCTTTGGAATTAATCTGACTTTTCTGTTTGCTTGTATTGAAGAATCTTCATTTGGTTATTTTTGATATTCCTCTCTTTCTTCACTGTGTCTAGGTATTGATTTATTTTTGTTTTTTGGAACTTGGTGTTTCCATGTTTCTTAATGCTGTTTCATGTTTTTCATCTCTTTGGTTTTCTAATTTTTGGTAGTTTAATCAGATGTTTTTTCTAGTACCCCATTACTCTTAGAGTGTTTCTGTGCTTAACCTACTCATTGAGTTTTTCATTTTAATTTTCATTTATACTGTTTTGATTCTTTTTAAAGTGTATCTGCATTTTGTTCATACTTTTCTACTATTTAATTACTTTTTATTCCTCCTTCAGTTTTTTCATTTATTTATACTCATAGCTTCTCTTGAGATTTTTCTGTTATTTTTATTTGTTCTTATGTTAATCACATTCCTATGTTTATCACATTTACTGACTTTCCCTTTTGGATATTTATTTCCTTACATAGATTATGTTTTTTTATTGTGAGCTTAGCTTCAGCAGGGGATGTTTATTTGGAAGTGGTTTGTTTCCCTTAAGTTATGAATGGTTCTTAGAAAAATGGTTTTGAGTTTTCATGCTGGGACCCAGAGTTTTAGTGGCTGGCTTTTAGTACTAGCTTGGTTTTCCTATATGATTCAAGTGGACTTTATACCTGTATGTGGTGTAAATCTGGAATTTTACAATTCACAGGTAAATTTTCCCTCTGTCCAAGGGCATAAGGAGTTGATGTGTTTCCTTCTATTTTTTCCTTGGCTATAAGCATCTTTTAGTATTTATTTATTTGGCACAAAGTAGCTCTTTGAGACTCAGGAATTTATGCATGAATGCTTCCCTTATTGGTCTGATGTCAAATTTCTTGTCTTCATGTAGGTGTTTGAACACTGAGTCCTAGCACATAGGGCAAGTAACTTGTCTGAAATCCACCTAGTTCACTGTGGCTTAAAATCCTACTGTCATCTCTTGCTTTGATTCCTCTCTTTACTTCTGGCCTTCCAGACATTTTCCTTTATTTTGAATGTGGCTAGATAGTAATCTTACATGTTTGAAGTAAGAAGTGGCTTTATCTGTGTTCACATTGTTGGATGGCTCAGTGACATTTTACTTGGCACTTTTTAAACAGATGCTTGCTATATAATGTTTAAAGTCCATGAATATGCTCTACCCCTAAATTATCATAATGGACTTTCTTTAATAAGGTAAGGTGAATGTAATATGTGCTTTCCTAGTTTTTCTATGTGTAGGATGTGAAGATGTGACTATTCTGCTTTTATCTTTATGTTTTCCTGGTTGGGTAGAAGAGAAATAACTCATCAATTGAAGAAGTGTTGGACCTAAGTTTTGGAAAAGGTGTCCTCAGATTATAAGTAGGAAGACCCTATTGCAATTTGAGTTCTGCCATCAACTTTGTTGTATGACCCTGCCAAGTTTTCAACTATTTGGTTCTCACATTTAATTAGTAGAAGTAGGGATATGTATCTGCCCCATCTGTTTAACATTTCCACAGGGATAATATGAGATAGTCTGTAGGGGAGGAAGTAATTTATTACAAAGATTTTACTTTTATAGCAAAAGAAACCTAAGCCAAGAGAAGCATGTGTTTATTATATTAAAGTGACGTGCACACATGGGCGTATTGTCATTCCAAATGAGGCATGCACAATTACAGGTTACTCTCTTGCAATTACATCTTTTAAATGTAATGAATCATAATTGATGTACTTCCTGTAACAATCCTGCACATTGTTCATCACTGTCCAAGGGCTTTCTAATTTTGATTTGTAAAATTTTTGAAGATGTATGTATTCCTTTCCCTCTTCAATAATTCCAGGGGAGGGCATGGGAATTCCTTTGAAAGTGATGTGTCTGTGACATAATCATGTTTTAAAGGTGAGTTTCATGTTATTACTTAGTGTTGACATACAAAGGCTCACATGTAAAACAAGAAAAATCAGATTGACGATTGTATTTAGAAATTTCAGCTGAAAATGAAACTGATTGCACATGACTGCCTATATGTGAAAGTGCTCCAAAGAAGCTTTAAAAATTTAGTGATCCATAGAAAGTTCCTCATGGAGTCCGAAGCGGTGGAACAATTGTTTCACCATATTCCTGTGACTCTGCCACTGGCAATTCTGCTACTCCCTATTACTAAGCTTCTTTCCTAGGGATCCTGGGGCTGGGAAATCTGATCAGTGTAATGCAGCCCAGCAGAATCTTTTACTGTGGCATTGGACGGTGGAGATGGGTGGGCCCAGATAATCCCTCTATCACGGTTTCATTAATAAAATAATAATAGCTAACAAGGATGAAGCATTATTCCATGCCAGGCACTTGGGCCAAGTGTTTCTTACCCATTATCTTATTTAATCTTCACAGCAACTCTGGTTGGTAGGCACCATTATTACCTCCCGCTTTAAAAAATAGATGAGGAAATGGGTTGAGAGAGCTTAGGTAACTGGTCCAGGGTTTCACAGTTCTTAAGTGGTAGAGGTGGGATACGTGGCCAGTGTACTTCATTGATCCACTGTATTTCACCCTGGAGAAGAATGTTAAGTTCTAGGCATCTGTCTGTGGTCTCCAGAGCACCTCAATGTGCCTTATCTCCTACAATCTTAACCTTAATCTTGACTGTCTCAAATTTTTCACTATAAAATCAGACAATGATAATTACATCCTGTTTACTTCACAAGACCATTGTGTGGACCAACTGAAATAATGTATGGAAGCACATTTGACTCCACGGTTAACATTAGTGTCAACGCACCACAGCTCTGTATACTGGTGGGACGGAAGGAGCTATGGGAGGTATGGAAGGCAAGACTCGTAAGTGGTATCAGAGCTGGAACTTGAGTCTAGAATTTCTGAATCTTGGTCTGGTTTTTGCCATCATGCATAACTTAGGGAATATAGAATTCTAGTGCTTTTGAAAAAACGTAGATTTAACATGTTGAGATTCATAGGATAAGAGTTCAACCCATCACTTGGGCTACCATGTAAATCTTTTTTTTTTTTTTTTTTTTTTTTTTTTTACCATGTAAATCTTAATAGGCCAAAGTACAACTTCAACAAGTTTCCAGGAGCGAAGGTGTTAAATCTGTTTTGTGGTTGCACGTGCATGCACATGTGTTGAATTGCATACACACATATGCACCTGCAGATACATGTGTACACATGAATGACATTCATTAGGATGGACGCTCTATGAGGGAAAGGACTTTGACTCGCCATCTAGAACAGTGCTTGTCACACAGCAGGTACTCAGTAAATAAGTGCTGAGAAAATAAATCACTAAATAATATTCAGAGACACTTTTTGTTTCACCTCAGCTTAATTATGTGGTAATTAAGGTAACTGTGCACCCTGGTTTGTCCATGATACCCATGATTTGAGTTCAATATCCTAGTGCCCGCGTTAATAGAGTGCCCTTTACTCTCAAATACGCTAGTTCACATGATCATTTATTTGGTCTCTCTACTTGTAATATATATACTGTTACTGCACATACTTTGGGTGGTAACTTCAGCTCTGTTGCCCAAAATCTGAGCTCTGCCACTTGCTCGCTGTGGAGTTTGAGTGAGTTAATAAACCTCTATAACCTCAATCATTTCATCTGTAAAATAGGCTAATGGTAGTAGCTTCCTCTATTAGGTTGTTGTGAGGGTACAGTTAATGCACTTAGAAAACTTGCCACCTTCGGATCTTAGAAATGTGGTTCATGCTTGGATAAGAACAGAGGTCTTGCTTCCTCCTCCAAAGCACAAAGCCATCGCACCAGGAAAGTCTGTTTTTTTCTAGTTATTCTGTAGCGAGTTGTTAGATCACCTGGATGGTTCTGTCACCTGCTATTGGGGTTATGCCTGGGTTTCTTTCTAGATCATATATAGTTCAGCTGTCAGTGCTGCATAAATTAAAAAAAAAATTATCTGCTTTTGTAAGTTAATTTGCAATGGGAAAGAAAGGCAGTGCACATGCTTTGTTTGGTCCCAGGGTTCTGTGTTGGAAATTAAAGAGTGAACAGCCAGGTGTAATAGGTGGGGGGCTGAAGAGAGGGCCCCCCACACAGGGCTCCTGGTCCGGTGAGACCTCTGTGAGCTCTCTTGTTGGCCCTTCTCCCAACACCCTCTGAGCTGCTAGGGATACTCAAGTGTCCCCAGGGCCCCCAGATATGTCAGTTCACACACAGGCAGGGGAAATGTGTTTCAGCGGATCATTTCCAAGTCCTTTGGTACGTTTTTTTTTTTTTTTTGTTTTTTGTTTTTTTTTTTTAAACTGTTTCTTTAGGAATCGAGGGGGAAAAGGATTTTAAAACAAAGTGCTGCCCCAGGTAATCATTACCATTTAAAAACCGTCAACTGGCCCTGCGTGTGAGCAGTATTCTAAGGCAGAATCACACACTGGCTGAGTGTCCATTTTCTCGAACGAAACACCAGGATGGTGTGGAAATTGTCACCGCTCCTTTCCATCTGGTTGAAATGTTGGGTCTTGAGGATTGACAAGAATGCACTGTTCATTTCCACCAGTCTTCTTAGGCAAATGGCATCATTCTTTGTGCATCCCCTGGTGACCTGTCTGGAAGGGGCTGAAAATGCTGCCTCTGGCCCAAGGAGCTCACATCTTTAAGAGAACTAGAAAGTATACGTATGCCTGTGTGAAGTAGCTCCTGCCCCGGTCTCCTGGGTCCTGGTGTGTGGGCTGCCTTCCTTCAGCACCTTTATCACTATCTGACATGTGTTTATTTATTCATTAGTCACCTGTGTGTGCTCACTGTCCCTCCCTTCTCAAGTAGAGGCTCTGGGGCTTGGGGCCTTGGGCCTTTTGTTTTTGTCTACTTCGGTGGAGCTTAGGAGGCATACAGTTAAAATAATGATGTCTCCATTCTCAGTACTGTTTTGTATTTTCAGCTGTTTTACATTTATAGCCTATTCTGATGCTCACAAGAGCCTTCATTTGGTTTTGCTTTACTGCTGACATTTATCATTCACTCACATGCTTACATTCTAAGCTCAGTGGGTGAATGCTAATGGTTTTGCTAAAGGGATTTGGTTGATAAGACTGCTAATTTATGTGTTTAATGACTTTACTCCCTGTGCGGTGATTTTTATTTTTTTGTCTCTTTTCATTTGGTCTTGATGTCTCAATTTTGTGTTTTGCTTTTTTTTTTTAAGATTTTATTTTTATTTATTAGAGAGAGAGAGAGCACGCACTTGTGCACAAGCAGAGGTGCAGAGGGAGAAGGAGAGAAGATCTGAAGCAGACTCCATGCTGCATGTAGAGACCAATGTGGGGCTCGATCTGATGACCCTGCCTGAGATCATGACCTGAGGCAGAACCAAGAGTGGGGTGCTTAACTGGCTGTGCTGCTCAGGCATGCCTCGATTTTGTGTTTTGAAGCCACTGAAACCAGGGGAGTTACTGCTATTACTGAATCTCTGAACAAACATGTATAATTGGCAGGACTCCAGTCTTTCATTTTTCCACTAAATATATTATAGTATTGATTAGTATTTTCCTAAAATGTAATGATTATGATGATGTTGGAACCATAGAATTCTTATGATCTGTACATCTTAAGAATTGAAATCCTCTTGGCCTTTGCAACAGCAAGCAAATGGAAAGACACATGGATGTGTAGAGACCACCGCGTTGGTCATCGGAAGCTGGAGAGGAGGCAAAGTGAACAGAAATATGATGATTCTGGAGGTTTAGAAAATAGTATAATTTACCAAATAGGGCAGTTTCTTAATTTAGCTCTAGCCGCTGGTGTGCGCCCAGCTCCCCTCCGTGTAAATAACTGGGGACTACAGCTAAGTGTTAGCAACCACTTAATTGAAAAATGAAATTAGGTAGCAATTACTGGCAATTGTGGGTTCCTCTGCTATACTTTGATCTATTTATTTTAAGCAAGTGGTAAATTTGTTTAGAAGTTGGGCTCTCAGAGGAATAAAAACCAAAAAGGATATAAAACTCCAACACAAGGTGGTTGAGTGGGTGGGGTAGGCTCCCTGGATAACCGTGTACAACTTAATGATCGGTGGGCAAACAACAAAACCAAAATTGGCTTAAATCATTTACTAGCACATGGCTGAAAGAATAGCAAATCTGGGGATTTAACATCTAGCCCGGGGCAATAGAAAAGAAATTGCTTTCAACTGTTGACCTGCAGGGAAAGTTTTGATTCTCGGGTAGAGTACACCAGAACCCTCATCGCCTCTCCTGGACCTCGGATCCTGGGGCCACCTCCCTGTCCTCCTTCCCGATCCGCAGAGGGTCTATTCAGGAATAGTTAGCAGAGCCTAACTCCTTGGATTTTGTCGTTCCCTCTAAATAATGCCTACACCCGGGAAAGTTTTCACCCTGGGAAGGATCTGTTTCAATCTAACCCTTCCTTGGCCAAACTCCTTCATCAAAGGGTGTTACTAAAATGGAAAAAAAAAAAAAAAAAAAGAGAAAAGTGTGGGCCCAGAGCCACAAGGGGGTGAAACTCAGTAAAGATGTTTAGAACATGAGGCCATCAAGTCTGCTTCAGAGCTGTAACATCTACACCTGCTGTCCTGACAGATTCAGAACGAGTTCTGCGATGACTTTATGTGTACTTCATGAGAAACATGAGTCGAGGACTTTTATAAATAAGAATTTGCAGTGTGTCCAAGGGATTCTCTCATCATTTTAACAGCATGGATCTTATTTCCCACCTGGCTACATGAGAAATTCCCCTGGTATCTGTGGATTACTTTACTTGGCATGGGGAGGCACATATTTCACACCCAGACATAAAATATACGAGAATACTTGGGACACTGTCCAGCATCATTGTTATTTCCTGGTGCAAGGGTTGCTGCCTTGGTGGGCGGTGAGGGTGCACCCAAGCCAGTTACAATTTCTGGGTTGTGTGGATGGGGCGGTATGTCTCTTCCATCTTGGTTGCATGACGCTCACAGAACATTCTGCAAAACTCAGAGGACATCATAATCTGAGCACGCTGATAGCAAGAACTGAACATCTTTGGAATCCATCCCCCTGGCCTATCCCACCTGTAGCTTCAAGAAGGAGACTGTGATGCATTAAAAGAAAGTAGTCGAAGATGGTCTCCTCCGGCAGATGATGATGTACATCATTGGTTTTGATCCTCTGAAAACCCGTTAGCGGTAAGCAATCTAATATAAAATTGGAAACCATGAATAACTCTAAATAAAAAGCAAGAGCGCAGCCCCGGTGGCGCAGTGGTTTAAGGCCACCTGCAGCTCAGGGCGTGATCCTGGAGACCCAGGATCGAGTCCCACGTTGGGCTCCCTGCATGGAGCCTGCTTCTCCCTCTGCCTATGTCTCTGCCTCTCTCTCTCTCTCTCTCTCTCTCTCTCTCTCTCTCTGTGTGTCTTAATAAATAAATAAAATCTTTAAAAAAAATTAAAGAAATATAATTTATAGAAAAACACAGTGTTTATTTTAATTTGTTCTTTCTTCACTGGCTTTCCTGTCTCTTTAAGCACAGTTTCTTATCTTGGAAAGGAAGAGCTTGATTTGCTTTTTGCAAGATCATTACACAAAGTAATTATGGTAGGTGTACTTTACATAGATGCTAGTTAGCTAACCTCTTGCACGACAGTCTCTCTTAAAATTCCTGGGAAAATAGTGCACCTTTTTTTGGTCACAAGAAGTACCCAAGGAGCAGCCAGGGCCTGTGATTGTCATGTCATGGAATTGATTATTTATAGAGATATTGGAGGACTGTGGATACGCTGTGAGGCACAATCCTGGGAGCCACATGCTCGCCACTGTGGCTCAGCATCTTTCCCAGCCAGGAGAGCTTCTTTCGGGAGTGGCCTGCCCAAAATTGACGTGGGCAGCAAAGCGTGGAGAGGCTCTGGGCCATTTGTTCACCCTCCAGGCCCCTGAGAGCCAAGGGATTCAGTGCCCCCTTCCTGCTCAGGGCATCATTCCTCCCAAACACCTCCATGTGTGGAATCAAAAAATTCTCTGTCCTTTGAAGGGAGAGCTTGCTGTTGTTTCAGTTCATGACTTCCCTTGGAATCCAGAGAGAGAGGGGGTCTCTACTTTTTTCTTCACCAGATTTCTGAGAGCAGCACCTCCAGTTGCATCTGCCTTTGGCCCCAGTAAATATATCTTTTGTGGGACATAAAAGTCTTAGCATTGGATACCGTGTCTTCCACAAGGTGTGGCAAACCAGGAGGACTCACAGATGGCTCTTGTGCATGTGTCTGCGTGTGTTACATGTGCCACCATATGCGCACAAACACAACTTTTAAGTCCATCGTGAGCCATCACAGGGTTGCCAATTAAAAACTGAATATGAACTCTCTGCTCATGGATGTTTGCATAGTCTACACAGCCAAAATACTTTTCCAGCCCTTTGGTTATGGGCTAAGGCTTTTGGCCCGACTTCTTGTAGAAAGGAAAATGTAATACTGAGAATTGATCTTATCTTGAAGATGGCCCAGGAATGCAAATAATGAGTGAGACTGAAGAAAGGGTTTAATACAAGTGGTAATGAGGCAAGGGCATGAGTCAATCCTGTGCCCAGCCCTGGCTCAGGGGTCAGATGAGGAGGCAGCTATCTTCAACAGAGAGGAAAGCCCACAGCCGGCAGTGCCCTCCAGAAATTCAGCTTCTGAGACTGAATGTGAACCAACTCTAAGTGTGCTGCATAGGCCCTGTCAGGATGTCCCATTAACAGAAACCAGCCCAGTAAGAACGGGGAGGTACCCCGAGGAGCTGAGCCCTACTCACTTGCTTCAGAGATGGGAAGCCAGTTCTATAAGCCACAGAATCATGGTGCTAAATTGTGTTCTCATTGCTTCAGTTCAAGATTTGAAGTCAGAAGTCTAAAAAGAATGGTGAAGAGAAAGAGAATGAAAGGTTTCCCGCTCTCATCTCCATTGCTGTCTTAGGAGCCTCTGAAGATTGGCTTTTGGACTTGCAGTCTAGTCAGGTAGCAGACAGTGTGGCCCTATGAGATGGGTGGAGGAGGATGCCAGGGGTGGGGGAAGCTGGCGGGCAAAGTGGAGAGCCAGCACTTGTCCTGACGACAGGAAGCGCCCGCCCAGCTCCACCCCATTGCCACCCTGCACAAATTGGGAGACAGAGGGCCCAGTCTGCTGATTTTTCAAGATAAACTAACCAGAGCATTTTAGGTGTGAAAATTCTCGGTTTCCAGAGGCTAGCTCAATATTCAAGAACATCAGCTGAGCAAAGAAAGTAGGTCTGTGGGCCACAATGGGCCCATGGTCCATTGTGTCACCTCTGGTCCAGACTTTTTCACGTTACTTGAAAAGTTGTTTCTACCCTTCATATTTGCTTATAAATGAGGGATCTCAGTCTATTGACTTACGCACTCAGGATGGGTTGGAACAGTCAAAATGAATACCATCCTCCAAATGTGATTGTATCACAAAAAGAGAAATAAGTAAAAGTGATGACGTCCTCTTACCATTGATAAAAACGGGGAGGCCCTTATGGAATCTCTAAGTTAAAGGTGTTCCCGTTTTACACCTTGAATGAACAGCACAGGTGTGGGAGGTCAGGCTGCTGGCACATCCCTCTCACGCTGCCTCTGACATTTAGTCGAGTCACACAGCAACCTCGTTATTTATGAAAGATAAATCCTGTGGATAAATCAGATGCTATCCTGACAATTGTTAAACAAGACAAGCGTTACTTCCCTTCACTAAAATGTCTGTTTTGTCAATTTAAATAAGAATATCTAGGGCAGCCCCGGTGGCGCCGCGGTTTAGCACCGCCTGCAGCCCCGGGTATGATCCTGGAGACCCGGGATCGAGTCCCACGTCAGGCTCCCTGCACGGAGCCTGCTTCTCCCTCTGCCTGTCTCTCTCTCTGTCTCTGTCTCTATGAATAAATAAATAAAATCTTAAAAAAAAATAAAAATAAAAAAAAAGAATATCTGGTCTTAGGGTCTCTGCAGATGACCAGGTCCCCTACCAGAGGTGCTTTCCTTTAAAAATGTGTCTGTGAAATAAAAATAAGTGAATTTAACCATTTCAAAGATAATAAAAGCAAATAACATCTTTTGCTGTTGTTCACTGAGCATCATTTCGAATCAACCCATAGGAGTAGTGCCGTAATAAACATATGTGCTGTGGTGGATTGGGATGTCACAGCAGCATGTTGTACCTCACTCAGGCATGTCCGTTCTTTGATACTTTGCTGCTAGCATTTTTGTAGGAATTAGTTATTTTACCCTTTGCATTGCAGAGAAGTCTGATTTTTTTTTTTTTGCTTTTTATTTTTGGACAGCCTGTGCTTTGCACATTTTGTGGTTCTCAGTCATTTCACCGTAAACTCGTTTGCTGCAAGCGTTTTGCCACATGTCTAATTGGCTGTAAGGCAATTTTGCCATAAAAGAGAAAATCATGAAAAATAACAGGAACATTCATTAAAGAGGACATAATGCAACGTGGAAAAATTAAAGTGCCATAAAGATATTTGCCATAAAAGCTAAAGCCATGAAAAATAAAACAGGGGCATTTAAAAGGACATAATTAAACATGAAAGAATTAATGATAAAGTTCATTATTAATGTCTTCCTTCATTTAGAGAGGTGTCAGTTTTCCAAATACTAGGATGAACATTTGCAACCGAGCCTTTGTATTGCGCTGTGAAAGGCTTCTATGCTGCTATTCATTCTTGACATATTGTCACATGTCAGTTCACAGACTTTCCAGAGTTCTATGGGGAATGTACAAGACATACTAATGCTGTAATGCATTTTCAACTGGGCTTTGTTATCATTGTAACTGAGGTGTTATTTTCTGGTGTAGTATGCAGTCCAGCTTTATCCTCTCTTATTTCCCATTTCCAGTAAGTTTTATCACCGTGTTCTCTGGCCAGTCCATACATTAGTTATCGTCCACTTTGTTAAGACCACCGTGTCTGCTCATCCCTGTATAGAACATTATGAGCTCTAGCCAAGAGTGAGATAATGTCAAAATGGGAACTTTGTCAATGGAGAAAAACCAAAGTGTCAATCAGTTCTTCTGTCTTTTACAGCAGAATTGCCTTATGGTCAATTAGTTAGCAACAAAAATGTCTGCAAGTGAAAATGCTTGTGGCAAGGATGTCTGCGGTGAAAATACCAGACGCACGTTTTACATCACCACTCTGAGAGTGGCCTTTCAAGGCCCCATTCAGAGACTGTGGGTCAGCTGATCAGTTGGTTATTTTGGGTTATGTGCCCGGTGGCAGTGCCTATCAGCAGAAATCAGTTTTAGCTACATCTTTTCATACCTGTTTGCTTAGCAGTGTTTGTGCAGCTATATCAATATTTCCTTTTGTTGTGCCATAATTATTTCATAAGAATGAGTAGCAAAGTGAGACACAAAAGTGAAAATTTGTTTTCTATCATGGGAAAATACACATAACATAAAATTTACCATATTCACCCTAACGAGTACAATTCAGTGGCAGTAAGTCCGTTCACAGTGTTGTACAATCATCACCCCTCCTATCGCCAGAACTTTTCCATCTTCCCAGAAAGAAACTCTGCCCATGAAGCAATAACTCCTCCGTCCTCCATCCTCCCAACCCCTGGGAACCTCTATACTACCCTTCTTCTCTGTGAATCTGACATCTCTAGATACTTCATGGAAGTGGGATCATACAGTAATTGTTCTTCTGTGTTTTCTGGGAGTGAAGATTTTTTTTTTTTTATAAGAAACACTTTGAATGTGTGTTTTTTTCATTTTTTAATTTATTTATGATAGTCACACAGAGAGAGAGAGAGAGAGGCAGAGACATAGGTAGAGGGAGAAGCAGGCTCCATGCACGGGGAGCCCGATGTGGGATTCGATCCCAGTCTCCAGGATCGCACCCCGGGCCAAAGGCAGGCGCCAAACTGCTGCACCACCCAGGGATCCCAGGAGTGAAGATTTTTAAGGAGGAACAGCAGAGCTCTTACGACATTAGGGAAATTGAGGCGAAGGTAGAAATCACCATCAGTGATGAAAGCATAAACCTTTAGGGTAATCAGATACAAACCAGTTGGCGGGGCATCCCATGATAAATAAAATAGCAAAACTGCAGATTAGAGAAAATGATAGGAACATTGGAACTGAGAATGTGAGTGGAGACTGTGATAAAAGGTGAGGCCCACAATCCTTGCTGTCAGGTGCTTGACGCCCCCAGCCACGGCATGCACATGTGGTGCATTTTTGTGCTGTGTCTGTCCACAGGCATGGACTAAAACCCCTCAAGGAGAAGAGCCAGACCAACGGGAAGGTAAAGAGCTTTTCTCTCTATTGCCATTTCTGTCCACCTGCCTCGAAGTAGGCAGTGGGAGTGCAGAATTGAGAAGAACTTGCCACCACTCTGAGAACGTGTCCTAGTGGGTGAAGCAGACCATCAAGTGGATCTGTGCACCCTGCTGCAGTAGGTAGTCTGCTAACGGCCTCTGCACAATGTGACTGAGGACACAGAGGCCCATGAATCACTCTCTGTCCTCTCAAAACGTTTTATAAACGTCTTCGTGGAGAGTATACCTGTCCTTCACATCATTGCCCGTACTGGGTATTACTACTTCCCAGTACCTTGAGGTAAATCCAAACTATGGATTACAAGGCCTAGGGCACGTTACTCTCACCCTCTCTTGGATTTCTCGCAGCGCCTCTTATGGGCCACACTTGGTGCCCACCCTAGTGAGCTTTGCACCTGCTGTTCCCTGTGCTTGGAAGCCCCTTCCACGTCTCTGGGCCTTGCCAGTTCCTCCCCCTCATTTCCTTAAGGAGCCCCTCTCCAGTGGGGCAGACAAGATTAAATTGAGACCTTGCAGTGGTTCCACGGTGACTTGCATTCCCTTTTCATAACAAGCATGACATTTGTAACAACTTTGACGTCCTTTGTCCCTGTAGATGGTAGACTCCGTGGACACAAAGCCATCTCTATTTTGCTGTGTCTCTGGTGCCTTGTACACTTCATAATGGTGAGTGCTTGGAAATGCTTGTGGGTCAATAAAAGAATAAGTGATCATGTAACTTATTGATCAGTTTTTAGAAAGGATGAAGATTTTCTTTGCAATGATTTTTCCATCATATACATGGTTTCCATTCTAATGATTTACAAGCTGTTCAGTCATTTCTTTTTTTTTTAAATATTTTTTATTTATTTATGATAGTCATAGTCACAGAGAGAGAGAGAGAGAGGCAGAGACACAGGCAGAAGGAGAAGCAGGCTCCATGCACCGGGAGCCCGACGTGGGATTCGATCCCGGGTCTCCAGGATCGCGCCCTGGGCAAAGGCAGGCGCCAAACCGCTGCGCCACCCAGGGATCCCTGTTCAGTCATTTCTCCAACATATATGTCTCGAGCACCAACTTGGGGTTGTAAAAGTCAGCAGGCCACCTTTCTGCCATCTAGGTATTTTTTTGCAGTAGTTACAACTTGGCATTTGGAATCAGGATTTTGTAGATGATCTTTTATCAATTTCAGAAAGTTCCTTCTATTAGTAGTTTGCAGAGGGTCTGTATCATGAACGGACGTTGAATTTTTGCTAAACACTTTTTCCGCATCAATCACATAACTTTTCCTCTTTATTCTCTTGATCTGATGGGTTACATTGGTTGGTTTCTGAATACTGAGCCCCATTTGCATCCCTGAAATAAACCTCACTTGGTCACAATGTGTAAGTCTTTTTTATATATTGCTGAATTTTTTGCTAAGGATTTTTGCATTTATGCCACAATCCTGCACCCAGTTCCAGCATCACCAAGCAATTCTTGGACACCACGTAGGTTCCCCTACAACTCAGTTCTGCCACCATCTACCAAGAGGTAGTGTCAGATCCCCCAGGTTAAGGGCTCAGTCCCACAAGACTGCCCTCTTATCAAACAAAGCTCTGCACTGGGAAAGGCATTGAAGAACAAATATGTATTTCTTATTATAAATTATCATATCATAATGCTCATAAAGGACATTTATCTGCTGCTTTATTTTTTGTACTCTTTGTTTGATTTTGATATCAGGGTAATACTAGTTTCATAAAATCAACTAGGAAATGTTCCCGCCACTTCTGTCTTTTGGAAGAGATTATATAGAATGGTATTATTATTTTGTAGAATTCACTAGTAAAACCATCTATGCCTAAAGATCTGTTTTTTTTTTTTTTTAATTTATGATAGTCACAGAGAGAGAGAGAGAGAGGCAAAGACACAGGCAGAGGGAGAAGCAGGCTCCATGCACCGGGAGCCCGACGTGGGATTCGATCCTGGGTCTCCAGGATCGCGCCCTGGGCCAAAGGCAGGCGCCAAACCGCTGCACCACCCAGGGATCCCAGATCTGGGGTTTTTTTAGGAGTTGTAGATTACAAATTTAGCCTTTTTTTTTTTTTTTTTGCTAGTTACAAGGCTGTTAAATTAGCCCCTTCATGTTGGGTAAATTGTGGCTGTTTGTGTTTTTGAAGGACTCAGTCAGTTTCATCAAAGATGTCAGATGTGTTTATAAAGTTGTTCATATCCTCCTTTTGATGTCATCAAGGTCTGTAGTGACTGGTTTCTTTCACTTAGCACAATGTTTTCAAGGTTTATCTATGTTATATCATGTATCAATAGGTCGTAACATTTTATGACCAAATAATATTCCATCTTTTGCCATGTTTTGTTTATCCATTAATCAGTTGATGGGCATTTGGATTGTTTTCGTCTTTTGGCTATTATGAACAATGCTGCTATGAACGTTCCTATATATGTTTTTATGTGGACACGTTTTCGTTTCCTTGGGATATGTACCTGAGAATGAAATTTCCTGGCCAAAGAAGTCTGTGTTTAACTTTTTGAGGCACTTCCAGACTGTTTTCCAATATGGCTGTATAGTTTACATCCTAACAGCAGTGGATGAGGACTCCTGTTTTTCCACATTCTCATTAATATTTGTGATTACCTGTCTTTTTGATTATAGCCATCCTAATGTGTGTGAAGACCTTTAGGTTATTTAGAAGAGTGTTGTTGAGTGCCTACATTGAGATTTTCCTGTTTTTTTTTTTTTTTTTTTTGTATGTGTTACTGATTTCTATTGACTCTATTGTGATGAGAGAATATATTCTCTATGATTTCAGTTCTTTTTAAGTTTATTGAGGTTTGTTTTTGTGGCCCAGGATATGTTCTATCTCAATATATGTTCTGTGGATTCTTAAATGTGGATTCTGCTGTTGTTGGTTAGAGTCCTCTATAGAATTGATGGTCTAGTTATTCCATCAATTAATTGAGAGTGGGGTATCGAAGTCATGTATTTGTCTATTTCTCCTTTTAATTCCATCACTTTCTGTTTCATGTATTTGTAGTTTTGTTGTTTGGTGCATATGCATTTAGGCCTGCCATGTCTTGATGAATTGACCCTTTTACCATTATGTAATGGCCTTTCCTCTCTCTGGTAATTTTCTTTGCATCAAAGCTTATTCCTACTTTCTTTTGATTAATATTTAATGATAAAACTTCATCTGTTATTTTATTTTCAACCCAGCCCATATCCCTGTATTTGAAGGGAGCTTTTTGTAGACAGCATATAGTTGGGTGATACTTTTTCATCTATTCTACTAACAGCTGTCTTTAATTGATGCATTTGAACCATTTATATTTTACACACACACACACACACACACATATATATATATATATATATGTAGGAATGTTTACATATATACATATATATGTGTGTGTGTGTGTTTAAATCTGTGACTTTATTTTTACTTCTCTGTTTTCTTTTCCTGCCTTCCTGTGGGTTAGGAACATTTTTTAGAATTTTGCTATACTGTGAAATTCTAGTGGGTTATTTGAACATTCTTTAGAATTTCACTATACTGTGAGTTCTAAATCTGTGACTTTATTTTTTTTCTGTTTTTCATTTCTCTGTTTTCTTTTCCTGCCTTCCTTTGGGTTATCTGAACATTTTTTAGAACTCCACTTTTATTTATGTATAGTGTTTTTGGGGAGTGCCTCTTTGTGTAACCTCTTTAGTGGTTCCTCTAGGAGATATATATATATCTTTTACTGGTGTAGTCACTTACCAGTTTGAGTGAAGTGTAGACCTTACCTCCTATTACATCTTTTTATTTGCCCCAACTTGTCATATAGTCAGCTTAAACCTTTTCTCTGTATACATTGAGAACCACATCAAGCAGTGTTCCAATTTTGGCTTCCGTGGTCAAACTTAATTTAGAAGATTTAAGAGGAGAAGAAAAATGCATAGAATTTGCCCATATTTTTATTCCATGTGTTTTTCTTCCTTCCTGATGTTCTAAGATTCCATATTTTATTTTTGAGAATTTTTGTTAATCATTATCTTAAGGCAGGTCTGCTGGCAACAAATTTTCTTAGTTTTCCTTTGGCTGATAAGGTTTGGATTTTCCCTTTATTCCTAAAGGATATTTTCACTGGATATACAATTCTGGGTTGGCAGTTCTTTTTTTTTTTTTTTCTCTCTCCTGCACATGAATAATGTGTTACTTCCTTATAATCTCCGTATATCTGACAAGAAATCTGATGTTCTATTTTCCCTCCTGTAGGTGTCATTTCTCTTTGGCTTTATCATGATTTTTTTTCTTTTTTTATATTTTCAAAAGTTTGTGGGATGAATTGATGTAGGTTTCTTTGGATTGATGATATTTGGGGCTCACTCAACTTCTTGATTCTGTAAGTTTATGTCTCCTGCCAGATTTGGGGAGTTCTTTGTCCTTATTTCTTTGAGTACTTTGTAGCCCTTCCCTGTTTCTTTACCCTCCCTGGGACTCTGATGACAGGAATCTTAGATCTTTTGCTGTATATCCATAGGTCCCTCAGGCTTTAAGTCTGTTTTCTCTCTATTGTTCAGATTGAGTAATTTCTATCATTCTATCTTCAGGTTGACAAATTCCTTCCTGTCTACCACATTCCGCTCTTGAGCCCACATAATTAAATTTTTTATTTCAATCATATTTTTCAGTTCTAAAATTTCCATAAGGTTTTTTCTATCTTCTGTTTCTTTGGTCAGGCTTCCTATTTTTTTTTCATTTGTTTCAAGTATATTTGTAATTGTTCATGAAACATTTTTATCATGGCAGCATTCAAATTTTTGGTCAGCTAAATCTCACATCTCAGTCATCATGATAGTGATATCTATTAATTTTCTTTTTTCATTCAGTTTGACAATCTTCTTGATCACTGGTAGAATGAGTTATCTTCTATTGGAACATGAACATTTGGGGTATTAGTTATGAGACGCTGAATATTATTTTTACTTTCAGTTTTAGATGATTTCTTATGATATTAAGTGGGAGAGGGAGGTGCCATATCATTACTGCCAGTTGGGAGTAGATTTTCAGGTTCCCCCTTTGCTTGCATGAACTACCTGTGGGGAACGGACTGCTCCTCTTTACTATATGAGGGCTGACAATTCTGTATTCTTACTAGCTCTCTCCTGATACCTCTTTGGCTGATTGGGGTCAGGAATACCTAATTGCTTTCCTCTGGTGATCTCACTGACACTATAGTGGAGTGGTGGCTTTGTTTCCGTTGGGTGTAAGTGCAAATCCTGACTCCACTTGGCCTCTTTTGACCCACATTAGTGAAGAGGATGTGGGATGCCTCATTATTGCAGGTGGTGGAAGCCTAGATCCTCCACATCGTCTTTATTGGCACCATGGAAGGGAGTTACCACCCAGTGGTGACCTCCCTACTTTTTCTTTTCTAACAATACCCCTATAGGGAAGTTGAGGTTTTCCTTATAGTCTAGTGGTCATAGAATCTAGATTTCCTACTCATATTTGGCCTAGACTGGGACCACAGTTTCTTTTTTTTGGTGTTCACGAGTAGAGAAGCTATTACCCAAAAGTTTTCTGTTTTTCCCTGCTGTTTCTTTCCTGGTCCATAGTATAGACAGAGTAGGCTTTTGTTGGGACTTTTGTTTGTGATCACTGGCATTTTCAGCCTCATGGCTTCTTCAGGTCTGAAATATGAGAGGCAAGAAGAAAACCCAAGAAACTCACAGCTATGTTGTTCTTCAGATCTCAAGGTCCCTAGCTGGTTTTCCTTCTGTCCACTTTTCAGAATCTCCTTACATTGGTTTTGTATATAATGTCTAGGGATTTTATCTTTCTTTACTTAGTAGGAGGAATAGAGGAAAATGCATACTCCATCTTTCTAGAAGCTGAAGTTGCTTCTTTTCCTTTAATCTTCTTACCTGTCCCCCCCTCCAATCTTTAAAAGGTGAATAATTCAGGCATACCTAAGTTCTGTCCTAATATTCTTTACTTTTGGGTCACTGATTGTAATATATCCCTGCTTTATAAGAGAGATGATTGCAGCATGGGGTTTCCTTGTGTGTTTTATAGATTCTTCTTTCTTTCCTTTAATGCTAAATTCTTCAGTCTATATGGAATTTCCCCAAACTCTTGGATTCATCTTTGATTCATCTGTCTCACCGAGAGGTTTTTCTCCCTAAACTTATAGAGAACTTTTGGCCACCAGATGTGTGGGTTTTTCTACACCGAGCAATTCTCCAGTTCTCTGAGGACACCAACTGGGTGTACTATAATTCAGTTCGGTTCTGACGTTATCTGTGGAGTTAGTGTCAGAGCCCACTAGTTAAAGGCTCACAAGGTTGTTCCCATTTCAGATGCCAGTTGTAAGTCCCTGGACTTCTTACTGACCAGCAATAAATCAAAGAGTTGCCTCATTAGAACCAAAGACACTTCTATGACCCAGGAAATTCCAAGGGATTTAAGAGCTCTGTGTCAAGAACTGTGATTAAAGGCCAAATAATAGAAAGATGCTCCTAGCTCCTCTATCACTTAGGAAATTACAAAGCTTTTAGGAGCTTGAGATGAAGGCCCGGAGCTTGGGATGAAGATATATATATATATATATATATATATATATATATATATATATATATATATATATATATATATATATTTTGTTTTACCACAGGCCTCATCCAGGCCAGCAACACATTGTGTTGGAGAAACTGTCAAAATATATTCCATATCTGACCTCCTCTCATATACACCACCACTTTAATGAGAACCATCATCTCCTTCCTGGGTTACTGATAGACTGGTATTCCTGCTTTCATTCTTCAATAGCAACTAGAATGACCCTATAGAATTATGAATCTGATCATGATGTTGCTCTGCTCAGAAGCTTCCACTAGCTACCACTGTACTAAAAAAAAAAAAATCTAAAGTCTTTCCTATGACCACATGCTGCATGTGCTTTACTATTTTGCTGCCTTTCCATTTAATTTCTTACCATGTGGTCTCTACTTTGCATGCTCCAGCCACATTGGCTTCCTTGGTGAGGGTGCTCCCAATTCAGGGCCCTTGTTCTTTCACCATGTTTCACATACTCCATTCGTACAGGGTTTTGTTCAGATGTTACCCATCAGAGAGGCTTTCTTTGATCGGGCTGATAGCAAGTACCACCTTGTCCTGGCATTTTGGGTGCCTTCACCCTTCTCTGTCTTTCTTTGTAGGGCTCATCACTACTTGTCACTATGAATTTACTGGTTGATTTATTCATTAAACTGCAGCCTTCCAGGGCAGGGGCTTTCTTTCATTCACTGCTGTATTCCTTTTTTTTAAGATTTTTTTTAAAATTATTTCTTTGACAGAGAGAGAGAACACAAGCAGGGGCAGCAGCAGGCAGAGGGAGAGGGGGAAGCAGACTCCCCGCTGAGCAGGGAGCCTGATGCAGGGCTTAATACCAGAACCTGCGTGGAAGGCAGATGCTTAACCGACTGAGCCACCTTGGGCCCCCTCACTGCTGCATTCCTAATGCCTGATATGATACCTGGCACATAGTAGAGTTCCAGCATAATGTATAATGAATGAGAAATTTGATTGGATGACACTGATCCTTTGTATTGCTTCTGAATTTTCCCTATCATACATCATTTTGCTATAGCAGTTCCCTGTTAAAATATAAGTGTTATTTTTCATTACTATGTAATTGTGCTGAGCCTCCTCTCAGACTTCCCTTTCTAAGATTATGTATAGATAGATCCCTTTGGAGTTTGGGCTCTTCTTAGCCTTTTTAGTCACATATTTGCATCAACATCTTACTTATTTTCACTGATGGCTAATCAAATCCATCTGGTGTAAAACTTTCATTTGGCAGCTTTCATCACCTCATTTCCAAATTCCAGTCTCTAGTCTCTTGGGGTGGGGGTGGGCTTGTCCCCCTTCACTCCATGTATGGAAGACAAGGATGGTTCAGAGACACCTTCATTAGTTCCCCCTTGCCCAAAGAACAGAGGCAGGTCTTCAGAGATTAGCCCTCCAGGCCTTCTATGGTGTGGCCACTCCCTGTTTGATTGGTTCATCTCTTCCTTGCTGTACACACTTTGTAGCCAGGTCGTTGTGCCACGCCTTCCTCATGGTGCCTAGGCTTTCCTCGTGCCTGCCTTGTGCCTCATTCCCCCTGAAACCTAAATATTCACGGCCAGTTATCTCAGTGCCACCTCCCTGAATCTCCTCATCTGTAATTGCCTTCCCTTCCCTACTCCTCTGGTACTTACTACATCTCTTCCTTCCTATCATGTATGATAATTACTTGTGTTCCTATCTTATCTTCTGTACCAAATACAAGTTTATGGACGATATAGCCCACCTGGGATCCAATACTGGCTCCCTCAGATCCTTGTGCAGAGAAGGGATTCAACAGTCTGATGAAGGGTATAAGTCTTTGTTCCTTTTCAGAATTCTTCACGGACAGACTGTATTCATTTTGTTTTTCTTTTCTTTGCAAGTAGTCATGTCATTTGGAAAAATTAAATGTCATCTAAGTTCTGCTTTGGAATAATTCCAACAGATTTTTAATGTTTTTGTTATATTTTCATCTTTTTCCCAATTATTTTATTATGATAAGTTCTTTGCAACCTCATAAGGGGACCATTTTTAAAACCCCTACAGAGATATTGCAGATATTGCAGACCACTACAATAAAGCGACTATTTCAATAAAGCAAGTCAGATGAATTTTTTGGTGTCCTGGTGCATATAAAAGTTATATTTATACCATATTGTAGTCTACTACTAAATGTTCGATAGCATTATATGTAAAATAATAATACTTTAATTTAAGAATATCTTTTTTTAAAAATTATTATTTACTTAAGAGAGACACACAGAGAGTCAGAGACATAGGCAGAGGGAGAAACAGGCTCCATGCAGGGAGCCCGATGTGGGACTTGATCCCTGAACTCCAGGATCATGCCCTGAAGCCGAAGGCAGACACCCAACTGCTGAGCCACCCAGGCGTCTCCCCCTACCTTTTTTTTTTTATAATTAAAAAGTATCTTATTGCTAAAAAATGTTCACCATCATCTGAGCTTCGAGCAAGTTACAATCACTGATCATAGATCACCATAACAAATATAATAATATTATAAAAGTTTTAAATATCAAGAGAATTAGCAAAATGTGCTATAGAGACATGAAGTGAGTAAATGCTGTTGGAGAAATAATATTTCTGAAAAGTTTGAAATATCGGAGGAATTAGCAAAATGTGCTACAGAGACATGAAGTGAGCAAATGCTGTTGGAGAAATGGTGCCAACTGACTTGCTCAAGGACACAGAACTGCCACAAACCTTCAACTTATAAAGAATGCAGTATCTGCACAACACAAGAAGGCAAAGTACAGTAAGACAAGGTTTGGCGTCGTATTCATAGTTGCACTATTTTTTAGTGGGGAGAAATTAAATGTATCTTTTAGCTCTAGCATATGACTAAATATTGTAAGAATGTGTTACTGGGTTACTGACATGAATCAGTTAATTCTTTTTGTCTTTATGTATTTATTTATTTCCATATTTTTATTGTTTATTTACTCAGTTTGATTCTATTTTTATTTATTTATTTTTAAAATATTTTATTTATTTATTTGAGAGTGAGAGAGAGAGTGAGAAAGAGAGAGTGCGCATCAGCAGGGGAGGGGCAGAGGGAGAAGCAGACTCCCTCCTGAGCAGGGAGCCTGATGTGGGGCTCAATCCTGATATTCCAGGATGAGGACCTGAGCTGAAGGCAGATGCTTACCTGACTGAGCCACCCAGGCGACTTTGGATTTATTTTTAGGACTGAATTCCGTCACTCAGTCTTTGTCTACTTAGTATTATCATGCAATGATGGCAGCTTGTTGCTGTAGCAGATCAAAATGATGTTTCTCACTATTTCCTGTTTCTCCTTATCTATTGCTTATTGCAATTCTGTTTTTTAAAAATGTGTATTTGAAAAAAATAAAAATAAAAATATGTATTTGGTTGCTATACACAGGGGAATAGATGAACCAACCCAGCATTTTTACCATTGAGTGCACTTGCTTATTTCTCTTAATACTTAAAAACAAGTTCAATGTACCCTGTAAATATTTACCTCCTCCCCCCTAACCGCCCCCCCCCCCCCCGCCAAAGAGGCATGACTTATTTTAGAATATTCTTTGTTAAATCCAGTGTTTCCCAGGGTTGCTTCAAGAAGGAGCAGCCCGGGAAGCTAGTTCTGAATCACACTGCTTCTGCTGACTTTGTTTCCAAGGGTACTTGTCCCCAACTCAACATGAGCTTGGAAAATATTTGTAGATCGAATAAATGTCATTATTTATTCTGTAGGCTCTCGTAAAATATGGAACATTAATTGGATAATTTGTGTTTGCACCTGGAGGATGTGCTTCCTCTCCTGAGGGCTTTGTCCCTGCTCACCTCTGCTAGGTTCCCCCTTTCTCTTCTGGCTGTGTCTCTTGGTAATTAGAAGTGTATATCATTTTTGAGACTTATTTTGTATAGCTTTTTTTTGTTATTGTTGTTGATGGTGGTGGTTCTCAGGGATTCAGATTTTTACATTGTTGCTCTTTTGTTTATCCTGCTATCTTGAAGCTTCCTGTCCTCTCTTCCCAGCATTTGACAAATAGATTATTTCAAGTATGATGAGAAAACAGTGAATCAATGGCTTTGTACTTAGCTATCCATAGATCTTTAGCTTTTAAGCTCAATTCGTTTCAATGTTTGTGTGCAAAAGAAATGAAAATAGCTTCATTCTAAGAGAGGATTGTCTTAACTGTATGTTTTATATGAGAGTCCAATCCTATTCCCCTTCCCACTTGGTATTTCTATAGCAATTAAAGTAAAATTTTAAAGTACCCATCCTCATGGACTTTTGTGTATGAATAATAAAGGGCAAATGACATGAGTACAATGCTCCAGATACTACAAAGTAGAAGTTAGCAAAAAGTACAAAGAACAAACTAAAACACGGGGAAGAAAACCACAGCCTAGGAGCTAAGCATGGCCCCCACCCTGGTTTTGTATGGCCTGTTAGATTTTTAAACTGTTAAACAAAATCAAAAGAAGAATGCTATTCTGTGACATGAAAACTAGTAGGAAATTCTAGTTTCCATGTCCCCAAGTAACGATTCATTAGAACACAGCCACATTCATACACTTAGGTATTATTTCCGGCTCCTTTTGTACTACAACTGCAGAGTAAAATATGGCCTGCAAGCTGGAAATATTTACTATCTGCTTTTTATAGAGAAAAGTTAGATGACCTCTGGACTGAGCAGTAGATTATACTTGTGGTAGCTCATGTTCAGCCTTGTAAAAACCATCAAAAACTTCATCCCCCCCCCCCTTAAGTGGTCTATTTCTCCATAACATTTGTTGAGATAATGACTCTGGAGAGACAGAGGAGCCTGAGTGGCTCAGTGGTTGAGCATCTACCTTAGGCTCTGGTCATGATCTCGGGGTCCTGGGATAGAGCCCCACATTGGGCTTCCTGCAGGGAGCCTACTTCTCCCTCTGCCTGTGTCTCTGCCTCTCTGTGTGTGTCTCTCATGAATAAATAAATAAAATCTTTTTTTTTTTTTTTAATTTTATTTATTTATGATAGTCACAGAGAGAGACAGAGAGAGAGAGGCAGAGACATAGGCAGAGGGAGAAGCAGCTCCATGCAGGGAGCCTGACATGGGATTCGATCCCGGGTCTCCAGGATCGTGCCCTGGGCCAAAGGCAGGCACTAAACCGCTGCGCCACCCAGGGATCCCTAAATAAAATCTTTTTAAAAAAAATGACTCTGAAGAGCAAATTCGATTCAAGTTGACTTACCCTCTGAGTAGTTGGGAGTGGGAGAGCTGTAAATGAATGCACATTTGCAAATAATGGATTTACTTGTGTTATTCTGTGAGCAATGAATTTGAAGAAGACTTTTGGTTAATTATTTTGCTGGTACGTTGGACTCCTGTCATTTATAAGCCATACACACTTACACACAAAACCTTCCATGGTCGCAGAGAGTGTTAGAAGATTCAGCGTCTCTGCTTTTACGTTCACCAAAAAGCACGGAGCTAAGGTCTCTGGTGACCACCTTTATTTAATCCTTCCTTGCTCCTGGAAGGGCTGGGCAGATTCAGTGACTAGCAGTTTCAGGCCAGGGTGACCTAGCATTCACGAAGGAAAGGAGAACAGTGGTTTTGAAATGTAAGCATAGGGTCTTTTAAACAACCGTTGTTGGTTTGTCGCTGCTCTTCCCTGATATTTGCTGCAGCCAGATGTCCCCTCCTGCTCCCCCGGTCTCCTGTCCCGGTGGCGCTTCTGTCTGAGGGCATCCTGCACGTCTGCCGCTGCCTTGCCCTGGGGTCCGCCGTCGCGGGTCCTGGACAGGGTCCGGCGCAGCGCTGGAGCGTGGCAGGCCTGGTCCTGCAAGATGCACACACGCAGCCTCCGTTTCCTCCTCTCTTCCGCCGGCCGTGGTCCCCACGCTCCCTCCTTAGGAATGAGGGCCTCCTCTCAGCACAGTGCCAGGAGGCCAGGAGGTGGCACCCGCGTGGGAGAGAGCCCTGGGACCCGGGCCGGAGGGGGAGGAGAGCGAGAGGCCGAGAGGCCGGCGCACGAGTGGGGAGCCGCCAGGGCGCAAGAGGCGCTGCTCGCTCTCCAGTCCATCTGCGGACGATCCCATTCCTTGCTTTTGTGCATTTTTCTAGAACTGTTTCCTCTTGCATCTTCATGTCGGACAGGGGGAGGAAACCAAAACGGGGGGGGCGGGGGGCTTTGTGACGTCACAGGCGCAGTGGTGACTCCTCATTGTTACAATCCTTGTCATGGCCGGCGGGTTTGTCCCCATTTTGCAGGTGAGCAACCCGGGCCCGGGCCTGGGTGTCACCTCTCCTCGGCAGCACAGAGTGTGGGCGACTGGATCGGAGGCCACGTGGCACCCATTAAGGCCCGGGCACACGGCACCTTTGGGTTGGGCCTTCGTGTCCTGCATTCCAGAAAGGAGCTCATTTCCCTTAGACTCCAGGGGGCCGTTCAGCCGTTCAGGGCAGGCACATCCTTATCACACAGGGAACGTTGCAGGTAGAAGCTGGACTCAGCGCGAGGAGGGGTTACAAAGGTGGGGTCGTCAGGGGACCCCCTTAGAGTCTCTGTTCGGCACAGAGGTCAGCAGGGCAGAGGTCACGGGGGCAGAGCGGCCCAACCAGCTGAGTACATTCATCCCCCAGCAATGACCGGGGCCTCCTGTGACCTGGATAAGAAAACCATCAGTCCTAGTGAACCAAACTGTTCACTTTATTATTTAGAAATCCTTCAGAGCTCTTGAGTTCATGACGATTCCTTTTATGCTCTTTTTCACAGGCTGTTCCATGCCATGTCTTTAGTGCGGTTGGTCGGCTCTAAAGGGTTTACTTAGTAAACTCCCTGTGATCCTGAGTTTCTAAGGACACATTCTGACGTTTTAACATCACGTTCCTGTAGGTCAGATAACTTCCACAGGCTGCTTTCATCCTAAAGCATGCGAGGTGCCCTCAGGACAGGCTGCTGTGTCGGTATGGACTGTCCCCCCGAAGCCTTATCAGGGGGCCTTCGTGGGTGAACCTGCTTCCCTGTCAGCCCGTGTGCCATCTCCCCCTGCTGCCCACCTCCCCCCGACACAGTTGTTGCATCACAGCCACACTGGGCTCCCCCATGAATTAGGAGATGGATAGTTTCCTCCAATTGCTCACTTCCTGGGAGGCTCTTTGTGCCTTCTCTGTGTATTTAATGTCTGTCTGTCCTTTCAGGAAGCACCACCAGAGACTGCCTCCTCCATGATGTCCTAGCTGATTTCCTCCCTCCCTCCTCCCCTAGCACTAGTGTGGGGTCTCCTCACAGCGGGTCTTAAACACATCTATTCCATGGTCTTGACTAGAAGCTCTGAGCCTGGAGGTCATGGTGGTTTACATCTCTCAAGTCGTAATTGGCTGAAGTGTCTTCAAAGCATTGATTGGGTTGTCCCTGAAGGAGCAGACCTCTGAAAAATTAAACATACTTAGCATTCCAAGTGAAGTAGTCTGAAATTTTTAAACATTTAAAAAAGACTTCTTTATTTATTTGAGAGAGAGAGAGCGTGCATCACGCATGCATGTACATGCAAGCACATGCAATGAGGGGGCAGACAGAGGAGCAGAGAGAGAATTCCAAGCAGATTCCCTGTTGAGGAAGGAGCCTGATGCAGGGCTCAATCTCATGACCCTGAGATCATGATCTGAGCCAAAATCAAGAGTTGGAAGCTTAACCCCTGGAGCCACCTAGGCGGCCCTGAAATTTAAAAAAAGAAATTTTTTTAAAAAAAGATTTTCATTTATTTATTCATGAGACACACAGAGAGAGGCAGAGACACAGGCAGAGGGAGAAGCAGGCTCCTGGCAGAGAGCCTGATGCTGAGGGACTTGATCCCAGGACCCTGGGATCATGATCTGAGCCAAAGGCAGATGCTCAACCACTGAGCCACCCAGGTGCCCCTGAAATTAAAAATATTAAATACATTGCAAACTCTTCTCAGTACCAGAGGGGGCAGTGGTAACCTGAAAGCTGGTGTGTGATCCGGCCACCTTGACAAGACCCTGTATCTCTTTGAGCCTCAGTTTCCACTTAAATATATCTGAAAAGGTGAAAATAACTGCCTTGCCTCCTCTTAAAGTTTTTGTGAGGATGAAATGAGATGTCACCTTTGAAAATGTGTTAGAAATCACAAAACTGCTTCAAATATAAAATCACACGGTTGTATTTAAGAACACTTCACTGGAATTTAGACGACAGCCGTGCTGTGGAAGTACTATGCACCTCTGTCATTCAACTTCTGATGTAAAGTTGCACTTATGCCTACCCCGTACATCATGAATAGTCTTAAGGAGATCATCTGACTTTTGCATCATACTCTGCAAAGCCAGTCTGTAGCCGATTATGCTCACCTGGGAGGTTTTGAGATAGAATCTATCAGTTCTGGCAAAGAGAACCAATTTACTTTCACCCTATGTCTTGCACAACCCAAATGTTTTTTCTTTATCTTTTTTCCTTTACAGGCTTCCATCTGTATCACAAGTTGCCCACGATAGTGCCGGAGAGCTGCCTTCTTATAATGGTTGGCCTGCTGCTAGGAGGGATTATTTTTGGGGTCGATGAAAAGTCCCCCCCTGCGATGAAGACTGATGTGTTTTTCTTGTATCTCCTCCCACCCATTGTGCTTGACGCGGGCTATTTCATGCCCACACGCCCATTCTTTGAGAACATTGGCACCATATTCTGGTATGCTGTGGTAGGGACCCTTTGGAATTCCATTGGCATCGGGGTGTCTTTGTATGGTATCTGCCAGATTGAAGCCTTTGGCCTGAGTGACATCACCCTGCTCCAGAATCTGCTCTTCGGCAGCTTGATCTCAGCCGTGGACCCCGTGGCCGTGCTCGCCGTCTTTGAGAACATTCATGTCAATGAGCAGCTCTACATCCTGGTCTTCGGAGAGTCTCTGCTGAATGATGCAGTGACAGTGGTGAGTAGCATGTTCACGCTGCATCCCTCCAACACCACTGGGCGCCACCGGTCTGCGTCAGCTTTCTGATAATGACAGCTGAGGTGCGACCCTCACACAGTTGTGCACTGAGACGGCCCCTCACTCAGCTTAATGCTCTGGTATTGCTGCCTTGAAATGCTGTGTAACATTCTCTTTATTGACTATTGACTTTTTAAATTCATTATTACACAGTGGGCCCCTCATTTTTGTTTTGCACTGGGTCGCACAATCTATGTAGCTGGTCTCTGCTTGCAAGGTCCTGCTGGTGCCAGGGGGGCATCAAAGTGATCGTGGCCTTTCTACCTCTGAAGATTTCTCACTTGGCATTTTCAAAAGTGATGGGCTTTGATCAGACTCGAAGGACTTCAGGTCCCAGAATTCTTTGTGAGACGTGATGCTGGCAGTCTACTATGTGTAATAGAAATGAAACGACGATACCTACCAAGTGCCATTCTGTGTCTGGGGATGGCTTATTTATTATTTTGTTATTTTAGGCCAGTTTTCCATTACACTCTCACTTTCTGTTACTACTCAGCCAGCTGATTTCCGGTCCTCACCATTTTCCCCATAACTGGGTATTTATTCAGAGAATGCGAATTTATTTTTAATTCTCACTAATTAACACATAATTAGAGTCAGAGGCTGTTGTGATCTTAATGTTAACAGAATTTACCTCTGCCCTGCTTCCTGAGCTCCAGCAAAATGTGGAGAAGTGGTAAGGAAGCCTCTCTCCACCACCCATGAGGCCTACAGGTTGTTCCTCCATCAGTGAAAGACACACAGGTGACCCTGTATCAGTAAACCAGTTAGGGAGCACCAGTGATGCAGTTTTATGCTGGCCCCCATTCTGCAGTGATGATGCATAATTGTCCGCATCACTGTGAACCTCTTGTGAATGCCTACATTGTGCTCGGGTCTTTATAACTATGTAGTAATTATTTTTCTCATTTGGTAGGTAAGACACTTGAGGCAGAGAAAAATATTAAAAGATTTTAGGTAACTAGTTTATAGTACCCCCTGCATTAGTTCCTTTCATTAAAATATTATTCCTGATTCATTTAAAAGTCTGCATAGATACCAACATCACCCTCCATGAGCTTGTATGCAGACCCCCAAACTGCATAAAATGTCATTTTGAAGGATGTCCATTAGCTCCCTGTGGACGTTATTGGGTAGAAAGTAATTGATAAGGAAATCCCGTTTTTTTAGAATAGCTGCTAAGATAGCTATTTTAAGGCAGCTAAGGTACCTCTTTCAAGTAACAAAATACACTCCATTTATTCCATTATTCATTAATAGTGATTTGTCCTTGACTTAGCAATTTTAAATTATAACTGAGAGACTACCATGGTGATGGAGACATTTTGTAATTCTAATTTCCAGAGGCATCAAGGTTTTCATGGTGTTTTAGGTTTGATAGGTACATGTTACCCTTATTGAGGTAGATTGTGGACATTTTTTCTTTTTAGATTTGGACATTTTTAATAAGGATTTCTTGGATCTCTTTCTTGTATAGGAAACTTTATAAAGAAATAGTAACAGCCCTGCTGCACTCATTCTAGGGCAGTCTAGCAAGGCCAGCTCAGTTTTAGTGTGATATGCCATGCCTTTACCCTGCTTTCCCTTCTCTTTAAAAAAAAAAAAAAAAAAAAAAATTTCTCATTCAGAAACCTCAGTTTCTGAATTCAAACTCAAACTCCATTCTTTGAGTTTGTCAGGAATCAGACCTGAGGAAAAAATCTGGCTAAACCACCATTCAAAGTGTGCAAAGGCCCCAGGTTTTCCAGAGGTACATCTGTTGCCTCCTGTCAAGAGGCCCCAAGCCATCCAATGTGGTTTTATGGACAGAGAGGGAGTCCCTGACCCAGAGAAGGCAGCGGGCCAGATTGAGGGCGCTGTTCAATAGAGGAAAGAGGGCAAGGACAGAGAAAGGGCGTGGCTGCTCTTAAGATGTAGAAGCCCTTGTTACAGGCCAAAACCTGTAAGTCAGAATGACTGTAAGGATTTCCCGTGTATGGACCTTCCTCACGTTATATACCCAGGGCTCGGAGCCCCGTGGACCCACACCTACAAGCTAGCAGGCATGCCTGAGGGTTTTGCCCTCCTAAAGGTGAAGAAGAAGCTTCCTGGTATCATAGTCACTGAAATGCCTGAATAGTGGACTGAACGGATCAGGTGTTAGGAATGATTAGAACCACATTGTTAAAAAAAAAAAAAAAAAAAAAAAAAAAGATCATTTTGCCTCCTAGTCAGGTACCCTTGGAGTACAGAGGTAGAATCCATGTTTTATGGATTCTTTGACTTCTCGTCTTATCTCTAGGAGAGGTTTAAGGAACTCACGGGGTAGGGAAAGGCATGAAAAGTATGGACCCTGCTGCATACGGTGAAGATGATGAGTCACTAGGAGTTGCAATGAGAAGGGTAAAGATTAAACAGGAAGAATTCATGTTAAAAATGTAGTCTGGAGGAGTAAAATTAAAGGTCAATGTGATTCATTCTGTCCCCAAATCTTGGTAGATACAATACTGAGGGAGCAGCGTTAAGGGGAGAAACCTACCGTAAAAATGTTTTGGTGCGAAGAGAAATGAATGCTGTATAATTGCAGTCCAGCCATGCCATTGTCCATGGCTATGTAGATTGGAATCAGCTGGAGAAATGACAGCTGAAGGAGCAAAGGTCAGATTTTTAAATAGAATTTCTGTGCTTTCCTTTACCATAAATATTTTAGGAAAACTTCAAAATTTTCCTTATTAGGCCAAGATCGCTCAGGGTCTTAGTTGTCAGATCAGCCCTGCCATCCCACAGTCATGCAGAATCAAGTGACTTAAGCTCACGTGGTCATTTCCAACATCATTTCTAGAACATTTTAATAATGCAACCATTGAATAATCACGCATTTTCCAAGAAGACTTAAAGAATTTCCTCAATCTGCCACAACGAGGCGTGGTTAGGGAGAACTGGCTCTTTGGAACCGGGCAGCAGACGGGCTTCATCGCCCAGGCATTATGTGCTGTGCACTGGTATTTAACTTCAGGAAACTGGAAGATAAACAGTAACCACTTGCTACTCATTTTTGCTCTGCAAATAGCAGAATATATTTAAAATTCCTTTTTTTTTAATATTTTATTTATTTATGACAGATACAGAGAGAGAGAGAGAGGCAGAGACACAGGCAGAGGGAGAAGCAGGCTCTATGCACCGGGAGCCCGATGTGGGATTCGATCCCGGGTCTCCAGGATCATGCCCTGGGCCAAAGGCAGGCACCAAACCGCTGCGCCACCCAGGGATCCCTATATTTAAAATTCCTATGCAAAAATGATTGTTTCTTGTATTTCATATGAAAAAAAAAAGTGACCCAAAAGCTATTTTTCTGGAACAGAGCTATTCTCATAAAGAACTTGGTATTGTTTGCATCTTTGTGTGTTACATGATTTCACTGTCTCACACCTTTTAAATCAAAGATCAAAATAGATAATTTCTAATTCATATATATACATATATATATATGTATGTATTTTAGGAGTCTACTCTAAAACTGAGCTAGCTGTATTTTAGGAGTCTACTCTACCAACTGAGCTAGCTGGCTGGGTGCTTATATAATCACAATAATGACTAGAATGATTTGAAAGTACTCAACTGTCGAATTAGCCCACTATAAAATAAAGTCAGTGCTGGTATCTGGGTCTTTGAAAAACACAGTTGTCAAGTTGAGGTCAATTTTGCACAGAGCAACTAGAGACGTAATTGTAGCCAACATACCTAGTATATATGCATATGCAGATGTAATTTATAACCCCAACAGTATTTTTCTACATAGATTCCCTTGTGTTACGATGAAAGCATTTAACTAGAATGAACTAACTATGGATTATGGCCAGTGGTAACTAAAAGAATTTTATCTTGTGCTGATCACTGGGTATCAGGTTCACTGTAAGGCAGGTTGGAGGGTATGGAAAGCTTTCTGGTTGTCAAGGCAACATCTCTACCTAAGACATTGCCCCGTAACATTGCCCTGGCATCTGAGGCAGTAGAATGATCGAACTGGAGCTTCTGGCCCATGTACTGAAACTTCAGTGCCTATGACTCAGCAAAACCTAAGGAGATATTTAAAACCAGCCTGTGCCTTTGATAGATTTGTTTTCTGCAAAACCTAAAGAGATATTAAAACCACCCTGCCCCTTTGATAGACTTGATGGATTGAGTTGCCAGGAAAACGCCTCCGGAAAGACTATGACTGTGAGGTTGTTCCTTAGGGACACAGGCCTGAGTCTCCTTTGGAAGCCTCATAAATGTGCTTGATGGGGTGGGGAAGGGAGATACAAGAGAGGAGGAGGAGGAGATGCGGGTTCTTTGCAGGAGGACTCTTGAATTTTTCAGGGAAATGAGGTGGGCAACCAGGAGGCAACACCCACAATGCAAGATGGCCGGTCCCCAAAGCCTGACTGGTATGCAAGATCACCTTTGTTGCAGGAGGGCAACAGGTGATTTGAAGGGGCTGTAGGAGTTCAGGAACACTCTTGAGGGGAGCAGCGGCTTCAGCTGGGCCATGGAAGACAGATAAAGTCTCCCTGGGCTTAGGGGCTGGGTTCCTCCTGAAAGAAACCACAAGGAGGGAACCAGGGGCAGTGATGAATTATGGTGTTTTGTGGAGCTGTGCTTTGACTCTCCCAGGCTGAAGGGTGTTGGAAAGCAGTTAAAAAAAAAAGAAGAAGAAGAAGAAGAAGAAGAAGAAGAAGAAGAAGAAGAAGAAGCAGCAGCCAGATATTGAGCTTTCCTAAAGTCAAGGATTTTAAACTTGAGTGACAAATGGAATAACATTATTTAAAGGAAGTGAGTCTTGCGTTGGCCATAGGGAGCATGGGAGCCAGGGCAGCTGAGATTTGCCAGTGTAGGCAGGAGTGGGGAGGGGGGGCAGAAGCCTGGGAGTCTAGGGACAGACCAGCAGAGACCAAGTGGCCTGGGGGCTGTTGGGGGGGGCGCTGTCTGTGCAGAGTGGGCTGGCAGGGAAACCCGGCTCTCTCCTCTGGCAGCAGGTGACTGTCACCCTTTGGCCTTGGCTCTTCGGAGACAAGGAGTATATATAGCACATCTCTGACCTCCGGGAGCCACCACAGCTGCAGATGCTCACAGGATCCACGTGCAGCAAGCCTCTGGCCGGAAGCGGAAGCGGCTGCTGCTACGCGTCAGTTTCTCTTCCGGCAAGTGATGATACTGTCAAGGCATTGAAATCCTCAGGGGAAGGAGCTGCTTTTCCTCCCCCTTCTTACTCAAGTCATTCTTGACGGTACAATAGCAAATGCTCTTGGATGTCACGCCGACCATTACGAGAAAAGAAAAGCCCACTCACATCTAAGCGTAACCTGCTGCTTTCTTCGAAGTCGGCGGATATTTATTGTCATCTTCCAGGCAGCACGGAAAAGGCAAATCATAATAAGGAATGAACCTTGAGCACAAGGAGCTTATGAGCCAGCAGAAAAGATGGAAAAATTACATAAAAACCTGCAGCTGTGGTGAGCCCTAACGGACCTTCGGTGAGGCCAAGAGTGGAGTCGACTCTCCCCAGATCACACGCTGGCTCCCAGGGGCAGAACCTGACTCATTCTCCCATGGTTGAACCTTGAAAAACTCACCCAGAAGGTCAGGAGACCTGGATTTTCATATCGCATCTGACATTTTGCGTGACCATGGACCAATGGGTTCAATTTTAGTTTCTCAGAAACCAAATAAAGGTGTAGCACGGCCTGTACCGTAAAAGGCCTTCATCCCAGTATCCTGCCAGCCAGCTCCCCTGGAGATTCTGGCTTTAAATAACACAATGAAAAGAAGCAGGGCACCTGCTGGACTCATATTTTCCCTGCTGGCTTTGTAAAACATGTGGTAGGGCCTAAGCCATCACTTCCTGTTTCAGTTGGCACAGTGGCCCTTAGAAACAGGCTTGTGAGCATATTCCCTAACAGACGTGAAGTGCCTAGCATTTTTGAAGCTTAATTAGACTAAGACCATGTAAAGACTGTGTGGATTTTTCAGAAGCCAAACAGCCGTGGAGGCTCATTACTTTTAAAAAGGGACAAAATATGTATGAAATTATAGCACACGTACACACAACACACACATGTACCCACCACAGGTGGCTGCCTCTTGGCTTTAAGAAAGAGGCTTTGGATCTCATGTTATAGCAGATGTGTGTGTGTGTGTGTGTGTGGAGGGGGAACGGGGTGAAGTGAAGAGGGAAGACCTCAGTGTCCTGGGAGGAAGATACCCCTTCAGGTGGGGTACCTGGCTGGGGCCCCTTCCATGGCAAGACCCATAAGAGAGCCTTGTAAAGTTACTAAATTCACAGCAAGCTTGACCAGCTTTCTCTCTGACCAACTACTTCCCCAGCATCGGTAACACAGCAAGGCCTGTTGGATGGCAGCCAAGTCGTTTAAAATTATCTTTTAGATGGTATCTTAAGAATAATATTTAGGAGTCAATGGCATCATAATCACGAACTCTCTTCTCTCTCACTTTGAGAAATAGCTTTCCGGGCAACATACTTTTATCATAGCTTTTTGTTCAAAGTTATTCAATATCATATTAAAGCATGAGAGAGAGCGATACATTCATTGTCACTGATCATCAACTTGGGTGTACAGAAGAAATGTCCTTGTTAGAAGGCCAGCTGAATTTTTCTGTGAATGTAGTGAAAACGGTGAAGTTGGAGTCTTGACCATGGCCTCTCTTTCTCCCACAGGTCCTGTACAACTTGTTCAAGTCTTTTTGCCAGATGAAAACCATTGAGACCATTGACGTGTTTGCTGGAATTGCAAACTTCTTTGTTGTGGGAATTGGTGGGGTGTTGATTGGCATCTTCCTGGGATTTATAGCAGCATTTACTACTCGGTTCACGCATAACATCCGAGTGATTGAGCCACTCTTTGTCTTCCTGTACAGTTATTTGTCCTATATAACAGCCGAAATGTTTCACCTCTCAGGTATCATGGCGTAAGTATTTACCTCCTTGTTAAAACCACTTAATTTCATTAAATTTAAGTATTCTAAGCCAAGATGCTAAGTTCGAATAAGTTTTATAAAAGAGGTTCTCTTGAATTCTCAAAAAAATTAAAAATGAATTTTCCTTACTCTTTGTGTCAAAGAAGTGAAGAAATTCCACTAAATTTATACTAAAGTGATCTCATACTAGAATGGAAAGCTACCTAAAAATTATCTCTTGACTCTCATATGAAAAGTGACAATAAACTGTCACAGTGGATTGTCAGGCACGAAAAATTTTCTGAGTTTGATGCCCACTCAGGGTAGTCCATGTGGGAAGTTCTATGCTTGTTCCAGCAAGGTCATATCACCTAAACTGCATCTGGAATTCTAGAATTGCTTATGGATATTCATTTGAATGATATTAGTGGTAGGGAACCTTCACTTTGTGTGCTAGATTTGATTTGAAATAATGGCGTTCAGTCATTCACAGCAGAATCCAATGAATAAGGCACGTAATCATGTCATTCTGGCTTTAGCTTTTTAAATGAAGAGGCATGATTATAAAGCAAGAAATTCTTTATTACAGATGCAGTTAGTGTATCATTCACTAACGGATTTGGAAGGACATTCTCAAGAAGCTCTGCAAGTGGGCTGAAGATGGGTGGTGTTGGGATCTGATTCTAGACTTCCGAGCATCCCTTTGAAGGAGGTTCCTTGTTGGGCGTGGATGTTTTTGTAACAAAGCTTCCAAGAACAAGTCTATTTTATTATGGTCACACCCCATATAGGGTTGGTGAGAAATACTTAGTAATGAAAAGCCTTTATACGTTTATACGTTTTCATTTTGGCAGATACTTACAGCTCGGTAGGTGCTGGGCTCTATGCAAGGACCAGCTATATATCAAGTTTCTGAGTGGTAAACATAGGTCTGCAGCCTGATTCAGGCATTGCTTTAAGGACGATTTGTTTTTCACCTCTTTTGTATGGGAAGTAGATTAGATTTGTGGTGGAAGAGGTCAGGTGCTTCTCCCTGAGGAGAGTGAGACCCATTATAATGCTAGCCATGAGGTAAAGGCTGTATGGTTTTCTGTTTCACAGAGAACCTAAATAAAGCAACATATTAATCCAGTTTGACCCAGTCATGAAATGTTCTGTATCTTCCTGGTTGCTATTCATATCATTTGTATGACTTCCAGTTGCTTCACTGTTCTTTGACCAGTGTCTTTGAAAGTGTGTGAGCACTTTCAAGGTCTCTAAAGAATGATGGGGGTGGGACTTTGTGGCTGCATTCCAGCAGTGTTCTAATAGCAGTTTGCGTGAGAACCTTGAATATATTTGGACCACATGCATAAGTAGTAAATGTTCTAGAACACTCATATGGTTGTCTGAATATATGTGTCAATTGGCTTGAGGTTGGGGGCAGGGACTGTGATGGGAAGACCCAGAGTACGGGATGGGGGTTAAAGTGTTGGAAGGAGTTGGGGTTGGTGCATCTTGCTTAGCGATGTCCATGAGGACCAGAGTCCACAGAGATTGGAGGCTGGTGCTTCATCAAGATCCTGACCTCCCGTGAAGATGGGATTATTATGCATTTACTCGCTCTGGGAATTAGGAAATAAGGGGCAAATAGGACACCGTGTTCCTGGTAAACAGCACAGATAATTCTCTGCACGATTTGTTGGTGGAAGAAAAACATCCCCTCTGTTTCCAACTTCAAAGTGAACATTTATTTTACAGCCTAGCATACAGAAAGGTCCTTTATTACATTTGAACTAATATTGTCATTGCACACAGTGCGCTAAAATAAGGTAACTCTTAAATGAGATATTATGAGAGGTTTAAAACATTTTTGGGGGTCTGGAATTACCATGCACACCCATTACCTGCTGATAGCAAGTGAAGGGACAGATTGACATTGGAGTGTGTGTGTTCTCAGAAGTGATGCCCTGTTTTCTAATGTGAGGTGATTAGCATGATATTCAGAACTCGCCCACGTGTGCTGTGTGCTGCTTCTGTATGGTGTACATTGTAGATGCGAGTGACCCCCGCTTTGAACAACGTGCACTTCCACATTTTAAGTACTATCCTGACCTTGGGATGTTGGTCCAGAGGATCCACTGTAACGATGCAATTAAAATTGCATACCGGTGTGCACTTCTTTTATAGAACTAGTGATTTTTCCACATTTCAGTTGCACTGAGTTTAGGATTCCTATCATACTTCTATAATTGCACTCTTTTGCCATTTAAAAACAAATTTTAAGGTAAATGGGAGGGAAGGCATGTGACATGATGAGCATGCTCAGTAATTTCCCTTGTTTGCTTAAGAGAAGTGGGTGGCCACACAGAAAGGAAAAGAAGCACTGAGGTTAGGCAGCCGGGGGGCAGAGAGGGTAAAGAAAGCCCCTCTCCGAAACTGTAAAACAGTGTAGCGACGTGACTCTGCCTGCCTGAGTTTTGCAAGTTCTCCTCCCTGTCTCCCTCTTCTCCTTCCTTCTTTCCATCTCTACTTCCTCTCCCTTCCCCTTTGGATTGCCTCTCAGATCCAATCCTCTAACCCCCTGTGCTTTCAGCTTTGTCTTGGGCTGGCTCTTAGGCAGCCCGTCCTAGATTGAGATCACACTCAATGAACAGGAAGTTAACACGAAAGTCTGGTTAAAAACAAAACAAAACAGCACTGGGTGTTATATGCAACTGATGAACTAGTGAAAACTACGTCTGAAACTAATGATGAACTGTATGTTGGCTAATTGAATATAAATTTAAAAAAGAAAGAAAGAAAAGAAACATCCTTCTGCAGAACAGAAGAGTGGGGTCTGGGTTCAAAATGCAAATCAGTCTCTTAGATAGGAAAGCTCTGGGCAGGACTGCAGCATCTTGGTTTCTTTGGAGAGATGTCGGAAGCGATGTACCTCGGGTAATCACAAAACTCTACTTGCAACTATTGATTTTGCGTCATGGAATTGTGGTGTGATGGGATTTTCACCAAAAATAAGTAAGTGACATAATACGAGGTGGCGTTCTATCTACCTTCTGCTCCTCTGTCTTATGAAAGCTATTTGGAGGGGTTCCTGGAGGTGTAGTTAATTGAAGGTCTGACTCTTGGTTTCAGAAAAAATACTCAGAGTTAAAACACTGACGAGTCCCCATTGTCCCCTTCCTTTAAGCAAAGACACGAAAACAAATGTCTAAGATGATTCTCCCTCCCCTCCAAAAAATTCCTTAAATCAGATCCATAAAGAAGTGAACTGAAATAGGACTTTATTCCCTTCTTGTGAATGGCAGGCACCTTTTCTGGTCCTCACCTGTACCCCAGCACAGTGTCCTGTATTGTAGTCAATAAGACATCAAAAATACAGGGTCACAAAGGAGGGGATGCTTGGTCTCCACAGCAGCTTGCAGCCTGTGGGGATGTGTGGATTTCTCTTTGAGGTGCTCCAGGCATTTCAAAAAATGGCTAGGTCATCCTTTGGATAGGAGAGTAAGCACCCAATATTTCTAACTTTTTAAAAAGGTTTTATTTATTTGTTTATTTGAGGGGGAAGAGAGCATGAGTGGGGTTGGGGCTTGGAAGGTGGAGCTGGTGAGGAGCAGAGGGAGAGGGACAAGCAGACTTTGTGTTGAGCATGGAGCCTGATGTAGGGCTCAATCCTATGACCCTGAGATCATGACCTGAGCAGAAATCGAGAGTCAGATGCTCAACCAGCTGAGCCACTCAGGTGGCTCACTTGTTTTCACAGATTCATAATTCCTTAGTCTTCCCTCTCTTGGGGGGTATATAAGATGTTTTCCATTTGCTGTTTCAATTATTCTAGCAGTAAAGAAAATAGGAAATGGTAAATATTAGTCCTGTCTGATGAATGAGTAAATTGAGGCTCAGATGGGCAAAAAACATGGCTACGGACGAGTCGGTGGAAGTTGGGCCTAGACCACAGGTCTCTAGTTGTCAGGCCAGGCCAGCACGTGTTCTAGCATCCACTTAAGAAAAAAAAAGCAAGTACATTTCAATGAAAATTTTTAAGTGAGACTTTCAGCAGGAATTTCCAGAATGGTAAGCTCAGGCATGAAATCTAGGAGCAGGCCACGCTAGCAGGACTAAGGCAGTCACTGCTGAAGATGTGAAGACCAGATTCTCTCTCCTTCTTGTTTCTTTCTGTATGAGCTGGTAATTGTCATCCATTTCAAACTTGGAGAAAAATAGGAAAGCATGTCTCCGTTCACCATTTTGAAGCTTCCACCTGGTCCCTATGGGGAGAAAATGTACACGACATTGAAGGACAATCATAAAACCTTATACAAGTTTCTTATGTAGGTACAGATATATGTATATTTATATGTATAGAATACAGGTTTCTTTTATTAGTTTTTTCCCAGATTTGTCTCATGTTTACTGAATGTTTTTCTCAGTGTACAAATATGACCCGGAGCTTTAACAAATCAATCTGGATAATGTAACCTGGATAAATACTTGCCTGCCCACAAGTCATCAGCTATTATATACTCTCTGGCTTGGCCTCCATGCAAATCCAATTGGTCTTAAAGCCTGTCGAAACAGAGAGCAAGCAGATCACATCAGCTTATTTCTAGTTTGAACTTCAAACGTCAAATGTACTCCCTCATACTCTTCCCCTGCCCCCCCCCCCACACACAAGGAAGAAATGGCCTTTAAGTACTGTGTCTGTTGCATAAGAATTAGCTTATCCTGCAGCCAACACTTGAAAGTTAGTTATTGGTTTCATTGCAGGCCAGCTGGAGCTCTTGAGGCAGGGCAGGTCAAGAATGGACGAGGGATGCTCTAAGGACAGGCCCAGGTTTGGTGCCACTCAGCTTTTAGGCATGCATGTTGCAGCCTATCTATACTTGCACCTTCCTCCTCTCTAAGCCGTGTTTCCCTATAGCACTTTAGAGCTTGTAACACTAACATTTTGGGATATAGAGATGGACAGAAATTGATTCTAAATAAGCAAAGTATATTCTTATTCCTAACAGCATAAGCTAAATGAACAGAGAGGTACTCTGTTTTATAAGATATCAACTATTACAAAGTTCCAAAATGTGACTGGCAAAGCTTATAACCATTTCTAAGGCACGTACCAGCTCTGGCCTCTACCACAGGCTTCCCTCTGAGTCTAAAATGTCTCACTGCTATCAACACTGCCCCAAAGGTCACTCCCAGGGAATGCTTTGGTGCACCCTCACATCAGCTGCACAGTAAGAATGAGGCATTGATAATGCTGGGCACCACACTTCTTTAACAATAATTTCAGATTTTCAGATTCATCTGGTACAATCCAGTGTATCTTAGTATTTTGTATGATGTCAGCTGTTTGGCATGTACGAATTGGACAAATTGGTAGGTTCCTGACAGATAGTGACACTTAACGCACAAGTGATTGTGAACGAGCCTGACAAAAATTCTTGTCCTCTCATTAGGGCTCTGATGTATACCTCAGATTTACATAGAACATCTCCCAGCTGAATAAGCAGGCTAGGATACAAATCTTTATGCCACAATTAACAAGCATCAATCCTTGGTTACATTTACCATGTCTTTGTTCCAAAAAACACATCTACCCATCTAACCTACTGAAGTGAAAATTATTTAGACTTTGATGCTTGGGGTTTCAGTAAACACAATTCCAGGAAGAGCCTCCCACTCTCATATCCTTCATTGCTCTAGGTGACAGGGTATGTTTTCTCAAGAGCAGTGCACGGTATTTATAATGGGGGCTCCTTTATTGAGGGAAGGAGAGAGGGGAGTGGGAGTGGAGATGAAGTAGGAAGAAGTTCAGACCATACTTTTGTTGTTCTGCTATGTTAACTCACATTGTATCCTGCTCTAGCCCTCAGAATTAGAGCATCATGGTTATCACACACTTTCAAATATGCAGTGCCACTTGACTCACAGCATCAACCCTTTGGGTTCTGAAGAGAAGCAGGGAGAGTAGACTTTGGATGGAAGGACAGAGGGGACCAAGATGGTAGCCTTAGAGCTCTGGTTCTGGGTTTTCATTGGCTCTGCGCTTTTCATTGGCTCATTATACCTTCTATTGCCTTGGCAAATCAAAGCTTTATTTTTGATTTTGGTGCATGCCTTCACTGTGACTCTGACTGGCCCAAACTGACCTCTTTCAAATCTCATGTGACCACCTGAAACACAAATGCTAAATGGTGGGGGTTTGGAAAGAGATAGTAAAATGAGGCATGAGATTAGTCAAGTAATGAGAAAATAAATCATTATCTTCCTTAATTTTTGGGCACATTCAAGGAACAGTAAAAACAAACAAATGAAAAGATTATTATTATTTTTTTATTACCACTCATATGTCTTTTATTTCTTTTTTCCTTTTGTACAACTTTGCCTCAATTGAGGGATAAAACTAGAAAAGGCAGAAGGGAATATGAAAGTGTAAACACCCCCCCCCCACACACACACACTGTAGCTTTATAATTGGCACGCGTACGTTTAAAGTATATAGCATGATGACTTAATATATGTATATACTACAAAATGATTACCACAATTAGGTTAGCTAACACATCAATCACATCCCACAGTGGCTGTTGTATGTGTGGTAAGAACTTTTGAGATCTAATCCCTTAGAAACTTTCAAGTATGCAATACCATATTATTAACTATAGTCACCATACTGTACATTAAATCCCATAACTTATTCAATCATCTTATAGGGGAAGTTTGTATACTTGGCCACCTTTATCCATTTCCCTCATCTCCTCCCCCCACCACCCCACAGCTCTCTGCGCCTGATAACAACTGGTCTACTCTCTGTTTTTATGACTTTGGTTTTTTTTTTTAATATATAAGATTTTATTTATTCATTTGAGAGAGAGAGGGCGGGGGGAGGAGCAGAGAGAGAGAGGGACAAGCAGCCTCCACATTGAGCATGGAGCCCATCTCGGGGCTCGAGCCCATGACCCTGAGATCATGACCTGAGCCAAAATCAAGCATTGGACCTTAATGGACTGAGCCACCCAGGCGCCCCTATGACTTTGGTTTTTTTAGTTCCCCTACATGAATGAGATCATGCCATATTTGTTCAGAGTAGTGGAAGTGGTTCATGAAATTACTCGGATTTATTTTTATGGTTTAAACTGTTAAATAGATTCAGTTGATAGACTCCAGCATTTGCTTGGTTTTTCTGAAGAAGGTGCAGAATCAGTGGCCTGTCACGTCTTTCCTCGCTGCTGTCCAGCATGATGACCATCAATGACGTATGGCTTTTGAGTCCTTCAAATGTGGCTAGTCTAAAGTGAGATGTACTCTAAGTTTAAAATCTACACCAGATTTTTAAGATTTAGTAGGAAAAGATTATAGAAATTCCCATTAATGATTTTTATATTGATTCCATGTTGACATGGAATTTGTTGAGTAAAATGAATACATTATGAAAATCAGCTTCACCAGTTTGTTTTTATACTTTTAACCATGACTACTAGGAAATTTAAAAATATAAATATGACTTGTGTTATATATTTTTATTACCATTTTTCTCCAGGGCTCACCATTAGTTTTTAGTTTTTGCTATTTGGATATTTGAAGACTTGTTGAAATATGTTTTTTTCCCCTCTTGATGAAGTAAAAGAAAAAAAAACATGAAAAGATGGAGGAAAAAACAGAATAGAAATGCATTCCCTTCATCGATGTTAATCATGTTGTTTATAAAGAACATTTCTTTGAGAGTAGGGGAGATTAGAAAGCAAAAGAGGAATAACTGAAGGGAAGGCAGAAGCAACTGTGAACAAAGGAAAAATGTTACCCCAAGATCCACATTTGGTGGTTGTGATATAAACTCTTCAAAACCTGGCTGAGGGACGGGACTCTCCCTGAGAACAAGTTGCCATAGCTATAGGAATGAGCAAAGTCCGTTGAAACAGAGTCCGTGAGGTTGGATATTTCCCATTTTTCACAAAGTGAAATTATATTTATTCAATGTTCAAAATAATATATTTTTATGCCTCATCTTCTTATAAGTAAAAGAACATTAAGAACATCATAATCATCTATATGGGGAATATCATTCATATAGTCCGTGAATTGTCAACCACAGGAGTGGTATATGATTCACTTACACAGTTTGTAATTAGGTATTTCCAGATACGGTAAGAATGCAGGAAATAGCATATGGGGTATTTCATAGTACCTGAAAACAGTATAAAAATTAAAAAGAGCTGTTACAATAAATGCCAGCATAAGAGAGTTTCATTTTGGGATCCCTTGGGAATGGCTCAGTTAACCATCTGACTCTTGATTTTCAGCTCAGGTCATGATCTCAGAGTCTTGAGATCAAGCCCTGTGCTGTGCCGGGCATGGAGCCTGTTTTAATATTGTCTCTCTCTGCCTCGCCCCCCTCTCTCTTTTTCATAAAAAAAAAAAGATAGTTTCATTTTGTGAAACACATTTTACGGATTACTTCTTAAGAGCAAATGAATAAAATGCTATAATTTAATTTGGGGCTTTCCTCACTCATGGCTCTTAGGTATGTCATTTTCAAGCACCTTTATTCTAGGGAACGCATTTGGTATTTGCCTGGTGAATTCAAATTACATGCAACTTTAACAACTTCTCCTGAACTAAGGACCCCTTCCCTGAGATCTTTTTGAGGAATGGAGGTTCTAGATAATAACAAGCAACTGGATAATACTGGTTTTATTCTCATTTTTTTCTTTTGACTGTTTCTTAACCATTCTTAGTGTTTAAGTAAAAATGATTATGTCATTGTATCATTAGGTTACTCTTTGTCCCGAGCTATTTAAAGTAGAATTTCCCTCTTTCAGACTTTCAGGTGTAAGTAAATTGCAATAGTAAGGCTAAAATTATTTCCTAGTAATACATAGGCCAAAATATTAGCAATAGGACTGTAAATCGGAAATGTAAATGTTGTATAATTGCTGAGAAGTAATTACCTTTTTTGTCTTAATGAAAATCTTTTCAGAAAGCTGATACTGAGAGGACACGTGTAGGTACTTCCCAGCTAGTCCTTCAGAGTAGGACACCGGCCTTTGGACACAAGTTAGGGTGCCATTCCCTTCATCAGCGAGTTCAGCCATGGGGGTCAAGATGGGCTCTTTCAAGAACAGGATAGGTGCCCTAAGGAAACCTGCTTCTCTTTCACTTGCTTTAACAAATCTTGGTGTACTTCTCAGCAGTTCTCTGTGTGGGGGAGGAAGCTAGCCTGGTGTAAACCCAGAGGCATTTTCTGTTAGTGTCTTAGGCACAGAGCAGCTGCGAGTCACTCCTTTTGATGCTGTAGTGTGTTCTCTCAGTGTGCTTTCTTCTTTTCTGCCACTTTTCCCTTACATCAATAATATCTCGGGTCTTTTATGATGTTCCCAGGGGACCTGGTCAAGTGTCCAAGATTCTTTTTCCCATGTGCACCCTCACAGTTAATCCTCAGCTAGTCAAGAGAAATCGAGTCACCTGGGATCGTTGTAAGCAGGAGCTCAAGCTCAGACAGTAGAGGGAGGCTCTGTGTGAGCAAGGGAAACCCAGATCAAACCAGATTATTGGCTACTCAGGGAAGCGCAAATCAGACCAGGTTCATTGGCTCATATAAATAAATTCATTTTGGGGTGAATGGACCCCAGGCCAGAACCACTTCTCTCTGTGTCTCATCTTCCTTCTGCTGGGCCAACCATCTCTAAAACATCAAACAAGGCTCACAGATTGAGCTTCATACCTCTGCAGCTCTTGTCACTACAGAGTACAGAGTTCTACCTGCCAGCTCCTGTCAAAGGACATTTCAAAGGAAGGATTGTGATTGGCTCAGGGATTTGGAGAGCTGTGATTGGATCAGATGGTGTCACTTGACCAGCCCTGTGGCATGAGAAGTACTGGTAGAAGGCAGTCAAGTTAAATTTACTTTGAGTGGACCAGCCTCATAATCTATGTTGAGGACAAGGTATCAGGGAAGCCTCAGTCCTTTATAGTATGGTGGGGGTTGGCCTGGTGATATACTGAGTTGAAGCCTCAGTGATGAAGAGAAGGGCACTATGTGTTGAGGCTGGTGTGGGGCTGAGGACTCCAAACTGAAAAGCTCTGGTACATCCAGGGAGTGGAGCCCCAGGGTGCTGAGAAAGGTAGTAGAGGCTTGGCCTAGCTGTGTTTTGTTCTGTAGGTAGTCGAGAACTTTGGAAGCTTTGAGCAAAGAGGTGACACAATTGTACATCTGTTTCATAGTGAAGATTGGAGTGCCTCCAAAGCTTTCTTGCGTCATTACATAGAAAACTGATAGTGTTTTCATAGCACTCTGAAGTGACAGTGGCCGTCATGGCCTTGAGCTCATTGGATGCCCCCAGGGCCAGGGAATCCCTGTCTGGGTAGAAGGAGACGGAAGAGCTGCTGGCAGCCGGGTGAAGGCACCCGGGTGGAGACACGTCAGGAAAGGAATGTGTGCAGACTCCTACCTACTAATCCAGGCAAGAGGAGATGGAGCCTGCACCCAGAACAAGTAATGGAAATTGGGAGAAGGGAAAGAAAAATTAGGTAGCAAAGTACAATGAAGTCCTCACATCTCATGTTGGCCCTTATTTTCACTCTTCAATAAAATTGTAAATAAAATGATTCAAGTTTCAGCTCTCCCTCATTCACTTCTCCTCCCCTGAACCTGCTGCCTATAACCCCTTTTGCTTTCCTCAGCCTTGGATGTATTTAGGAATCACCTGGAAAGGTTGTTAACATCTACAGAAGTTCAGGGCCCAGCCAGAGATTCTGATTCTATAGGTCTGGGATGGAGCCCAGGAATTTGCATTTTTTCCAAGAATATCTAATAATTAAAGAAAAGCCATACTTTTATAAAAGAAACACAAAGCCTTTGCCAACATTTTCCAACTAAAGTCAGTGGACTCTGTGGGTCCTTTGATGCTTTGTGTGTCATTACACTATTGACGGTGAGCTGTGTTTCTGTATGTGCTCTTTCCATAAAATCATGACTGACTTATGTGTCAGTAAGTGAACTGTAAACATTAGTTGAATTGAGTTGAAAACCTATAAAGAAGAAGAGACAAGAGATGTGGAAAATCTGGGAAAAGGGCAAGACTATATGAATAATCAGGCATTTATCATAGTTTAAGTTTCCTTTTTTTTTTGTATTTTAAGAAAAGTTTAATTTTTATGCTTGAATCCTCTCAAAAACAAATTTTGGGGACCCCTGAGTGTCTTAGTCAGTTAAGTGTCCAACTCTTGATTTTGTCTCAGGTCATGAGCTCAGGTCAGGTCATGAGATTGAGCCTCATATTGGGCTCTGTGCTGGACATGGAACCTCCCTAAGATTCTATCTCTCTCTCTCTCTGTGCCCCTGCCCCTACCCCACTCACATACTCTCACTCTCTCAAAAACAAAACAACAAAACAAAACAACAACAAAACAAAAACAAGTTTTGTTTGCTTTTTTTTTTTTCATATATCAGACTCTCTCTTGGTTGTCAGCTTTCTTAGAAGAGGTGATCCATTATATGGTAAATTCATGCCTTGGAATTTAGTAATTAACCTCACATAAGTGAATACTTGAGAGCATACAGTTTACCCTGAGTTACCATAAGACCTGGCTTTAATCAATGCAGAGAAAGCTTTTTAATTGTCCTTTGTCAGTCCTAATGCTTAACACTGATTAGTGGAGTATGCTTTCATATCTGGCAAAGTCTTTATTGAGAATATACAACTCTATTTGGACCGTATTTGGACTCTCTACAATTGGATCCATACTTTTTAAGTTCATACATAGAGATAGAATAGGAGCAAAAGAACTTTGCAACATTCTTCTTATCTGTTTAACTTAAATTCTAAGCAGTTCTGATTACAGAAGACCTCTCCTCATCTGGGAATGGAAATTAGAGAATTGACCACACCTTAAAAAAATGAAAGCACTTGTATTTAGAAACTGAATTCCCTGAGGCATGGCCTCACCTCATGAACATAAACAGACAAGATATATATTGTTTATCTTCACAACCAGCAATCTGCTGTCTCTACCTGCCTTCAGTTTATTAATGCTGGTCCCTTTGGTTCTACAGATCACAGCCATCTAAATGAAGGGTTCTGGACCTTCATTAAACTAAAATCAGCCAGTATAATTTGAACCTGCATCTCAGTACCATGACATGCAGGGAACCATGGTAAGTGTAGATGAATGCTAGTCCTGCTCTTTCAACGCATACATTCTGGTAGAAGGAAACGAACATTTATGGAAGAGTGGCTTCATGGACTGATGGGATGGACTCACAGAGTAGTACAGAGAAAAGTGTTTGTTGAAATTTTTCTATACAGAAATCGTCAAATGACAGATCATCTAAATACAAAGTCTATTTTTACCCCCCAAAGACACTGCTGAGATGGTATTAGCTGGCATAAATTTCTTGTGTGCTGTATATAGCATGACATAGCGATGAAGAAAACCTCAACTGCTGGTGAACGTAAAAACCGCTAATTATAGTGCTTTAGCTTTTCGGTCTCTAAATTGGTGATAATCACCATACACTTATGTTGAGATGTGATGTGAGGTAAGGTAATAACAAAGCAGAAAGTACCCATGCATTCTGCACATACCTTACTTCCATGTGGCCCCACAGAATAGAAGCTGACACCTGTCAAAACAGAGACATATTTTGGGATATTTTGTGGACCAGGTAGGTGCTACAATGGATTCTGCAAACAAAATGAAGACCAGTGCAGGAAATGAGTTGACTCCTGCCTCTAGTTTTGTGTCCCTCCAAATATGTTCCCCATAATTCCTTCAGGGTTCTCTTTCTAGAACACAAAATCTGTCCACACCACAACACCATCCCCATGAACAATTCTTCAATGCAATCATTGATTCAAATCATATTAATGACCTGTTGGGCACTATGCTAAACATCAATGACCCTTTTTTTTTTCTCATGAAACTGTAAGTTGATTTGGGGATAGGCATTAATTATATGATCAAAGATAAACTCTCACTTTATCCCTCCAGCCTCTGGAATAAAGTTGAAACTCCTAAGCATACATAGCATATAGCTGTATCATTGTCATCATCCGGCCCCTACTTCCTTTCATCCTTGCCCTTTAACATTATCATCCCTCTCTTCTCTGGCTAACAGAATCAGTGCCCATTTCCTGAGTATGCCAACCTGTCTCTTGCTTTCTTTCATGCCTTTGCACATGGCCACTTCATTTTCTTGGCTTTCTTCTTCCTGCTTGGTGAGCTCTTCACTTAGCCATGGAGATGTTGCTCAAAGGGACCCCCTTCTGTGGCAGAGGTAGTGGTTTCCTTCCCTGTGCTCCCAAAGCCTTGTTTCTCATCTCCATTGCTGACATTTGCACTGTTCTATCACGATATTTTTGTGACCCTTTCTCTTCTGAGACTGTGAACCCTTGAAAGTAGAAGCTGTGTCTTACTTGATTTTATCTTCCCTAACCCCAGCACAGAACTCAACCCAGAGTAGATGCTAAGAAAATGTTGGTTGATATTAAATGGTTCTTCATAATCCTATTAGCTAAATATGGAGACTAGTAAAGAGAGACATGCGTGGAAAGAGGGGGACGACTCAGTGACATAGGCAAGTAAAAGTAAGGTCATATTGCTAAAGGGCAATAGTTCTATATATGAAGGATCTTTAGAGTTAAGAAGTTCAACTGGAAGGGTGCCTGGGTGTCACAGTTGGTGGAGTGTCTGGCTTTTAATTTTGGCTCAGGTTGTCATCCCAGGGTCGTGAGATCCAGCCCTGCATTGGGCTCTGTGCTCAGTGCTGAGGCTGCTTCAGATTCTCTCTCACTCTCCCTCTCTCACTCATATGTGCATTCTCTCTCTCTCTCTCTCTCTCTCTCTCTGTCTTTCAGGAAAATAAATCTTTAAAGAAAAAAATTCAACTAGAATTTTCTAAAATGTAAAGAGTCTCTTTAGGTTATTATTCTATTGTGGATATTATCTAACGCATCGATGTTCAGAATGAAAAGCCATGGATTTCAGGCATGAAATCCTCATGGGTTTCCATTGCTGATGGAGGAAGAAATCCCACTTCTCTGTAAAGACAGTGGATCTGGGATATGCTTTGACATGACCTTGTCCCCAAGGACACTCCTGGCCAGGCACTTTGGACCCAGTGAGACTGAGGGCAGTCAGACACCAGCCAGAACCATTCCCATCTCATAAGTTTCATGTAGTTCTTTTAGAAAAATAAAGAAGCAAATTTATGGTACCAAGACTAATAGCTGTAGATGATGATCAATGCAGAGGGAGAAAGGTTTCTCTTCTTCTCTACTTCTGGGAGACTGTATTGTGTTTGCCTCCCTAACTGGTAGTTTTGTGTACTTGCGATGATATTGCAGGGAGGTGGTTTGGCTTCAGGTCAGAGTATACCACAACAAAAAACCTTTGCAATGAAAACACCTCCTGGCCTTTGCTTGAGGGGCCATGTGCATTAAGCTGTATGTGGCAGACCAGAACAGGGACCTTTGGAGCATTTGTCCCCAGCCCGTAGAGCGCATCAATGTCGTAGACACACCTAGGCTTCCTGAACAGGGCACTACCAGATGCAGAGGCCTCTGGTACCCACTGGGGCCATTCTTCTCTCTGCAGGGTCTCACTGTGCTGGTAGGAAATAGCTTTAAGTTACAGCAAGGTGTCTGGCAGACAGGAGCATCACCGCTGGTGTCACGTTAAGGACACAGAGCAATGGAAATCGATCCTGTGGACATTCATGTAAAATTCATTTATTCTTTTTATTCTTACACCAAAGCTTTATTTTTGATAATTTCTGAGTAGAATTTTTATTGAATTGCTCACATAATGAACTGAAAATTACTCTTTACCCGTATGGTTTACATTTTGCCCACTGACTGATGGTCTTAGAGGGAAATGTTTATCATATACACAGAAACAATATTCTCCAGCCTTTCAAAAATCGCTTTTTGAATGATAAAAAGAAAAGCCAATGCCAGGAGGGAGAGAGGGAGATGGGGTAGTATGAAAAACATAGGGATTTAAACTCTAAAGCTGATGTTTTATTTTAAAAAATAAAAGGATTAGAAAGAGCTGGGTAGTGGGTACTTTGGTGTTTATTCTCTGTATTTGTCTCTAAGCTTAAATGCTTTGTAATAAAATCATTTGGAGGCACCTTTTGCATAGTGTTAGAGCATGTCAGGAGGTAATATGACCATTATAATTTATTTTTGTTACAAATCTTCAACTTGATAAAATTTAGGAGAAGCCCATTAGTTTGTGTTGGTGGGTATCTCTCTCTCTCTCTCTCTCTCTCTCTCTCTCTCTCTCTCTCTCTTATAAAAATATATTCTTTAGAATCTTAATCAGTTTAATTGGGCTTTTGCCTTCATATTGGGTGAATCTTACTTTTTCAAGTCTGGTTAAGGAAAAATCAAACCAAGATATGAAAGGAGAAGATGTTCAAAACCGTAGTTAACAATGGTTTTTATTCCAGTGGGGGGCTGGCAAGATGCCCTAGTGTAGGCTTACTCAGAGAGATGCCACGTGCCCTTCTGCTCTCCCCTGTCTCTTATCTGCTGGTGGAGGCTCTAGCCCTTTGATTCAAGTCAGCATGACAGAGCATCTGTTAGCTGCTCTGTCACCAAGCACACTGGAGCAGCCCTGGCCACGCTTCTCTGGAGACACATGCTTGATTGTGCCCATCAAACCAGGGAGGTGAATCCAGCAATAGTGTGATCCACTGAATACGGGCCCCTAAAGATTCTCATCCCTAGACCCTCCCTATAAACATGTTACCTTAATGGCAGAAGGGACTTCGCAGGTGTGATTAAGTTAGAGTCTTGAGATGGGGAGATGACACTGGATTAGGTGAGTGGTTGGATAGTATGACACAGACACTGAGGAGAGGGTAGTAGGAAGGTCCAGGTAGAGGGAGATCTGGCCAAGGAGGCAGAGGTGAGCTAAGGCATGGGAGCAGCCTCTAGACTGGAAAAAAGTGAGGAACAATCTCCCCGAGAGCCTCCAGAAGGCACAGAGCCCTATCAGCACCTTGATTTTAGCCCAGTGAAAGTGGTTTTAGACTGTTGACCCCTGAAAGTGAAAGACAATAGGTCTGTGTTGTAGTCACTAAGTTCTGGCTAATTTCTTACTGCAGCTGATGGAACCTAATACAGATAGTCTTGCACTTGAGAAAGGATGAGCAAGGGCTTGGCAGAGGAGTAAGACTTCTTCCCCATCAGAGGTAACCAGGCTCACTGAGAGCTTGGACAGAGCTCGGCGGTGCTGGCTTTGAGTCCGACTGCTTGAGTCAAAATCCTGGCACCACCATTTATTAGCAGTGTCATCTTAAATAAGTGGACCTCTGTCTGCCTTTGTTCTCTCATCTGTAAAATGGGAATGATAACAGAACTTGCTTCAGAGGCTTGTAATGAAGTTAACTGGCATAATCCACACCAAGCGCTTGCATAGTACCTGGCACAGAGCAGGGGTGCTATAAAGGTTGACTATTATTATATAAGCCCTCAGCTATTCAAGGCTTTGCCCTGTGTTTGTGGTTGCTGAAATTTATTGGCTTATGTAATAAGGCACTCATTCTTTTGGGAACCACATGAATTATGCATTCCTCCCTCATAAACACCCAAAAGAAGTACCCACTCATTCTGGGGGCAGTGACATCTTGGCTAAATGCATGAGTCCTGACCTGGTGGGGTCTTTGTTTTCTCTTAATAGGGGCACACAAACAAATTTATATTTGTTTGTGTGTATGAAACCGATCTTTTTCTTGCAGGGAAATATGTTCATGATTACCTGTTTAGGTCTTCACTCAGAGAGCCCTTGGGTTTGTGTTCTTCTTCCTTTCCTTATGCTTGCAGTAGGAGGATTTTCCTAACATAAAAATAAAATCTCAGGGTCAGGAGGACTACATGCAGTGTTTGGGAGCAGGGTGCATTTAGGGTCATTGTAGCTCTGAAGTTACGAGAATGGGGAAAACTTGGCAGATCATGACCAGTAGTTGGCTTATAGCATGGTGATCACTCATGGAAGGCAGACGTTCACTCAAATTCTGTCTTCCTTCACCTAGAACACCTTCTGATAATGAAGTCCTCTGGTACTTTCTAATATCCATGTCTATGTATACATTTTTTTATCATTTAACTTTTCTTTCATCATGATAAGTGTACTCTTTAATGCCCATCCCCTATGTTCCCCATTCCCCCACCTGCCTCCCCTCCAGTAACCATCAGTTTGTTTTCTATAGTTATGAGTCTGTTTCTTGGTTTGTCTCTTTGTCTTTTTTTATCCTTTGCTTGTTTGTTTCTTAAATTCCATAAATGAGTGAAACATATGGTATTTGTCTTTCTCTGACTGACTTATTTGGCTTAACATTATACTCTCTAGCTCCATCCATGTCGTTGCAAATGGCAAGAGTTCATTCATTTTTATGGCTAAGGACTATTTGATTGTATGTACATACCACCTCTTCTTTATGCATTCATCTATTGTTGGACACTTGGGCTGCTTCCATAGTTTGGCTATTGTGAATAATGGTACTATAAACACGGGGATGCATGTATCCCTTTGAATTAGTGTTTCTGTATTTTTAAGGTAAATACCAACTAGTGTGATTCCTGGGTCATAGAATAGTTCTATTTTTAACTTTCTGAGGAACCTCAATGCTAGTTTCCGGAGTGGCTGTACCAGTTTGGCTTCCTACCAACAGCACGTGGTAGGTTCCCCTTTCTCCACATCCTTGCCAAACCTGTTATTTCTTATGGTTTTGATTTTAGCCATTCTGACAGGTGTGAGGTGATATCTCATTGTGGTTTTGATTTGCATTTTCCTGATGATCAGTCGTGTTGAGCATTTTTTCATGTGTCTGCTGGCCATTTGTATGTCATCTTTGGACAAATGTCTGTTCATGTCTTCTGCCCATTTATAATTGGGTTATTTGTTTTGGGGGTATTGATATATAAGTAAAATATATATAAGTTCTTTATATATTTTGGATACTAACCCTTTATTGGCTGTGCCATTTGCAGACATCTCCCATTCAGCAAGTGGCCCTTTGGTTTTATTGATTGCTTTCTTCCTTGTGCAGAAACTTTTCATTTTGATAGTCTCAGTATTTTTTGTTTTTTACTTTTTATTTGCCTTGCCTCAGGAGATATATCTAGACAAATGTTGTTACAGCTGACGTCTGGTATCAGTGTCTCTTTAGATAGAACCTGGGAGGGCAGCCCAGGTGGCTCAGCCACTTAGCGCCGCCTTCAGCCCAGGGCATGATCCTGGAGACCTGGGATAGTGTCCCACATCAGGCTCCCTGCTTGGAGCCTGTTTCTCCTTCTGCCTATGTCTCTGCCCCCCCCCCCCCCGTCTCTCATGAATAAATAAATAAAATCTTAAAAAAAAGAAAAAAGAACCTGGAATGAGCTGTCAGCCAGCTCATACTGAATTTCCCTCTGTAGGTGACTTTTGAGATGGTCAGGGGAGCATTTCAGACAGAGAGGAGCTTATGCACAGAGTAAGGCAAGAAGATAGCAAAGAGCAGGGCGTATTAGGGAAATTATAGTCAAGGCATATGGTGTATGCTGGGTGGAGAGGGCATTCCCTTACCAGAATGCGCACATGCTCTATTAAAATAGATATGGTTGGAGGGGAAATCAGAGCTCTGTGGTCCTGGAGTTTTGGAGATTATGGGAGAAACAGGAAAAAAAGTTTCTTTTCTTTGGGTGTTCTCAGAACCTATGAATACATTGTGAATTTTCCAGAAGTGGAAACAAAGGCACTGGGATTAAAAAAAAAAAAAAAAAGTTAGTGCATCCAAGAGATACTCAGGATGAAGGGTAAAAAACAATTGGTGACCAATGAGATGGTGGCGGGTGGGGGGTGCACAGGAGAGGTGTGGCAAGGGAGAAAAGGCATGAGACTAGTTTCAAGTTTAGGCAATGCCTTAGCATTTTTGGCACTAGAGGGATGGAGAAGATGAAACTGCTTTTATAGGAAGTTAGTAGGTTTTGAGTTTATTGTGGACTGCTTTCTTTGTGATGCTGGCAGGTGCCGATGCCCACAGACTACAAAGCTGGGTGGAGCCGAGAATTTCAAACCAATTGGTACTGATGAAGACTTCTAGAATTAGGTCCCAACGACACAAATCACATTCATTTATACAAATCAACCAGTCATGTTCTAGTGACGGGCGGAAGGGTAGAGGCCTCACTTAGCTCTTAAATGCTGACTGTTACATGCCGATTAGGCCCGTTGTCATGTTTATATAGAAGCTGTATCTTCTCTTGCAGAATCACTGCTTGTGCAATGACTATGAATAAGTATGTGGAAGAAAACGTATCTCAAAAGTCCTACACAACCATCAAGTACTTCATGAAGATGCTGAGCAGTGTCAGCGAGACCCTGATCTTCATCTTCATGGGCGTGTCCACTGTTGGGAAGAACCACGAGTGGAACTGGGCCTTCGTGTGCTTCACACTTGCCTTCTGTCTCATCTGGCGAGCACTGGGTAATGGTGCTTGTTTCCCAAAGGGACATCCGGCAACACTCACTAGAAGAATGGGGCTTGCTTCTTCTCATGGCTTGCCCTTGGGTGCTGCTACTTCATCTTCTTCCTCTCCCTCTCCTCCCCATCTCCCCCATTCCACATGGATTCTTTTCATCCCCAAGTACCTTCATGACTCTGCCATCAGACTGACCTCCCTTGGCCTCCTTGAGTTCATGTTTTCACCCGTTATCCCAGAACAACAAACACCAAGGAAGGGTGAAAAGACCGTGGGGCTTGTTAGATGCTTTGTTCTGTCTCAGAAGCACAGAGAATGAGTCTCACTGGTTTCGTGTTCTGGACTCACACCATCTGTTTTCTTTGGTTTTTGCTTTTCATTCTCAGGTGTCTTTGTCCTGACTCAGGTCATTAACTGGTTCCGGACGATCCCCCTGACCTTTAAGGATCAGTTCATCATCGCCTATGGAGGGCTCCGAGGTGCCATCTGCTTTGCGCTTGTGTTTCTCCTACCTGCTGCTGTGTTTCCTAGGAAAAAGCTGTTCATTACAGCTGCGATTGTTGTCATATTCTTTACTGTCTTCATCCTGGTGAGTAAAACTCTCTCTCCTGGCAAAGTCTCTCTGGTTACTGGGAGAGGAGACAAGACCTGTCAGGCTATCTGGATGAACTCCTCTTACAGGAGGCAAAGTGGCAAAGGCTTTGTCGAAGCTCTGGTGGTTATGATGTTAAGGAAAATATTGCTTCCTTGTGTCACCTGATTATGCAGGGGCCTAAGAGAATCCAATTTGGTCACTTGGCCCATGCGCAGGAATTCTTATTTAAGGAAACTCAGCTAAGTGATCTAAGCATACTGCTGGAAACTTATGAACTGAGTTTACTAATCCTTGTCATTTGTCGAACTCTCTGACCTAGTAAATGTACTCTTTAAATGCTAATTGTGTGATGACCTTCCAACAGCAATTTGACATTACTTGACTGCATAGCAGTGTGTCCCTTGAAAGGGTGGGATGCGTGAATATATGCTTAGTACCAGAGACAGAAAGTGTGGTAGGAAGAATGCAGGTTGGCATCAAGATCCTCACTCTGTCTATCAATCTCTAAGTCAATAAGCCAGCCCTTCGGGGATTATATTTTGCAGATACTCATGTAGTAAATATGTATTGGACTCTTGCTATATGTCAGACCACCCTCTAGGTGCTCAGAATCCGTGAGTGAACAAGATGCAGAAATATCCCTGTCCCTGTGAACTTACATCCCAGAGGGGATGCCAGATGCCTGACACTAGACATACTAAGTGAGTAAATATTATAGAGGAGATAAGAAGGTGAAAGGTTCTGTGCAATAAGTGGAATGGTGAGTGAGGGGGAGTTCACTCACTAAATAGAATTGTCATGGAAGATGAAAAAATGACATTTGAGCAAAGGCTTATGGGTGGGGGAGTGAAGGAATTAGCTAAGCCAAAGAACAGTTCAGGCAGATAGGACCAAAGGTATGCAGGCAGTATGTTCCTGGCCAGTGTGGCTGGAGAGATGAGGATGAAAGCAGTGAGGGGGAGTCTCACTATCCTATGTCCTACATAGGATAAGGCCACACAAGCCCACGTAGGGACTGGCTCTTCACCATGTGGAATGGAAGCCATCAGGTTCTGTGCAGAAGCATGTGTTTTGATTGACTTTGTAAAAGGATCACCTGGACATTGGGAGAACAGGCTCCTAAGGGAGTATAGACACAGTATTGCATGGAGGCCAGTACAATCACCAAGCAAGACCAGCGCCCAGAAGGGTTGAGATCCTTGGATCCATTCTGAAGGTGGAACCTACAGGATCCCTGATGGGTTAGACGTTGATGTGAGGGCCAGAGCCGTCCCAGGGGACTCCGGGGCTTTTGGCCTGAGCGGCTGGGAGGAGAGACTTCCTCTCAGGTGAGAAGGGAGGGGTGTGGGTGGAGGGGATGGGACTCAGTCACAGGCCTGCCAGGTTAGACCTACAAGCAGAGGGATGAGTAGGCAGCAGGATCCTGGCTGGGTCTGGACTTCAGGAGACAGCTTGGTCATCCGCACAGAGCTGGCGTTTGAAATCCTGAGCCTGACGGGATTCTCAAAGGAGTGAACATATATCAAAGAAGCCAGTACACAGGACCAGGAGCTTGTCTCTAGGGCAGCCCAACCTTAAGACTGGAGAGAAGAGGAAGGCAGCCAAGGGCTAGTGATAATGACAGAGGGGAAACGCCAGGAGGTAACTGTTTATTTTTTATTTATTTTTGTTTTGTTTATTTTTAGGAGTACTTTTTATTTATTTATTCTTTGTTTTAAAGATTTATTTAGTGGGTGGCTCAATTGGTTAAACATCTGCCTTTGGCTCAGGTCATGATTCCAGGGTCCTGGGATCGAGCCCGGCATTGGGCTCCCTGCTTTGGGGGGAATCTACTTTTCCCTCTGCCTCTACCCTTCCCCCTCCTTGTATGCTCTCTCTCTTAAATAAATAAAATCTTTTAAAAGAACAAAGATTTATTTACTTTTTTGAGAGAGATAGAGAGGTAGGAAGGGCAGAGAGGGTGGGAAAGGGACAAGCAGACTTCTTGCTGAGTGCAGAGCCAGACTGAGATCCCAGCCTGAGCTGAAACGAAGAGTCAGTTGCTTAACTGAAGGTGCCCCTTCAGGAGGTATTTTTTATTTATTTATTTTTAAAAAAGATTTTATTTACCGACTCATGAGAGAGAGAGAGAGAGAGAGAGATTGAGAGAGAGAAGCAGAGACACAGGCAGAGGGAGAAGCAGGCTCCATGTGGGGAGCCTGACGTGGGATTTGATCCCAGGTCTCCAGGATCAGGACCTGGGCTGAAGGCGGCGCCAAACCGCTGAGCCACTGGGGCTGCCCTAGGAGGTACTTAAATTTTCTTTTTTCTGTTTAACAGTTCATCACAGAATACTTTCTAGGTGGCTGACTCAGGCCCAAGCTCTTTTTATATAATCTCATTTAATCCTCATAACACTTCTGTGGCACAGAACTCTATCACTGAGGACACTGAGGCACCGAGCCTGTACTCCAGTGCCTTTCCCAAGTCTACACAGATAGTAAAAGGTGGAACGGGGCCCAGTTCATTCGTACCTCTAAATAAAGTGCATAGTCGTTCAATATTGTGACTCACTGTGCTCCTCCTCCTCCGCCATTCATCAGTCCCTGAAGAGCAGTTTATCCTTCATCCATCCATACCTCCTGTGCTGGGGACAGTGGGTTGTCCTGTGTGAGGAATCCTGGAGAAGAAGGCCTTGGGAGCCCCTGTCCTAAGTCAAGAAGTGGCCACTTCCTGTTACTATTTTTATCACCAGCGCCCTCCTACTGCACGTACCCACCAGTGATGGCTTACTTGTGCCGGGCACTCGGACAAGGCCTTCCCTATGTGTATTATCTCATTTCATCCTCACAAAACAAACCTTTGAGAAGGAACCCTGTGAGGCAGAAAGAGAGAAAGAAGGCTGACCCAAGGGCACACGAAAGTCAATGAGAAAAGCTGAGGTTGAGCCTGGGACTCTGACCCACAGATGTGCTCAGAACTACTGAATGCCAGTGACTTCACTCAGGAGACGTGATTTACCAGGTCATGGTTGGTAACAGTTTCAGTTACAGGAACACATATGAGTTTTGCTTCAAATACACCATGTCCTTCTTATACACCTGAGAGAAGCAAATGCCCCTGTCTTTATCTTTTTAGTAGAGTGTTTATAGGATCCTTGTAAAAAGTCCTCCAATTTGCTACTCCCACACTTTACCTGGGGCAGAATGGTGCATTGAATCCATTTTGCCTTGAGCCTTTTAATCTCTCAGGAGCACCCTAGACCATCAGGCTTGAGGGGAACAGTCAGGCAGGGGTGAGTGACTCACCACCTCTCCTAGGCCAGCTGCCTTGTCCTTAGTGCTCCCAGCGATCCCTGCCAAGGCTTAGTCAGTGCTCTCAGAACTTAAGGTGTCAAATACAAAAATAGAACCATGTTAGTCTAGTGTAACTAGGAACTGGGTCATTTGGAGATGTATATATCAGCTGCTAATCATCCACATAAGTGTTTCTCAAACATCTATAGTGCAGAACCGGCCCCCTCCTCTGGCATCACGGACACATGCATTTGTAAAATCCAAGAAAAATGACCAGAAGGGAAGATGTAATTCAGGAGAGGACATACAAAAGACAAGCTCAAAATTTTTAGTTAGTAGACCCAACAGACATAAAAGGTGTCTTCAATCACATTTCTTCAATCAGAATAAGCATAGCGTAGGGAAAAGGAAAGAATTACAGAAAAGTATACTGTTTTTCAATGAATGTGTGTGTAGGTGATTAATATAGAGTCATTATTCTATTTATAATATCTTGGCTTTCGGGAATTGTAAATCAACCAGAAGATATGGGTGAAGTTTAGATTCCCCATCTTCAAAGCCTACGCACCCACTTTGAATGAATAGTGTGTCTATCAATATTTAACTGTGATTAACAGTTTTTGATGTGACAAATGAAAAAAAAAAAACAGAGGCTACAAACAGAGTAGTTTAGATGTATTGGCTGTATTTGGCACCGTAACATATTAAATAGTTGGAGTCCATAGTTGGAGTCTGTAAGCATACCCCATGGACAGTCTTCTCCTCTAATTAGGTTTAAGGATAACCTGGCAAAGCTCTGTCTGATGCTCACTTGGAAGAGGAATTTCTGTAGTTCCACATACTGTAATCTCCTGCACTGTTGTCTGACCCACCCCTTTGTGTGTACAGATTGGAGACTAACGGATCTGGCTCGTAAGAGGCTCTGGGTTATGAACACACATGTGCATACACACACAAATGAAGACAACACACCCTTCAGTTAGGATCTTTTTTCTCAGAATACATCAATAATTAAGGAACTCGGAGAAAAGAACCTGAAAGAAAATAGTTAATGGGTTATAAACATAGTAGGAATAATTAATTATAATCTATGCATAACATGTTGCCTTCTGATTACGGGCTATGCATTCTTTTTCAAGTGACAACTCCTATGTTGATAGATCTATCATTAAACTTCTAAATGTCTCCCCACCTTTTATTTCAATATTTCTTATAGTGAGGTCTTCCATCCCAGTATTATTGAGTTAGCACTGTCTTCTAGAATAGAATTCCACGTGACATATGGTTTATTATCTGACACTTAGATTTATAATGAGAATTTTTTAACATTTCTTGAATCATATTGATAATTAGGAGAGTAACCTCTTGATGAAGAACATTAACATGTTACCAGAATACAGTCTTGCTTGTGGAATATTGAATGAGTAAACAATTGTGATTCTTTGGGCACGTGAATTCATTTTCTTTTAGATAAGATTGGTAACATTACATAAAATATAAGCTGTCTCTCATTTTAAATTTATATTCAAGATCGGAGACAAGGTAGAGTCCAGTAGTAGAAAACACAGACGTTGGAACAAGGCTGTCCTGGGTTGACATTCTGGTTAATATTCTGATAGTTATTGCCCAGAACAACCTCTGTGAGCTTCTGTTGACTTTAGGGGCTCTACACTAGGCCTGGAGCCTGCTAAAGATCCTCTCTTTCCCTCTCCCTCTCCGTCTGCCCCTTCCCCTCCCAATAAAAAAATAAAAATTAAAGATCCAGATAATGGTACCTTCCTCCTAGGCAATAGAGAAGATATTTGCATGTAAACATAGTAGTTAATGCAAACAACTTGCCTGATGATTTAACCTGATGATTTGCTATGTTTTAATTATGACATTAAGTAAAATGGTAGTAGAAAGAAGAAAGACAATGCCCTTTGATGTACTTTTCTTTTCTTTGATTTTTTATTTATTTATGATAGTCACAGAGAGAGAGAGAGAGAGAAGCAGAGGCATAGGCAGAGGGAGAAGCAGGCTCCATGCACCAGGAGCCCGACGTGGGACTCGATCCGGGGTCTCCAGGATCGCGCCCTGGGCCAAAGGCAGGCACCAAACCACTGCGCCACCCAGGGATCCCCATTTCTTTTCTTTGAAAGGAAAAATGATTGCAGAACACTCCAACAATCTGGTCATTATTTAATGAATCCCTATAATCATGTAGCAGACCCTCTAGAAATCCATCTAGCAGCCCGGCAGGTAGCAAAGTTGACTGGAATTCAAGAGAGGACAGTCCCTTTCTGCCTCCACGACAGATCTGTGTTGTGTCTTTTGTAAGTCATTGTCCAGAAGTATGAAGCATCTAAGGTTTTACCCTATTTGCAAGTTAACAAGTTTAACTTGCCTGTAAAATCTCCATGGATGCTTGCAGAAGACACCTGACTCCTGCGTCATAGACAAAGGGCTTTGTTACTCATGGCAAAAGCAGTAGTCAGAGGTGGGTGTTGGTTTGTGTCAGTGTTCCACACCACAGGTACCCCCCCACCCCCCGCCACAGAGGTCTCAGGATGGATGTCTACACATGCAGTGGGCAACATTACAGGAGACAGGCCCAGGGCTTGAGGATCTATCATTCTTTGTCTCAAGGGTGACATGACTTCATCTCTCAATGTTGCTCATTGCAAATGCAACCCTGAAAAATGACCTGGGTAAAGGCAGTTGAGGCACTGCATCATTGACACCCCCACCCTGCAAGAGTGTGTGGGACCTCAGGACCCTTTCCCAATAATCAAATACTTCTGGAGGTGCCTGGGTAGCTCAGTGGATTAAGTGTCTGACTCTTGATTTCAGCTCAGGTCATGATCTCAAGGTGGTGAGATTAAGTCCTACGTGGGGCTCTGCACTAGGCCTGGAGCCTACTAAAGATTCTCTCTTTCCCTGTCCCTCTCCCTCTGCCCCTCCCCCCCAATAAAAAAAAAAAAAAAACTTTGCTGACTTAGCCTGTCAAACTAGGGTGATGATGCCAACTATTTTATAGGCATTGTATTTTAGTTTATCAAATGAACGGTCATATTTAAGATATGTAGATGGCGTAGCAATGACACATCCCTATATTTAATTAACATACTAAATGGAGTTCTGGAATTAACAGACATTCATTCTGGTACTACAATAAAATGAGTAAGATGATCAGGATTTTTTGAGATTAAAAAAATGTATATGAATAATTTAGGCTGTAAGAGAAAGTACAAAGATAGTTTGTGACTGAGCAACTAGGTAAAAGAAGGTGATGTTTAATTTAGCATCAGGGGAGTATTGGGTTTGAAGGGTGGAGAATCAGGTGTTTGGTTTTAGACACACACGTCTTGGACATGCATATCTGCCTATTAGACATCCAGGTGGAGGTACTGGCGAGGCAATTGTATGTATGGGTCTAGAATTTATGGAAGAAGACAGAATGGGAAATAGAAATTTGAGACACATTGGTATATAGATGGTCTGTAGAACATGAGTCTGAAAGAAGCAATTCAGGAGCAAGCATAGGAAGAGTATAGAAAAGGAAGTGTACCAATATTGAGAAGTCATGAAAATGTTCAGGAACCAGGCAAGGAGAGGAAAAAGGTGAATAGTAGAATGGGAGAAAAAGCATGAGGAGTTCATCTAGAAGTGAAAAAAATGTTCAGGAAGAAGAGAGTTCTAGCAACTGTGACAAATGGGATCACAGTCAGGCAAGGTGGGAGCAGAGAGCGAACTACTGGATGCAGCAAGTCCATGATGAGTGGACATCTTCACAAGAGCGCTGGGGTCAGATGGTGAGGAATTTCTGATCAGTTGGATTCCAGGGAGAAGGATAAAGAGAGATTGGAGACGGGAGATACAAGACAAAGTCTGGTGAGGTCTGGGAGAGGACAGGGGTGGTAGTGAGAGGGGAATGTGTGCCAGAAGAGGGCTTTTGTTTGTGTTTTTCAAAGATGAGAGCCATGGGAGCATGCCTGAGTGCTTGCTGGTGGCACAGTAAAGAGAAAGCCATGATTTAGGGGAAGAGACACGTCTGACAGCCAGTTTGAGCACAATGCAGTTAAGTCTGGAAAGAAAGGCTGGGAGACGGCGTGAAGAGCATGAAAAACCACTTATATGGTTCTTGCCCACTTACCTATTCAACAATAAACACTGTGTGTGCAACCAGGCTTAGGATCTCTGTGATCAAGTCTGTGATCATAGGATATGGTATAGTAGAGCAATGATAGCGACATTTTTGTTGTTGTTGTTAGAGAGTTCCTTTAAGTTTTTCTAGAAGTTGTCTACTACATAGCAGAGAAATATAAGGTAGTTCCTCCCACCTTTTTTTTTCTCCCCAAAAAAATTTAATTAAAAAAAGAAAACCAACAAGAAATCCTTTTCTTCCAAAAGCTCAAACCGAAAGAATGTTCACCAGACAGCAGTTCTTTTTTGAGGAAAAAAAGCAGGCAGGGCAGGTGAAGACAGAGGTGGCACAGGTGGAAAACATAGCTCACCTGGCTGTCCTGTTCATTCCTGCTGTTAAATGATTCCCTTCCATCAGGTCTGGCCCCGAGGTGTTGTGTGTGTTGTGCCAAAGCCAAATGAACGGGTAAACATTTCATTTGTATCTTGCAAATATGTTTTTCAATGGTTTGATGGAAAACCAAGGGTTCCTTTATTGTTTAAACCTACTTGGATGGTAACAAGCTATTTTTCTAAGCCTTGTTAGGCTGCTTCCCAGTTGACTTGAATTGGAAATTTTCCAATGTGGTTATAAAATAAGGTGCCTTCTCAAAAGTTGGTTGTTGGTTTTGTTTTTGCTTTTCCTTTATTTCTTCCAACCCAAGACCCAGGGCTCCTAGAGTATAGCTTCCAGCTTGGGGAACTTAATATGACACTCGCAGATGTCATGTCCTCTGCCTCCAAAATAGATGGATTGAGGAAGGAAGGAAAAAGAGGGAGAGGAACCTATCACATCATTCCTGTTGACATGACATGACAACTGCAAATACTTCAGAGAGCAAATAGGAGACTCTTAAAGGAGCTGTTTAAATACCGGTTATTCAGAGGCAGTGTCAGTGATCCATGGCATATAACCAATATATTTTATTAATCATAAACTACAATATGTGATATATTTAGAAACTGAGTGCTCTAGGCAGCAAGCCACACTTGCTTCCTGTAGTTGATCAGTTTTGTTTTATTGTTGTTTAATTTGTGATGGTGCATTAACTTCTAAATCTAGAAGGATTATCTATCCAGTGGAAGGAGTCTGCATCCGGATTGGGGCCTGTGTCCTATCTTTATTTTTCTGTCCCATATTTACAACTGCTGGGCCCTCATAGAATTTTTTTTTAAATGAATACTCATAGGAAAAAAAGCATATGAAACAACAGTTAACATCCTTAGAACACATTATGTAGTTTCAACGTTGGATTGATTTTGTTGATTTTTTTTTTTTTCCTGGAGTGGTAATTAAACCAGTGGTTTCATGGAATCTGAAATTTAGTAAACCACATGTTTACACCCATTTTCATTTACATAAGTTAAAAGTTACAGAATATATGTTGATTAGAAAACTGTTTATTACCTCCTGTATTATTTCAAAGTGGCAGACTGAATTGCAAATAGAACATAAGGTGTGTCTTATCCCAAATTTGGTCAAAATTGGCTCACACTCCAGAAAGATAAAGTCAAGCTTAAAAATGCCTGAAGCTGGATTGATGGAGCACATTGAATGACCTCCTTTGAAAAATGTGTATGGGGGCACCTGGGTGGCTTAAGCGTCTGCCTTCAGCTCAGGTTATGATCCCAGGGTTCTGGGATCGAGCCCCGCATCGGGCTCCCCATTCAGTAGGGAGTCTGCTTATCTCTCTCCCTCTGCTCCTCTACCTAGCCTGTGCTTGCCTTCTATCACTCTCTCTCTTCAAATACATAAGTAAAATCTTAAAAAAAAAAAAAGTGTGTATGTATGTCACAGTTTACATTATCAAAAGCATTCTTAAATAAAGACATGCAGAAAGGTGAGATGAAATCAAATGCATGGCAGGGAACATTATCTCAATATACGCATCCCCTCCCTCCCCCCACAATCCAGTTACCCCCTCCCCACCATGCATGTGTTCCCCATGCCAAGAATGGCTGGCCACCTGCTACCACGCAGGAGTCTTAGGGATCTTCCTTGACCACCCATTCTCACCCCTCTTCACTTGGCCCAATTTAGTGCTACTGTGTTGTAATTTTAAGTATATTCGCTGGTTGTTTTGATATCTGTGAGTTCTCCTGTCACTGTTCTTTTCCTAAATTTTTCTGATTACTGCTCCAGACTAATTTAGAGCTGCCCTCTCAAGTTCTGTTAATAAAAATCCTTTGAAATAGGTCATTGGAATTTTATTGCAAATACTGAGATAAAGTTGTCAACATAATATTGCTATGTAATCCCATTTGGGAACTGTCTTTTAAAAATTCAGATCTTTTGAATATCCTTTTACCAAGTTTTATAGTTCTTTTTGTAAAGGTTTTATGCATTCTGTGATAGGACTATATATTACATATATATATATACATGTATATGAGTATATACACATCTTATGTAATATGTAAAATATATATTACATATTATTATGTGTTAGTACATGTCAATTATATATATGTATTTTCTTTCATGTAGGTGTTTATTCTGATTCTTTTTTTAAATTAATATATGGGGTGGATTTCTGTATGTTGATTTTGTGTTTAATCACTTAATTATAATTTCTTGGTATTTTTATTTTATTTTATTTTATTTTATTTTATTTTATTTTTTCTTGGTATTTTTAAATGAAAAAAATTGTCTTAGATATTTTAGGACAAACACTAGATCATTCATGAGCAACAGGAATCTTGTTATTTCATTTTTAGTGTCTATACTTCTCCCTCTGTCTTATTTAACTGACTGGGACAGGCAGGACTGTGTCAAGTTCTAATGGAAAAGCTTTTAATGTTTAATTATTAAGTCAGATGTTCACTATAGATTTCTGGCAGATAGCTTTTTTTTTTTTTATCATGTTAAGGAAATATTTTTTTCTCTTCTTAGATTACTAAATAGCTTATGGTTCTCTCCATTTCTCAAGTTCACAAACATGCCCAAACCCCTCTGTACCCTCTTTCACCACTGATTCTTTGCTCATGGTTGGTCCCTGCTATGATATCCTTTCAACATCTTTTAAGACTACTCTTCAGTGTTGCCTCTCTAGGCCTTTCTGGACCAGCTTCCTGTGTCTCTCTTATTCTTCCTTTGCATATTTGTAACTGTTTTTGGCATATCCTTCTCCCTTTAAAACTACAAAATCCTAGGACTGAGTGCCTTAACCATTTAACTTTTTTGTATCCCAAATGCCGAAGACACATGTGCAGCAGAAGTACCATTAACATGGTTTTAGTAAATAATGAATATAAGAATTATTAAAAAGTTTTCTATGGATGATGCAAGTAGGTGAATCCCCTTACTTGGATAATACTTTATTGTTTTCTGGAATTTCTTTCTCTGTTTCTTAGAATTACTTCGAAGTAGTTTGCAATTTCTTCAACTTTGTCCATTGTTTGTTTTCTAGTAGAACATGTTAGGACATGGCCCTCTGAAAATATGCCAGTTATTGGAGAGGAGGAAAAATTAACAAAATGTTGTATATGTTCTGTTAAATCTTGAGAGGAGGATATCTTTTGTTGGTTACCAAAGCTCAGAAGAATAAAAGTTGTTCTTGAATTTTTCACTTAATTTTATTAGAAGATACACCTTTGTTTTTTTCTGTGCAGGGAATTACTATCCGACCACTAGTGGAATTTCTTGATGTTAAGAGGTCCAATAAGAAACAGCAAGCAGTCAGTGAAGAAATCCATTGCCGGGTAAGTGTTAATGTAGTAATAATGATTTAAATGATAGAAGAAAAACTTGGTGGTTTCAGTTGACAGCATATTCTGGCACTCCTTTCCTGAAGGAGAAGGAAAGGCAGAGGGGAAAAGGGAGAGAGGGCCAAGAAGGGCATGAGTTGGGGGGTGTAGAGTGAGCACAGCCCCAGGGTGCCTTCTCCAGATTAATCTGCTAGACCCCTCGGGAATGCGAGAACAAAGAATCCTTTTTTTTTTTTTTTTTAAGATTTTATTTTAGAGAGAGAGAATGAGAGATCACAAGCAAGGGAAGGGGCAGAGAGCGAGGGAGAGTGAGAATCCCAAGCAGAATCCCTGCTTAGCTCAGACCTGACTCGGGGCTCAATCCTGTGACCCTGAGGTCATGACCTGAGTAGAAACCAAGAGCCGGCTGCTCAACCCACTAAGCCACCCAGGCACCCCAGGAACAAGGAATCCCTCTTGTAAACTTCCTTCAATCTGAAAATGTTTCCACTGGAAAACTAGCATCATATTTCATATTTTCCAAAATTATGAACAGACTGTTATGAGGAGAAAAATAACCTGAAAATTATCTAATACTGATATAATAAAATCAGTGTATTTAGAGATGAATCATTGTTTCATTGCTTTTAGTAAAAATAAAACAAAACAAACAAAAACCCAACAACAAGAAGAAGCAAAACCAGTCAGGGTCTTTGAAGTTTAGGCATCCTATAAGTAGAGTGCAAATTACTGATTTAGGGTAAAAATTAATCAGTAGCCTACTTTTTCTGTTTTAGTTTTTTGATCATGTGAAGACTGGGATTGAAGATGTTTGTGGACATTGGGGTCACAACTTTTGGAGAGACAAGTAAGAAGGTCTTCCGCCATTATATTATGAAGCGGCTCTGGCTCACTCTGGAAGCAGGACTTACTGACCTGTGTTTTTTTTTCAGAGTTGCAAATCTTTCCTGTGTTGTGCCATAGTGTGTCCTTTAAGATAAAGTTCAGCAAATCACAGAGACCTGGAGCAAGATAGAGGCTTATTTTGCTCCCCTGTAAGAAGCCAGAGCTCTGTAGCTAATGTAGGTGTAATAGATGAACTTTGCTCCACACACACCTCATGGTCTCAGGATGCTTCTGTCCTGGTGAATCCACTAACATCTTCCATTTCCAAGGTTGACTCTTAGACCAGAATGGGTGCTCCAGCATTAGCCATCATGCATACGGTCCAGGCTGCATGTAGGAAGAAAGATAATGTGGAGACAAAGGACATGTACTGGCTTCCTCTTAACTGAAGTTATCAGAAGCTTTCACGCAATTCTTCCAGTTACACACGTGGCCTGGCCTTCTGTGGCTAGCACTCAGCCATGTAGGCATTTCTCACTGCAAGGGAGGCTGAGGAATGCAGTCTATTTGGTGAAAAACTGAGGATTCTGTTCCTATTTGTTCGCCCACACATGTTGAGGGGCTTTGTCAGATGCAGAGGTTGGAGCACCTAATATTATAAATAGACTAACAAGTATTTTACAAATACATTTTAAATACAAATATTGTAACAAATAGAAGTAACAAATGTTCCTAAAGCTAAATTTGTAAAGATTATATGTGCTTATGTAAATGTGTCTATCTAGTTCTTTTTTTATTATTATTATTATTATTTTAATCTTAAATGGCTTTGCGGTGGATAAATAGAATTCAGTGCCTGTCTTCAAGGATCTCATAGTTGAAATGGACGAGGTGTCCTAGCTGGGCAGAATTAGGTACGTGCTTGAAAATAAACTGAAAAGCAGACTTATGGGATTGATTCTGACAGCAGGCTCAGGGACCACGAAGTGTAGGAGCTGGCTCACCTGGCCCCCAGGAGCTGACAGTGAGCCTCATTCACAAGGGTAGGGGTAGCTCGAGGCAGCCATGCTGGGGGTGTGCCTTGGAACTGACAAATGTTATAAACCAGGGCCTTTTTTCGTCCCCATAAAGCAATTTGTGAACATTTATCAGCACATCACTGGTTAGGAAGGCCTTTGGAAGGAGACAGATGACAGATTTAAACTCTATTTTGGTAGCTTCCTCTTGCCTTCTTGCCTTGGCTTTCCTCACTTGCTAATAGTTTCTGGCCCTCCCCTCTGCAAATTTACGTGAAGTTGACCAGCCTTCCAGTGTATGTAGTTTAACAGAAGGGTGCTGTTGAGTGCTCATTGTCTGTTCACATGTTCTGACATGATACTGGATTATATGAGAAGTATAAACCATAGACTCAGGACTTTAAAATTTTAACAATATAATAAAGGCCACAAAACAGTCACACAGCAAATGTGTGTATGCGTGTGTATGTGCGTGTGTATGTGAGATATCATTAAGTGATGAGATGCATTGCAGAGATTTTAAGTGCTAAAACAACCTTTACAAACCTGACCACACTGTTTACTAATGTGGAAAAGCCTCTTGGACCTTGTGTTACCGTAATATGTAAAGAAAAAATATTTTATTCGTATGGAGAGAGCACCCAGTTAGTTACATGGGGGCACAAAGTAATAAAGCAAACTAAACTCTCCATTGTAAAAATATGGGGAAAAGATGACCATTTATCTTGGGCGGGATTTACATTTTTGAAGGCAGGAGGTAGATGAGAGAACCCTACCCATCTGCCCTGTGACTTTCTATGCCACCCTGCTTTACGTCCCTGGGACCTTCCTACCTAACAAAGATGGATCCTTGTCTTTGCCAAGCCAGCGATTCAGACTTTTTCTGCCTCCCATTCTGGTTGTTTTTTTTTTTTTTTTTTTTTTTTTTTTTATTCTCAGCCAGGTCTATTTTCCACTTACATCCTCCCTTTCCACCTGACTGCTTTCCTTCCTTCTCCAGCATTCCATCATCAGTCCTTCCCTGGAGGGACAAGAGAGAGCAGTCACCCGGAACATTTGGTCCCTTTCCAATGGGGAGACTGGGTTAAGGATTTATACCACTCTTCTGCCTCCCAGACAAGGGTAAATAGACGTGAGTAGATGTAGGCATCAGGGCAGCAGTCCCTGGGGCAGTGTTAGGAGAAAGTAGTAGACTCTGTGATCATGTGGATTTGGTCTGGAACCTTTGGTAAAAGAACTTCAGGGAAAGTCTGGCTACATTCTATCTTTCAGGCAGAGATACTGTGTCTCTGGGGTACTGTGAGTCTGTTCAGGCAAACATCTACAGCCTGCCAGGCTAATTGGACCATAAATACTAAAGGTGGCAGAGCCAACTCTGATTTCATGTCTGAAAGGTAATATGGCTATGTGTCTCACATTTTTCTCTGCAGCATACATACTTCACTCAACCCCTGTATATTTCCATGCATGACATTCTCCAGGTAAGGTTCACATAATTCCCTGGATTGTCAAGCACACTGTATATCGCAGGTAGAGCAGAGAAGTGTGTGTGAGTATGGAGGAATTTGGTGCTGACGCAGGTCATATTTAAAATTAGCTCTGCTCAGATCCTATCTCTGGTATGTACATAATTGTTGATGTTACTGAAGATCACATATAAAGAAGAGGATTGTTTTAGGTATGTTGGGTATCTTTCCATTTCTTCTGGAATCCTTAATACTGTGGATTTCTAGTGGTCTTGCCAGAGAATTTGTGAGGCATCTGATCCTTGGAGAAACGGTAAGGCTTTTTGATTAGGCAAGTTTCTCAAACTTGGTAAAAGTAGTCTAATGATGGAGAAAGAGAGTGCCTCAGTGTAGGTTGGCAGAGAAATGAAAGGTGTGAAAATAAAGAGAGTACAGGGTTCCTATGCTAAATGGGTCAGATGCTCTTGCCCTTAATGCTTATTCTTCCTTTTGTTTCTCTCCAGTGAAAAGCCAAAACAATAATAAAAATAACAGAAGTTTAAAGAGTCCTGGCCCAATGGCCTAGTGTGAAATTCAGAATAAACTTCAAAAAAACTTGGCCCCTGTCTATCGTAGTGGCCAGTTGAATGGATGACTCTTAAATTATTCATCACCCTCCAGTGTAGAAACAAAGACTAGTAACAAGAATGTGGGCTCACCTTGTTTCCTTTCATAGCACAGGTGTACCTGTAAACCTCCTTGGGCTTATGGTAATCACTGTAATGCATTTCTTTCTTTCTCAACAAATACTCATTGCATGCTGTTTTGCTTACCTGTTAGCATAATGATGTTACATAACAAACCACCCTGATACTTAGCTGCTCAAACAACAGTCACATTATTAAAGCCCATGAGTCACGAGTCTGAGAGTCCAGGATCTGGGCTGTGCTGGGCTGATGCGGCCCCGGCTTGCTCATGCTTCAGAGGCTTGGTTGGTTGTCAGCTGATCCCAGCTGGCCTTCTCTGATGTGACTGGAGGGACTGAACTTTATTTCATGTGGCATTCCCCTTTGTCCTGGGACTAAAGAGTCACTCCACCCATATCCTTCTCATGGTAATTGTGGAAACAAGAGAGGTAAGCTTAATATGCAAGCTCATTTTAAGCCTCTGCTCTAATTGTCTTGTCTGCTAGAGGTCACTGACCAGAGCAGGGAACATTACTGGGGCCAGTGGCAGGAAACAGGACAGCCCAGGCCACCTAGGCCATGGTGGAAGGACATTGCCAAGTATTATGGCAGAGGGTGTCGTATACAGGGAGGAATTGAGACCAAATGATCCGTTCTACAATCTGCGCTTATAGTGTGCCTGGCACTGTCCTAGGCACTGGGGATATGGGAAAAAGTGGAAAAAAAAATTCTTGCCCATATGTATCATTCTAGTGCTAGAGGACAGAAAGGAAGATAAATTGTATAGCGTGTTAGAAAATGATAATTGCTATGGAAAAAAAATATACCTGCAGGTGTATAGGAATCCAGGTGGTGGGAGGAGGCATGCAGTTCTAATGGGATGGACGGGAAAGGCTCTTTTGAAAAATGACTGCTGAGGAAAGACTTAAAAGGAGGGTCTGCAACAGAGCCCTGAAGGTGTATTGGGGGAGGATCTTCTTGGTGGAAGGAACACCAGGTATCAAGGCCCATGGTTGGGAGCAGAGCTGGTGAGTTTCCAGGGAAGGAAGGATACCAGTGAGGCTGGACATGAGAAGCACAGTGCTAAGATAGGCAGCTCCAAATTGTGTAGGGTCTCCAGGTTGTTGTACATGTTCTCAAGAGAGATGTAGAGTTTTAGGTGGTTTGACTTATATTTTATCAGGATCACTCTGGCTACTGTGTCGAGTAGTCTGTAGGAATGCTGTGGTGGAAGCAGGGACACCAGTTGGGTGCCTGTTGCAAGAATCCCCTGAGGGATGATGATGTCTTAGACCAGGGTAGATCCAAGAGATAGGGGTATAGAAGGGGTGAAGAAGCATGGTTTGATTGTGTGTGTTGATGGTGGCACTAACAGAAATTGCCAACAGAGTGGATATGGAGTATTAGTTTTCTAGAGTTGCTACAACAAAGTGCCACCGATTGGGTGGTTTAAACAGTAGAAATTTATTTTCTCACAGTTGTGCAGGCTAGAAGTCCAAGATCAAAATATCAGCAGAGTTGGTTTCTTCTGTGGGCTGCAAGGGAAACATGTGTTACAGACCTTTCTCTTAGGCTTGCAGACAGCTGCCTTCCTGCCTCTTTATGTGTCTATGTCCAAATTGCCTTTAGTCATAGAGACAACAGTCCTATTGGTTTGAGAACCACCCTAATGACCTCATATTAAACGCTATCCCCAAATACAGTCACAGTCTGAGGTACTAGGGGTGAGGACTTCAACCTGTGAATATTTAAGGGCACACAATTCAGGCCATAACGTGGAATGTGAAAGAAGGAGAAGGATCAGAGGTGGCATCAGGTTTTTTGATCTGGTAGAGTGGTCATTTTTTTTTTTTTAATTTTTATTTATTTATGATAGTTACAGAAAGAGAGAGAGGCAGAGACACAGGCAGAGGGAGAAGCAGGCTCCATGCACCGGGAGCCTGACGTGGGATTCGATCCCGGGTCTCCAGGATCGCGCCCTGGGCCAAAGGCAGGCACCAAACCGCTGCGCCACCCAGGGATCCCTGGTAGAGTGGTCATTAATTGAAATGGTGAGGAATACAGGAGAAGATACGTTCAATCTGGGAACATCAAGTTTGAGAACTAGACATCCAAGTGGGGGTGTTAACTAGGCAGCTGAATATTCATTTCTGGGGCTTGGGTGTGAGGCTGAGGCAGGAGATACAAATGTGGGAGTCACTGGCACAGAGATGCCATTAAAATCATGAGACTGGGCAACATGGCCAGAGAGCGAGTGGAGGTAAATAGGATCAAGAGGCCAGAAAGAAGAAAAAGACCCAACCAAAGAGTCTGAGAAAGAGGTAGGGGGAACCTAAGGTAGTGTGACATTCTGGAAGGTGATGTGTTTAAGCAGGAGAGGTCAGGAAAGGTGAGGACTAACGATTGGCCATTGGACTTACACTGTGGGGGTCACCAATGACCTCAATATGAGTAGCTTCAGTGGAGTATTGTGGGCAAAAGCCTAACTTGTGAATGTTCAAGAGAAAAATCAGAGGAGAGGAATAGATGTAGGAAGTATTAATACTTTTGAGTAATGTTGCTGAAAGGAGAAGCAGCAAAATCGCAAATGTTAAATATACATAGATATATTTTAATATATAATTGGTGAATATTAGATATATGTCTATCATGACTATATAAAAAATGTACCGATAGTAATATTTACATATACATATATTTTTACATATGTATATATTCAGGTATGCACATATGAAAATATATATAATCAGACAAGCTAAACACTACTACTCAATTTATCCCTGGGTGTGGTAGAAATGATGGTAAAACAGGCTTGTGTTTTGGTTTTGCTTTATTTTGTTTTTTGGTCATTGTAGTATTAATTGAAGCTTGGATTTGCTTTATTTCCAGGTTTAAGAAGTTCGATGACAAATACCTGCGGAAGCTTTTGATTCGAGAAAACCAACCCAAATCAAGCATTGTGTCTTTATATAAAAAGCTTGAAATAAAACATGCCATTGAGATGGCGGAGACGGGGATGATAAGTGCTGTTCCTTCTTTTGCATCTCTGAAGTAAGTACTGTTTTGAAAATTAAAGTTAGTATTACCAAGTATGTCTTAATAGTTTTTTGAAACCAGTGATGGTAACAAATTTCACTCATGTCCTAGACCTCATGGAAGAATGAGATTCTGGTTAAAATGTGAAGTCTCGAAATGTATACCTTATGTTATGTCACATCAGGTAACATCATGTTATGTTATTTTAGAATTGACTAGTCAGAAAATACTTTGTCATATTTAGGATAATTATGCCTGTATTATATTTTCTTGAGGTCATTCATTGCTTTGTAAAAGTACCTCTTTAGCAAGTATTTTGAAATGGAATATCTTAAGGTGTGTTATTGTAAATATGCATGTAATTTATAGTTATTTCCTCATGAATTAGTCATGCAATCATATTTTAAGGCTTGCAAAAAACATCAGGGATCATCTGGTATAGTGGTTATTAACCCCTGCTGTATATTACAAATACCTTAGGAGCATTAAATAATATGATGACCAGGGCCTAGGTGTAGGTATATTTTATTTATCAGTTTTTCAGATATTTTCAATATGCAGTCAGGATTGAGAGCCACTCATCTACTGTGTCTCCCTAATTTTAAAAATGAGGAAATGAAGATTCAGAATGGTAAAGTGACTTACCCAGAATCTTATTGCAAATCCTCAGTAAATGCTCAGTTAACAGTAGGTCATTTTATCATGTAAGCATCAATCCTTCCCTACCACAAAAAATGATAGAAATTATGGGTTCTGCTGACTTCTTTCACTGATGAGCTTGAAATGCATTTAAAATACATGTCACTTAATTAAAATACTGTCTATGGGAGAGCTGAAATGAGACAGGAAATGCCAAATCACACTCAACCATATAAACTAGGAGGATTTTTACTAAGACTGTAAATCCTCTATTAAAATTATGGAAGTTTACACAATCCAGAATAAAAAGAAACAGTGATCAGGATGGCTTGGAGGTAAAGGTATTATACTGCACTTAAAAACAGTAGTGGATTGAACAGAGTGACTGGTTTATAGTCCTACCCTGCAGTAATTCACTGTGTGACCTTAGACTGGTTCATCTATTGCCCTGAGATTGAGTTTCTTCAAGTAGAAAATGGGACAAGACTTGATCTTTGTTGCCATCTAGCTTTACAAGTTAATGATCTTTCTTATGCACTATTCCATTTGCAATTGTAGCAAGGGATAATTCAATTATTCAGCTTCACAAAGGAGAGCCATTGTCTTTGTGATCACAGAAGAAAAAATCTTAGTTTTCCGCTCTGTTTATAGTTCTTTTGGAAGCTGGCAGTAAGCAGAACAAAGGCAAAGATTTAAGGTTATGAAGTAGGTAGCACAATTAATGGTCAGCTGCATAGATAGATAAATGAATACCAACCATATTGAGCATTCCACATCTCTTGAAATGTTTTCTTTAGCGGAAATTAGAAGTGAAAAGGGAGGAAATAAGGTATTATATTTCTGACAGTGATGGATTAAGTGTTCTAGACCAAACTATGCTATGAAAACAGCTAGAAAAAAAAAAAAGACAAATATGTTTTAAAAATCTGCTTAAAAGCTGGAAAGTACCAGTACAGTAAGGAATTTCTTGACCAAGAGTCAACAGAGAAGGGAAGTCCAAGAAGATGGAACCGGCATTTGGTGCCCTTTCTTCACTGGATCACAGAAAAGTCTAAAAGCCTAAAACAGAAGTTTTGATAGACTGATTGGTGTTTGAGAATACATACAGTTGGAAATCAGGACCTACCAGGGAGGAGGAGCTTTTGTACTCAGCTATAGGTTATTACTTCAGAATTCTACAACTTAACCCTCAAAGAAGAGAAGTCTAGCCTAGAATTATCTCAATTCATGATTGTTTAAATCTGGGATTGATATTACTTTTATCCCAGCTGATTGAGAGAAATAAACTTAACTTTTCTTTGGAGGAAAATAAGATGATAGTCTTAAACTACCTCCATGATTTTTCATGCATAATGTCTAGCAACCAATCAAAAGCATGTGAGTAAATAAGGAAATGTTATTGAAAACTTAGAGAAAAAAAAGATAAAAACAGAGTAGTAACAGACACAAGTGGATGGCAGATAATTGAATATAAGGGTGGCTTAAGAGTCAAAAATCAATCCGTTATTTGCCATATTTTCAGTTCTTCTCAAATTGATCTATAGATTCAAAGCAATTCCATTAAAAATCCCAGTGTGTTTGTGTGTGTGAATCATTAGACAGTCTGGTCCTAAAGTTTCTATGGAAACGTAAAGGGCCCAAATTAACCAAGACAAGATTGTCTTCAAAACTGAAGAACAAATTTAAAGGATTTACACTATTAGGTAGCAGGACTTTCTGTAAAGCTCCCATGACTGAGACAGTATCATTTGCAAAGACAAAAGGACAAATAGACCAGCAGAAGGAAGTAAGAGTTTGGAGTAGACCTACACTTACTGGATATGGATACTTAACTAATGGCAAAGTTTACAGTAGTACAAAGCAGTAGGGAAAAGATGGCCTGAAAAAACAAAAAACAAAAAAACAAAAACTGGTCCTGGGTCAATTAGGGATCCATATGGAGATAAAGTGAAATTGACCACTAGGTCACATTGTATCAAGCCAAGGAGTATCATAGGTATGCATGTGAGCAGTGAAACAGTACAGCTTTTGAAAATCGTATGAGAGAATATCATCTTACTGTTTTGATAGGAAAAGATTTCATTGAAGGAATGAAAGGCAAGCCATAAAATGGGAGAAGATACTTGCCTCACATAAAACTGACAAAGGTCTAAAAAAAAAAAAAAAAAAGATAGTCCTATGGAAATATGGACAAGGGACTTGTTCAGGCAGTTTACAAAAGAAGGTATTCAAATGGTCAGTAATCATATGCGTGTTCCAAAATACGTATATGAGAATACTTACAAAAACATTGTCATATCCAAAAGTTAGAAATAACACAAACACCCATCAACAGTAAAATGGATAAATCATTACATATTCATGTGATGGAATATTATACAATGAGTAAAATGAACAAACCAAGTTACATGTCATAACACAGATGCATCTAAATGCAATGCCTAAGCAAAAGAAGCTAAGTTTAAAAGACTATTATTAAAAAATCCATCCATCCATCCATACATACATATACTTAATGCATTTAAAAGACTCCATTTATAGAGAATTCAGACTTGGGTACAACTGTTCTGTCAACTCAGAAATTAGGATAGTGGTTGTTTTTGTCAAAGAGGGAGGAAGTAGTGATTATTGGGGGGCAAAATATGACTTGGTTTCTGGGGTTCTAGTTCATGTTGTTTTTACTTGAATAGTGGTTGCACAAGTACATTCACTTTGTGATAGTTCATTGAGCCATACGTGGCAGATTCACATATTTTTCTATTTTTGTATTATATTCCAATAGAATAAATTTAAATGTATGCTTCATTATGCACTTAACACTAGAGTTACACAAACATTTGTTGGATACAACTTGGTGGGAACATTGTTATAAGAATGCAAGATCCATTGCTCCAAAATTGTTACCTCTTGACCTTTTAAGTCCTTCTAAAAATTCTGTGAATTAACTTTGCTGATCAAAAACCTGATTAGAAACCTAGACAGCAATTTGAATAACAATGCCTTAGTCTAAGAAGATGCTTCTTAAAAACTCACCCAAGCCATTGAGATTGAGGTGAAAATGAATCATATATATCTACAGAAGTCTGCCCTGATGAAGCCTTAGATTTCTATGTTTATTCCTTTGTGTTTCTCCATTACTTTATGGGCATAGGTAATCAATATCATGTTTATTTTTTGTAAACAATTTTGCATTTAAAAAAAAATAAGAGAACTGTGCTCTTCAATTGGTATGTTCCTAGGCCATCTTGTGTTTAGATCTGCATTAATAGGGACACCTGGGTTGCTCAGTGGTTGAGCATCTGCCTTTGGTTCAGGTCATGATCTCAGGGTCCTAGGGTCGAGTCCCGTATTGGGCTCCCTGCCTGTTTCTCCCTCTGCCGATGTCTCTGCTTCTTTCTGGTGTCTCTCATGAATAAATAAAATCTTTTTAAAAATCTGCGTTAATATATATAAACTTCTCAGCTTTATCTTCTTAATTTATCTTCTTATGTATTTTATTGTACTATATATTTTTGTAGGCCCCTTCAAAGCCTTTTTGAAGAAGTTAGGATAAAACTGTACAAATACAGTTGGTTCTCATTGTTGCAGTAGTTATGTTCTATAAAATTGCCCTGAATGCTGATTGTGAATACTGAACCCTTGCTTCTAAGGGAAATACAGGGTTAGGTTCTTGGTGAGCCTCTGGTCACAACATTTTCATCAACCAATTGATACATAACCTTATTTTATGTGTGCTTCTATTTAAAGACACCTTATTTTTAAAAAAATATAGACACCTTATTTAATATTTATTGTTTCATTAACATTCCACTCATGGCCAACAGCACCATAATTCATGCTTGAACAAAGCTCATGTGACATGACTTTTCTCTGGAAGGCACATCACAGCTTTCTTTTGCTTAGGAACATTCAACAGCACTTCGGACCTATGCTTGGGGGCCATTTTAAATAGTGAAGTCACCAATAGCACGGAAATATGAAAAATGTGTCATTAAATAGACTGTGAAAAGGATATTTGTTTACAGTAGAGGAAGGTGCTAAAACAGGAAGGCAGAGCATCATCATATTTAGCCTCATCTAGGAACCTGTGCACTGGGGAACTCAAATTTTCCCCCACTTAGTGCATGTTTATGAAAAAGTATCATGTGTACTGACACCATGTTTAGGTGACTTTGCAAATATGAAATCCTTGAATAATGATGATTGATTGTATATACGTACATATTATAAATGGTGTCTTTGCAAATATTTGTAATGAAGTGTTTAAAAGACTAGGCCTCGATAGCAAAATGTAGGTAATTGAGTTTCTGTTAGAACAAACCCAATTGTAGATTACCTTATTAGAGAGTATTAAAAATAATAAAGTGACAGCATTATAAGCTACTACAGTTTTTCTTCCTTAAAAAATATTTGCGTGGAAAAAAAGAAGTAATTGCATGAACAGACTGAAAACTTGTGCATGATTAAACATGTTTTGAATAATTTTGACACTGAAAAGTTTTAGAATTTGGAGTTATTTTACTTTTTAGACTTTTTAAAAAAGAGTTTTTATTTATTCATGAGAGACACAGAGATAGAGGCAGGGACAAAGGCAGAGGGAGAAGCAGGCTCCCTGTGGGGAGCCCGATGTGGGAGTCGATCCCAGGCCCCCGGGATCACGACCTGAGCGGAAAGCAGACACTGAGCCACCCAGGTGTCCCTGGAGTTATTTAAAAATATTGAATACTCCCTAAGTGTTATTCTTTAAGATTCTTCTTAAATGATATTGTATCTCCAAAAAGGAAAAAATATGATTCCAATATCTGTTGAATAGTAAAATATATTCTTTTTCTAACCTTTCACAGTGATTGCCGGGAAGAAAAAATAAGGAAGCTCACACCTGGTGAAATGGATGAAATTCGAGAAATATTATCCAGAAATCTCTATCAAATCCGTCAGCGAGTGAGAATAATTTATTTAGCAAAATGTTTCCTTGCCTTTGGCTAAAAATATGCCTTCTCATTTCGTGCTACTCCGTTGTAGCAGACATTGCCCAACCATTTACGCCAGCCTTTTGCATGTTGCACATCAGGCATCTTCTCTTCTCTGAGAGTCCCGTCTTATTAGGGTACACTCCCTCTCAGACACCATGGGGAAAGTGTGGGAGTCCCCAGGAGTTCTGCTACTGTGGATTTGCAGATAAAAGCATCTGAGTTAGTTGTGGCTCTCATTTAATTTTTTTTTTATAAATGAAATCTCTTTAGAGCTTAGAGAAAACTTAAGAGCTTTAAGAAAACTTATTAAAACGTATTTAATTTTCATTACTCATAAAGTACTATAGTTTCTTCCTTTAATGTATCTCCTAAGTGCTGTTCCATTGTTAATACCTCGTTCTAACAATTGGCTAACAACATAGCTAACATTTCCAGGATGCATACAATTGGCCATGCCCCATTTCAGCATATATTAACTCAGTCTTCCAAGTGGTGTTACTACTGTTTCCACTTTATAGATGAATCAATTAAGGTACTGGGAGGGGAGGTGGCACACAGACCACATAGCTGGTCAGAAACCTTCCTCACTCATGTTGGGGTCATTTCTGTACCTTCTTAGCTGGTCTCCCCAGATGCGATCCCCAGTCCCTCCTGAGTTATGGTTGCTCCGCCGCCTTCTTCACAGCACCTTTAATGGCAGCATTCTCTTATTTAAAATGAAACAAGCAACAGTTGTGGCTTATAGGCTAAACTATTCTTTCAGAATTCGGGATCTCTAATTCTCAGTTCTGCTGTGTCTGACCTGACATCTCCCTTCCCTCCCCAAATGCCCAGGTTCTGTCTTCCTTCCTTGGCCTGGGTTCCTCCTCTCCTTTCTGTCTCTACGTGGAACGTCCCACTGGTTCCTGTTAGCTGTTCCACATCCTCCAATTTTTAAGGTTTCCTTAACAACTTCCATATTATCCCCAGCCCTGTCTTTAAATGGGATAGCACTCGGAGTTCACACCATACCACACAGTTTTAGCACTTCATGATTTGTATTATTTCGTTAGCCTTTGAGGTCCATCTAGCTAGCAGATTTCTCGAGGCAGGCTTGAGCCCTCTTCTCTAACATTTTCTCATATTTCTTTGAGACTTAATATAGTTCAGGACACAGGAATATTCCCAAGAAATATATATTTATTCTATCAGAAAATGAACTGAATTACTAATTGCAATTCATTTTAAGAAACTTATAAAACTAAAAATGTATGTCACTCAGAGGCCTGGTTTAGAAATTTTACTGTCTCAAATACTAGCACATAGTTCATGCGGATTCTAGCAACAGCTTTTTCAATTTGACAACCCAGTTGAAAAGAAGTGTTCTTAATCGAAAGGACATGGCACCACCAAGTGGCTCAAAGTGGTTTGTTTTTGTACCGGTAATTCCTATTCAGTAAAGAATGTGTAAAGATGAATTGTATGTCTTCCCCAGCTGCTAATGATGGCTAAATACGTACAGACTACTTCAAGGTAGACAAAGTATGAATGATGAGGAATTCCATCATATTCTGATTTATGAAGATCGCACTTCTCAATGAAAGATAACTGGCAAACTTCTATTAGAAGACAAATGCTTTCAAATTTTGAACAAATGTTAACCTTTTTTTTTTCCATCTCCCATACACATTAATTTTTATACTTTTTTAAAATTTATTTTTCTGCTCTGCATGTTGGTTGTTAAGTGCCTCGCTGAGGTACAGAGAGCCAAAGCAGCACAGTAAAGTTTGGGAATCTCTGGGGTAGCAATCAGTTTTTCTTGTAAGATGTCTCTTGTGTTTTCATTTCAGACTTTGTCCTACAACAGACACAATCTGACGACCGACACAAGTGAGCGACAAGCTAAAGAGATTCTGATCCGACGAAGGCACAGTTTGCGAGAAAGCATCAGGAAAGACAGCAGCTTGAACCACGAGCGCAGGGTAACTGGCGTTTGTTAACCATTTGTCTGCGGTGAGGAAGGCTTCCAGGAGTAGAGTCAGCAGCCATTCCAGAGGCTCTTGTGACCGGATGGCCACTGAGGGTTGATTCATAGGAATTCTGGGATGGAATTAATTGTAAAGTCTTTCCGGATGTTTCTACAACACCTATTGTGTCCGGGCACTGTTCTAGGCACTTGGTATATGTTGGTGAATGAAAGTGACCAAGATATCTTTGCTTGTAGAATTCATATCCTAGTGGGGAGAAGATGCCCAGCAATCGAGTAAATTATCTATTATGTTAGTAGGCAGGGAGTGCTGTGGAGAAAAACAGTGCTTGGAGGAGACTGGGGGTACAAGGAAGGGTCAAGTTACAAATTTAAACAGCATGGCTGGACCATGTTTCATCTGATGAGTCACGTTGGATCTTTCTGGTGAGAGGTTGTGGCCAGAAGATAGGCAAGCTGCAGGTACTAGAACTGCAAAATCACAGCAGTTGGGGGGTGTGAATGTTCACCTTCTCACTTGGTCCAAGGCATTGTCAACAAGATAAGGAAAATCATTTTTAAATGACATTACAATTGATTGACTTCACAGCAGTTATTGCATCTTAGTATTATTTTTGTGAGTATAACAGACATACAAGGTTGCATTAGTTTTAGGATTGCATCTCATTTTTAGTAATATTCTGTGTTGGTCATCAGAGACTAAAATGGTAATATGTAAACAGGTAGATTATCTTTTTTTTTTTTAAATGTGAACATGTGGCAGCCCTGATTAAAAGTTAAAGTATGACACAATTGAATTGTCAGCCAATTAGCTATGGTAACACTTTTCATTCTATCATTTCAAGACTTACTAAAGTAACTAAAAGTTAAATATGCTACATTTTTCATATATTTTCTTTCCATATGTATAGGTTCTACTTTTTTAGTAATACTCTTATTAATAGGTGTTTCCATAGCTTCTCTTTAAGAAGACTCAATGGTTTTCATTATTATTTCATTATTCTTATTTCTAACGGTCCCACTTTATTTTCATTTTCCTTAATACTGATTTTGGTTACATTTTAGATGAGATTTAGTTGTTTTAAGTGAAATAATTATTGCTCAGAACTTTATTCACCATCCCCACAGCCCCTCACACAGTAATTTTATAATAGAGAAGTACAATTTTAATTTTTAACATCAGGGTTTGATGTAAAATTTTAAATTTCTGATATACAGTAAATGACCTCTGCATAGTCTAAATAAGATTTTCCATGTTTTCCACAGGCTTCCACTTCAGCCTCTCGATATTTATCCTTACCAAAAAATACAAAGCTTCCAGAAAAGCTACAAAAGAAAAAGAATATTTCCAATACAGGTAATGATTTCAGTTGGAGCAGAATGAGTAAGTTTATTTCCTAATATTCATAAAGTAGAGAAATTTCCCCATTCTTTTTCTTCATTGAGGACAATGAGTTTAATAGTTTGCAAGCCTAAAATAATAATATGGTGACTTATTATTAGCATTATAAGCTTTTTGGATGGAGCTGCTGTACACATTATGAATGAGTTCATTATTTTCCATAATGATTCTATTTGATATAGCAAAAGCAAATGCTGTCACCTGTGGTTAGTGAGCAGGTAAACAGCAAGTTGTAAATTTGCAAAGGTGTATTTAAATTTTTGCAATTTCCATATATTTTCATAAAGGCAGCCATAAATTTTACTGCCTGAAATCATTAAGGCTTTGACATAAAGTCTCATATCTCTTTATTTAATGATAATCTTTGTGTAGACTCCAAGCCATCTACTGTGAACCCCAGAGGAAGTATGTTAGGTACCATGTTATTAAAATGTGGGATGTAACAATTACCTCCCCTACCCCTTTATTTTTGCTTGTTTATTTAATTAACCAAGAAGAGGAAAGTCAAATGACAGCTGGTGGTGATGACTGGTGAGATGAGAAATGAGAAGGGAGGCCTGAATGTTTAGAGCAGTGGGCCTTGTCTCCACCACATGTCCACCAGAACATTCTTTTTGCCCCAAGAATCTCAGCTCCCACCAGCTGTCCTACCCAGTTCTCTAGGACTTGAATTCTGATAACCAGCTAGTTCTGATCATGTATCTCCCCATTGTTTGGAGAGTGCATATTGGTACTACAGCCCTTTTATGAAAATATAAAGGAGATAAAGAAGGTTGTCTCTGAGATTCCAGATCAAGACAAGCATTTTTATAATAGCAGCCAAGTGCTGGTTTGCTTTCTGTGTGCCAGACACAGAGCTGAGCCCTCCTGGGATTGTTCTGATGGGGCAAGTGGGAACACAGCTGCCACCGCCAGGGCACCTCACTTTGATAGCCAGCTCCACCACTTATACTGTCTCTTGAACTTCAGTTACTCCACCTGTCAGATGGGTGACTATGAGGATTAAATAGGTTAATGAGTTTAACAGTGCTGAGGACAGTTGTCTGGCACAGTGAACTCTTCAGTGTGTGAACATTCAACATTAAGGGATGTCTTATGCCCAGGTTGGTGGGCTAGAGAGAGTGAGCCCTCTGACCCTGCGCTGCCCAATTCTCAGCAGGTGTTGGCCCCAATCATGCATTGCGAGTCATTTACAATCCCTTCTCTCTCAAACGCATGCCCATGTTGTCCTTCTTTTGCTCTGTGGTAGGTGGCAATAGCAGTGACTCAGACACAGATGTCGGGACCACCGTCCTCAATTTGCAGCCCCGAGCAAGGCGCTTCTTGCCAGAACAGTTCTCAAAGAAAGCCCCGCAGTCCTGTAAAATGGAATGGAAGAATGAGGTAGACGTTGATTTGGGACAGGGGCAGCCTTGTACCCCCGCAGCTCCCCACAGCAAAGAGGGGGGCACCCAGACCCCAGGCATGCTCCGGCAGCCCCTTCTCTCCAAAGGCCAGTTTGGCCCAGTGCAGGAAGACAGCGTGACTGAAGGTATCCGACCCAAGCCGCCACCCAGGCTGGTCCGGAGGGCATCGGAGCCTGGCAACCGGAAAGCACGATTTGGAAGTGAGAAGCCTTAATGGAAATGGCCAAAGCAGACCTGGGGTGACTGACCCAGCACCCCTGGCGTTGGTTACTCTTAAACCTGACACAACAGTGGGATCCATTTCATACCCTCTATGCATCTAAATCCTTTCTTTGGGTAGAAGAGTCATACCATTGATTTATGGGATGGATGCTTAACCCAAGAAGAGGAAAAATCAAAGAAAAAAAGCCCTATAAAATGCCTTTTATGACTTTTTGCTAGCAGTTGTATTCTTCACAAGCCTAAAGAAAGAAAATTGTGTGCCTTTATTGAACTTGAATGACAGAACTTGAAGTTTTTAACACACCTGTGCTGGTGAAAATTTTAATATATACATATATGCCTCACATTTTATTTATGAAAACCTATGGATATCTGTAATCAGTTTTTAAGCGAAGGGCGCTAAAAATACTCAACATCTCTCCAAGGTGTAAAGGGCAGCTCCCGGAGGATGGTGGGCCATCTGCTCAGAGTCAAGGTGTTTCCCCATCTTGAGCTGCTGACCACTTGGTAAAGGACGAGCGCAGCATGGAGCAGGGATTCTTGGTGAACTCAGGCTGGGGAGGGAGTCAGAACATCTAGGCAGATGAGGAGGCCTGGCTCCCATAGCGCAGATTCCCATAAATAATGAGTCTACTGGATTTAATTTATTTGTTACTGTACGTTTGAGGGTAACATATAGATTCCATCTCTTGTTTGTGTTTGAATGGTGCAAAGAGAAAGACTGTGTGGGTGACACGATGTGTGACAGACTTGGTGGCAGCTTTGGACGAAGTTCCAGCATGTGGGCCTCATGGTATATGCGGGGAGACACCTGCTTACATTTTGTTGGCAGGTTTTATATTGTGCAATACTGGGAAGAGGATGCAGGAGATTCCCTTTCATGCCCATCTATGACTACCGGCTTTAGAATTTTTCTTAGAACATTCTAGAACTTTGAATACAGGTCAGAAGCTCCAAGCAGACCATTTAGATAAACATAGTCCAATGTTTAATAAACTGGTGAGAGTTCAGGTTTTGAAATTTATTCAGGAAGTACTTTGGAGAATGTAGGAGTTCTTTTTTTTATTTTTTGCACTAGTCTGTAATTTGTTACTTCTCGCCCCTCAATAAAGTAGTGACAAGTTCTTCATATAAAAATGGATTCTACTCATCTGAGTACTTTTTAAAAGTACAACAGAAAGACAAGAAGTGGAATATAATCATTAAAGAGTAATATTTGAATTTTTGTCTCAAGCTGTAGATTTTATTGGCCTTTTTTTTTCCCCCTGAAAAACTCCTTAAAACTGGACTGGAATGAGACTCTAAATGTCTGGGTTTAAATATAAATGAGGCCACACGATAGTCTACTGAGAGCACATTAGAGGTGCAGCAAAGGATACAAATGACCATCAAATTGTTAGTAGGAAAACATGAATAAATTAAACAGGAAGATTCAGGACTCAGAAATCCCCAGCAGTGCTTCTCTTATCTCCCTCCTCTACCCCCACCAATGTGGAGAAATAAATCTTTTACCCTTTCTCTTATCTTCTACAGTCTTGGAATAGTGCTAAGATTGTTGGGTGTGAGGCAGAGGAAAAGATAAACATACAAGGTACAATTTCCTTCCCAAACTCTTCCACGTTGATAAGTGGAAAGCAGTATAGACACCCTTGAAAACTGTAAGCTTAGGATTCTGTGCCAAATATCTTAATTTTAACTGAAAATATTTATATTAAAAATATATATATTTCATCCGCTGAAAAGAAATTAAAGTCATTTTTAACTTAGAATTTTATTATAGGAATGTGATTCATCAAGAGATGAGATGTATATTTTTGAGAATGCCAAGAGTAAATTTTTAGAACTTAATGAAATCTGAAAAGAAAGGTTAAAGTAAAATGACCTTAAAAATAAAGTTCCTGATTTTTTTTCTGGTGTCCTAGAATACTGAATATTATAATAAGTCTAATTTTCTGGAACCGAAGGAGAAAATATGAAAATCTTTTTACATTTCTTGTTAAACAGGTATACCAAATTTAGCTTACACTGATTAAAAGTCAATAAAGAATCTGGTGGACATGGTGTAAATTTAAAAAAGCACTTATGTCATTATCAGTTTAACGTTTTTTGTATTTTTGAATGACAAAAGCAATGAAAAATAAATGTGACTTCATTTTGTTTTTTCTCCATACTTTTTTTCACATAAAATTATTAAGTTCTAGACACTACAGGAGAGCATATGAAACTCCTTAAATATTGAAACAGTCTCAATATTCTGTGGTAGAGACCCATCCCTGACCCTTTATAAATGACTCGCTAATGCAAGCAATACTTGATCCAACCAAAGTTCCAGGGTGACTATAGAATTTTGATGGGTCTTTGGTATTTAACAATTTTGACTTGAACTACCTGCAAGTGCAAAGTGTAGGCTTATTTCTTTACCTGTAATGCTAAGGGCTGATTTTGGGAACAGGCCAGTTAGCAAACAACTAGAAATTGACTCCAAAGCTCGATACTTTTAAAAAAATGTGCGTTTTGTGGATAAGACCCCAGGATATCTGGGACAAAATTCCCTTGGCTTTTACTAATTTTCGTGGTGGGTAAGGGGAATGTTTATTTATGTAAAAAACATAGAGAAGTTATTTATTACATGTCTCAGTATGTTTTCCATTTGTTGCACTACCCAAGTCATGTTTATGTTAAACCTGGCATTTTATAAACAAGTGTGAGAATTGTAATATTTTGTTAGTTCAAAGTTCACACTTGACTTTCTTCTCTGAAGAGTGATTAAAAAGATTTCTTTGTCTGGTTGAAGTAGCTATTGGCATTATCTGCCCAAGCCTGAACATTGTATGTTGATTCCCTTTGTCAAGATGAACAAGAAAGGCTTATGACTCAACTGTCTGATGATCTGAGATTTTGCGTGTGTGTGTGTGTGTGTATGTGTGTGCTTAACTTTTAGAGCAAAATGTGTAGCTTGCTGTTACTTTATATCCGACATTTTAACCAGGCCCTTTCTTCAGTCTACTTGTAAGGCAGTGAGAGCCCATTTGGGTAACTGATGCCTGGCTGTGACCACAGCTCTTTGTTCAAGAGAAATGACACCTCCCTTCAGAATTTTTTTCCAATGTCATTCACTCCACGTGGCTTGACATCCTTAAACGTGGTCACCCACTGCAGATGTGCAGACGAAGCACCCACATGATTAGTTTTGAACGTCTCTACTGTTGTAATGGTACATAGTTTTTTGATCCCTTTTGTCTTCTAACTTTCTACAATTTTTTTCCAAAGAAAATTCTATTTTACTACCTCTAAAAATAGTCGATAATGGTGGTCAGTTCTCTTACCTGTCCGGTCAGAGAAGAAGTGTTTCTATGTGTAGAGTTAATGTATCTACTGTAAATGGATTATCAAATTTTCAATCTGCAGAGCATATTGATGATTTTGAATGGCTCAGAACCTACTTCAGGGCTTTTATGTCACAGATGTTTCATGGGGATCTGTTATCCTTGTATTGTACGATATGGAAATGTCCCTCCATGAGATGGCCAGTAGACAGGATGCCAGACACATCGGCGGTGACTTTTCTGATTTTCACTACTGTAACAAAACACCCTGAATTAAATATGCAAATGTTTTTCTCCCTTTTCTTTTTTTATTTCACTGGGTCCTGTTATGTCATCAGTACATGTGGTAACAAAATTTGTAATTTAAATGAGGCTCTCTGCGTCCAGAGTTTGGATTGCCAAACAGAAATTTTATATATGTATACCGACAAAGAATTTTTCTTGGTTTCTGTGAAATGTACAAAAGTCTAAGTGTTAAATCAGTATGGAGTGGAAACATTTAATGGAATAAACATAAATGAAAATATTTAATCATTATGGATAATGCATCACAAGAAACCAGGACAGCCCCCAATTCCAATTTTTACATTTATATATCAAAACCATTCTCATTTGTGATAAAATTGGGGTCATATAGCTGGAATTAGTGAAAGGTAAGAATTTAAAAGTATTAAAAATTTCAGTTGCCTTAGCTTCAAATACACATAATATTTCAAACAGGGCTAACACTGTTACTGTGTTAAAGAAACTTAATGAAGATTATAACTGGTCCATTAATATTCTACATGTAAACGGACTATTGTAAAGGGTTCAAAGATAATGCATGCTCTGGAATATTAAGTGCTGCCTTCCCAAGCCAACTCAAGCAAGACAAATTAGATTATTTTCATCCACTGTCTTTACCAAATGGCTTTTAAACATTATGCAGGGTTCTGTACCAACACATCAAATTTTTAGGTTTTCACTAACACACAGTTTTTGGCACCTGCTCAAAACTGTTTACTGTATTTGCTACTATAAGTATCTGACTGTTGGGCAGCCAGTTTAAGTTCTTATCTTTAGCTGGAAGGTTATTTTGAATGTGCTACAACTTGGCATACTTGATTGTTTTGTTCATTCCAAAACGATGGCACAGTGAAGGTGCTTTGAAGGTGGCCAGGAGAAAATGCTCACCCTTAACCCTGTCATGACCGCCTGACACTGTCAGAAATTGGCTTCGTGATGCCTAGGCCTGTGTTTCAGCCTGCAGCACAGACCAAAGCAAGCCCAGGACATGTACCCATTCACGTGCCCTCAGACCCACAGGGGCCAGACTCCATAGTCAGCAGCAAATGCATTTATTATATCAGTTCATTCTGGATAGTTCATGTGGTTTTAGTTCCATTAGGAAAACTCAGGATAGGTTTAGGTGGGTCTAAGGTATCACACAATAAAATAATTTTCAGAAAAAAAAAATAGTAATTCTCAGTCTGGGGAAGCACCTGAGTTCCAGCGATTCAAAATGGAAGAGATCCTTTGATAAGCCCAAAGAAAGGTCATTTCCTATTCAGTGTTGTAAACTGCAACTATTAATAGGTATTTTAACTACTTTTTTCCCCCATAGTATATGCTTTTGAAAAAGGATTTTTATTTATCAGGATGTAGTATAGTTTAAATCAAGACTGATCAAAATACAATTTTTTATTCTAACAAGATCCCTATAGTCCACTTTTATGCTGTAATTTATGCTATATAATTACTGGTAGTAATTAATACCTCCTTCCTTAATGTTTATAATTATCTTTTCCCCTTGAGGAGCAGCACAAGCTGTTTAAGAGTATCCAATTCCAAATTAAAATCAGCATTATTTCTTACAATGTACTGAATCAGGAAAACAAAAATTGTCTATATTATCTTCATGCACACCTGTCTGTAAAGTGGTGCGTCTAGGCGATCTGGGAAAAATGAGAAATCTAAAGTAAAATAATGTTTTAAAATAAGTTGGTATTTGTGTACTTGATAAAAAATAAATCCTACTGATGAGATGTCATCTTAAAATGATTTGCTTGCCAAAGATGTGCAATAAATTTCAGATTATATAAACATTTGGCTTTAGCATATGGTTTGAAAAGCCAAGAGCATCTTCTTCTTACAAGAATGTGTTGTAAGCACAACTGAAGGTTAACATTTTCAAGTGCTTCTGGACTCTGACCTATCGTATACATCAGGATATAGCAATAGCTCCCAAAAACTACAATCAGAATAAATGATAGCACTTCATTATAACTTTAAAGGGATTGTATTGCTAAAGAAAATTATTACCATGTAACTAGCAAGTTCTTCAGGAAAAATAAAAATTTAGGACAGAAAACTGATTTTTTCAGTCCATTACCCTGTTCTGAGAAGAGCCACACTACATCATCCTGGCTAGAGCTGGTAACCTTATTTCAGAGACTCCTTAACGGCTAAGGTTTCCGGGGGAGAATAGGGCACCAGAATCACCATGCTGGCTTTTACAATACATTCCAAATAAAAAGTTATCCTCTCTAATCAGTTCCCAAATGCCTGAAATTTCCCCTAAGTGGATTGACTTCTCTCTCCCCACAGATGTCTAAATTTCTTAAAGAAGTGTCCTCAGGAAAAGGTGTCTTAATGATTTGAATATGCAGAGCACAAATTCCCATAAATGCCCACATTGTTCTCGGCCAGTTAACACAGGATAGGGCAGGATGTCTCAACACTCATCACCAGCTAACCTGATAGTGCCCAGGCCTTTCAGATTTTTGTGCCCTGATTCCCTTAGTGTGCATGACTTCTCCCTCACATTCCTTTTAGATTACTGCCCTCGAGGGATCTTTAACATAAAGTCCAACATTCTCCACCATGAATTCCTCTGTGGTTCCCCCTCACCTGTGAGAGTAAGAGCTCACTCCTGAGCATGGCACATGAGGCCCTTCATGATCTAACAACCCAGGGACTCTCAACGCTGGGGCACTTTGGAGTCTGGTTCTAGAGGTCTAGGGCAGGTGACTCTAATATGCAGCCAGAACCACTGATTTCAGCCCCTTCTGTTTATTGCAGGCATAACTCTTAACCCACCCGGCCTGGGCTTTGGCGTCTTGCACGTTACTGCCCTGGCTAGGCATTCTGATTTTTTTTTTTTTTAAGATTTTTTAATTTATTCATTTGTGAGACACACACACACAGAGAGAGAGAGAGAGAGAGAGAGAGACACAGAGAGAGGCAGAGACATACACAGAGGGAGAACCAGGCTCCATGCAGGGAGCCTGATGCAGGACTTGATCCTGGGACTCCAGGATCACACCCTGAGCGGAAGGCAGATGCTCACACGCTGAGCCACCCAGGTTTCCTGGCATTCTGACTTTTGCTCATCTGTCTAGACATGAGGGCAGAGGTATACCTTCCCTCTGTGGAGAAGGCCAAAGTCTTCTAGAACCCCAAACCCTGAGGCTGATTCACAGAACTTACCAATTGTGGCTAGCATAATGCTGAAAGAGTGCCATATCCTTCATAAACTTCTCAGTCAAGTTCAATGCCCCTAAAATAAGATTCCATATAATATTAAGTTGAACCAGGGACACCTTTTAAAAAAGGCAAAAAAAAAAAAAAAAATCCATTTCTCTTAACACTGAGGTAGTAACAAAGTCGGTTCTAAAAATCTACCTCACAGGGCACCCGGGTGGCTCAGCAGTTGAGCGTCTGCCTTCGGCTCAGGGCATAATCCCAGGTCTGGGGATCAAGTCCTACATCGGGCTCCCTGCGAGGAGCCCAATTCTTCCTCTGCCTATGTCTCTGCTTCTCTCTGTGTCTCTCATGAATAAATAAGTAAAATCTTTTTAAAAAATAGCAATTCCATGTGGCTCAACCTAAATACTTAGGAAATTATTACAGAAGCTTCCCAAGAACTCAAAAACAGAACACAAACTTTAGTTGAGCAGATTTAATTTCCCTGAGATAATATTCCATCAATTATACAAATACTGTCTATAGACCAGTGGTTTTCAAAGTTTACTGTGCATAAAAAGTATCTGGATATCTTCTGAGAATGGTTCCCAGCAGGTCTATTTGGGGTGTGAATGTCTGCATGTTTAACAAGCTCCAGGGAATGTGGACAATGTTGGTTCTGGAACTCACTTTTAAATATCCACACATCAGACTTTTTAAGGGGAACTACAGGCATACATCAGAGATATTGTGGGCTGGTTCTAGACCACCGCGATAAAGTAAATATTGCAATAACATGAGTCAAATAAATTTTTTGGCTTTCCAGCATACATAAAAATTATGTTTATACTATACTGGAGTCTATTTACAGTAGCATTATGTCTAAAAAACAATGTACATACCTAATGAAAAAGACTTTATTGCTAAAAAATGCCAACCATCAACTGACCTTTCAGCAGGTGGCAATCTTTTTGCTGGTGGAGGGTCTTTTCTCAGTGTTGATCAGGGTGGTGTGTGTTCAAGGTTGGGGTGGCTGTGGCAATTTTAAAAAATCAGACGGCAATGAAGTTTTCCACGTCGACTGACACTTCCTTTCACTTGAACACTTAGGGGCCACTATAGGTTGTTAACTGGCCTGCCTTCAATATTGTAGCGTCTGAAGAAATGGGAAGACCAAGAAGAGGGCAAGAGACGGGTGACCAGCCAGTCGGAACACATACATTTAAAGATTAAATTCACTATCTTATCTGGGTACGGTTCACGATGCCCCAAAACAATTATAGTAATGTCAAAGATCACTGATCACATATAACAATACCAAATATAATGAAAAAGTTTGAAATACTGTGACAATTACCAAAATGTGACATAGAGACACAAAGTGAGCAAATGCTGGTGGAAAAAATGGTGCCGATAAACCCCTTGACACAGGGTTGCTATGAACCTTTGACTGGTAAAAAACACAGTATCTGTGATGCATAATAAGATGAAGTGCAATAAAACGAGGTATGCCTGTATAATATTTATTTTTTTAAAAAGCCACATGAGTGTGGAGAATAATAAAAATGTTTCTCTACTCTCTATACTAAAATCAACCCTGGTTTTCAGTATTTCCACGTGTCTGATTAACTGTAAAGCCCTAATAAATTTATAGGCTTTATTTAACTTCAAAAATAAAGTGCTATGATTTGAAAAATTTAATAATGACTATATTAAGGAATGTCTAAGAAACCTGTCTACTTCTGAGTGCAGAGAAAAGATATAATCTTCAGAGAGATTCTATTTCATTGAATAAACCCATGATTACTTCTTGTCCTATAAGTCTAACCTCTATGATGATTTAATGTGCTCCTTAAGGGTCATGCCATTTTACATTATATTTTGGTTTCCTCAAAAGGACTTGGTGCTCGCATAAAAGTTCACAATTATGGCACTTAATAAAAGGTTAATATTTTCCTTGTAGCTGGACAGGAGAAAGGACAATCTTCAAACATCCGATTAATTCTTTATCATAAATACTTGGGTTTATCCCACACACAACTTCTAAAACTAGAGAAAAGATTTTTTTCCTGCTTTACATACAATACATTTACAATTATACATGTGTTAGGTTGAAAATAGGAATGATTTTCTAGTGGACCAATCAAAAAGAATGAAAGGAATGTGAACTCTGATAATTCACAGGAGGAAAAGTGAGGGGGCTTCAAAATAATTATCAACAGGTTACATCATCTAAGTAGCAAGAGCCTTACAAATGCTTCCTTGTGAGTTTGTGCTAAACTTCACTCTGGGCCTCTCAGCTGGACCCTGGGATGCTACTTTTGGAATGACTGTTGAGGCCTAGAAAAAGGCAAATCGAAACATTTCCCTGTAGATCAGTGTCGCTCTTTTATTCTCAGGTGTGATATGAAAATGAGAGAAAGAAATGACCTTCACCATACGACACTGTAGATTAGTCCCTCTGATGAGACTTCACTCTCTTACACTGCATGAGATGTTCATCCTAAAGGCATTCCTGTGCTGTCTTTTCCACTGGGCTCAACCACCATCCAATCAATGCAGCCCAACAGAGCATGGGCTTCTGGAAGCAGTTCAGGCCTGATATCCAGGGAGAACTGGCCACACTGACAACCTCAGCTCCTGGAAGAGCATGGGGCCTCCAAAGCTGTGGACACAGGGTAGAGGCCCCATGAACCTGTTTCTCCTATTATGGAGCGTGACTGCCACGAGCTGGGGAGGTGTAACACACTGCAATCACATAATTTTAATAGTTCAAACTGAGTTAGCTATACATAAACACAAACAAGTCTCTGGCTTTGACTTTAATCAAAACCAGCGTCTCTGAATGATCCTTTTTCTGTCTCCGTGAGAAAGTGCAAGGGTTGCTTATTAAATACAGGTTCCTGGGCTTCCCCTAGGCCCGCAGAATCAGTATCTGGGGGTGAGGCCGGCCATCTGATTTTCCCCCAGCTCACCAGGGGGAACCTTGTTATAACTTGAGAAAGTGACAAGCTCGTTTCAATATAGTGGCTTATTCAATCTCTAGGATTCTGATAGCAGAAAACCGCCCTCTTAGCTTATGCAACTTGACATGAAACCCGTGTCTCAGCAGATCATTTTATTAATGGGTTACCCTCCTTTTTACTTAGCAGGGGAGCCTATCATGGGTTATCCCAGCACATCTTCCTGTCCTGAAGCTGCTAGCATTTCCCCCTGGAAAACTTTAACCCCACTGGCCACATTCAAAGAGACTTCTAAATAATGTTTAATACCTTCTCCTTTGACAAGGCTCTGACTTCTGATGTGCCCGCAGGCTGGACCTTGGTGTCTATGAACCGAGCACATCCGCTGGGAGACCATAGGTCCTGGCCTCTGTCCCTTCCTCACGTCCTCCGAGTTGGCTTCCTCCATCCAGTTCCATTCTACTCACTTTTTAATTTGTCCCTCCCGCCGCCACGGTGGCGGGCTCTGTTCAGAGACATCAGGAAAATGGCCACGAGGGCCAGGGCGGCCCCGAGGCTGGGGGGCCCGCACGGGCTCACCTCCTGCGCGAGCCCCGAGAGGAGCGGGGCGACGATCCGGCCCACGGCCGTCACCGACTGCCCCACGCCGATGACCGTGCCGCCCGCCCGCGCCCCGCCGGCGGCCAGCTGCAGGTCGGTGACGCAGGTCCTGCCCACGGCCGTGGAGACGGCCAGCAGCGCGGTGCAGAGCGCGGCCAGGGCGGCCGAGCGGGCGGCGGCGTGCAGCAGCAGCAGCAGGCAGGTGAGCGCGCTCGAGCGCAGCAGGATGGCGCGCCCGTCGTGCCCGTACAGCCGCAGGAGCGGGCCCAGCGCCAGGCCGCCCAGGGCGCCCAGGGCGCTGCTGTAGCTGATGAGGCAGCCCGCCGCCCGCGGCCGCACCCCGAAGCGCTCCTCCAGGGCCAGCACGAAGTTACTGTAGTAGAGCATCACCGCCACGGCCATCAGCAGGCGCACTGCGAAGATGTCCCACATTTCGGAAAATACCAGGCTCTTCATGTCGCGCAGGGTGGACGCGACCTCCGCCCAGGGCGGCCGGGCAGGCCTGGTGCTGGCGGTGCTCTGGCGCGGGGTGGCTGGCTGCTGCTCGGGAGGGTCCGTCCTCCCCCAGGGGGCAGGGCTGTCACCGGCCGGCCGGCCTTGCTCCGTCCTGGAGAGCTTTGCTTCACGCCAGGGAAACAGCCAAACCAGACCTGGAAGATGGCAGAGGACCGGTCAAGGCAGGCTGCGTGCCCTGAATCCCACGGTGCCCCCGCGGGGGATGAGCAGTTATTTGCATGCGATTACCATTCTGTATTTTTGTATTAGTCCGTTTACTAATCTGTGTTTTCGAATCCACTGTTTAACTATTCCCACAGCCACTTCTACTCCATTTTTGATAGAACTCTGCTATTCGCCTCAAAAAAAAAAAAAAAATTCTACACCTACAAAATGTTCACTTTTTTCCTCTGCTCATGAGCCCATGATGGTTTCCTATATCATTTAATATTGAAATTCTCATGCTTTCTAATTCTCTGCGATCCACCATCTGCCTACCCATCCATCCACCAAACCATCCATTCACTACTTGTACTTTATTCCGAACACTTAATATTTATGCTTCCTAAATAGGACTATATTAACCAATAAGACAAGACCTATAAAAATCTCTGACCTCAAAGAATTTAACTCGAAAAAGGGATTTGGACAAGTAAAACACAGCAATTGGATTATAGGGTAAATGCTATGTTAGGGGAAGCACAGGGTGCTGTGAACACCCACCCTTGCCTTGTGGAGAAGAGAGGGGCAGCTGCACACTACTGACCTTCAGAAAGCACCTGCTTGGAACTGCCCCTGGTCAGGGCCACCATGTACTTTTGCAAGTCACAACTCATAATCTCCGGGGGTGCCATTCTCATGGACCATGATGCATGACCTTACAGAGCAGCTCAATTCCTATTCAGATAATCCCATCTCCACCCTTGGGACTGGCACATTCCTGCCTTGGTCGTTTTATTTATCCCATGCCATCCAAGTAGAATGACCTACTGCCAATCCATGCCCCCAAATTTCTTCAAACTGAATTCCAGCTTGCCATTCTAGGACATCTTTTCCAAACTCATCCTGCTGGATTTTTAGTCCTTCCACACTTATATTCAACTTAGACCAGGGGCCATTCAGACTGCTTTATGCTGTTTTCAGCAACCATATCTGTGTATGTTGTTTCTCCACAGTACAGGCAGACGATTCGCCAGGGACTAATTTGTGACAGAAAACTAACTACACGAGAATGCAGGCCTCGACTTTCTACCTCTTATCACCTTTAAAAGTGCCTCTGGACGCTTTACAGGATCTCAATAAAAATGTAAAAGGACTCGCTGGTGGACTGAGAGGAAGAGTATAATTAAAATAATAAAAATGATAGTGATGACAGCAACTGATGTTTAGTGAGAACTCAGCGTACTTAACGCAGTGGGGTGAACTCACATGTAAGATCTCCAACTCCCATCCTAGTAAGCCTGGGAGTGTTGTTGCCCTGTTTTATGGATGAATAGACTGAGGCAACTCGCCCAAAGCCCACGCTAAAGAGTGGTACAGCAGGATCTGAATCCATGTCTGCCAGACTCCAGAGTCTGAGTTTTTAACCAGGAAAACAGAAATCATGGACAAAAAAGATATAAAAGTCCTTTCCCAAGCAAAGTGGATGATCAGAGTGAGGATCTAAGAAGCTGAAGGTGGAAAAGGGATTGGGGAAAACAGTTGAAGGCATTTAAGGGAAAAAACGCAATATACTGTGTTCATTGCACTGGAAGGCCAAACCCCGGCGTGAGACCTGTCTGCTGGCCTGCCTCTGCTATTGCCTGCATCAGCTTGGCCTGCTGACCTCCACATTTCTTAAGAATGCACAAGAAATCCCTATTACTATTTTTAGCTATTGTGGTTGAGAACACTTGCAGCTGAACTATCCCTGACTGACCCAGATCCATTCACAGGCTTAGGTTAGGGCATGATACTAAGCAGCATCATTGCAGGAGAATCCAGAACAGAACTCCATCATCATAGTCTTCGTTTATACACTGACTTCTGACTTTGAGAGCTATCACATTCATCACATTCCTTCACGGGGGAAGGTACCTGGCCATACCAGCTGGTCATGTGCTTCAAGTATTTTATCTAGATTTACACTAATCCATTAGACCTCACCTCCTGGTTGAGGTCACAGGTTAAACTTCTGGTAGGAAATCATAAAGTTTTCCTATGAGGATTGACATTGAACTCCTGAACTCTGCTTCCTGAGTGTGATATCCTAGCTCAACATGGAATCCATCATTCACCCTGGAGCCTTGAATACAAAGACTGAAAAAGATGAAGTAGAGTAGACTCTCATTAAATTTAAGGAAAACCGAGTAACGTGAAACAATCCTCTTGTTTATAAAGTTGCTTATCTAAGGGTCAGCCAGGTACCAGTCTCTGGGCAAATTCATCCTTTTTGCTTTAGGCAACTGGCCGTGCTCATAGTCCAGTATGTATCCTTCTATTCATCAGATATTACTGAACATCAGCTTTATGCCTGGCCAGTTCTGGGTAGGAGTGACAACAGTGAGCAAATCTCTACCCTTATGGCATTTACTTTCTAATGGTAGGTGTGGAGAGATAGGGAGGAGAGAGGCGGAGAGAATATAAGCAAGAAAACAAATTGAGAGTAAAATTTGAGAAGTGCTATGAAGAAAATGCAGTAATTTTAAACAGAATCATCAGGAAAGGTCTTTCCAAGGAAGCAAATATTTGACACTTGAATGGTAAGAAAGACCCAGTAAAGATATGTGGGAAGAATGTTGTAGGTAAATGAAAAAGCAAATTGCAGTACCCATCTGTGGGAATAAGCCTGGCACATGTAAGGCTGACTAGGAAGCCAGTTGGCTGGAACACACAGGAGGCAGAGAGAGGGGCAGGGCCAGCCCACCACATGCCGTGTGAGACACAAACGTGCTTTAGCATGTTGGGGAGATATGGGCAGGTGGTCTGCAGCAGGGGAGGAGGTGGTCCAACTTTGAAAAATAAGTCTGCCTATTCTAAGGTGAAGGGGATGAAGAATACAGTTATCAGGATAAACACTGTGTGATGTACAGAATTGCTGGACCACTGTATTGTACACCTGAAACTAATATAGCAACGTGTATTACCTATCCTGGAACAACACCACCAAAAAGTCTGCCAATTTCAGGAACCATGAATTGTAAGGAGATAAAAGTAAAATAGGTAGGTTGGTCAGTAGGAGTGCATAAAACAAACGGTCTTCTTATGATGAAATGTCAACTTACCAGCATTGAGAAGGAAGACACAACAACAGATGAAGGCTGTCAGATAAAATCCACCATCTAACTCAGTAAGATATCCACCAACCATGGGACCCAAGATGAAGCCCACACTAGACGCTGCATTGAATTGTCCGATTACTAGCGGCCGTTCTTTCTCTGAAACCAGATCAGAAAGCAGAGCCCTTGAAATGGAGAGTGTATGTTTAAAAATACCTGCAAGGAGACAAGAAACATGCTTTGTAACAGTTTTTGGACCAAAAGAGTTGTGCATGTGATCTTGCATTTCATCTCTGTCACTGATAGAGTTCTGGTCTCCACTGAACCTCTAAAGTCTGCAGTTTCATCCTGCCATGACTGGACTCCTGGTCTAGCCTCACAGTCCTAGCTGACCACCTTATTCCTGGTAGCCACGCCCTGAGTCCTCTGCTTTCCCTCCTTCTACCAGCACATCCCAGTATCTCCAGTTTTCTGTTACCCAAGTGCAATTAATTCATGGTGGCTTCTACACAGAGATGTATCATTCTTTTTTCATTTGCTCAGTGAATAAACATTCACTGCACGTTTACTATATGTCCAGCATTAACCTTAACCCTGACCCTGAAGTTAATGCAAGGAGCAGAGAGCAAAATGGACACAAACATATGCTTCACAGAGTTTGTGAGTGTGCATGCACATGCGCATGTGTGTGCACGTATGTAAAGGTGATAACTGCTAGAGAGCACCAGGGCAGGGAAAGAAGGATAGGGAGTGAGTAAAAGTATAAAAATATGATGACTTGGTCATCTATACACTATCAACTGCCTTTCTACTAGCAAGAGGTTTGTGAATTGGTTAACTGAACAAACTGAAAGGTGGGATAAGAGATTTAAGTGTATGGAACAGCTTTATAGTCCTCATACTTCTGCTGATGTACTTGACTCGTCTGCACCCATACACCCATATGTTGAATACAGACTGATGGGTTCTGGTAGCATAGGTTGCCCACAGTGTTGATCAAAACATGGCAGGGACCCAATCAGCACTGCTGGTGGGTCAGCCTAAAGTGTTCTACTGGTTATGCAACACGGTGGCTTCCGGTGATCTCTGTGAAGTTAATACCACTCTGTATGTCACTCTGCCTGCATGCTGATCCTGGGTTCTATACCCAACTGTGTCTAAATATTAGAGCAGGCATTTGCCTGTAACCAGCCTCTTTGGGAAGCAAACTTATAAAGCTCTTTTGGAATTAGGCAGAAAGACTCTCTCTAGAGCTACTTCCTTAAATGTGAGATGATTCCTAAGAGGCCTGAGAGGAATCCTGTGATTATTTCTGAAATGATACCAATGTTGGGCTCACCTTACACACCCAAGGAAGGAGGAAGGTGAAGGTATCCTGTAAGCAATCCAGACTAGCTTCCTGTTACCTTTTAGAGGTTAGACTGGGGGACAGAGAAAGGAGGGGAAAACTATGTGTCTAATCCCTGTACTTCAACCTCCCTCCGGCTCATCTTCAAGATACAAGGACCTGAACCTACATGTGACATTGTACAGCACAACTCTGGCAAAGCTCCCCATGGCTCCCTAATATTCTTGGGCTAACTAAACATTGTAGAGGTTCCTGTAGCAAGAAAGAATTTTTATATATAGCTCTCCTGTTGGCCAAGAGTATGATGTATATGATAGAACCAGCACTACTCTAAGCAGGCTCATGTCATATTAAATAAAGATATTTTAATCTTCTCTATAAAATTCTACCTATTGTATACAGGATCTATTAACCTCATATATTTCTTTAGAATTATGAACAGCCTTACTGCTGAATGGTGGACCATATTATATTTATACATTGCAACCCAAACAAAGCATGTATAATAACTTCAACTTCAGATGCACATAGAGCAGCCTTTGGTTGGATTTTGTGTGGTAGGGGGGCAAGTTAGGATACTGCTCATATTTATTTTAAAGCATATTTTTTGAGTCAAAAGAAAGGCACAGCACAAATTTTGGAGGGGTGAACTCAAGACTTTGAGAGTAAGTATGTATGTCATAGAATTGGTGTGAAAAATCCCAAATAAGCTGATCATCAACTCTATGTTGATGAAAAGGACTTATTTTATGCTTTGTTCCTCTGGGACATTAGGTAAAAATGAGCAGCTTAATATTTATTTATTTATTTATTTATTTATTTATTTATTTATTTATCTTTATTTATTTATTTATTTATTTATTTATTTTTAAAGATTTTTATTTATTTATTCATGATAGTCACACAGAGAGAGACAGAGAGGCAGAGACACAGGCAGAGGGAGAAGCAGGCTCCATGCAGGGAGCCCGATGTAGGATTCGATCCCGGGTCTCCAGGATCGTGCCCTGGGCCAAAGGCAGGCGCCAAACCGCTGTGCCACCCAGGGATCTCTGAGCAGCTTAATATGGGCAGAGGTCCAGTGTTGCAAACTTGTCTACCAAGGCAGCAGTCTGTCACTGTTCTATTGAGTAAGGGGAGAAGGAAACACTGAAACTCCAGGGCTCTAACAGCTAAGAAAGGCAAAGAGAGAATAAAGAGCTTCCACAGGAACTGCCTATACGCCACAGTATGACAGCACTCACAAGCACTGTATCAAAGAATGGACAAAATAAAAGCTATTTTGAAAATGTCAGAAACATTCAAGATCAGTTTGGAAACAGAAACTGACCCATAAGTCACTACATCGTCATCCTAGTATTTCCCTCAAGCAACAGCTAGAGTTACAGAAGACTGTAGGAGAGCTACAGTAGGAAATTTCAATGTGAAGTCAGGAAGCCCAGTTTTAAAACTGTACACTTGACAAGGGAGAGAATAGTAAACATAGTGCTGGCCAAAGACTTTTTTTTTTTTTTTTTTTTGGCCAAAGACATTTAACAAATTCTTACTGATTGAATGTAGAGAGATCAATGGGAAGGAGACAGGTCTACACAGCAGCATAATGATTCACACTGACAGTGAGGGCTCCAGGCCCTGGGCCCTGTCATGTAGCTCTGTAGCTCCACACAAGTGAGCAGAGCCTGACTGATACTAAGTGCTCCATCAACAGCAGCAGCTGGTGTTCCAGTTATAATTGCTCTTGCCATTATTCTCTCTTTATATAACGTCTTATCAAGAAGGCACCAACAGAGGTGCCTGCGTGGCTCAGTTGGTTAAGCATCTGACTCCTGGCTTCAGCTCAGGTCATGGCCTCAGGGTCCTGGGATCAAGCCCTGAGTCAGGCTCCGTGCTCAGCATGGAGTCTGCTGGAAATTATCTCCCTCTCCCTCTGCTCCTCCCCAAGCTCACACCTGTTATCCCTCTCTAAAATAAATAAAATCTCAAAAAAAGAAAAAAAGAAGGCACTGACAAGTAAGACTCTCTCTTTATACATTTACATATAATTGATTTTTTTTTGAATGAAAAGGGCAAGAACTTACCCACAGGGATTCTAGCAAGGGCAAACAGGAACACATTGGTGGATGCTCCAAGAATCAGATAACCCAGGGCACTGAACAGAATGCACACCAGCAAGGAAGATCGTCTTCCAACCACATCACTCCAGCAGCCCTGAGGAAAGCAAGGAACACAGAAAGTCCTCGACTCACCACCTTTAACAACCACCACCATCTCCATCAGAGTAATCCCCCCCAGATGTTACCAAGACGTATTGCCAGATGGGAGACGACTTACCACCAATGTGCTGGAAAAGAGCTGCAAAATGCCATAGGAGGAGCCTACAAAAAACATCAGTAACATCAAGAAAATCATCAGGACCCACCACAAAAATGGATTAACTTGGTAACAACTGTATAGAAATTAACAGGAAAACATTAGGGGGAAACAGACCATTTTTAAAAATGATATTCCCTCCTCCCAACTTTTTTTCAGTTAGAAGAGTAAAGCAATACAATTTTTATTAAAAGACCTTCAAAATAAAATTGAAGGAAGCAGAAGAGAGACTTAAGGCAAGGGCTGCCCACTCTGTCCGAGAGGATCTCTCCCGCTTTATGAGGGTGTGGTCCCTCAATTGAGAAGACCCAACAGAGAGGACTCAGGGGAGTAGAAATTCAAATCTTCTAACAGTTCTACTAAGTCTTAAAATTTTTGTATTATCTTTTATGCCTCTAACATTCCAGTTTTATGAAATGCTTTAGTTTCATAAAGAACTGACAAAGTTTTACAGAGTATTTTTGCCTCCACTACATCAAATCACATGTCCCTTCTGCTCTTCATAAAAACCTTCATGCTGCTGTGTGGGCCAGTGTAACTCTACTTGCCATGGGAAACACAAATCATGGCATGGAGGACTTACCAAATACGGTGTATACAACTATCCCCAAACATTTGCTTATCCAGCTTGTGAATAATCAGTTGTTAGTCTTAACAATTTCTTGTTAATTAGCACAATCCTAAGCTCTGCTGTGTCCTCTTTGGTAAATAGTGACTTTCAGATGGAATTTTTATGCTGCACAGGTAGAGAAACCCTATCATCCATCCAAGACACCCTGGTGGTGGTGCAGGAAGCTTGCAACCAATTTGTCAAGGCTCATTCAAAGTCCCTTTGCAACAGGACTTGATTTCTGTGGATTACGTTTCTGGTTCCTGCAGGCTGCAGTCTGCACCTAGCCTTTAACATACACAGCCAACTCCTTGGAGAGGCTCAGTAAGTAACTGTAATATGATTGGTGGTGAGGGAAAGGGAATGATGCTAACCCTCAAAACCTCTGAACACAGGTAGTCTAGGAAAGGTGAATTACATTCGCTCCAGGGTAACATTTTGAAATATTCTAAAAATTCCTTTTATTCCACTTTCAGTTTACCTTTGGGTAATATTCAGCTATAAGACTCATTTGTTTTTAGGTGCTTAGTCCAGAAGATTGAAAATTCGGTGCTCTAAAAATGTGCAATATTAGCCACTTACCTACTATTCCAGCAACTGTTGGACTTGCTCCAAGAGACTTGACATGAAGGCTCAATAAAGGGACGACCATGCTGACACCAAACAAATCCTAAACAACAAAACATTGATTAATACAAATTAGAAACGGATGCTTAGGTGTTCCTAAAGTAGTAATGCTAACAAGACTGATTAAAAAAATAAAACCAGTATCTAAATTTTGAGCAAATAAGAAATCATAATTGCATCCTATAGTATGCTATACCCATTAGCTTAAAGTTATCAGAGAATCAAAATACAATTGTTTTATAATGGTTGCTACCTATAAAGACCTGATCACCCTGACCTAGAATCATTTCAATCTTAGCTTCCTTTAACTGATCCTTAATATTCAAGGAGGACGTGCTATAGAAGTGAATCAAATAGAAAAAGCAAAAAGTGTTTCTGTGTAATGAAGGGGGAAAGGAGGCAGGGATAATGCATATTTCGTGGCAAAGCAGCACTTGTTTCATAATATGAATGTCATCCTGGAATCAGGGAACGTGACTAAAAGGTGGTTTATAGCCTAATCAAGTACTATCTGAAAAGAAAGTCTCAGCAAAGCAGGAAGGAGAGAGAAGGATGGGGCAGTGGGGAAAGCCAATGTTCTGCAACTAAGTCAATGAAAGTGCAGGGGATTTGGGGTCAGAAAGACAGTTCTAAGTTCAAGCTCTATTACTTACTAAACATGTGAGCTTGCAAAGCTATTTAATGTCACCAAGCATCAGTGCTGTCATCTGTAAAGAATGGGGATAGTAACAGCTGTCTGGTAGAAATATGATGTACATTAAGAGATGTAATGGCTGTGAAAGGTCTAACACACAACAGAAGTTCAAACATATTTTCTTTTTTCTTCAGTCCTGGGGATAAGTACTGATCCTTTTTGCTAGGTATTCTGAGTTCACAGAAAGAATGAATTTTTCCTTTAAGTTTTGTTCTTATTCCTACTTCACTTGGTTACTTGCATTAAGTGCTTTAGAAGAAGGAAAACACAGTGCACACACAGTTTTCTTTATATTCAACTGGAATTCCTTTTTTTTTTTTTTAAATAAACCTGGTTAAACAGTAAGAAAGAAATGCACAAAAAATATTTTTTCTTTGGAACCACAATTAATCTTCTGCTTGCCCCTTTTCTTGGTGCTGTACATTCACCTAATTTTAGAAACACGAACCTCTATGCACTTTTCAGTGGCCTCTTTCCATGGTTACATCTTTGATGGCCATGTTTTTACTATCAAGTGTCCTTAAATAGCTCATAAATTTATATTATTAGAACTACAGCTTATTATATTGATTTTAAGGATTTTAGAACAACAGCTTATTATATTGATTTTAAGGGCTTTACATTTTTTTTGGGTCTAAGCCAATGTCTTTTGGGCTTTGCTGTCCGCTTTGTTTCATCAACTTGCTGATGTATGATACTTAAAAGACCCAAAATACATCAGTTACCTACTGAATTTTCTGGATCTTTCAGAAAAGGAATCATAATTGTCCAAAAAGATTTTTTTTCCAAAAAATTCCCAGTACCACTTGTCATGTAACATTCAAAAGGTTATTCTCCATAAAAGATAAGAGAGAAATAATTAAGTAGGCTGATATTTATGGAAGGTAATAAGAAAACAGACTCATAAGTAATAACTGCAGATCAGTATTATTTTAACACTTTATAGCCTGAAAAAAAAAATTATCTATTTCCAAGGGTGCGGGTGCTACTTCTTTCAGGAAGTTGTGTTCTAAAATTCTCTTCCCCTTTACTATAAAAGGCAACTCCTCTCTTCCTGTGAATCCACAGCCTCTTCAAAACCACTGGCTTTGAAAGCACTTTGAATGTGGCAACTGGTCATGTGCTTGTAACTGTTGAAAAAAGGAAATCAGGTGAGAGAGGACCCCTTAAATCTTTCATGGAACACTGACATCTCTCAACGAAAATTGGTGAATACGCTAAAAAGTTTTAGGATCTTTTTCAGGATAGGAACCCAATTATTTCTTGATTAGAAACTGCCTCCATAAAAATGAGTAAGAGTCCTGACTACAGCTGATGAAATAAAATACAAATCTTACCATGTGTCTGGAGGAAAGAAGGGATTGAAATCATAGATTTTAGCACCATCTTACAATGTTAACCAAAAAGGGCCTAGAGGGCCATCTTCATCTTCCTTCTTAAACAAATTAAAACCTAGAAGCCCAGATGAGAATTAAAAACAGAATACTTTGGTAAATGACTTCTTTAATCTTGTTCCCTTCCTCTCTTATTAATCCAAAACCATTTTCCCAAAAGTCTTAGGGGTCTTCACATCTCTAAATATATTTAAAGTAATAACTAAGTTACGCATAATATTCCTTAGATGTTTCCTAACAAAGAGCCATTAGATCCTTCAAGAATATCCAAAGCTGCACATATTTTAATAAAGCTTACAACATTTCCCATTAAAAAAAAAACCCTACTCTCTTAAACTTTTGGGAAATCTTACATTTTTCCCTGAACATATTAGAGACCTAGTAACTGTCTTGCACAAATTATTAAAATTTTACATCGGGCTTGCTAAATTAGACTCGCTGTGTGCACAGCACCTAGACAACATATGAGAAGCTCTGTATAGTCAAATCTATATCAGAAGGCCAACTTACAGTGAATGATCTGTGAATTTATTGAAAACATTCAAACTATTTTGAATTTTAGGTCATGTTGGTTTCTCTGAACTCCAATTTGGACTTTCCAGGTGAGGGCCCACCTTCTTTTTATCTGGCAGAACCAGACAAGTAGCACTGTCTGAGAGAGGGGAGCAGTAGCATATAGCCAGTCGCAGACCCTCCCAGAGGGTGGATGGCAGTCAGCTCCCTTCTGGAATTTCAAGAACCACTCACAATCAATAGTTTTGAATTGTGGGTGACTGGAATGGAAGGTGGAAGAGGTGTATCTACACCCTGAGACTGAACTAAGATTAAGGAATGCCAGGCTCTGAACTGGAAGCACTGGGCCTGGGGGTAGGGTAGGCAAGGTTAACGGCAGGCAGAGATTCTGTGTGAGGTGCTGCCCTCCTGAGTGCTCATGGTGCTGTTTACAGGGATTTGGAAAATGCTTTCATCATTGTCTTAACAATTATAACTCAACATCAAACCTTTGCAGACTGATGAACACCTTGCATTGGGAGACTGCCTCCCTGCTTCTCTCCTAGCTGAGCATGGATCAGTATCCAAACTCCAGTGAGGCTAACATACTGGGGAGCAGTAGTCTTCACCTGCATCTGGGCAGAAAACATCAATTCCTCTTTGCCGGGACCTAGTGCCTTTGGCAACTATTCAAAGCCTCAGGGGGCAGTCTTTGCCCAGTGACACTTAACCTGACCAGTCCCTTTTGTCCTCAAGATACAGTCTTAGTCTCCGCAAAGAAGAAATCCTACTGGGTCCTTGTCCCAGTTCTCTCCTAACCTGGACCAGCTTGCAACCAGGGTAACAGAACCGGGTCTAGACTTGAAGGAGAGGAGTGAGGAGTTGGATCTAGGGTTCCTGCATAGGCTCATGAACTACCAACACAAGCTTCCTAGTAATATTTTAAGTTCTTTCTGGCAGGGACTGTGTATTTCAGTGAATGGAGCTCCACAGACTCCATTACATTAAGGTTTTCAGAAATTCTATGAATAATAAATGGAGGGAGGTAGGGATGACTTCCCCTATCTCACACTCATCTTTTTAAGCTTTCCATTGTAGGTGGGAAATTCATAGTAACTGTTCTTACTGAACTAGAGCCCCCCGCCCCCCAAATCATGAAAAAAAAAAAAGTCTGCCTTTTCCAAAAAACAGTTTGTTGAAAGTCACTGTGGTTTGCATTTGTAAACATTCTAGCCTACCAGGAACCCTAATGAAATGCGCCTAAGTCTGCCCGAGCGGGGTCATCAACCCTGACCGGCCTGTGTATTCCGACCACACCTACAGACAGCACAAGAGCCAGGGCTCCCCAAACCTGCCCAGGAGCCCTGCCGTCCACCTGCGTGCTCTGTACGGTTCACAGGACCGAACGCCTGGGGTCACCCTTGAGCCGGGCTCAGTCACAGGACAGGCTGGTGCAGGGGGCTCTTAAAGGGCAGCGGGGGCAGAGGAGCTGCGGGCCGGGCCCGCGAGGGGCAATACAGCAATGATGTGGCCTGGTGCAGGGTGAAAGGGATTTGGGGGCAAAAAGCGGCTTAAAGGTTAAGAAGGCATCACCACGTAGATCGCAGGTTCTCAGCCCTGGCTGAGGTTTACATCCACCCGGGCTTCAGGAAAAAACAAACAAACAAACAAACAAACAAAAAAACCCCACGTCTCATCGGGTTCCGGGCTCCAGATGGAAGACGCCGTCGCCCTGCAGCCCAGCCCCAGCACTCACCAAGAAGCCCACCAGGTAAAGACACAGCAGGAAGCGGCGGGCTCCGACGGCACCGGGGCCGTCTGCCCGCGCCTCAGCCCCGGCCCCCGACTCCTGCCTCGGCATCTGGGCCGCCGGGGCCAGGCCGCCGCGACCCCCCGACTCCCAGGCGCCGGGTTGGGGGCGCGGCTCCCCGCGGCCGCTGCCGGGACCTCCCCCCGCGCGCCGGCCCCGCCCCGAGCGGAAGTGAGCTGTGTGCGCCTGCGCGGAGGGGCGCGGGGGCGGGGCGACGGCCCGGGGCGGCGGGCGCGGCGGGCCTCGGGGTGTGGGATGACGATCTTCCCCTTTTCCTCGGAGAGGAGTCGGCCTCTGGTATCGGAGGGCGGGAGGGAACGGCTGAGCTTCCCCATAGAATGTGGGGCCCGCGGCGACCCACAGACATAGACCGTCGTTGACCCTGAGTGACCTGGAGTGGGTGCCCGCGACCCCTTCAGACTTGGGTCTGCCTGTTGCAAAAAGGGGCGGAGATAAGGTGGACTAACCTCGGAGCGCCGTGAGCATCCTGCAGATGCATCCTGAGCCCGAGAGGTTCCGGTTCCCGGGACTCACAGTAGCAGGCACTCACGAAATCAACGTGATAAGTCGTTTAATTCATAAGCGTGTAATGTACAAGAGGAGAGGAGGAAGAACACGATAAATAAAATACTACGGTGACAAGCGGTAGAGAGCACGGTCTCCGGGTGGGGACTAAGGAGTTAGCTGGCGTCCGTAGGCAGCATGGAAGAGGCGACAAGTGGGCCGAGGAGATCGAGGACGCGTATGTGGCTGAAGCTTTATGAACAAGCTGATCTGAGAGATAGGCAGGAGGCGGGGTCATTCAGGACCTTAGAGACCCTGGTAGAGCTTTAAGGCCTTAACTCTCAGTGCAATGAAAGGAAGGAAGCAGAGCGCGAGACCAAAATGGTGTGTATCCATCACTTAACACAATGACTGACACATGGTCAGCACTTAAGAAATATTAACTATGGTTACTAGCCCTCTTTTACTCAGGAACTTATTTCAGCACTTACTCCTTTCAAGCTCTGGTATCAAGAGTCTGAGATTTTCATGAAAATCTCAATTTACCATCGTGCAGGCTGCTAAATGGCTACATCTATGGATTCGATGTTGCAGAATTTGTCCTATGAAAGTTAGGGCACTCCTTAGGGAAGAATGGAATACTGGAATTTAGGATGGAGATATGTGGTTGGAGCCAGATGAAACACAATCTTGAAACCCCCACCCAACCCCCCCCCCCCTCCGCCCTAGGCCACTCTGAGTCTCCTTTGCCACTAGAAATAGTTTGTCCTCTTGTATATGAGGAAACTAGCCTTACTGTGCTTAACGTTTTTGTGATTAACGCATTCGGGGTAGGTGCCTTGAAGAGGAATGCCCATGTTTTTCAAGACCCATTGAAACCATTCACTGTGTTCACTAAATAAATAGGGTAAAATCTATGTTCCTGGGGGCAGATGGACACTATGACCTCGAAGGAAATTGTTTACACACCAAAAGAATTGAAAGACTCTCATAATATATAATCAGCATACCTTGGAAATGTGTGGGGTAGAGATTTTAAGTGTGTCAAATTAAGGAGGAAAAAATACAACACTAGTTTGGGCAGAATTCACTGATAAGGTGCACTTAACTAGAGATTCCAGATGTAATGTGTTAGCTTGGAGAGTGGAGGTGGCTCTCGTAATCTCCTGGGTTGGTTGACTGCAACATGGACCCAGAGCTGACCTACGTTTAATTATCTTGGGGTGCCAGGGGTTTTCTGACAATATGAAGAAGAGAATCCAAAGCTTGGGGAGGTAAGAATGTTAGAGTGGATTTATGATGTATGACCTGCATGCCTATGCCCCAAATATATTCCATAAAAAAGGCCCAGAGGATACTACCTATTAAGGCATTAAGGACTATGTTAGTCAGAGAAACATTTACATTCTTGAAAAGATTTGTTATTGTTGTCTTTTGTAGGCTGGGTGTAGCTATGAGTGATACTGCTGTTGAGGTGAGCTCCCTGGTTTACTTTTTAAAAAGATGTTATTTATTTATTCATAAGAATACACAGAGAGGGGAGAGAGAGAGAGAGAGAGAGAGAGAGAGAGAGAGAGAGGCAGAGACACAGGCAGAGGGAGAAGCAGGCTCCATGCAGGGAGCCCAATGTGGGACCCATCCCGGGTCCCCAGGATCACGCCCTGGGCTGTAGGTGGCGCAAAACCACTGAGCCACCGGGGCTGCCCAGCTCCCTGGTTTAAATGGAGGTAATATGATTCCAGATTATTAGAGGCCACATGGCAGCACTTTGATATCAAAGGCAAGGTGGGTGCATTTACTGTAAAAGGTAGCATGTATCAGTAATCAGAATGCCTTGGCTTTCAAGGATCTTTGGCTAATTGACAATAATATCCCTGGGAATGAAATAGTCTACCAGAGAATTGCTTGATATATATAACAGAAAAACCTCTGGATTGTGTACCCCAAATCCTGACTTGACTTACACTAGGATCTGGGATCACAGCTTCTCACCCAGTACTAGACATAAATCAATTCACAAACAGAGCCTTTTGACTTAGGGGGAGTCTAGATAATCTTAGAAGGAATCTTGAAGCATTCATGTGAGTGTATACTATAAGTCTTCCTCCAGACTTCTCCCCTATGGAGCCTACAACTGTTACAAGAGTGGGCATTATGAAAAAGGAAATACCCAGATCTTTGGAGAATTACTAGAAATTGGCTCCAGAGACACACTAATCCTTAGGGGCTCACAATGTCACTGTGCCCCACCAGTAAGAATGGAGCTGTACTGGTAATTGTCAAGACCATGTCCTAGATTCAGTGATTTGCTAGGAGAACTCAAGACTCAACATATAGTCACAGCTAAGAATATTATAGGAATATGACACAAAGCAAAATCAGCAAAGTGACTTACATGGGATGAAGTCTAAAGGAACATTGGTACAAGCCTGCAAGTGTCTTATCCCAGTGGAGTCACACAAGACATAATTAATTCTTCCAGCTATGAGCAGTGTTACCTGTGAAATGTTGTCTACCGCAGGAAATTGTCAGAGACTCAGTGCCCATCTATCACCTCACTAAGCTACTGTGCAGAAAAGAGTTAACATGGCAGGTCTGACTATTATCCTTTGAAAAGTCTGATTATTGTCCTTTGGGACAGTTGCATGCAAAAGAATGAAACAGGACCACTTTCTTACACTATACACAAAAATAAACTCAAAAAAGATTAAGGATCTAAATGTAAGACATGAAAGCATAAAATACCTATAAGAAAACATAGGCAATAATTTCTTTGACATTGATTTTAGCAAGATTTTTCTAGCTACGTCTCCTTAGGGGAAACAAAAGCCTCCCCCATTCACCTAGACATAAGGTTGTAGGTGCCATCATGAAATGGAAATCAATATTGGGCTGTTCCAGAAATTAGAAATTGTGTGAGCAGGTGGCTTGACTTTGAGTCCTTCAATACTGACACCTGTTGCACTGTCTCCATCCATGGCCTCTTGGGAGTTCCTTACAACCAACTGACTGAGGAAGAAAAGTCTTGAAGTTGGTTTACAAATGATAGGCATGGCATTCTGGTACCATCACAAAGTAGACCCCTGTAGCACTGTAGTACTACACAGGAGTGACTAGAGTAGTGAAAGAAAAGCTTAACATTGCTTGGAACTTCAAGTGGCAATTGGGTTGGTCACTGGAGTGAAAGATGGCCAAAAAAATAAAATACACTATTTATGGGCAATTTCTAATAGGCTAGATGGAATAGATTTGGGAGATAAATTATAAAGAATTCTAGAGAAGAGATGTATGGCTGGATGTCTAAAGAGGCACAGGAAGTAGAAGATCCTTTTCTCCAGTGTGAATGCCCATCATTGGATGTCTACTGCAGAGAGCTTTTAAAAACCAGGTAGACAAAATTATGTGCTCTTCGGATGTCCCTACCCAAACCAATGTTTCTTCAATGTCTCCATGAACAAAGTAGCAGTGGTTACATAGATGAAGACTATACATAGGCTTAAAAGCATGGCTTCACTTATTAGTGATACTGCTTGATGCCTAATATGTCAACAGCTGAGACCAACAATTGATTCCTCCTATGCCACCATTCCCTGAGGGAGCAACCTGATAGAAAGTTGATTGTATCAGACCTCTACTATTATGGAAAGTGCAAAGATCCATCCTCAATGGAATTAAGAAATATTCTGCATATATATTTGCCATCTCTATTTATAATACATCTGACAATACCACTATCCATAGACTCAGAGTAGCTTATCTTCCACTATGGTATTTCACATAGTATTGCTTCTAATCAGTGTACTCCTTTAACTACAAAGGAAGTAATGCAATAGGATCATCCCTATTGAATTAACTGATCTTATCAGATTTCCCATCACCAAGAAGAGGTTGACCTAATTGAATAAGAAATGGCTTATTGAAGACTCCATTACAGTGCTAGAAAGGAGACAATATCCTAAAAGAATGGAATTCTGTTTTAAAGCGTATAGTATATGCTTTGAATTAGAGATCATTATATGGTGCTATTTCTCTCATATCCAAAAGAGAGTTTAGGAATCAAATAGTACAAGTGGTAGTAAGTCCTCTCACTGTTGTAACTCCATAACTCACTTAGAATATTAATGCCATCTTGGCAACTTTGAGCTCTCGGTTTTAAGGTCTTTGATCCCAAGAGGGCAATACTTCCACCAGGGTGGGTAACAAAGGTTCTATTGAGTTAGAAGATTAGACCATCACCTGTCCATTTTGGCCTGCATATGCCACTAAACCAGAAAGAAACAAGTTATTCTACTGGCTGGAGCAATTGATTGATTCTTATTACCAAGGAGAAATTGGGTTGTTGTTATACAAATGCATGAAGTCTGTATGTGGAAAACTACACAACAAACAAAGATAAAACTATTGCAGAATCAGACCCTTTATTAATGAAGATTTGCATTCATTCCATGAGGTAAGTAAGGAACTCTGACCAGCTGATATTTTAGCAGAGGGCAAGTGAAATATGAGGTAGCAAAAAAAGAAAAACATAGATGATATAGCAACTATGACCTTGTGCCCAGTTACAGTAGTGAGGACTGTAGAAGCTCTGCACATTTTCTCTTTGTTCTACATGTATGATTACTTGTATATGCTAACCATTTTTTCTGTCTTCTTCCAAGTATAATTTTATATATACGAGTGATTGGAGGTTAACTTTAGATAATGTAATGTCTTTAGATAATGTAATATTCAGCATGATGGTGACTGAATTTGAAGAGTAATTAATATAGTCAGCAATAGGTACAATGATTATTGAGACCATTTCCTTCTTTTAGGTGGAAAATAGAATTATATGGAAATTGAAATGTGAATAGAAGGATGTATTTGGAAGCTGAGTAGCCAGAGGATGGACAAAGTTATTGATTGATTGATGTCATTTCCAAATACACATATAATTGCCCTGCTATGTGATTCTGGAGCAGAACCCTGTCAAAATTTCTCCTTTACTAGTTGGTATAATGTTACACTTTTAGTACAAGGTGTTGAAGGGACACTTCATGAAGAAGGAGCTTCTCTTCCAGATGAATGTGCTTTTCTCTCTTGCTCCTGTGGTGTATAACAGCCAGAAGAGTATGAAATACCTAACGGTGCTTATTCCCCAGCAAGTTCCATTGGCAATCACGCATGCAGCAAATTCCACGGGCATCCTAGCTGATCTCCAAGTGAACCTCCCATGTGCCCTACCAAGTAATTTCCTAGCCATTTCCACAGACACCCTGGTTGCTGGCTTTCCATTGAGTATCATGAATGTCCAAACTGAGGGCAAGATACAAAGACATCCAGATATGATGGGAGGAAATAAAACTATATTCATAGTCCACATGGCCACCTACATAGAAAATACTAAGGGATCTACAGGAAATCTACTAGAACCAAGGGTTTAATGAGGTTGCAAAATACAAGGTCATTGTACAGATAACAATTTTATTCATATATCCTAACAACAATTAGAAACTGGAGTTTAAGAAGAAAACCTTTTAAGAAAAGTTAAATATGAAATAAGGATAAATTTGACTAAAAATTTCGCAGAAACCTCTTTGGACCTATTGAATTCCTGTGCTTTTTAGTGGGCACACCAAGATGGTAAGCCTCTAACCATTATTTATTCATGTCATTTTCTCAGACCTGATTATACAGCTGGTAACCTTGAGAGGTGAGGTAATATCCTTCCACTGCTCAAAGATAAAGCTTACTCTCTGCTTACAAACAAGTTCAGTGTTCATCAGTTGTAATTAAAAACCACTGTGTACAGAATCAAAATCCATTTGGGTCTGCTGCATCACTCCCATGGAACATGGAAGCAAGGAAACTGGTGCAAACATGATGATGTTTATGCTGCTTGTCTTATCATGAGTAATAAAGTGTTTTGTCTCTGATACAGAGGTCTCATGTCTTCTGTTGACATCTGTGAAACTTAGGCTAACTTAATTTTTAAATGGCAAAAGGTTAAATTAAACAGTCAAAAAAGACATGTACACTGAGAGATATGAAAAAAGACATGGAATGGAGAGATATACCATGATCATGGACTTGGAAGACTGAATATTGTTAATATATTATTCTCATGTATAGTATACTATATTGATATACCACTATCTGTCATTAGAATGGCTACAGATGAAAAGACTATACCAAGTGTGGTAGGATATGGAATAATCTCGTGGGAATGTGAAATGCCACATCCATTTTGGAAAAGATTGGAAGTTTCTTTAAAAGTTTAATCTGTTAAACATATACCTACCATATATACCTCAGCAATTACACTCTTAAGATATTTACCCAATGTACATAAGAACATATCCAAACCAGGTTTGTACATAGTAGTGCCAGACTGGAAACAATCTATCCATCAGAAGGTGAATTGTTAAATTGTGGTAAATCCATAAAATGGAGTACTACTTAGCAATAAAGTACTATGAATTCATACCACAGAATGGATGAATCTCAGAATAATTATGCTGACTAAATAAAGAGACCAAATAAATACATGTAGGATTCTATTTATGTAAAGATTTCACAGAACTCTGTTTTCAGCTCCAATATGTAAAATGCTTGGAAGTTGCAACTCCCATTCTTACATTAAGTAAAAAAGATGGAGAACTTGGAAACCAGCAACTTTTAATACACCCATCTGAAAATTGAGATCACAGAATAAGCCATTACCTGGAAATCTGGAGAGATTTCCTTGCCTAATACAATTACAGTCAAGGTCAAGCAGAAGTTGTTGGAACTGGTAACTACTAGGAACACTCCATGGTAATTTTAATGAATTGCTTGAGGCTGAGAGTGGACTAGTGTGAGAGTTAAGAATTCTTGGGGCCCAGTCTTGGGGATCCACATACTCTCATGGTATTTACCAACAGAAGCTTCACACCAGATTCTTTTGGTGAAGATTTGAGAAAAGCCCCTGCATGTCTTCAGCAAGGGGAGGAGAAAAGTAAACATTTAAAAATATACCCACAGAAAATTATCTGTTTTGAGGTACAAAGGGCATTTTCTATAACAAAGGGTGACTCTAAGGGAAACTACTATAGTCTTATCTGACTTGAAAAAAGACAATTACAGCACCCTATAACCTTTTTATTTCAAACAAAAGAGGGGAAGAAAAGGCAAAGGTATCTTCTAAAAGTCATAATCCAAAGACTTCAAACCCACTAAAACACTGAGATTTAATCATGAAGTAACAGAATTTCCTCCTTTCTTACAATTTATGAAAATATCAGCAGAGTTCCAGTATAGTAACAGGGCATTACAACTGCGAAAGATGTAAAACAGACCCTATTTAAGAAGGACTTTCTAAGGAAACCCATAGACAGCAGGGAAGAAAAAAACAAGGGAACTGGAGAAAACTGAATCCTCTGGGACCTACAGCTATAAAAAATATTAAATGCAGCCTACCTCCTAGCAATTTTAATGTAAAACTTGCCATTAAAATCCTTATTACTTGAGTTTCTATTCCCCATACATACATGGCTGGCTTTCAACAAAAATTTATGGCTTAGTAAAGGGCAAGAATGAACAATCTGAAGAGATAAGCATCAGAACCAGACTCACTTGAGCACATGTCTTGTAATCATAAGAGGAATTAAAGTAACTGTGATTAATATGTTAAGGCTCTTACGGAAAGTAGACAACATGCAAGAACAGAGGGACAATACAAGCAGAGATGAAAACTCTAAGAAGAAATCAAAAAGAAATGATAAGAATCAAGAACATTGCAGCAGAAATGAAGATTACCTTTGATGTGCATATCAGTAGACTGGACTCAGCCCAGGAAAGAATCATTGAGTGTGAAGATAGGTCAGAAGAAAATTCCCAAAGTGAAAAGCAAATATAAAATATGATTTTAAAAAAATATCAGAATATTGAAAACTTGTGTAACAATTTCCAAAAGTATGTGATATGCACAATTGAAATACCAGATAAAGAAAGAAGATTATTATTTGAAGTAACAATGGCGTAAAATTTCCCAAAATTAATGACAGAAACCATGCCATAGGAAGCTTATGAACACCAAGCAGAATAAATACCAAACACCCTACATGAGTTGTATATTCAAAACGCAGAAAACCAAAGAACAGCACCAGTATTCAACTTGATCTAATTGACATTTATGAAATACTTCATCTAGCATCAGCAGGATATCCATTCATCTCACATTGACATTCACCAAGAGAGGCCACACTCTGGGCCTTAAAATAGACCTTAACAAATTTAGAAAAATATAAAAGGTATTCACAATGGAAAAACAAAAAGTTGATAAAATTACCAGATTTTAAACACCCTTGAAAATTAACAACACACTTTGAAATAGCACACAGCTCAAAGACGATGTCTTACAAGAAATTTAAAAAATATTTTTGGGTTCCCTGGATGGCTTAGTCATTTAAGCAGCATAACTCTTGATTTTGGCTCATATTGTGATCTCAGGGCCCTGGGATTGAGCCTGGTGATGGGCTCCCCACTCAGTAGGGAGTCTGCTTGAGGATTTTCCCTCTCCCTCTGCAACTTCCCATGCTGTCTTTCCCTCTCAAATTAATTAATTAAAAACGTATTTTCAACTAAATGAAAATGAAAATGCAACTTAATCAGAATTGCAAAATGCAACAATTGTGGCATTCTGAGAAATTATTACACTGAATGCACATATCAGAAAAAAGAAAGGTCTAAACCAATAATCTAAGCGTAATTTTAGGAAACTGAAGGAAAAACAATTTTAATTTCTTTCTTTGGAACCAAGTTTTCTAATATGTATCACATTCCTTCTTTCCAAAGAACTTCCTTTAAAATTTCTTACGGAGTAGATCTGCTGCAGTGAATTCTCTTTTTATTTATGACTAGGTTTGATTTTTCTTCATTTAAAGGGCATAGAATTCTGGAATGGCATGTGGGTTTTACTTTTTTCCAGCACTTAAAAGATTTCACTCCAGATTTCTGGGGAAAAGTAGGGGTCCTCAACTCACCTGGTCCCACCAACTTACCTAGGTAACTTTCAAAACATCCTGAACACCTACGAATTCGACCTGAGATTTAAAGAGAGAACAGCTGGAACAGTACGGAGAGAAGGGTTTTTGTTTCTAGCAAGGTAGGAAGGTGGAAAACAATAAAATAAGAAAGAATCAAGTGGGGAAGGGGCCCCGCGAGGAGCCGGGCTAAAGCGGGGTGGTGAAAGCCTCCGGGACTGGAAAGCCCAGCCCCAGAGAAGTGGGAACTTTAAAAATCTGCATCAGATTCTTCCTGGAGGGAAAAGGGCTCAGCAGGTAACTCTGGGAGAATGGCAGGAGGGGCAGTGGAGCCTCCACGTTCCTGGGGTCACTGACAGAAGAGGTGCGCCTAGGGGAACGTGTGCCACAGACCGCGGGCCGATCTCGGTAAAGGGCTGGAGGGCCTGCGTCGGGGCCTCGGGGAGAGGCGGGTGGATCAGGCGGCAGCTCCGGGCAGATGCGGCTGTGCCCTGCTGCCTTCGGGAGCCGCGGCCCCGGGAACACAATTCCAGCAGCGCAGGCCCCGGATCCCAGGGCGCGGGGGACACAGCCCAGGATCCTGCGCTCCCCTCGGGACAGGTGGAGGCCGAGAGGGCACAGGACAACTAGGACGCTCCTGCCACCTGGTGCCCCCCGAGCTGTGCAGGTCAACGCCCCCGCCCCGGAGCACCTAGGTCAGTGTGGACTGGGAGACTGCAGTAGTTACTGTGGGGAGCTGACTCCAGAGCTGGAGAGCTGGCCGCCACCAGTGTTATTGTTCCTCCTGGTGTCACCCTGTGCCTCGGAGGGGTGGGGCCGTCAGGGAAGAGGTGACTCACGCAAAACAGCTCCTGCTGAGCCTGGCACCCAGCAGGGGGCGAGGCAGCTCCCCCAGGTGCACACAACTGAGAATCAGAGTAGCAGGCCCCTCCCCTAGAAGACCAGCTGGAAGGACAGGGAAAGCGCAAGTTCTTGACCAAGTAGCACTGGAAAGCTCCAGGGGAAGGCAGAGATTTACAGTATATAGAACCAGAGGGTAATCCTCCTTTGTTTTTTCTTTTTTCCAGTACAACTTGTTTCCATATCAGACTATAAATTTCCAATATTTTTTTCTCTTTTCCCACCTTAACTACAATATCTTATCACCTCTTCATTTTTAAGTTTCTTCCTTTTTGACTTTCATATTTCTACAATTACATGTCTTAGATATGTTTTCCACTTCTAGATTGCTTTCAACATACTCAACTTAATTTTGGGAGATATACAAGATATGTTTTTTTAAGGGCAGACCCGGTGATACAGCAGTTTAGTGCCGCCTGCAGCCCAGGGCCTGATCCTGGAGACCCTGGATGGAGTCCCACATGGGGCTCTCAGCATGGAGCCTGCTTCTCCCTCTGCCTGTGTCTCTGCCTCTCTCTCTGTGTGTGTCTCTATGAATAAATAAATGAAATCTTTAAAAAATATATATGGTTTTTTATTTTGTGTTTTTTGTTTTCTCTGTCTCATTTTGTTCCACAATGGTAGAAGTTAATGCCTTCTAAAACATGACCAGCATGCACCCAGAACCAAGTGGTATCCCGGGCTGGTTCATTCTGTGAGATTATATTCTCTCTTCATTTCCATTCTGTCCCCCTCTTTTATCTTGTTTATGTTTTGGTGGTCAATACTGGGGCTCTCTACAAGTATTCCTGGTTTATATAAATTTGGGACTGAGCATCTTCTAACATACAGAACTTAATATACTCAGAACCAAGAGGATCACCCTATAGGACCCCTCAGAATCATCAGGGTGAAATTTACTTAGGTTGTGGTTGATATTCTTGACTCAGCCCACTCAAACAGCCTCTGCACTGAGCAAAATGACTAGAAGGAAGAGCTCACCACAAAAGAAAGAAGCAGAAACAGTACTCTCTGCCACAGAGTTACAGAATATGGATTACAATTCTATGTCATAAAGCCAATTCAGAAGCACAATTATAAAGCTACTGGTGGCTCTGGAAAAAAGCATAAAGGATTCTAGAGACTTTGTTACTGCAGAATTGAGATCTAATCAGGCTGAAATTAAAAATCAATTAAATGAGATGCAATTCAAACTGGAGGTCCTAACCACTAGGATTAATGAGATGGAAGAAAGAGTGAGTGACATAGAAGGCAAGTTGATGGCAAGGAAGGAAGCTGAGGAAAAAAGAGAAAAACAAGAGACCATGAGGAAAGGTTAAGGGAAATAAATGATAGTCTCAGAAGGAAGAATTGAGGTTCCAGAAAATGCCGAGAGGGACAGAGGGTCTGAAACTATATGTGAACAAATCATAGCTGAGAACTTCCCTAATTTGGTGAGGGAAACAGGCATTCAGATCCAGGAGATAGAGAAGTCCCCCCCCAAAATCAATAAAAGCTGTTCAACACCTCAACATTTAATAGTGAAACCTGCAAATTCCAAAGATAAAGAGAAAATGCTTAAAGCAGTGAGAGACAAGAGTTTCTAACTTATATGGGGAGAAATATCAGATTAACAGCAGACCTCTCCACAGAGACCTGGCAGGAAAGAAAGAGCTGGCATGACATATTCAGGGTACTAAATGAGAAGAACATGCAGCCAAGAATATTTTATCCAGCAAGGCTCTCATTCAGAATAGAAAGAGAGATAAAGAGCTTCCAAGATGGGCAAGGAAATTGAAAGAATATGTGAGCAGAAAACCGGCTCTGCAAGAAATATTAAGGGGCACCCTGTAAAAGAAAGAGGAAGCCCAAAGAAATAATCCACAAAACAGGGATTGAATAGGTATTACAATAACACTAAATTCATATCTTTCAATAGTTACTCTGAATGTGAATGGGCTAAATGATTCCATCAAAAGACGCAGGGTTTCGGACTGGATAAAAAAGCAAGACCCATCTACTTGCTGTCTACAAGAGACTCATTTTAGACCTAAGGACACCTCCACCCTGAAAAGTAAAGGTTGGAGAATCATTTACCATTCACATTGGTCCTCAAAAGAAAGCTGGGTAGCAATCCTCATATCAGTAAAGCTTAGCTGAAAGACTGTATGTAGTAATAGATGAAGAGGGACACTATATCGTACTTAAAGGGTCTAGCCAACAAGAAGACCTAACAATCATGAATATTTATGACCCTAATGTGGGAGCTGCCAAGTATGACAATCAATTAATAACCAAAGTAAAGACATATTTAGATAATAATACACTAATAGTGGGAGTCTTCAACATGGCACTTTCTGCAAATGACAGGCATTCTAAGCACAACATCTCCAAAGAAACAAGAGCTTTAAATGATACACTGAATGAGATGGATTTCACAGATATATACAGAACTCTGCATCTGAACACAACTGAATACACATTCTTCTCAAGTGCACATGGAACTTTCTCCAGAATAGACCACATACTGGGTCACAAATCAGGTCTCAACTGATACCAAAAGATTGGAATTTTCCCCTGCATGTTTTCAAACCACAATGCTTTGAAACTAGAACTCAATCACAAGAAGAAATTTGGAAGAAACTCAAACACGTGGAGGTTAAAGAGCATCCTGCTAAAAGATGAATGGGTCAAATAGGAAATTAGAGAATAATTAAAAAGATTCATGGAAACTAATTAAATGAACATACAACTGTTCAAAATCTTTGGGATACAGCAAACACAGTCATAAGAGGGAAATACATCACAATACAAGCATCCTTCAAAAAATTGGAAAAAACTCAAATACACAAGCTAACCTCACAGCTAAAGGAACTGGAGAAAGAACAGGAAATAAAACCTACACCAAGCAGAAGAGAGTTAATAAAAATTTGAGCATAACTCAATGAAATAGAGACCAGAAGAACTGCAAAACAGATCAACAAAACCAAGAGTTGGTTATTTGAAAGAATAAGATAGATAAACCATTAGCCAGCCTTATTAAAAAGAAAAGAGAAACGACTCAAATTAATAAAATCATGAATGAAAGAGGGGGGATCACAACTAAGGAAATACAAACAATTTAAAAAAACATATTATGAGCAGCTATACACCAATAAATTAGGCAATCTAGAAGAAAAGGATGCATTTCTGGAAAGCCACAAATTACCAAAACTGGAACAGGAAGAAATAGAAAACCTGAACAGGCCTATAACCAGGGAGGAAATTGAAGCAGTCACCAAAAACCAAGACACAAAAGTCCAGGGCCAGATAGCTTCCCAGGGGAATTCTATCAAACGTTTAAAGAAGAAGCAATACTTATTCTACTAAAGCTGTTCCGAAGGATAGAAAGGTATGGGATACTTCCAAACTTGTTTTATGAGGCCAGCATCACCTTAATTCAAAAACCAGACAAAGACCCCACCAAAAAGGAGAATTATAGACCAATATCCCTGATGAACACAGATGCAAAAATTCTCAACAAGATACTAGCCAATAGGATCCAATAGTACATTAAGATTATTCACCATGACCAAGTGGGCTTTATCCCAGGGATGCAAGTTTGGCTCAAGACTTATAAAACAATCAATGTGATAGATCACATCAACAAGAGAAAAATCAAGAACCATATGATCCTCTCATTAGATGCAGGGAAAGCATTTGACAAAATACAGCATCAAAACTCTTCAAAGTGTAGGGATAGAGGGAACATTCCTCAGGGTCTTAAAGGCCATCTACGAAAAGCCCACAGCAAATATCATTCTCAATGGGGAAAAACTGGAAGCCTGTTCCCTAAGATCAGGAACACGGCAGGGATGTCCACTCTCACCACTACTATTCAACGTAGTACTAGATGTCCTAGCCTCAGCAATCAGATAACAAAAAGAAATAAAAGGCATGCATGTTGGCAAAGAAGACGTCCAACTCTCCCTCTTTGCAGATGACATGATACTGTACATAAAAAACCCAAAAGACTCCACCCCAAGATTGCTAGAACTCATACAGCAATTCGGCAATGTGGCAGGATACAAAATCAATGCCCAGAAATCAGTGGCATTTCTATACACTAACAATGAGACTGAAGAAAGAGAAATTAAGGAGTCAATCCCATTTACAATTGCACCCAAAAACATAAGATACCTAGGAATAAACCTAACCAAAGAGGTAAAGGATCTATACCCTAAAAACTACAGAACACTTCTAAAAGAAATTGAGGAAGACACAAAGAAATGGAGAAATATTCCATGCTCATGGATTGGAAGAGTTAATATTGTGAAAATACCTATGCCACCCAGGGCAATGTACACATTCAATGCAATCCCTATCAAAATACCATGGACTTTCTTCCAAGAGTTGGAACAAATAATCTTAAGATTTGTGTGGAATCAGAAAATACCCCAAATAGGTAGGGGAATAATGAAAAAGAAAACCAGAGCCGGGGGCATCACAATCCCGGATTTCAGGTTGTACTACAAAGCTGTGGTCATCAAGACAGTGTGGTACTGGCACAAAAACAGACACATAGATCAATGGAACATAATAGAGAACCCAGAAATGGACCTTCAACTCTATGGTCAACTAATATTCAACATCGAAAGATGATCCACTGGAAAAATGACAGTCTCTTCAATAATGGTGCTGGGAAAATTGGACAGCCACGTGCAGAGGAATGAAACTAGACCATTCTCTTACACCATACACAAAGATAAACTCAAAATGGATGAAAGATTTAAATGTGAGGTAAGAATCCATCAAAATCCTAGAGGAAAACACAGGCAACACCCTTTTTGAACTTGGCCACCTCTTGCAAGATACATCTATGAAGGCAAAGGAAACCAAAGCAAAAATGAACTATTGGGACTTCATCAAGATAAAAAGTTTTTGCACAGCAAAAGAAACAGTCAACAAAACTAAAAGACAACCTACATAATGGGAGAAGATATTTGCAAATGACATATCAGATAAAGGGCTAGTATCCAAGATCTAGAAAGAACTTATCAAACTCAAGACCCAAGAAACAGCTGAGTGAAGTAAGTCAGTCGGAGAAGGACAAACATTATATCTTCTCATTCATTTGGGGAATATAAATAGTAGTGAAAGGGAATATAAGGGAAGGGAGAAGAAATGTGTGGGAAATATCAGAAAGGGAGACAGAACGTAAAGACTGCAAACTCGGGGAAACGAACTAGGGGTGGTAGAAGGGGAGGAGGGTGGGGAGTGGGAGTGAATGGGTGACGGGCACTGGGGGTTATTCTGTATGTTAGTAAATTGAACACCAATAAAAAAAAAAAAGACCCAAGAAACAAACAATCCAATCATGAAATGGGCAAAAGACATGAACAGAAATTTCATCAAAGAAATTTGATGGCCAACAAGCACATTAGAAAATGCACCCCATCACTGGCCATCAGGGAAATACAAATCAAAACCACAATGAGATACCACCTCACACCAGTGAGAATGGGGGAAGTTAATAAGACAGGAAACAACAAATGTTGGAGAGGATGTGGAGAAAGGGGAACCATCTTGCATTGTTGGTGGGAATGTGAACTGGTACAGCCATTCTGGAAAACTGTGTGGAGGTTCCTCAAAAAGTTAAAAAAATAGAGCTACCCTATGATCCAGCAATTGCACTGCTGGAGATTTACCCCAAAGATACAGATGCAGTGAAACGCTGGGACACCTGTCCACAATGTTTATAGCAGCAATGTCCACAATAGCAAAACTGTGGAAGGAGCCGGTGTCCATCGAAAGATGAATGGATAAAGAAGATATGGTCTATATATACAATGGAATATTACTCAGCCATTAGAAATGACAAATACCCACATTTGCTTCAACGTGAATGGAACTGGAGGGTATTATGCTGAGTGAAGTAAGTCAATCAGAGAAGGACAATCATCATATGGTTTCACTCACATGGGGAATATAAAAAATTGTAAAAGGGATTATAGGGGAAAGGAGAGAAAATGAGTGGGAAAAATTAGAGAGGGTGACAAAACATGAGAGACTCCTAACTCCGGGAAGTGAACAAAGCGGTAGTGGAAAGGGAGGTGGGCAGGGGGATGGGGTGACTGGGTGATGGGCACTGAGCTGGGCACTTGACAGGATGAGCATGGAGTGTTACAGTATATATATATATATATATATATATATATATATATATATATATATAAGATTTCACTCCATCATCTTCATCTGTCATGTTTTCTTTTTTGTTTTAAAGATTTTATTTATTTATTCATGAGAGACACACAGACAGAGAGGCAGAGACATAGGCAGAGGGAGGAGCAGGCTCCCCACAAGGAGCCTGATGCGGGACTTGATACTAGATCCTGGGACTAGAACCTGAGCCAAAGGCAGACGCTCAACCACTGAGCCATCTAGGCATCCCCATCTGTCATGTTTTTTAATGAAAAATCTTGTTGTAACTCTTACTGTTTTGTGGATTATTTGACTTGTTTTCCCTGGCTGCCTTTAAGATTTTTATTTTTGTCTTTGGTGTTCAGCAGTTTGTATATGATAGACCTACTCCCCCCATTTTGATATTAATATTACTCAACATTGTCTGAGTGTCTTGGATCTGTTTGGTATATCTCTAATTTAGGAAAATTGTCAGCCATTATTTCTACAAATATTTCTTCTGCCCAGTTTTCTGTCTTCTACTGCTGGGACTCCAGTAATACATACATTACACCATTTATTATCGCCTGTCAGATTTTGAATGGTGTGTTATGTTTATTTTTTCCCCTATTTTCTTTTTTCTGTTTCTTTTTCTTTTCTTTTCTTTTCTTTCTTTCTTTCTTTCTTTCTTTCTTTCTTTCTTTCTTTCTTCCTTCCTTCCTTCCTTCCTTCCTTCCTTCCTTCCTTCCTCTTTCTTTCTTTCTTTCTTTCTTTCTTTCTTTCTTTCTTTCTTTCTTTTCTTTCTTTTTTATTTCAGTTTGGGTGATCTCTATTGATCTACATTTAAGTTCACTGATTTTTTTTTTCTTGGCTGTCTTTAGTTTGCTTATGAATTCGATAAAGGCATTCTTCATTTCTGTTACTGTGTTTTGATGTCTATTTTATTTGATTCTTTCTTATAGTCATATCTCTGCTGAAGATACATGTCAAGTCTTAAATGTTGTCTACCTTTTCTATTATAGTCTTTAATATTTATCATAGTTATTTTAAATCTGTGTTATGATAGTTTCAATATTTGGGTCATGTCTGGGCTTGGTTGTGATGATTGTTTTGTCTCTTCAGACTGTTTTTTCTTTTCTTTTTAGGTTTTATTTAATTAATTTCTATCCCTAAAGTGGGACTCAAACTCACAATCCCAAGATCATTAGTCACACGCTCTTCCAACTGAGCCAGCCAGGTGCCCCTCTCTTAAAAAAAAAATTATTGAGATGTAATTTACATATTATACCATTCACCTAATTAATATGTACAATTCAACAGCTTTTAGAATACTCATGGGGTTGTGCAAGCATCACCACAATCAATTTTAGAATATTTTAGTCACTCCAAAAAGAACTTGTACATCTTAGAGATCACCCTGCAAACTCCCAACACTTGTAAGCCCTAGGAAGTCAGTAATCTCCTTTTTGCCTCTATATATTTGCCTATTCTGGACATTTCATAATAAATAGAATTATACAATATGTGTTACCTTGTGACCAGCTTCTATTGCCATATTGATTTCAAGGTTTCAATAGGATTTCCATCCTATTGTAGCATGGATGCCAATAACATTCATTCTGTTGATATAACATATTTTATTTACCCATTTATTGATTAATAGACATTTGGGTTACTTCCAATTTGGGGATATTGTGGATATAATACTGCTATGAACATTTTTATACAAATTTTCATGTAGATATATTTTCCATTTTTAAAAAATATTTTATTTATTTGACAGAGAGAGAGAGCACAAGTAGAGGGTGTGGGGGAGGGAGAAGCAGGCTCCCAGCTAAGCAGGGAGCCTGATGCAGGACTTGATCCCATCACCCCAAGATTATGACCTGAGCTGAAGGTAGACATTTAACTGACTGAGCCACCCAGCCTCCATTTTTATTGAAGTAGAAATACTGGTGGTAACTGTATGTTTAAACATTGGAAAACCTGTCAAACATTTCAAAAGTAGCTATACAATTTTATATTCCTACTAGCAGTGGGTACGGATTCTAATTTCTCCACATCCACATCAACATTTATTATCTAATGGTAATTGTGTAAATTTACATTTTGCTGATGGCTAATACCATTGGGCATTTTTTATGTGCTTATTTGCTATTTGCATTGCATATCTTTGGAGAAACGTCTGTTCAGATACTTTGCCCATTTTAAAATTGAGTTGTCTTTTTGTTATTGAATTGTAAAAGTTCTTTATATATTCTGGATGCAAATTTCTTTTTTTTCTAGATGCAAATCTCTAATCAAGTGTATGGATTACTTATATCTCTCCCATTCTGTAGGTTATCTTTTCACTTTCTTGATAGTATTCTTTGATGAACAATAGTTTTTAACTTTGAGGATGTCCAGTCTATTTTTTCTCTTGCTGCTTGTGCTTTTGTTGTGATATTTGAAAATACATTGCCTAATCCATGGTCATGAATATTTATGTCTATGTTTTCCTAAGAATTTCATAGTTTAGCTTTTAAATTTAGGCCTTTGATCCACAGTGAATTAAATTTTTGTATATTTTGTGAGAAAGGGAGGGAGGCAGTGGGCCATGACTTAAATATCAAGGACTCTTGCTATTTTTATCAAATTTTTAGTAGACTTTTTGGCTAAATGTTTTTACATGTGCTGTATGCCTTTAGGACAATTTCCTTAGACTTTAAATGTTTGGGTATTTTAAATAGCTTTTACCAGTTATGTTTGTGTTATTGGGAAAAGTGTCCATGAAGCTCCTCAAGCTGCCATTCTTGAAGTGGAACTCAGGTTCTGTTTTTTTTCTTGCTTTTCACATGCTCTGTAATATTTTGTTGAAAGCTTGACGTGTTGTATAGGAGACTAGTTAGGGAGATAAACATAAATATATACGTATATTTTGCTTATATACTTAGAGTTGAGCATAACTTCCCTTCTGCTGATTCTTCAGCATGAGAGTGTGTATCAATCTAGTGGTCAGTAATTCGACTGAGCTTGAAATTTGTTGTTGCCCAGTTACCATCAGTGATTACCCTGATGGTTATTATCAGTGCGCCATTGGCTTGGTGTTTCTTGAGTGCAGGGATTCCCGGCTGAGGGCGATTGCCTCTTGGAGGACATTTGGGACTGCCTGGGACACTTCTGATTGCCACACTGGAATGTGGCATCTCTCATCTCTGGTGAGTAGAAAACAGAGATACTGCTAAACATCTTATAACTCACAGGACAGCATCCACAAGAGAATTATGCAGTGCATAATGTTTAGAGTGCCAAAGTTAGTGCTACCTTTTGTTTTAAATAGTTTGCTAGAGTGTTTTCCATTATGTCTGCTTCTCTCTTGGCTGGCTTTGTACTGTCCCTCAAAGACAGTCTTTCTCTTGCAGTTCCTAGATGTATTCCACTGTTATTTCTACTTGACACATGTTAATATATTGGTGACTGGCAAGGGGGGAGCATTCTCTGATGTTCCAAGTATGTCTTAGCCAGGTACTGTAAATCTGAGGCTTGGGGGCATGACCTTCACAAGTGTTCATATTCTCATCTAGCTGTAGTACTGGGCCTGGAACCAACATATTTAAGTTCCCAGCTTAGGGAGAAAGGTTTTTGTGTTTTGTTTTGTTTTTGTTTATTTGTTGGTTTGTTGTTGTTGTTTTTGAGAGAGGGGGCGGGGAAGCACATGAGCAGGAATGGGAGGGGCAGAAAGAGAGAAAGAGAATCTTAAGCAGGTTCCATGCTCATCATGGAGCCCAACACAGGACTTGATTTCATGGCCCTGAGATTATGACCTGAGCTAAAATCAAGAGTTGGACATTTAACTACCTGAGCCATGCACGTGCCCTGGAAGAGAGATTTTTTTTGGATAGACTTGTTTTTCAGATTGGTTTTAGGTTCACAGAAAAAAAATATGTGGGAAGCACAGAGTTCCTATATATCTCCTGCCTCCATATGTGCACAGCTTCCCCAATTATCAATATCTTGTGCCATAGTGGTATATTTGTTATAATTAGTGAACTTGAATTGATCCATCATTGTCACACAAAATCCATGTTCATTTTGTGTTGTACAGTGGGTGGGTTTGGAGAATACATAATGACATGTATCCACCATTATAATACTATCCAGAATGGCCTCACCGCTTTAACAATTCTGTGTACTCTGAGCCTATCTCTGCTTCTCTCTTGGGAAAAAGTTTCTTTCTTCATTTCTTTATCCTTCCCTTTCTTCCTTACTTTTTAAAAAAACCTTTTATCTTTGTCAGCTACAGAGGGTTTTCACCTGTGCCTTATTATAATGTGACAGTTTTGTTGATCTTCTTCATGCAGATTAAGGCTTTTGTTCCAGGGGGAGGCAGGTCAGTAGAGTTTGGCAGTGGCTAGTTTTCTATGCACCAAGGCAACACTGAGATGAGAAGATGGCCAAGATTTTCCCCAGTCTTTATAAATAGCTGGTAGGGTTCACTGATGCGAATAAATAGATGCAAATCCCTCTGTTTATGGGACCTGGAGGATTTTAATGCTGGCCACAGTTGGCCCATAGCAATTCATTAGAAATTTTTAGTTGAATATTCGTAGGAGCTTGTATTCCACTCAGTGTCATACACTATAGCTTAGCAAATGCTTGGATCCTTTCTCCTTTTTTTTTTTTTTTTTTTTTTTTTTTGCCCTACAGGCACTTGTTTTTCCTCAGAGACACAAGCTGGTTAGTTGTTTACCTGAGGCCTCAGTTCTCTCATGGGTTCAAGAAAAGTCATTCATATAAAGTTTGTCTAACCTTTTGCTTGAGGAGAAGGTGGACAGAATGTTCTTTCTGGTCCCCTACACTTCCAAGATGAAAACAGAACTTACTACTTTTTAAAAAATATTGCTAAAATTCTTTGACAACTGATGTTGAACTGAAATCTGCATTGAGCATAACTCCTGGCTTTAGTTCTATGTTCTGGGGGTAACACATTAGGGTGCCACCTAAGCTTATGACCTCATTTTATCTTAATTACCTCCTAATAGTCCCTGTGCCCAACTACAGTCACAGTGGAGGTGGGGGTACCACCCAAATTAGCATAATAAGAAACCGTGCCATAGAGAGATGCAGAGTTGCCTCAGTTTCCTTATTGATAAAATAGGGGAAACCATAGTGCTTATTTTAGTGGGTTATTGTGAAGGTTAAATGAATTAATAAGCCCAAAGCACTTAGAATGGTGCTTAGAACAAAGTGAATGCTGTGCAATGCTGGATGTTATTATTTTGTTACCGTTGTCATTTGTTATTTGCATTATTTGAGTATCCTGATGTCTGATTTTCAAGTGTTTACTCCATACTGCATATGTAATTAAATGAACAGAACTTGAAAGACTTGGCTGAGGAAAACATGAAGAGACGTCTGTAGAGTCCTCTATACAGAAACTACCAACATCTGCAGACAATGGCCTCTCTGCAGACAGCTCTGACTGGATTTTCATACCCACACAACACTGACTATTTTCTCTTCTTGGAGATATGGTGGCATTTCCCCGCCTTGCACTCTGATTCATGGAACAGATTATCTTTCCTTTGGGGCACATAACCAGAACTGGCTTGCAGACACTGACCCCATTTGAACCTCTTGCTTTGGCAAAGTCATATGAGGTAGGAATTAAAAGTGCACCATCAACCTTACTGATAAAGAAGACCCAGTGGCAAAGGTATGTGAGGAAAAGACAACACACCCCAGAGCCAAGAGTAAAAATGTTTTTCTCTATATTCAAGTTCAGGTCACAGCACACAAGATTCATGCAAAGCACTTTCACAATCAAGGGACAGGAGACGGGAGCGTTTTCATTCACAGGCTTCTGGTGCTTGGAGTGCAGCATATACTTTCAAGAAAGAATCACAATGGAGCAAAGGGATGACTTAATTAAAACCAAGATAGCAATCCTTTAAGATATGTATTTGGATAATAGACACTTCTGCTAAGTTACATCAGTTTGATTTCTAGTTTTATATGTCAAAAAATTTCCCCTTTGGTATCCAATTTTGTTTCTGAAATGTTTATTGCGTTTTGATTACAATCGAAGGCAAGTTTTTTAACAAGTAAGTTCTAAGTTTTTTTTTTTTTTTAAATCTCTTTCAGGAGTTGATGCACTTAAGTTCACTAATTGAGTTCTTTATGGAATTTAACCCGGAGCTAGATAGTGAACTCTTTTTCAAAGCAAAGGATGTTAATGTAATACAACTCCCTTTGTGTGAGTTACTTGTGTAAGTAGCTCTCAATTTAATGGAGTATAAGCCTCCTAAAATAATGAGGTGAATGAGCCAGTGGATCTTGCTGCAGTTGTGTTCAGTGTGAGCTATTCATCAGGGCCTTGGTACTTGGGTGGTGTCATCTTAGTTGCTGATCAGCATCAAATACTGTGAAAATAACAAATCTTTGCACTACAATATTTGTGTTCTCTTAAAACCTCACCAACCAACCGTAGTGTACCATAGTATGCAAATTTTACCTGTGGCCAGCAGATGGCAGTGTTCAACCCAATTTAGTTCAACTCCATAATATTGCTTATTTGGTCAACTAAATTGTTCCTGCTAACACACACAAGAACCAAGAACCAGCATAAAAAACAAAATTTAAAAAGGTTATTAGAGGGATGCTTGGGTGGTTAATCCAGTAAGCATCCAACTCTTGATTTAGGCTCAGGTCATGATCTCATGACCATGAGATTAAGCCCCATGTCAGGCTCCACCCTGGGCACGGAGCCTGTTTAGGATTCTCTCTCGCCCTCTATACTTCCCCTACTGCTCTCTCTCTGTTTCTCGTTCTCCCTATCCCCCTAGAGTCACAGAGACAGATGACAGCGTTTCATTGGCAGTAAAAATCTGTTTCAGTAATTATAATAGGGAAGCAATTGATGTTTAGGGTCATCATGCAGTCTATTGTCTTATGTTTAAGACTGTGGGACCAGAGTCCCTTACCTGTAACCCCAGGCCAGGTGTGTTTAGAAGTCAGAATTTTGAGGATTTTGGAAAAGTAGTATGTTCTATATTGCCTAACACTCACAGTGTAACCTCGGAAAGCCCTGTAATCAAACACATTCATGCTTATGCAATAAAATACATGAAAATTCACACTATAATTTATATACACCCCTATGTCAATTAGGTCTCTTGCTAACAGCTTTTGGTTTTCAGAAGTATTGTGGATCTATATTATTCTACAAAATCTCCCGAAAAAAATTTCAGTTTTCTGGAAAGTGGATTCTCAAGTCTATAGAAGCTTGTGAGCATTTGATTTCTATACAGGTGTAACTTGTTTTATTGCAGGACACTTTATTGTGCTTCATAGATGCTGTGTTGTTGTTGTTGTTTTTACAAATTAGCACTTGTGGCAACCCTACATCAAACAAGTATGTTGGTGCCATTTTTCCAATAGTATTTTCTCACTCATGTCTCTGTGTCAGATTTTGGTAATTTTCACCATATTTCAAACTTTTTCATTATTATTATACTTGAATTGCTGCAATCTCATGATAAAACTTTGATGGATGAGGAATTGTTCTTATAGATGAGCAAAAAGAGTAGTTTTTTGGAATCTACTCCTGGTGAAGATGCTGTGAAGATTGTTGAAATGACAGAAAAGAATTTAGAATATCACATACTTAATTGATAAAGCAAGAGCCGCAGTTGGAGAAGATGGACTCCAATTTTGAAAGAAGTTCTACTGTGGGTAAAATACTATCAAACAGTGCCAACTGTTACAGAGAAATCATTTTTGAGAGGAAGAGTCAATCCATGTTGCAAACTTCATTGTTGTCTTATTTTAAGAAATTGCTTTCAGCAGCCACCACCCTAATCAGTCAGCAGCCATCAACATGGAGGCAAGAACCCCCAATCACTAAAAAGATAACCACTCATTGAAAGCTCAGATAATGCTTAGCATTTTTTAGCAACAAAATATTTTTAATTAAGGTATACACATTGTATTTTTAGACATGATGCTCTTACACACTTACAAGATTATAGTATGCTATAAACCTAACTTTTTTATGCACTAGGAAACCAATAAGTTCATTTGACTCACTTTATTATGATATTTGTTTGCTTCATTGCTGTGTTCTGGAACCAAACTCACAGTATCTCTGACATATGCCTGTATTTGTTTACAAACTTGTTCAGCATTTTTAGGTACTGGGTGTTGTCATTCTTGATTTTTTTAAAACTAAAGTGAACCAGAATTAATTTTGTTTTGAGACTGTTTAGTTTCATTAGATATTTTGAGAGAATTAAGACTATTGCAGCATCAGGATTGGAAATCATGACCTTAGAAAAATGAATGTTTTGCTCATTATCATTCACAAATTAAACATGACTTGTGATTTCTGCTAAGTTTCAGTGTATTTACCAATCAAAAAACACAGTTAACTAGAAAGAGAGAGAGAGAGAGAGAGAGAGAGAGAGGGAGACTGGATCAAAATAATCAAAGCCTTTCACTGTTTTTTTATGTAAATTTATTTTTATTGGTGTTCAATTTGCCAACATATAGAATAACACCCAGTGCTCATCCCATCAAGCGCCCCCCGCCCCCAGTGCCTGCCACCCAGTCACCCCCATCCCCCACCCACCTCCCCTCCACCACCCCCAGCCCGTCTCCCATGTTCTGTCTCCCTCACTGATATTTCCCACCCATTTTTCCTCCTTTCCCCTTTATTCTCTTTCACTATTTTTTATATTCCCCAAATGAATGAGACCATATAATGTTTGTCCTTCTCCGATTGACTTATTTCACTCAGCATAATACCCTCCAGTTCCATCCATGTCGAGTCAAATGGTGGGTATTTGTCATTTCTAATGGGTGAGTAATATTCCATTGTATACATAGACCACATTTTCTTTATCCATTCATCTTTCGATGGACACCGAAAAAACCTTTCACTGTTTATGGCAATCCAGCCTTTGGTTGTCACGTTTTATTTAACTTGTAAAAAACAAGAAGGAAATTTACCAAACTATCTTGGTGGTAATGTGGTACTAATGATCTTCATATACTCTAGGTTTTAAAAGATTGATTTTTAAACTTTTTTTAATTAAAAAATTAAAAACATTTTGTCATAATTTCTCTAAGTGACAAAAGACTCTAAAAGGGAAGTTATTTTCAGGAAGTCAGGAGGATCTCCAAATGAAATTATCACAGTGGAAACGATCAGGATGAGAGGAAAACAGCAGGGGTGACCAAAGAGTTCACAGGGCTTTCAGAATGGGACAACAAAACATGACCAGCTTTCTTAGCCAGGTGCATTGTGCCTTTTAATATCTGATTTCACAAAGTGCCTACATTTGTTTGCTTCATTGTTAAGTCTTTATGTTATTCTCTAAAGTACTTGAAGCAGTTTACATAAACATATATAAAATATATATAAAATAATAGGTTAAACAAGTATGTGTTATAGAGAAAGTCAGGAAGGATACTAAGGAAGGCAGGTAGGGGAAGGGTTAGGAAGCTGGGACATCACCTTTGTACATTTTGCTTCTGAGCTTTCTAAGTACCCAGGTGAGAAGAGAAGCACTCTCAGTGCCATGAGAGTATAAGCTCATTGAAGTTAAGAGATCTTCACCATTCTGGGACACAGCAATGTCTTAGAATAGGCATGTGATAAATATGCATCAAATGAATAAAGATTTATAGTGCCTCTGAGATTAAAAATTACAGTATTGGTCTGTGGACACAAAACTTCTTTTAATATTCAGAAACTTCCTCCTGGTCTCCCTAAGAAGAAACTGTAGATGCAGGGACCAATATTCTTGGTAACATTTTGAAGATTAATGGGGCAAATTTTATAACGGAGCTTTCATTTACTTGTTTGTTCATTATTCATTTGTTCATTGAGAATTTCTTGATCCAAGTTTTCCCAAAACATAAGGATTCAAAAAGTGTCTATAGAGGAGAAATAATGTACTTAAGCCAATAAGGTAAAGTGTTATAGGTTGTATAATACAATCTCCTTGGGGAGTGCTGCTGGTGCTCAACACCTAAAAGAATACATAGCCCACTGCGGGGACTTGGTGCATATTTGTTGAGTGGATTAATGAAGAGTTCATCAGACAGATGGAAGAGAAGAGCCTTCTCATCAAAAGGGAACAGAATAGGCAAGGATTGGGGAAAGTGCTGCTGGTGGCCCAGGAAAGAGGACCATGTGTGTGGGTGTGGGGACACTGGGGCACTTGGTGAGAGGTTAGTGTCTATTGAAATAAACCTGAGTCCTATCTGGAATGCTAGCACAGGGAGTTTTATTTTGTATTATGATTGTTAATTTTTTTTTTTTTTTTACCAAAAACCGATCTTCAGCTAAAGACAAGATAGAAACCTAATGTGTGTGATGCACTAACTCATTTGACACATGTTCTCTTACCTTATACCCCCAATTATCCTCTCAAGTATGGTTCCTATTCTCCATATACGAAATTGAAGCTCAGAGATTTGAATGATTTTCCCAAGATCACTATCTATGAAAGAAAATTCTTACTCTTCTTAATTCAATGATATCCTCATTCCAAAAGACTGGCAGTGGGGGAGAATTCAGGGAAGGGAGCTGGTACCTGTGGGTCTTGTTCTTGCACCCAAGCTCATTGTATTCTGGAGGACCAGTCCCAAGTCAGTACTCAACTACCTTGCCTCTTCATTTAGTCTTGAGGGCACAGAGAACAATTGAAAGTTGTAACAAAGCTATAGGGTAATGTTTAGGGTATAAACATAGAAATATGACCCATTAATTATTGTCAATTGCCTTTAGTGGTGAGACACCATGCAGATTTCTCTTGGTTTACCTCTCACCATCTTCATGTGAGCAAGAGAATCTTTAATTCTGACCACCAAGAAGACTTAAATGCTATGATTTCTGCCCAAGAGAGTGAACCCCCACAGAGAAAGTGATTGTATCACATTTTGTCTAATGAAGACTGACTTGTAGTCAAGGTATTTAACATGCTTAGCTTTGTGTCTGCCACATAGTAGATGCTCATGAATATCAGCTGTTATTATTCACCTCAGTACCTCACTTCACATTTTTGACAATCAAACTTTCCCAGAGGATTGAACCTGAGACACTATGTTTATGCTGTGGCCTTGTGGATTCAGTGCGATAATCATATCAACATAAAAATAGATATAAGATTCACATAAAGGATAGGCAATGGAGTTACTTTTTTATAGGATTATTATGAGTTGAGGTTGGTGCTTGAGTGTGTCTGTCTCTCCTCATCTCCTGTCCTTTCAACTAGAAAGGAGTGTGAAGGGAAAAAGAGAAGCTCTGCCCAAATCTGTAGAGATGATAATAAGTTTTTAGCCATCTTCCTAGTGTATGGGCAATTGTTCGGGCTGCCAAAAGAACCCAAGGAAGAGATGCTCAATGGCTGTTAGAAATACTTTAGGGATCATGCAAAATTAGAGGAGTTGCAAATGATGGGCAAATGGACTGATTTTCTAAAAAAGAGAGACACTTTTTGACCCCTGGATGCTAAGTTCTGTTTCATTTCTCAGTAAGAGTCTCAATGGAGATTCTCAAAAACATGATTTGTGAGTATCTACAAAGGAAGCACATACCCCACTAAAATTTGTCTCTCCAAGTTTCACAAAGAACAGGCCATGCCAGATCAGGGCCATGTCTTTTGGGATAGATTGTCAGTTGGATAGCCCAGAAGGTCATGTATTTGCATTTCAGCCAAGAGTCCTAATACAAATTGATTTTTATTTTATTTTAGTGCCTGTTGTGTGTCAAACACTGTGATAAGGGAGCTGAAGGAGTTCAGTTTCAAGATGTCAGAAGTACTCTGTGATATCAAATAGATGATTACAAGTGAATGGTGGAAAAATTATATTGGTTACTTATAATTGATTTAATAAACACATTTTTATAATGATGCTGATACATTTTTGGATAAATCATAAATAGTAAGAAAATGTTATTCGTTGATGGACCAGTCCAGAAAGGTGATTTTGTGTGTGTGTGTGTGTGTGTGTGTGTGTGACAAAGATCAAAATTGAGATGAACTATAACAAAGACCTACACTCCTTTCTGCTTATTTTTTTTTAAATTTTTTTCCTTTCTGTTTATTTTGAAAATCTAATTGCTTGCATGTGTGTGTGTGTGTGTGTGTGTGTTTGTGAATGTATGTGTTAAAGATTTAGTATTAATGCATAGATCTTTACTACAAACCTTTTTGATATGCCTACAAACACAACTACACAACCATACCAATGTTGCTAGAAGGATGGGTGGGGAGCAGGAGAATGTGTCTAGGTTGGCCAGAAGCTCATTATTACAACCTCTAGGTACTTCATTCTTTTTTTTTTTTTAAGATTTTATTTATTTGTGAGAGACACAGGAAGAGGGAGAGGCAGGTTCCATTCAGGGAGCCTGATGTGGGTCTTGATCTTGGAACTCCAGAATCACTCCCTGAGCTGAAGGCAGATGCTCAACCACTGAACCATCCAGGCGTTCCTGTGTACTTCATTTTAAAGAATCATTTTTTCCCAGTAGGATATGAACTCCTCTAGGTCAGGGCCTGTGTACTGTAACCTTAATATCTGGCAAAATGCCTAGATCCTCCTAAGTTCCCAATAAGCACTTTTTCTAGATGTATTTCCTACTCCAGCCCCACCCCAAAAAAACTTAATTTGATTGCATATTGCATTGATTAGAGAATAGCATCTGTATTAGCTTCCCATTGTTGCTGTAACAAATTAATAAAAAGTTAGTGGCTGGCTTAAAAAAATACAAATTTACTGTCCTGTAGTTCCAGAGGTCAGAAATCCCCCAAAACAAGGTGTTGGTAAAGCTATGTTTCTTTCTCAAGGAGGCTTTCAGGGAGAATCTGTTTTTTTTCTCTTCCAGGAACTAGAAGCCACCCACATTACTTTGCTTGTGGTCCCTTCAAGACAGCAACTCTCTGATCCTTTTTCTTGTCACGTTTCTTTCTCTGACCTCTCTGTTAGAAGAGATTCTCTACTTTTCTTTTAAGGGTTCATGTGATTAGATTGGACCTACCTGTGTACAACCCAGGATATTGCCATGGAAAATAGCCTATTCACAGATTATGTGATTATGGTTAGCATTAGGGTGTGGATATCTTTGGGAGATGATTACTCTGCTTATCACAGCCTCCAAATTGGAAAGGTGGTGGTAGTAAGGGGTTAGACTCTATTTTCTTCAAGATAGCAGAAAATTGTCATGTGACAGGATTGGACACTCGTGCTGTGCAATCTCAGAGCACTGAGTAGGATTAATCCTGGAAACTTTAGGGAAGCAGCTTTTGCCAGAAATTAAGGCAGGGTTGTGTGGACATTACTGATGTGCTTTAGACAGGCTAGAAATGGCAGGGCTTGATGCCATGGGGGTGTCTTACAAAAGAGATTTGAACATTAGATGAAGAATCATCTCAGGTGTACTGTCAAACTCCATTTAACCCTCACAGCCACTGATTCTGTGACTTAGAATTCTGGTGACTTTCAGGCACCTCTGACTTCATGTAGCTGGAACTGACCAAGGCCCTACATCCTTATTGAAGAGTCATCTCTTGCCCTCACTGAATTTCTATTTAAGGATCTGTCCCATACCAAGCAGAAGTGGTGAAGGAAGGTGGTAGAGCTGATGCCTTTTCAGAAGATGCAGTAACTCATGTTATTTTTGAGAATATGTATTTAAAAAAACAGTAGCCATAGAGATAGTACACATTTTAAAATATTACACAAATACTTAAAAATCCTCTCTGGCATATTCAGACATGAAAAGAGAACAACTGTAGAAACAAGGCATGAAAAAATAAAAAAAAGAAACAAGGCATGAAGGAAGTGTCAATTCATTAGGTGGTTTGTATAAGGATCAAACAGGACCATAGATGAAGAGAGGAATAAATAAAACAAGACAAAATCAGAAAGGGAGACAAACCTCTTAATCATAGGAAATAAACTGAGGGTCGCTGGAGGAGAGGGGTTGGGGGAGGGCATAACTGGGTGATGAGCATTAAGGAGGGCACATGAGGTAATGATCACTGGGTATTATATATTATATAATCACTAACCTCTACCTCTGAAACCAATAATATATTATTTGTTAACTAACTGAATTTAAATAAAATTTTTGAAAATTAAGTATGACATATTAAGAGGGAGTCAGATATTTAAAACAAAAGGAGCAAAAGAAATAGTAGACCAGATTCTTTCATCTTAATCCAGAAAACAATATATTTTGAGACTTTTTTTTCACCTGGCCACTTTGAGGATGGTTATTTGGAGTAACTTCTACAAGATCTGGGAGCTGCTGTACAAAATTCTGTTTTTATGTCAATAGCATATGTAGCATGAAAGTAGTTTTTTTGTATAAATAGTTTGTTACTTTATTCTTGATCTTTTAAGTATACATCTGAGTGTAGTTTATAAACCTGAACTGTACTCTGTGTTACATGTTACATTAGACCACTTGACCCACAGATTATTTTGTATCCCAATAATATCCAAAAGGAATTAAGAAATTAATTACAACTTCAGTTGTATTTAAGAGAACTCTCTGTGGTTTCTTATAGCTGTTATTTATCTTCAAAGGGAGTCTTAAGTGTCTTTGGCTTTGGGATTGTAATGGTCATTCTAGACTAAGAGAAGCTCGTTAAGACAATTAAGATGTTGAGCCAATACTGCCAATGACTTCATACCACTCCATCTTCTTTCCACTTCTATGGATTACCCAACAGCAATAATGGTCATTCTAGCCAGCTCCTGATACTCCTCTCTATAGTTAAGGGAAGGTCAGCTATTTTTTGATCCCCATGGGAGAGAGACAGCTCCTCAATCAGTATCCTAAAATAGCTGGCCATTCTCAGCTGCTGGGCTGGAGTGCCTCCAGGGGAGAGCAAAGGGAACACAAATCCACTGGCTGAGTGTGAGTGAGAAGCCACCACAACATGAGCTAGGAGAGGCTTCTCAAGAAGATCCTGCTTACTCAAAACATCTTTCTTCTTCTTTTTTTTTTTTTTTAATTGAGAAGCTAGGTGTCTGACATTTCTTAATTTCTTATTTTATTTAAAGGGAAACCAGTGACTTGAAAATGAGACTAAATATTGCCATCTTCTTTGGGGCTCTCTTTGGTGCTTTGGGGGTTTTACTCTTTTTGGTGGCTTTTGGATCGGATTATTGGCTTCTTGCAACTGAAGTGGGGAAGTGTTCAGGTGAACAGAATGTGCGTTTCTTCTTCCAAATATTGATGTGCTTGGTAGGGTGAAGATAGCCTTATGTATCCTCTTGAAATCAGAGAATAGTAGTGGAGTGCCTATTTCTTTACAGAAGAGATAGGTAGAAAACTACTGACAGTTATTATTTGGGATAAAATACGTTGCTTTGATATTTTCCTGGTTATGTACTTTGGTTGACAACAAGTTACTTCATCTGTGTTCCTGTGCAGATAGAGAACGTCACTTTCCACCATGAAGGATTCTTCTGGAGATGTTGGTTTAATGGGATTGTGGAAGGGAATGATTCTAGTATTTGGAAGTTCTGGTACAGTAAGTGCAATTTATATTTATTTTCCCCCTTGTCGTTAAATAAGAATGAAAAGCTTCTTATTTAGTACAGATCACTTACAAGATAGGATTGGATTCTTAACTATAGAATCTTGAAAGGACATCTTCCAAAAGACTCATGAAGTGATTCTTTTTCAGGAAGTAGAAATGGCTATATGAATAATTATTTTATTTTCTAACCTAAAGTAGAAGTCTGAATAATTAATGCAAAACTGAATTATCTGTTGTTTCCTTGCTCTTACTTAAAATACACTAACCCTAATTTTAAAAAAAACCCTATATATTACCTACGGTGTTTTTCTCAAGTGTCTATTATTGCTGTATTGCAAGTAAATGGTTGTTTTGTTTTTTGGGGAGGGTTTGGGTATCAACACTTGAAATCGCAAATTTAAAAATTTAGAAATAGAGATATGTTGTTTTATATCCATGGCTTTAAAGTTAAAAAAATCTTTTTTTTTTTTTTTTTTAATAATGAAACTTAATTACCGACAGCAGTGGATGAAAGCTCACTCTGTTTGGGCTTTAAGCATGTTTGTGGGCAATATCAAGAAACGCCTGGCTTTTGATGTTTGCATTCTCTCAGAGCAATTTGAAAGTTCTCTTTTGAAGTAGAGTAGCCTCTTAAAAATACGATGCATTCTTTTCACTGTATTTCCTATATTATATTAATCTTTGAAAATCAATTCATCGAAAATAACTAGATTCTATCTTATTGCATTCAACAATAAAAACTGCTTATTAAAAAAAAATAAAATAAAAAAAATAAAAACTGCTTATTACTCTAAAGGTTATTATAGGTTGAAATTATTAGTCTCCTTATATACTCCTGTGATATATCAAAATATGGCATTTACACAGTAGTCAAGATTGTACAGTAAAAGAATATATAATAAAAATAAAAGAATATATAATAAGATATGAGATCTTGGAAGATTTAAGCAAGCTGACAACAAGCTGGCATACATAAAAGGAACCAAGTAATGATGAAATGGAATTTTGCAGGAAATAGTTGACAGGCTATCTTATAGTCATTTTGGGGAAGAGAATAAGCATGCAATCTGCCAATGAAAAGTATTTAGACTCTGTTAGAGTAAGTCAGACTGTGCAAGAGGAAGACTTTGCCAAGGACTTAGAGAAAGGAAGAATGTCACTCCTCGCAGTGAAATCTTGAAGTTTTCAAACAACATAAAAGTTTTTCTTGGGTCTCCTACGTGGCTCAGTTGGTTCAGCGTCTGTCTGGCTCAGATCATGATCCCAGGGTCTTGGGATTGAGAATCACCTCATGCTCCCTGCTCAGCAGGGAGCCTGCTTCTCCCTTTCCCTCTGACTGCAGCTCCCGTTGCTTGTGCTGTCTCACTCTCTCTCTCTCAAATAAATAGAATCTTAAAATTTTTTTCTTGTTTTTTTCCAAATACTAAAAATGCTTTTATTAACTTGTATTATCTATTATTTCCATTTTTTCCTAAAAATGGAATATAGAATACTTTTAATGTTAAGCAGAACTGATCAAGGTTAAGTCTAATTTTAAAAAAAGATTTTATTTATCTATTCATGAGAGACACACACACACAGAGAAGCAGAGACAGAGGGAGAACAGGCTCCTTGAGGATCAGGGAGCCCAATGCAGGGCTGATTCTGGATCATGAACTGATCCAAAGGCAGACAATTTATTGACTGAACCACCCTACATCTAAGTTTATTAGAGTTTTAAAACAATTACTTTTTGAATACGTACCATGCACTAGGCATCATGTTAGGAACTGGAGAATATGGTTGTGAAAATAAATGAAGGGTAAGACCTTTAACCTTAAGGTGATGTCAGGTGCATTCTCTGCATTGAACTATGTCCTGAGCCAGATGTTTTGGATAAATCCGCTTTCCAGATCCTCTGAGTTTCTTGATATGATTTTTTCCCCCTCACTCAACAGTTCTCTGAATCTGTTGATCTAACCTGCAATTTATTTAGATTGTGAGCCCCAGATCCCATATTTCTCTCCTGTTAAGCATGAGTATTCATTCATTTTCTCAATAACAACTGCCATTGTTTGGTCTCTTTCCTAGCCAATCAGCCACCATCCAAGAACTGCGCACATGCTTACCTGTCACCATATCCCTTTATGAGAGGCGAGCATAACTCAACCTCGTATGATTCTGCTGTTAGTAAGTACTTCTATCCACAGAATCCCTTGGAGAGGGACTTGTTTTTCTGAAAAAAAAAATTAACATGTATCATTTCAACATTTTCTCTGGTATCTATCTGTATTTTCCAATGTGTATTTTCCAATGTGGAAATAATTATGTTTATTAGGAAGAACTGCTTCTTATGGGTTTAACTGACCTAAAACTAGTCTTACAATGAAAAATAATTGTAATACACACCCTACTTTTAAAACATTGTTTTTGCAGCTGTTGCACATACAAATTGAGTATTCTCCTGTTTTCCTACAAAATAATTGAACTTTGTTATGTGTGATAACTTATAGAAAAAGAATAGTCAAATATCATAGCTGAGAGTCATGATTACCTAGTTTCTTTGATATTTTCATACTATTTGTTCTATGGAAAGTACACAAACTTAGTTCATATGGTAAATACATAATATATACTTAAATCTAGTTTTATAGAAAGTACATAGGCTCAATATGTCAGCTTTATTCTCGGCTGGTTTCATGAAGTTTTAATAAAGGGTGTTTATCATAATCTTAAAACTAAGAGTTGGTTCAGAATTTACCAATGTCATAAACAGATACAAAAATATTTGTTTTTTTAAAGAGAATAAGTAATATATTTAATGTTCCAAATAATCTCATATTAGTATTCTCCAGAGAATCAGTAGGAGATATATAGGTGGGGGTGGAGTTTGGGGAGACAGAATGATTGATTTTTTGATGGACTGATGGAGAGATTTTAAGGAATTGGCTTATGTGTTTGTGGAGGCTGACAAGTGTAAAATCTGTAAGGGAAGCCAGCAGGCTGATTAAGAGTTGCTATTATAGTCTTGAATCTGAAGGCTGAAAACTCTGGAATAATGTCTTCTTTAGGAAATCTAGCCCTTACTCTTAACGCCTTCAACTAATTAGATGAGGCCATATGAATGGTCTAACCAAATTAATGCATGGAATATAAACATTTACTTATATCACATGATTAACATGACATTTCATGGAGTGTGCATGAGATCTGGATAGGAAAAGAGGCGAGTTGACATATAGCCATGCTTGTCCATCAAAGTTGCTTTTGCTCAAAATGGCTGTGGCTTTTGGCCTTGAGAATGTGTGGTGTGGGTACTCTTCCTCATTAAAAACTGCACAAGACAGTTCCCATTTGTCACAGCCTTTTGCATAGTGTGTTACATGGACCTTCTAACTGATAAGAGAAGAGATGGTGTGCGAAAGAGTAGGATAAACCATTTTGTATTACAAAAGTTATAAAAGGGATCCCTGGGTGGCGCAGCGGTTTGGTGCCTGCCTTTGGCCCAGGGCGCGATCCTGGAGACCCGGGATCGAATCCCACATCAGGCTCCTGGTGCATGGAGCCTGCTTCTCCCTCTGCCTGTGTCTCTGCCTCTCTCTCTCTCTCTCTGTGACTATCATAAAAAAAAAAAAAATCTACAAAAGTTATAAAAAAAGCTATCCCCTGACATTCTTACTTTTGTAAAATGGACTGATAAATGGTACAGAGTTGACTTTCCACAACATTGGGTATTTGCATAGGTATTAGTATTGTTATTGATACTTATATGTTCAGGCCCTGTGACGAGATAGGTATCGTGGGCACCATATATTTAAAATGAATCTACATATTTGAAAAGTCTGCACCTCAAGGAAATAGTAGAGAACTTGAAAAACAAGGTGACATGATCTAAACATAATAATTATGATGGAGATGGATAGTAAGTGCATGTCACAAAAATTATACTGCAATTATGCTTAGAATTATTATGTAGCACTGCATATAATTACTGTCATTTTTTGGATCTAATGACAAAACCATATTCCAATTTTTTTTGTTTTAAATTATCAGACTCCTCTTTGGCTCACATATTGTAACTCCCTATTCACTTTAAGCAACTTTATCAAACACTTTAGCAAAAATCACTGAGATGGGAAGAAACATGTCCTACAGCAGAAATAGCATATACATATTTCACGTACCTTCATAATAGTGTACAATGATATCTGATATTATATTTGGGTGATTTTGGGATCCCTGGGTGGTGCAGCGGTTTGGCACCTGCCTTTGGCCCAGGGCGCGATCCTGGAGACCCGGGATCGAGTCCCGCGTCGGGCTCCCGGTGCATGGAGCCTGCTTCTCCCTCTGCTTGTGTCTCTGCCTCTCTCTCTCTGTGACTATCATAAATAAATAAAAATTAAAAAAAAAAATATATTTATATTTGGGTGATTTTTTCTTATGGTTCCCTTTTCCAAAAGAAGGGCCATGGATATCATTAGAAGAGTTTTACTTGACTAAAAGTCGTGTTTTCTAGTTAGTGAGGCCATCTGGGCTTTACTAGACTCCATAGCCACTCTTTGGCTTCATGTAGCCTTATAATTATCCGGCATTATACATTTGCTAATTTATCTTGGCTAAATTCAAAGTATTGTTTGTAAAATCTGATATATTCCAGCTTGGCAAAATGGCTTTGTATTCTCCTGAGTTCTTGCAGTTGCAGTTAGCCAGTATTGAAATCAGTGAAAATAATATAGTGGTGTCTATTTTTTCTGGAAAGATTATTTTATAATTATTGGATGCTACTGATGAAATTATTCTATTTCGTAATATGGAGACTGAGAGCCAGAGAAACCATTTGACTATTGTGACACAGCTGATCATTGGCAGAACAAATGCAAAGGTCCAAGTCTCTGGATTTTGTTTATTGATAATCTTAAAAGCTACAGTGAGTCAAAGGGCACATTTTAGTTTTAGCTATTAAATTTTTTTAAGTATAAGTCTCTTCACAAGATCTCAACAAAAGACCAATTTTAACATTATGTTGGCTTTTTCTACTTTTCTATCTGATCCTGACCTGTGTGTATAATCAGGTCTAATTTAGTGTTTCCTTTATTTTTGTCTCAAAAACATATTCTAAAATTTGGTTATGCTCGAATCTAGTTATTTGCCCAAGCCTAAAGAGGTTGTTAAAGTAGGATTATATACTTTGAAATCCTTTAAACAATTTCATTACCTTTTAATATCTGTCAGAATTTAGATTTTCTGGTTTATGATTAAATCCAGTCGTGGTGCATTTATTTGGTATCAATTGGCAATGATGTACAGAACATAGACTAATTTTCTAGATAATTCAGCCCGAGTGAATTAGTCATTTTTGTCAGTGTCCCAAAAGCCTTTGCCCCCCCCCAATCAAAGTGCTCATTATATGTAACTACAGTTATTTACCTTACTCCCTTCATTATTTGTTGGAACTCCCTAAAGTACAGAATGTATCCTACTTATTTGTATACTCCCAGAACCTAGTATAGTGCATGGCACTTAGTAAATGCTTACATGTCTCTATGGAATTACTTAATGCAAAAACTTCTTGGCTTTCTTCGTAAGAAGAATATATTGAACATAATTTCTTCTGATCTTGGTGAGTTGGAACAAGTACACGCACCATGACCTTCCTTGAGTTTCTCAGAATCAGTGTTTGCCCTCATGCTTTAGGGCCTGTAGGGGGCATCCCTCTTCTCCAAAAGCTGTTCCTCTCTTCCCTACCCCTCCTCCCTTCATTTCTCTAACAAGCAGGCTCATCCCCCAAGCTAATACACACTTCAGTGTTCTAAAGAAGCCTTCCTTGCCAGTCCCCTATCCCACTACTATATGGGGATCAAGAGTTGCATACTCTACTGACTGAGTCATTCTTTAATTTGAATATCCATAGCACAGACTTTGTTTCCTTGTGTAATTATTTTGTTCATGTATTTCCTTCCTAGTTCAACTCTAAGTTCCATGACAGTGATGTCTTGTGTGTTTGGCTCACTGGTTGTACCCACTGTAGACTGAATGCTAAATGTATACTCTGGGGGAGTCTTTGTTACTACCCTATACTGTGGTACTAATACTGATGTCCTAAGGAGCTGTTGGTGTGTGTAGGAATTTCTCAAACCTTTATTAAGTGGACTTAGATTACCCTTAAATTGTTTTTCATACTTTTTATAACTTTTAGATCTTCAGCACTGCTTTCACATGTCAGCTGCCCTTTGCTTTTATTGTCAATATTTATTTATTTTGTATTCTTTTCTGGTCTTCTCTTCCTTCATCCTTATGCAAAATTGTAGGATGAAGTTGACTATAGCCGACTAGAACAGGAAAGAGTCATGTAGGAAAGCCATGTGTTAGGATGTAAGTGACAGAAAACTAACTAGTAAGAAATAAGGGCAGTTTTGTTCCACAACAAGGTCAAAAGCAGCTGCCACAATGATGCTGTCAGGGACCCAGGCACTTTCAGGCTTTCCTCCCACCATCCTTGGCAGATGTTGAGAGCAGTTGCCACCATGCTCTTTCATCTTCAGAAGAGCAGAGTACCCCTAGAATTCTCCAGTAGATTTCCACCAAAGTGCTTATCACCAGGACAGTGTCATGTGGCCTCTGTAAGCTGGAGTTGGCAACTTGGAGTTGCCTGGCTCTTTAGTCAGGATCGTAGAGGAGGAAAGGGAGAAGGGCTTGTAGTCAGTGTTGATTCCATAAAGGATCAACAGTCATCAAGGCTCAGACAAGGACAGCCTGGGTAGCTCAGCAGTTTAGCACCGCCTTCAGCCCAGGGCATGATCCTGGAGACCTGGGATCGAGTCCCACATCAGGCTCCCTGCATGGAGCCCACTTCTCCCTCTGCCTGTGTCTCTGCCTCTCTCTCTCTCTCTCTCTTTCTGTGTCTCTCATGAATAAATAAATAAAAAATCTTTAAAAAAAAGGCTCAGACAAGGGTGGGGCAGCAAGGATGAAAAGGGAATAATGGATATAGATGATATTTAAAGAGTTAATGTGTAAAACTTGGTAGTCAAACAAAAGAAAGCTGGAGGAATCTAAGATGATGAAGAAATTCCCTTTTGAAAAGGCATAATTCAATTTAAACAATGTGTAATAAAAGGTAGGATGGTCATCTCTGTCTTAATGATAAATACTATTTTAGGATATTTCTTGTCATTCCTTTTATATGCATATTGTACATAGTTTTGATTATTATAAATATAAACATACATCTTTTCTAAGCTAGCAACCATTTCTCCACATTTTAACCTAATGGTTTCTTAAATTTTAAATGTTAGTTGCTACCTCTACGTTAAAAATAATTTCATGAAAAAAACGAATAATAAAACATAATAATTTTATACATGTAACATTTTTCATAATTTGTATTACTTCTTTGGGTTATATTTACGGAAGTGTGAATCAGAAGGTAGGAATAGGTTTTCTTTGTTGTTGTAGCATGCCATCGTACCACATTACTTGCCAACTGGTACTGAACTATGAATGATTTCAGCTAGGAAAATTTGATAAGGAGGACAGAAATACGAACAATAGGAGGAAGGGTCATATTTGGAAGTGGAGGATGGAATTTGGTTTGAATTTCAACATTTTAAAGTTGAGTTTATGGTATTTTTATTTTTTTTATTTTTTTTAATTTTTTTTATTTTTTTTTTATTATTTATGATAGTCACAGAGAGAGAAAGAGAGAGGCAGAGACATAGGTAGAGGAAGAAGCAGGCTCCATGCACCGGGAGCCCGACGTGGGATTCGATCCCGGGTCTCCAGGATCGCGCCCTGGGCCAAAGGCAGGCGCTAAACCCGCTGCGCCACCCAGGGTTCCCAAAGTTGAGTTTATGGTAAAACATCATTTTGAAATAATTCAGCGTGTAACTTGATGTACAAAACTGATTTCCCCGAAAGACATTAGTTAGAGCAGCGGATACTGATGAGGAATTATAGAAGTGTTTTTTTGATATCAGATATAATCTTTAAGAAAAAAATCATAGAAAATGAGGTGGTAAAATATCAATTATACTTAGAGAAAGAAAGAAGCGGAGACAGTCCATAAAGGTGAATGAAAAAGAAGCCTTGGAAAGCAAGTTGATGAGCAGACTGTCAACACTGTCACAGGGGCTGGTGGCAGGGAGAGTCCTGGGAAGGAGGTCACAGCCCGCTGTGACAAATGCAGAGTGAATGAGAGTGAGAGGGGCACAAAGGAATTGGGTGAGACAGGATAATGCAAGAGTTCTGGTGGCCATGGACAGCTGTCCCCACCGAAGCCTCAGCTACAGAGGCATCTCTTTCTAAACCTTAACCTATGTGTCCTGCTGGTTTGGCCTGAGACCTGTAGGCCCACTGCTCTGTATCCCACTCCCGCTCACTGTCTGTTCCCTTAGATTGGACCTGAGGGCCCTGCCCTCTTTTCCTGGCAATGTCCTTTCTCCCCCAGGGAACCATGCCATTTTCCCCTATCTTCTGTCCCCTGATGATAGCCCTACTTCAGGCTTGCTCCTCCATATACTCTCCCAAGAGGAGAAGTCAGAAAGCAGAGATACTCATAAAGGAGGCAGAGCAACAGGATAATGGGGGTGTGAACCCTCATTTGGGATGTATAGGGAATGGGAAGTGAGGAAGTTGAGACCTTTGTGATTAGCCAGCACTTGGACTTGGAGTAGTACCAAAAGAGCACAACATTTACAGAGAGTACAGAGTCCTTATAAAAACAATCATACACACTACACACATACACACAACATCTTGCTTTACTATACAAGGCAAAATAAAATATAAATACCATTATATTTGACAATTTTTTTAAAAATTTTATTTATTTATTTATGATAGTCACAGAGAGAGAGAGAGAGAGAGGCAGAGACATAGGCAGAGGGAGAAATAGGAGAGAGAGAGAGAGAGAGAGAGAGAGAGAGAGAGAGAGGCAGAGACATAGGCAGAGGGAGAAGCAGGCTCCATGCACCGGGAGCCCGACGTGGGACTCGATCCCAGGTCTCTAGGATTGCCCCCTGGGCCAAAGGCAAGCGCTAAACCACTGCGCCACCCAGGGATCCCCTATATTTGACAATTTTAAGCAACACAGAGATGAATTAAGATTCGAGTCTAAAGTTAATGTAAATACTTAAATAACTAAGAAGGTGTATCAACATGTGCTAGGTATCTAATTTTGTTGGGGTGTCCTCCTGCTTCCCGATCAATAATGCTGGTGTAGCTGGGTCTTATTTACCAATTTTCTCATGTTGAAAATATGGTGAATCTGGACATTGTCTTAAATTTACCAAACTGCCTTCTGTTCTGCTTTAGTTATATAGAAAACATACACTGCAAAACATAATGGAATATACAGTTCCTTTTTTATTTTTTGGTCATAAATGTCAAGTACCTAGATATTTAAAAATACCTTAACATCCTACTATTCATTCAAACATTTGGGATTACACAGTGATGGCCACAGGTACAGCATGATATTACAGGGTGGCTTCAGTTCCCGATTTCTGGCTGACTTTTTATCTGTGACCCAGTGAAGGCTCTACTGCATTCAGATTGGAGGGGACTCATAGGGCAGCTTGCTCAGCCTTCCAAAACTGCAGCTCATGAGGATACAGTTGGCTTTCCAGTTCCAGGGCCCAACATCAAAGCTGTAATTAAAAATCACTTTTTCAGAGGGTGTTATTTTGTGTTCCCTACAATTTATTCATGTATATCTAAGGATTGATTGGCAGCTTATGTAACATCCCTGCACTAATGGGGGAGATTACCTTCTGTAAACAAGACTGTGGTTATTTACGTAGTGTGGCTTGTCTTCCCGTCATGGAGGACAGGCTCCAGCCTCTACAGAGGCTTCTGTTATACCTATTAAAATGTCAGCTACACTCAGAAGTAGAAATCTCATCCAACCACAGAGAACCTCTTGGTGCCAGGCTATCTCAGCCTTGGCAGTATTGATTGACATTTTGGGCCAGACAATTCTTTGTTGTGGAACTGTCCCATACATTGTAGGATGTTTAGCAGTACCCCTAGCCTCTACCCACTAGATGCCAGTAGCACCCTTCAGTTGTGCCAATCAAAAAGTGTCTCAATATAGCCAAATATTCTGGGGTATAAGGTGGGCAAAAAACCACCTTTGATGAGAACATTCTAGATATTCATTGCCAACACTTCTGAGGACCCAAGCTCTTCTTCAGAATTATATTCGTACTGTGTACATTCTGTGCCCAGCTCCAAGTCTGGTTTCAAAAGCACATGAAAAGCACATTAGTTTCCTTCTTCCATGCAGAATATGCAGACACAAAAAAGGAACAAGGTACTGAACTTGGTCTCTCTCATCTTTAAATATTACTGCTTCTGCTCTGAGTTGTGGATCTTTTCTTAGGAAAAATATTTACTCAGTCCAATGGAGAAAATATTAAATCCTGGGTACTATTCTGGGTGCTTTAGTGTCAGCCCTAAATTCTTGCCCCAGTGAAGCTTTCATTATAGTAGGGAGACAGATGATAAACAAAATAAGTCAGTCAAGTACTTGGAGGGAAATAAAAGGAAATAGAGTGTCTGTGGAGGCAATCTCGATATTAAAAAAGGTGATCACAGAAGTGATGTCTGTTTTGAGGTGGCCATCCCTGGTTTAGTAGGGTTCTGTCATCCAGCTAAGCTGTCCTGGTTCCTCAATCCCTCTTCTGAGGACTAGATGGATGCTGTACAGAGAGTATTTAACACAGGGGCTGGCTTGTGGTAAGGTGTCTATGGGAGTTACAAGCTGGACTTTCAGCCAGTATGTCTGTGTTCACTACCTAGAGCCACCATTTCCTGGCTCTGCCTCTTTATCTCCACAAAACTCACTGTACTTGTTGGTAAAGGGGAGATTAGTATAGTATTTAAATCCCACAGTTGTTCAAATGAGGAGAGATAATAATCCAAATGCTTAGCAGAGTAGTTGCCATGTAGTTGGTATTCAATAAATGTCAGCTATGGCAACATACCAATTTAGAACACTGAAAATAAGTCCTCATGAGGGCACATGAGTTCATCGTAACTTTTCCCTAGTGAAATGCTTCCTGTTCTCTGAGGTGTGTGTGTGCATGTGTGTGTGTGTGTGTGTGTCTGTGTGCAGTCACATCAATTACTTGGTAGAGTTTCTGGCAAAGGATAAGGACTTCAAAGCGGTGTTCATTATCATTATCATGATCACCATTATCCTAGTACAAGTCAGTTAATGTTACCATCTGTAGTAGCCAAGCTTTGCCAGTGTTTATCTAGTAACTTTTATTAAATTTCATTCAACAAATACTTATTGAGCACATACTATGTGCCAGACACTGTTCTAGGTTCTGGAGAATAGCAGCACACAAAACAGATAGAAATTTCTGTCCTTGTAGGGCTGACATTCTGGAGAAGGGAGACACACAAGGCAAGATAAAATAAGCCAATTAGCATATTGGAAGATGACAACTACTCTGAAAAAGCATAAAACATGGAAAGAGGCTGGAGATGAGGGGCTGGCAGAAATGAGGGCGATAAGAACTCTGTAATATGGTCAGAGGGAAGCTTGGCTCTGAGAAAATGATATTGAGTGGAGACTTGTAGAAAGTGAGGGAGTGAGCCATTTGATAACCAAAAGAGTGTTCCAGGTAGAGAGAACATGAGATGTAAAGACCCAGAGGCTAGAATATGCCTGATGTGAACAAAGAACACAGAAGAGGCAGCACGGCAAGGAAGAGATGGAGTGAGCAGAGAGTAGGGGAAATGGCCAGGGAGGTGGAGGGCACAGCAGGAGGTTGGGCCATTGTAAGGACCTTGACTCATGTTGTGAACAAGAGGTGAAGGGGTCTAAAGGACGGTTTTGACCTGATTTTTGTTGTAAAAGAATTTCTCTAGGTCTTGCATCGTTAACAGACTGTAGAAAGCCCGATGTGGAATCAGGTGGACCAGTTAGGAGGTTTGCTGGATTACAGATGGCTGACACAAAGACATTAGGAAGGAACGATTTGTCTGAGGCTGGCATGGTCCTTTTAAAATTATTTAACAACCAGTTAGGAAATCTACCAGGTGGACAATAGCAGTAACACAACACAACACAACACAACACAACACAACACAACACCACTCATGTCCAGACTGCTATGTACCTTTAAAATATGAGTTTTCCCTTTTTAAAAAATGTTTTAAAAGTATTTCATTGTATCAGTTTCTAAACATTTATAATAATTATCAACATATTTTCTAATATATGTGCTGCCAAAGTGAGCACAATAGTTATCAACGTATTTTCTAAACAAAATGATTATTACTGTGAATTTTGAGAGTTCTTTATATGTTTTAGATATGAGTATTTTATGGAATACGTGGTTTCCAAACATTTCTTTCCAGTCTGTAGCTTGTCTTTTCATCACCTTAATAAGATCTTTCACAGAGTAAAAGTTGCGAATTTTGATGAAGTTCAACTTATGGAGTTTTTCTTTTATAGATCATACTTTTGGTGTCATATCTGGGAACTATTTCCCAAGCCCCAAGTTCTGAGGATTTTCTCTACTTTTCTTCCAAAAATTTTATAGTTTTATGTTTTACATTTAAATCTACGATTCAGTTTGAGTTACTTTTGTATAAGGTGTATGATTTATAGTTTTTCAAACGTATCCCATTGCTCTAACACCATTTGTTATAAAGACTATCTTTCCTCCATTGAATTGCTTTTGTATGCATCTTAATATAATTGTTTATATTTCTGTTGGATTTTTTTCTGGATTATGTATTCTGTTTTATTGACCTATGTGTCTATCCCTCTGCCAGTGCCATACTATCCTGATTACTTTAGCTGTATCTTGAAGTTGGAGTGAATGATTCCTCCTACTATGTTCTTTTTCAAAATTATTTTAGCTATTCTAGATCCTTTGCATTTCAATATAAAATTTAGGACAGTATTTTTTTAAAAAAGGTTTTATTTATTTATTCATGAGAGATGCAGAGAGAGAGAGGCAGAAACATAGGCAGAGGGAGAAGCAGGCTGCTCCCAGGGAGCCCAATGTGGGACTTGATCCCAGATCCTGGGATCATGCCCTGAGCCGAAGGCAGATGCTCAACTGCTTAGCCACCGAGGTGTCCCATAAATCTAGGACATATTGTCTATATCTATAAAAAATCTTTCTTGGATGATGGAATTGCCTATATCAATTTGGGAAGAATTAATTTGTTTATGTTGAGACTCCCAATCTCTGAATGCAATATACCTTTCCATTTATTTAGACCTTTAATTTCTTTCATTAGCAATTTGTAGTCTTCAACTTACAAATCCTGACTGTGCATTATTAGATTTACACCTAAATATTTCAATTTTTTAGCAATCATAACTATTATATTTTTAATTATGGTCTCCCTGTGTTTATTGATAATAGAAATATAATTGATTTTTTAAATGTTTATATTATATTCTCAGACCTTGCTGAATTTACTTAGTAGTTTTAGGAGGTTTTGTTTGGTTTTGTTTTATAGATTATTTGGGATTTTCTACATATGACAGTTATGTCATTGGCATATAGGGACCATTTTATTTTTTTCTTGCTTATTTATATGCCTTTTATTTCCTTTTCTTGCCTCATTGCATGGGCTGTAACTTCCAGTATCATGGTGAATAGTAGCAGTGAGAGCAGGCATTCTTGTCACCATCTCTAGCCTTCAGGAAAAACCATTCAGTATTTTTTCCCTTAAATATGATGTTGCTATAGACCTTTCTGCAGATGTTCTTTATTAACTTGAGAATGTTTCCCTCTACTCCTTATATCCCGAGAGTTTTTGTCATAAATGGTTGTTGAATTTTGTTAAATGGTTTTTTATGCATCAATTGGTATGATCACAATACTATTCTTCTTTAGCATATTAGTATTGTGTATTACATTTATTGATTTTCAAATACTGAACTAGACTCTTATCATTGAAATAAATCCTATAAGTTCATAATAAATAATTCTTTTTATACATTGGTGAATTCTATGTTAATATTTTATTAAGGATTTTTGCATCAGTATTTAGGAAGGACATTGGTCTGTAGTTTTCCTTTCCTTTTTTTTTTCTTTTTTTACTGCTTACCTACGTTTAGTATTAGTGTAATAATGATTTCATAAAGTAAATTGGGAAGTGTCTTCTTTTCTGCCTTATTCAGGAAGAGATTGTGGAGAGTTGGTGTTAATTCTCTTTAAATGTATATGTTTGATAGAATTTAACATTGAAATCATCTAGGTTGGGAGATTTAACTTTCATGGAATTTAAAATTATAAATTCAATTTCTTCAATAGTTATAGGGCTATTCCTATTATATATTTAACATTATATGATTTGTGATAGTTTGTATTTTTCTAGGAATTGGTTCATTTCATCTAAGTTATAAAATTTATATGTATAGAGTCATTCAAAATATTCCCATATCATTTTTTATGTATGCAGTATCTGTTGTGATATCCCATGTTTCATTCTGGTTATTGGTAATTTGTGTCTTATTTTTATTTCATCAATATTGTTAGAAGATTGTTAATTTTGTTGAGTTTTTTAAATATCCTACATTTTGTAAAAGATTTACTTATTTAATTATTTATGAGAGACACAGAGAGAGACGCAGAGGCATAGGCAGAGGGAGAAGCAGGCTCCTTGCAGGGATCATGCCAAGGCAGATGTTCAACTGCTGAGCCGACCAGGCATTCCTGATCCTACTTTTTTTTTTCATTGTTTTTTTTTCTATTGATTTTCCATATTAAATTTCATTAATTTATACTTTCTTATTTCCTTCTTTCTGATTGCTTTAGATTTGTCTTGTTCTTTTTATATTCTCTTGAGATGAAAGATTAGATTATTGATCTTTTATCCTCTTTTCTAATATAAGCTTTTAAAGGTATAGATTTCACTCTCAGCACAGCTTTAGCTGCTTCCCACACTTAAAAAAAAAAAAAAAAGATTTATCTATTCATTTTAGAGAGAGGGTGGGAGGAGGGACAAAGGATGGGGAGAGAGAAACTTAAGCAGAATCCCATGCTGATCATGGAGCCTGACATGCGGCTTGATTTCATGACCCTGAGATCACGACCTGAGAGGAAACCAAGAGTTTGATGCTTAATAGACTTCACCACCCAGGTGCCTCTGCTTTTCCACACTTCATAAGTTTTATTTTTATTTTCATTCAACTCAGTGTGTTGCTTAATTTCCCGGAGACTTATTGTTTGACTCAGATTATTTAGAAGTGTGTTTAGTTTCCAAGAGTTTGAAGATTTTCTTTCAATCTTTCTGTTATTAATATTTAGTTTGATTCCCTTGTAATTAAGTACCATAATCTGTACAATTTAAATTCTTTTAAATTTAATAAGATTTTATTTGTGACCCAGAATATGGTCTATTTTTCTGTACGTTCCATGACATTCGAAAAAAATGTACTGTTATTGAATGGAATGTGCTGTGAATGTCAGTTGGAGCCTACCGGTCGATGACCTTGTTGATTCTGGCTGATTTCCTACCTAGCTGTTCTAGTAATTGGTGAGAGGGGATATCCAGCTATAATTGTGGATTTATCTGCTTCTCTTTTCATTTCTATCAGTTTTTGCTTCACATATTTTGCTGCTTTTTTGTTAGATGCATACACATTTAGTATTGATATGTCTTTTTGGTAGAATCACCCTCTTATCATAATTTAATGTTGCCAATAATTTTCTTTATTCTAAAATCTATATTATCTGATATTAATAAAGCCACTCCTCCATTCTTTGAATTGATATTTATGTGGTGTATTTTTTTTCATTTTTTCATTTTCAATATTTCTATATTATTATATTTGAAATGAATTATAGACAGCGTATAGTTGGGAAACTTTTTTTATCAAGTCTGCTAAGGCATCTCTTTTCTAAAGACAAATTTTTAAGAGCAATTTTAGGTTCACAGCAAAATTAAGAAAAGGTACAGAGATTTTTCATATGTCTACTGCCCCAACACAAGCAGGCCTCCCCCATTATCATTATCCTCCACCAGAGTGGTATGTTTGTTACAACTGATGAACCTACACTGACACCTTGTAATTACCAAAAGTCCAAAACTTATCTTAGCGCTTACTCTTGATATTGTACATTTTATGGGTTTAGACAAATATATAATGATGCATATTGTATCCGTGACTACATTATCATATAACTTTACTGCTCTAAAAATTTTCTGCACCCTGCCTACTCACACCTCTGCTCCACTCCAACATCTGGCAGCCACTGCTCTTTTTACTGCCTTTATAGTTTTACCTTTTCTAGAATGTCATTTTGTGGAAATCATACAGCATGTTGCCTTTTCGATTGGTTTCTTTCACTTAGTAACATGCATTCAAATTTTTTTGTATCTTTTCATGGACTGGTAGTTCATTTCTGAATAATACTCAGTTGGCTAGTTATACCACAGTTTATTTATCCATTCTCCTGTTGAAGAACAACTTGATTGAGTCCAAGTTTGGGACATTATAAATAAAGCTGCTATAATCATCAGCATGCGGGTTTTTATGCAGACACAACTTTTCAAATCATTTGAGTGATTACCAAGGAGCTTGATTACTGGATAGAATGGCAAAGAGTTCTTTCATTTTATAAAATACCACTAAACTCCCCTGCACAGTGACTGAACCATTTTGCATTTTCAATAGTGTTGAGATTTCTTACTGCTCTATTCCTCTAGAATTTAATGTTTCCGATGCTCCGGATTCTGACCATTTTAATAGGTGTCTAGTGGTATCTTGTTACTTTAATCTGCTTTTCCCTGATCTCATATAATGTGTTGCACCTTTTTATAAGCTTATTTGCTATCTTTATATCTTCTTTGTTTCTGTTAAGATCCTTGTATACTTTTTAATTTTTTTGTCTTCTTATTTTTAAGAGTTCTTTGTACATTTTGAATCACAGTCCTTTATTGGACGTGTCTTTTGTAAATATTTTTTCCTACTCTGTAGCTTGTCTTCTCATTCTCTTGATGTTTTCTTTTGGAAGAATTTTTAATTAAATGAAGTCAAGTTTATCAATTACTTTTTTTTTCATAGATTCTGCCCTTGTATTATGTCCAAAAAGTATTATCATACCCAAGGACATCTAGGTTTTCTTTTATATTATCTTCTAGGACTTCTAAAGTTTAACTTTACTTAGCTATTATAGTTTCACTTTTAGGTCTATGATCTATTTTGAGTTAATTTTCATGAAGGGTGTAAGTTCTGTATCTATATTCAATTTATTTCATGCAGATGTCCAGTTGTTCCAGGAGCATTTCCTTGCTTCAATTTATACTCTTTGCTCCTTTGTCAAAGATCAGTTGATTCTATTTATATGAATATATTTCTGGGCTGTGTGTTATGTTCCATTGATCTATATATGTCAATTATTTTCTTACTGTCTTTGTTACTATAGCTTCAGAGTGAATCTTGAAGCCAAATAGTGTGAGTCCTCAAACCTTGTTCTACTTCTATATTGCACTGGCTATTCTGGGTCTTTTGCCTCTCTGTATAAACTTTTTTTTTTTTTTTCTGTATGGACTTTAATATCAGTTTGTTGATATCCACAGAATAATTTGCTGGGATTTTGATTGGGATTGCATAGAATCTATAGATCAATTTGGGAAGAAGTGACATCTTGTCTATACTGAGTCTTCCCACCAATTAACATGGAATATCTCTCCATTTATTTATTCTGTTGATTTTGTTCAACAGCATTTTCTGGTTTTCCTCATATATATATTGTACATATTTTGTTCAATTTATACCTAACTATTTAACTTTAGGGCTGTTAATATAAATGGTATTTTGGTTTTAATTTCAAATTTTATGTGTTCACTGCTGGTATATAAGAAATCAATTGACTTTTGTGTATCAGTCTTACTGCAGCCTTGCTATTATTAGTACCTGAGGATTTTTTTAAAGATTCTTTTAAATTTTCTATATAGATGATCATGTCATCAATGAACAAAGACAGTTTTATTTCTTCCTTTCCAATCTATATACCTTTTATTTTATTTTCTCATCTCAGTACTCATTGCATTAGCAAGGATTTCAGTGTGATGTTGGAAAGGAGTGGTAAGAGGAGACATCCTTGAGTATTAGTGGAATAGCTTCAAGTTTCTCACTATTAAGTATAATACTAGCTGTAGGATTTTTGTACATATGCATTATCAGTTTGAGGAATTTCCCCTCTATTCCTAGTTTCCTGAGGGTTTCTTTTCTTTTTTTTTTTTTTAAATCATGAATGGGTATTGGATTTTGTCAGATGCTTTTTCTGCATCTATTGATATGATCATGTGATTTTTTTTCTTTTTTAGCTTACTGATGTGATGGATTATATTAATTTTTTAAAATGTTGAATCAGCCTTGCATATGTAGGATAAATCCCACTTAATCATGGTACATAATTCTTTATATAAATTGTTGGATTCAATTAGCTAATATTTTGTTGAAGATTTTTGCATCTGTGTTTATGAGAGGTATTAGTCTTTAGTTTTCTTGTAATGTCTGATTTTGGTGTCAGGATAATGTTGGCCTTCTCGAGTGATTTGGGAAGTGTTACCTCTGTTTCTATCTCTGAGATATTGTAGAGAATTGATAGAATTTTTCCTTAAATATTTGTTTGGTAGAACTCACCAGTGAACCCATCTGGGCCTGGTGCTTTCTGTTTAGGAAGATTATTAATTGTTAATTCCATTTCTTAATAGATATTGGCCTTTATTTGTTGAGTTTTGGCAGATTGTATCTTTCAAGGAATTAGTCCCTTTCATTAACATTATCAAATTTGTAGGCATAGAATATTTCATAGTATTCCTTTATTCTCCCATTGTTTGGCTGCTTATTAATTTTTTATTGCAGTGTATTTGATATAGAATGTTATATTAATTTCAGGTGTGTGGCTTAGTGATTCAACATTATGAAGTGATCACCATGATAAATCTAACTATCTTTTATTGCCCTTTTAAAGTCCATGCAAAAATGTAGTGATGTTCCCTCTTTCATGTCTGATAGTAGTAATTTGTGTCCTCTTTTATCTTTCTTAGATAGCTTGGCTAGACACTTATTGATTTTGTTGATCATTTCAAAGACAATCTTTTGGTTTCACTCATTTTCTCTATTAATTTTCTGTTTTCAAATTCATTGATTTTTTATTCTAATATGATTTCTTTGTTTCTGCTTACTTTGGATTTAATTTGTTCAACTTTTTCTAGTTTTTTAAGGTTTAAACTTAGGTAATTGGTATTAGGTATTTCTTCTTTTCTAATATATGCAGTTGGTAGTATAAATTACCCTTCAGGCACTGCTTCTTCTAAATCCCACATATTTTGGTAAGTTGCATTTTCATTTTCATTTAGTTGAAAATATTTTAAATTTCTCCTGAGATTTGTTCTTTGGCCCTTGCGTTAGAAGTATGTTTCAAATATATTTTGGGATTTTCCAGTTATCTTTCTATTATCAATTTCTAATTTAACTCTGTTGTGGTTTGAGAGCAGACATTATTTGATCTCTATTTTAAATTTGTTAAAGAGTGCTTTCTGGTCTTGAATTAATGGTAGATCCAATGGATGTAGTCTATCTTAGTGAGTGTTCCATATGAGTTTGAGAAAACTGTTGATTGGTGAAGTAGTCTGTAGGCATATGTCTGTTATATCTAGTTAATTGATTCTGTTGCTGAGCCAAAATATGACCTTACTGATTTTCTGCCTGCTGGATCTGTCCATTTCTTATAGGGATGAGTTGAAGTCTTCAGTTGTAATAGTGGATTCTTTCTTTTCTCTTTTCAGTTCTATCAGTTTCTACCTCAAGTAGTTTGATATTTTTATGTTAGGCATGCCATTTAAATGTTTATTTTCTCTTTGTTCTGATTTTTTGTTGTTGTTGTTTCATTGTCTTCTCTTTATGCCTTACTATGGGTCACTTGAATTTTCTTAGAATTTTATTCCATTTTGATTTATCTTTAATATTTTTGAGTATGTTTCATTTTTCTACTTCATTTTACTTTCCAGACCATCCACTGTGTTTTTATTTTTAGCTATTACATTTTTTTATTCTTAAAATTTTCTTTGGACTCTTCTTTATATCTTCTATTTCTTTGGCAAGGTTTTTTCAATCATATCTGTATTTTTCTTTGGGACATTTTTTATCATGGCTCATTAAAAATCTTTGTTAGCTAATACTTTTTGTTGGCATCTACTGAGTGATCTTTAAAAAATTTTCTTTTAAATCAATTAATTGACATACAATGTATGAGTAGTTTCAGAGGTAGAGTTTAGTATTTCATCACTGATATCACACCCAGTGTTATTACTTCATGTACCTTCCTTAGTATCCATCACCCAGTCACCCCATCCCCCCACCTCCTCCCCTTCAGCACCCTTCAACTTGTTTCTTATAGTTAAGAGTCTCTTATGTTTGTCTTCCTCTCTGATTTCATCTTATATTTTTCCCTTCCCCTATGTTCATCTATTCTGTTTCTTAAATTCCATATATGACTGGAATAGTATGATAATTGCGTCTCTCTAAATGGCTTATTTTGCTTTGCATAATATCTTCTAGTTCCATCCACATCATTGCAAATGGTAAGATTTTGATTTTTTTGATGGCAGTGTAATATTCCCATGTATATATTACATTTCCTTATCCATTCATCTGCCAATGTACTTTTGGGCTCTTTCCATATTTTGGCTCTTGTGGACATTGCAGCTATAAACATTGGGGTACAGGTGCCCCTTTGAATCACTGTATTTGTATTCTTTGGATAAATACCTAGTAGTGCAAATGCTATGTCTACTGAGTGATCTTAATTGAAGTTGAGATTTTCCTGGTTCTCTGTATGAGTAGCCTTTTTTTTTTTTTTTTTTCAGTTAAAACCTGGAATTTGGGGGTATTATGAAACTCCGGATCTTCTGTTTTGGTGGCTTTTTGACACTGCTTCTGCAGGAGAAGGGGTGGGTACTGCCTCAATAAAAATCAGGTGGGAGTGGAATTCCAGGTTTCCCACTTAGTGTGCGATAACATAGGAGAGGCAGCGGTACTGCTGGATAGCAGTGAGAGTTGTGGCTTTCCACTATGTTTCCATTGATACCATCCTGGCCAGAAGTTGTAGGATTGAATCATTACAGTTTCTTCCATGGCTTCCACTGACATGGGGAATATGCAGGAGTGGTGTCATTACTATTGGGTGGTAGTTTAAGACCTGACTTTCCATTAGGCTTCCTCTGATAGCACCGTAGGTGGAAGGAATGTATCATTTTCACCTTATAGGGGTGTTAAGTCCAGGCTCTACCCATCATCTCTCCTGTCACTGTGATTGGTCACCTCATTATACCTGTAAAGATGAAAGTTCTGAATCCCTATTTAGCCTTTTCCAATAAATACATCCTTCATCCTTGCGTGTATGTGTGTGTGTGTGTGTGTATGTGTGTGTGTATGTATGTATGTAAGGGGAGAGTTTGGGGAACCTTGTTATCGCCTGTCAAGTGTTAAAGTCTAGGCTTCCTTCTTGGTCTTGTTGATGAGAGTAGAGTTGAGAGCCAAAGTCTTACTCTGTAGTGTTTACTAGTATAGTTTGCTTATTTCCTAAAAATTTCCTGCCTTATTCGGCAGCCCCTCAGCTTGTCTTTTAGATAAATTGTTGTTTTGGGGGGCTCTTCCTTTCTGTGATTGTTGTCATTTCCAGGTTACTGGCTTTTCCATCTCCATGGACACCACAGGATGGGGGCTGAATATTACCATCTGTAATGATGAAAGTCTCCACTCCCTTTCTTCCCTGACACCACCTAGCATGGATGCTGGAGTAGTCCATGTATTCTGATGAAGGGGAATCTAAACTCTTAACTCAGACTTTGTTGAAATCTTCTGTGGTGTTTGTCTAAACATTTTCTGTCATGGTGGACTGCCCCTTTCCTGGCGCTTTGTCTAGACTGACCTGTGTTTGTTGCCATTTTTTTATTTATCTACTTGTCTAGTGTCAAGTGTAAGATGAATGAGGCAAAAGAAAACTCTGGAAACTCCCCTCACTGTGCCATTACTTGGACTCTAAGCTCCCTAGCTGGTCTTCCTCTTCTGCTTATCATTCTGAATCTTGTTTGCTTCATAGATACTCTCCAGGGATTTTATTTTATTTTTTTTAATTTTTATTTATTTATAATAGTCACACACAGAGAGAGAGAGGCAGAGACATAGGCAGAGGGAGAAGCAGGCTCCATGCCCTGGGAGCCCGATGTGGGACTCGATCCCGGGTCTCCAGGATCGCGCCCTGGGCCAAAGGCAGGCGCCAAACCACTGCACCACCCAGGGTTCCCTCCAGGGATTTTAATTGGATTGAAAAAAGCAGAAGTTCACCATTTCTGATTATATACTGAAGGAACAACTGACCAGATTTGCCAATGGATTGAGTGTGGAGTGTAAGGGAAAGAGCAGCATCCACAGTGACCCTTTTTTTGTCTTTACCAACTGGAGGGATGCTGCCACTATTATCAGAGATGCAGAAGGCTGAGGTAGACCTGGTTTTTAAGAGGAAGCTTTGGTAGTCTCTGGACATGTCAGGTTAAGCTGCCCAGTGCAGACATTATGTCGGTTCTTGGATCACAGGGTCTAGTGTTAAAGGTGGAAATCTGAACAGGCCTTGCCCTTTGGGAGTCATTGTGTGGAGATACATTTAAAGCTATGGAATAAGATGAGACCATTTGGGGAGTGAGGAGGTCAGTCCAAGGACTGAGCTCAAGGATGTTTTATGGTTGAGTTCTTCTCAGAAGAAAGAGTGGCAAGTTTGGTCAAATGTGCTAAGAGGCAGAGTAAGGAGTGGAGTGTGGTCTGACTTTTAGGTTCAACAGTCTGTCCCCAGCAGTCTTACCTTCTGCTTCCCAAGCTGTGTTTCCTCCTTCTAAGACTCACTACTCTTATTTTCCTTTTAACAGATTACATTATTTTGAACTCTCTTTTTTCTTTCTTCCATCTGTAAATCATAGGATATGAATGATAAACACAAATATTTCTTGATAAATTCCCATGCTGGCATAAGGAATTAGAACCAGTGAATTTATCAGTAATTGGAGCCTTGAGATTTTCAGAGACACCATCACAATTACTTCAAAGCATTTTGCTTCTGTCCTTATTTCTGCTTATTTAAACCTACTAATTTATTAATAGATATATAAAAAAGAAACATTTTCTTTATCTTTTTTTTTCCTTTTTAGAGAGTGAGAGAGAGGTAGGAAGGATAGAGGGAGAAGGATAGAGAGAATCTTTTTTTTTAAAAAAATTTTTTAAAAATTTATTTATGATAGTCACAGAGAGAGAGAGAGAGAGAGAGAGAGGCAGAGACACAGGCAGAGGGAGAAGCAGGCTCCATGCACCGGGAGCCCGATGTGGGATTCGATCCCGGGTCTCCAGGATCGCGCCCTGGGCCAAAGGCAGGCGTCAAACCGCTGTGCCACCCAGGGATCCCAGATAGAGAGAATCTTAAGCAGGCTTCATGCTGGGCAGAGCCCAATCTCACTATCCTGAGATCATGAACTGAGCTGAAGTCAGGAGTCAGATGCTTAACTGACTGAGCCACCCAGGGGCCCCAACATCTTAATTTATTTATTAAGCATTACTGATATCACAACAAAATGGCTTACTTCATTTCTTATTACAAGCTCAATGGACTGGAGAGCATATGAGGAACCTCTCCTATGTGCCATCTTTGTGGTGGCCCACCTATTTGACATTATATATATTGTTCCCTTAGGTCTGGTGACAGCACTATGAGGTAGGATTTATTGCTGCCATTTCAAAGCCAAGGAAACTGAGAGTGTTTAGGTTTCTCAACCCCAAGATCATGCTCTGTGGTAAGCTGCCTACATTTCCATAGTAGTCTTCTTGATAACACTGTGGGGGAAATTATGTTTCATTAATCTAGCAAGCAATATTTACTTTAAAACAAAATCCATTGGTTGATTAGAGAAGAACTGTTAAGTTCTGTTATTTCACTTTTTAGTTTTGGTACAGTGAGTCAATGTCAGTGTTTCTTTTAACTATTTTTTTTTAAAGATTTTCTTTATTTATTCATGAGAAACACAGAAAGGCAGAGACATAGGCAGAGGGAGAAGCAGGCTCCACGCAGGGAGCCCGATGCGGGACCAGTCCTGGATCACGACCTGAGCCAAAGTCAAATGCTCAACTACTGAGCCACCCAAGCGTCCTGTCTTTAAACTATTTGTTACTCTTTACAAACAAGTTTGGGGGTATAGAAGTAAAATTAAAATGACTTTTAAATTTAATTATTTTGAAATATGATGGATCTTGAGAGTGTTTCTCCTAATACACGAATTTATCCCTTCAGGTCTGTAAGTGGCTAAGGCTATCTTTCACATCCACAGAGCTTTGAATTCAGTATTTTTAAGGGAAGCAATGCATTTTCTGGAAAGCAAAGTGTTAACCTGTTTCCAGAGCAACAGCTGTTGTTATGCAATATGGAGGGTATTTGCTGTAACAGTTTGCTATGTTGGGTAGCTAGAGAGGGAAGTTTTCCAAAGATGTATCCTATCACTGCAAATAAATAAATAAAACCAAATCCCCCACTAGACCATATACGGAGTAGCTATGGGGATGCTATGTTTGATCTTTTCAATGATTTTCTGCTTAAAATGGGCAATTTTGCAGGCTGGTCCTTTCCAGCGGAGACTTGGAAGTTCAATCTATGCAGTTCATTATCAAAGGGAAATACTGACCATCTACTTGCTGGGGCTCTAACCAGAAGAGCTGGAAGTGACTTCTGAGACTTCTACCTTTTTATCAAGAATCAAACAGAAAATTAGGGAGGCCAGTTAAGTGATTCGCTTCTAAGGGACACACAGCAAATAGTGGGTAGGTTGGTGAGAACTCAAGGCTGCCAGTAGGCTTTCTGCCACATTCCTTCAGATTGACCCCCAGAGGAGGCCAAGTCACTGAAAGATGCCTAGGAGGGGTTTATGTACTATACTTGGTGAATGCCGACTTTGAACACCAAAGGTCATGTTTCCTGCTAAGTGGAGAAAATACGACTGTCAGTCTGTTCATGAACAAGCGAAGTGGGAACGTTTGTTCTGGAGTAAAATGAGGTGTTGCTGTGCCAGCGGTGCCAGCTGTGTCCCAGCTATCTTGTCTGTCCCCATGCGACTCTCATCTTCACTGGCTGTAGTAGCACTCCTTGCATGCGTGGTTGCTATTTCAAACCACGCAGGTCCTTCTACTGAGCTGGCCACGTATTTCTCTAAAGGCATTTGCTGGGAGGGGCAGGCCACTACTTGCCTGTAAAATCTTTCACCACAGCAGTTGGTGATTACTCTCATCTCAATACCTTGATTTTCTTCCTAGAAACTTTGTTGCTTCATGTCTTTTTATTCCAATTTCTTGATAAGGTTTTTCCATTTCATTTTTCCCACAAGGCAGGCTAGTTTCCATGAAGTAGTATCAGATTTATTTGGTGGCTTTATCATAGTATATTTTACTCCTTCAGGAAAAAAAATCAGGAAAAAACAAATTTCCATAAAAAAGAAAAGGGAATATGTATTTTTCTGTTTTTATTTTTGTCTTTTTCACGGAAAACCCTTCCCCTATGAACCAGACTGCAAACCTAATGCCAATGTTGGATTATTGACAGATAGAAACTTCGTGTGTACCAAAAGTTTATTTTGATTTAAGTTAATCTGTGATTTTTCATATCATTTGTAGGGAAAGTTTCACATACTATGGGCCGAAAATGTTCCCCTGGAAAATGACTGTATCCTACATGGACCATTGTGATCTGCCTTCTATTTTCTTTCTCTAGCCACTTCCCCTGCCACCAAAGCTTCTCTCTCTCTGTGCCTTCACACTAAGCTTTCACCTACTTTCCTCTTTGGTTTTTCTTTGTGCTTTCTGTTCTCTGCCTGCATTTCTTGCATTCCTACCCTCCCTTCTAAGAATTGCCTCCTCCAGGAAGCCTTCCATCAGATGCCAAGGTTGGGCCAAGTTCCCTTGTGTAATATACCATTGATTTCTCTCTTTGCACAGCCAATAGCCATCTGATTGTGTAATTCTTTCCTATTAGACTGCTTAATAACACACATTGTACTTTCATTCATGTCATATCACCAGGAAGTGCTTACCTAGCACAGTGCCTGATACAAGATAGATTTTTTTTCAATCAATGTCTAAGTGTAGGTAGATGAAAGAGTGGAATTCAATTTAGTTGTTAGTTACTTCTTTTGTTGGGTATTTTATGATAAAAATAGAGGGAACATATCAAATCATTTCCTCGCTATTGAATTCCTAAACTAACTTTCCTGATACAGAACTAGTAAAAACCACTTTTGAGTCACATCTCTAAGGAAATGCTCTTAGCCATATACTTGCAATATGATAAAAGATCATACAATTCCCTGGATAAATGTGGTTTCTAGGATATTAGAGGTTTATAGAGGCAAATCATCTGAAAGGTATGAACATGAAGACTCAGGAGTCCTAGAATATTTACAGTGGAATACTTAAAGTAAGCAAATCTTTGTGATAATTATTTTCTATCGTCTGTACAAAAGCTTTGGGCAAGCAGGTTCAAATTTAATGTTCCAAGAAAAGAATGTTACCAAAAGTACAAAAGAAGAGTAAAGTGGTCCCAAAAATGTTCTTTTCATACCTGAATATAAAGGATAACAAGGCTTATCTGGTATACATCAGATTTTTTTTTTTTGAAGGGACACAGGGAATGAGGAAATGTATCTCTTCTGGCATTTTTAGAGTCAGGTGGGAAAACTGACATGACTCTGATGTTCTTGATTCATTTCTGTGCACGGGGTACTCAGGAACAGGGAAAGGGCAGTCACATAGTCATCAGTACCCTTGCTTAGTCCCCAACTGTTAATGTCTCATTACTTGATCTCTCAGCTCTTCTTTTCCAAGTGCCTAAAGTAGGGATTTAGGTGATAAAGACTCCCTAGCCATTGTAATGAGGCTGAGACCATGGATTCCTTCCTGGAACAAGTGAATAAGTTTGCTTCATTTTGTCCCATGGCCATTAAATATAGGCCTTGGCTGTGTAACTTGAGATTTCAGTTGGTACTGAGTGATAAATTACTGACTATTCACTCTTTCCTATTTTTATTGACCATCTAGTACTCCAGGCATGAAGCTTCCCCTAAGATAAGAATGATAAGCAAGACTGAGACTTTGCCCCAAAAGAGCTTACAATCAAGAATTGGAGGTGGGTATATAAAGTGAGCAAGATAGACCAGAGTCCACTAAGTCTGGTGACTGGCAGGTGTCAAGAACACTGACTGAGAAGGAGGGCAGGCACTCTGCTCAGTGTTTACCTGTGTTAACTCTTTCAGGCCTCTTACAACACCATAATATAGGTATTATTATTATTATTATTATTATTATTACATATTGGGGAAGGAAACTAAGGCATGGAGAGGCTTCAGTAACTGCTCAAAGTCACACAACTAGTAGGGGTGTTTCACCTCTTGAGTCTCGCTCTCTACTTCTAGTGGTTCTAGGCTCTCTTGCCTTTTGGTGGAAATGAGGAAGTAACTCCACTATGTTCCTTCAAGAAAGGAAGGAGCTTGACTGAATCTCAAGGGACAAGTAGGATGCCTTATTCATTCTAGAGAGGGGAAACAGTATTGCAAAAGCCTAGAGGCATAACAGCATTTTCCCCCAGGAAACAGGTAAACTTTCAGCATTTCTGGAGGATCAGGTGAGAGCATCAAAACTGGGAGGGATTTGAACCTGGAAAGCTTCAGTGCAGCAATGGCAGTTTATTTGAAAAAACAAACAAACAAACAAACAAACAAACAAAACAATGAAGACAGAAACTATTGGTGCCTGAGACTGAGCTTGGACAGCCCTGAGTTCAAATCTTGACCTTGTCATTTACTGGCTGTTTAATTTTTGGAACTTAACCTCTCCAGCCCTATGGTAAACTACAGAGTAGGGATTGTTGTGATGACAGAGGAAAAAAAAAACCCTGGAAAGGCTGAGCCATTCTGTGGCATACAGCATCTTTGCAATCATGTTGGCAGCTCCAGAGAGACCCAAGAGTCCAGTGGTCCTCCACCTGGCTGCGTATTTCTTTCTCCTTAGGGAGCTTTAAAAAATACAATTGCATGTGCGCACCCTGAGAGATTCTCACCTAATTGGTCTCGGTTGGAATCCTGGCTTAGGTATGATATTAAAATCCTCCAGGCAACTCTGATGCTTAGGCAGGGATGGAGGCTTCTAGTCTAGGCCCTCTGAGGCAGCAAGGGTCAGAGGAAGACCTTGGAGCTGGAGGTTAATCTGGTCCTCTGTTTTAGGATCTGAGTGTCGTTGTACATGATACCTCTCTAGGGAAGGAAAAAACCTTATTCTATCCCCTTAGGTTCAGTGAGTGTGGCCCTGAAAATTAGACTATAAAACAAAACAAAACAAAAAGATGTAGATGAGAAAAAGTTTATTAGTATATATGCATATATGGAAGCCTTCATAGAAAAATGAAGAATCAAAGAAGCAGATAGGCCTGAGAGCTTATTTATCAAAGCCTTTTTAACAAAGAACAGTGAATGTGGTGATGTGACAAGACAGAGGAGAAAGGGGTTTGGGCTCAGGGTGGCAAACCGGGAAAGTGACTGGGGAATATATGGGGGAAGTAGTGGGCAGTAAGGGTATTTTAGCAGATTTGTTCAATGATCTACTTTGGTGCCGACTAGCTGTCTCCTTTATGGCCATAAAACTCCCCTAGAAAAGTAGACTTGTGGCAGTCCTCATTTCTCAAAAGTTTCTGCTTTTGGTCAGATAAGGAAAGTTTTCTTTCTGCATTCAAGGATTTGATTCCAGGTCAAAGTAATCTTACCCAGGTGGCATATTTTGGGGTGACACATTCTAATCCTCCTTTGCCTCACCTCTGAGTGCCTGGAGTTCCTCACTCCTGTGGCCTTGAGTCTGCCGGCTGTTTCTGTGATCAGGCTGCACTGTACTAGTAGCCCTGTTATCACAGCCACCATCACTTCTACCTCTAATACTGCAAAGTGCAGCTCCCAGCAAACCTCCCTCCCTACCCCCCAAGATCGTTAGGAGGAGGAACGAGATAGTGACCATGGATGCACTCTCAAGCCTGGAAAGCTCTTGAGGCCATGTGAAGAAACCCATGCTTCTCCTGCGTCAGGGACTTTGCCAAGGTCACAGCCAGCAGGGAAGGTGAGGCCTCTGCCCCTCCTACCCAAGACACTCCTTCCTCTCAGCTATTCCTTCACTGCCTGTGTTTATAGTAGGGAGGTAAATAAACTCCATCAGGCCTTTCAATGTTCTTTTTGTTCTGAAAAAAATCAATGGACCATGCAGAGCACGTGACTTGGCTTGGCACGTCCACAGTTGCGGAGCTCAGACGCGGACACACTGTACAGCCTGTCCTTCTGCTTTGGTGAAGGCATGACTGTATTTTTAGACCTGCCCAACGCTGCCAAGACAAGTAGTGTATGGAGATGCAGGACAGGCTTGCTGGCCTGTGTAACAGAAGCGTCTTGCCTAAAGCTACGGCAACATATGCTGGAGGTTCTCATTTGCTGCTGAGGATGGTGGAGGGGGGTGGCGTGTTTTGTTTTGGCTTCTCATAAAACATTTTATAGCACTTCACACTGTGTGCTTGAGGATGTGTCGAAACATAGGATTAGCTTTATGAACTAGCTTTGTGAGGTGTCTGAGGCAAGATAGCAAGTTTTGAAAAATGAATAACACTTAAGTTTATCTTTAAACTGCAAATACAATATTTACATTTTTATATACACAATAAAATAATTTATCAAAACACTACGAATTTGGAATTGTGATCATTTGGGTTGACTTTTTCCCTCTGTACTCTGTATGGAAGATTTGTTGTGTACATTATAATATCACAAAACCAAGAGGAGATTTGTTAATATCTTAACCGAACAAACTGTTCTGGCATACAAATGAAAAATCTATGAAGACAGGCTTTATTCTTGCTGGTTTCTCACCTCCTGTGACAACAGCTTATCACTAAAGCTGATTTTGTCTCTATCCTGACTTCCTGGCTTTAGGCCCCACTTGGGTGTTACTATAATAACTACCTGACTAGTTTTGCCGCCCACGTTCTGTTCTTTTTCCTGCCAGTTGGTTCTCTGGACAGCGATGGGAGTGGTATTCTGGTACAAATGTGGCTATGATTTCTGGTAACTGACCTTCAGGGGTTCCCCAGGACCAGTATGATAAGGACCAACTCTTTCAGGGTGGCACATGAGGCCATGACTACCCTTCTCTCTTCTTTTCTGGCCCCTTCATCCACATGGGAGGCAGCTGCAGGGAGCTGGTTTCTATTTCTCGATCCATGGAACTCTTGCCTACTCCAATTGGATTGACCTTCCTCCTGCCTTCCAATAGTCCAACTCTATTCAGAACTGTAGGGCTTTACTCACTACCATTCAACCCTGAAATAGTGGATTCTCAGGGCAGGAGCCCATCCAGCTCCGTGATTTGCTGTGCATACCTTTGCTGGGGCACCTACCATATCGTTAAACTTACTTGTTTTCTCCTCACTAGACTGAACTTGTGAGGGTAAGGATCATGTCTTACTCTGGCAATGTTTGGTGCCTAGAGAGCTATCAAAGTATGTTTGTTAAATTAAGTGACTAATGGTTGTTAACCATGCACCCATTCGCCAAGCAAGCCTGGCAGGGTCTCTTTTTGCAGTCTCTTGGGAGACACTGCCTTGAGTTGCTGGATGGATGTGAATGGCTGGGAATGGGACTTCTTATAAAATAACCCAGGGTTAAAACTTCAGGCTGCTTCTACCCATCATCAAAATTAATGAGTTTTAGTGCATGTTTATTACATTCTCAGTGGAAAAATAAATACCTTACAGTTTTAGTTTTCCAACCTTGCGGATGGAATTCAGAGCAGATGCCAATTCTGCCATTAGCTTCCTGTCTGCGGTCGGTGGTAATCTGCATACATGCACACACACACTCACACTCACACCTAGGCACACATATTGATGTATGCAATTCATAGTCTGCTTTATTTCATGGCCTTCATTGTCCTACAGTTTGGGGTGATTTTTATGTTTCCTTCTTGAAGGATGCTTAATAGATGTCTCCCAACACTTCCTAATTATGTCTCTTTGGAATTTGACTTTTTAGGTATATCCAAGATATAAGCTCTTTTTGATGTATGTTTCAGTCCGAAATTTGGATTTTCAAAGTGGTTAATACTCTTTATGTTAGTAATTTTTATGAGTAAAATGCATTGTGAACATTTTTCATTCTGTATACACTCTTATTTAACAAACTCGACAATCTCTAATGACTTGATATGTCTTTTTTTGCCATTAAAAAGCGACAGGATAGTCCTGAAATGAAAACTTCAGGACTAAAACTAATGAAAACTGAAAAAGAAAATAACTGTATACTAGTGAAAATATTATAAAATTATAAAAATATGAAGTGACATACTTGCATGGAATATACTGATAGGCCGTTTCAGGATACCCTGGGTAAAAGCTTAATCTATTTAGGAAAATAAACTCTAGAAGAACCATTTCTATAACATCTGTTGTTAGACTAATTACTACTCATCCTCATTACAACACTCGAGCAAGGAGCACTTTGTCAGGTCAATTCACCAATTTATTTAGAATCAACAGAACTTCATTGCTTTAAAAGTAGTCATTAATTCTGGCCTTTCACAGATTCAGATGACGCTTTTCTTTAATTAATCCAAATTGTGATAATATAGATTACATGTGAATCTATTTACATTGTAAATCTTGCCTCGTGTTCTAATAGGAATTAATGGAAATCCAATATTGTGTAAGTTAAGCACTGACTTGTAATTAATGGTACAAATGGATTTTTGGAGATGATGTCACTTGGCATGGTCCAAAGATTTCAAAGGCAAAATTTCGCAGTTTTAATGGGCTCATATAAGGAATAAGGAAACAAATGAAGTGTTCTCTGAGATAAATTCACAATCTAGGGGTCTTAATACAAACCACTAACCAAACAAAAACATCCTCTCTGACAAAATTTCAAAGGTGTAGATATATTAGAACTGAAAGCTTGTCCCCATCCTAGATCCATGAGGTTAGTAGATATCTTTTGTGTGTGAACTACATTGTTCACAAGAACATTTTATTACAGAGTGAGTAGTAATTTATAAGAGTAATAGCAAATGCATGTGAGTACTTAACTGCATGCAGCTACTTTTCTTATATATTCTCAATTCTTTCTATAAGCTTATGTGACAGATATTGTTTTCCATCTTAGAAAACTAAGGTCTGTCAGAGTCACACAATTAGTGGGAGGGCCCAGTATCATGTTGACTCTTAAAACACATATACTTAATTCACTTTATGTGGAAGATTCTCTGATTGCCTCAGTCTTATGTCAGACGGTGAAAGAACTCTACCCAATTCCATAAGATGATTCCTAATTAGGAGTGAACATTTTAATTCTGGAATCAAAGTGTCTCACATATTCGAAGTAGGTAATATAATTAGCTGAGGAACAGGAAGTTCCAAAAAATTTTGAGATAAACTTGAAGTTAACACACTTTTGAATGCTGAGGGACAAGCAGAAAAATAAATCACACAGTAACTGCAATAAGGAATCACTCTCTTGGAAGCGATTTCCGTATGGTCACACCTCTTCAGGGAACAATTTCCGCCTTCCCTTAAATACAGATCTGTCGCTCCTGCCTTTCACAGGGGACTCAGAATCAAAAGTCAGGCTATTCTGTTAGAGCAAATGACAGGACGGGAACTGGTAGCTGTCAGGAGCGACAGCAGCTCTGAGGAGCATCCATCCACATTTCTGTTTTGCTCCTTTTCTCTCCCTCACCAGGTGCTTTCTTTCCTTTGAGTCCCTCAGCTTTTCTCTGTGGAGAGGCGTGTCCTGCTGTTTCTGTCCTCTCTGTGGCCCGAATTGTAATGCCTGCTCTCCTGCCTGCATATGGCTCTTCTGGATTTTTCAACTTCAGCCCTGCTACTAATCGCCTCATGTTTCCAGTTGTCCAGGTTTCCAGGGATCACAATGATGGGCCCAACTCATCTTTACAAAACGTAGGTCATAAGACATGGGCCAGAGGTCACCCTACTGGAGCTGTCTTTGCGTTAGGTATCTGACCCTATTTGTTTGTATTTTGAGTATTTAGGAGTAGAGTCACATGTTATGGCCACTGCCTTCTTAGAGGTTAGCAGACAAGGAAACTTCCCACGGGAGACAGTATGTCAAACACAACTTCTCTATTGCACTGTGTGCAGGAATCTAAAGGGATTTCCAGACATCGATGGTATATAAAAGCAGTGTTTAAGGCTCTCTGAGGGAAGTAATTCACTTTCCTATTACTGAACACAGTACCACATGCTGTGTAGTGTTCATGTGATTTAAATAATAATGTAAATGAAAGCAACCACAAAATAAATGTCATTCTTTGATTTCTTGTTGTATGTCACACACTTCACATACATTATTAATAACTCTTCTAATAACTCTAAAGGAGGTATACAAACATCTGTATTTTACAAAAGAGAGAGAGGTTCAGGAAGCTTAAGTAACTGGTCCAAGGTTATACCACATGTAAATGGTAAAGAAGTTACTCTGATTCTAGAGTATCTGATTCTAACCTTCATGTCTTTATCGTACTGTGCTGACAATATATTTTTGTATTTCAAGAGGCAGGAATATTTTAAAGAAATTAAGATGAGAAAAAATAGTAGGCTATATTTATGCAGATATTCACTTTTACTGTTTCTCTTCCTTTATTCCTGAAGTTTCAAGGGTACCCTGGTGTCATTTCTTTCAACCTAAAGAAATTCCTTTTCCTATGTCTTTATGGAACAGGTTTGCTTTGATAAATTCTGTCTTCCTCCTTGAGAAATGGCTTTTTTTCATCTTCATCCCTCAAAGATATTTTCACTAGAAGGAGAATTTGAGGTTGATAGTTCTTTTCTTTTGTCATCTTAAAAATGGCCTCCATCATATCTGATGAGAAAATGTGGTCCTCGAGATTGTTGTTTCCCTGGATTTAATATATCACCCCACCCCAACCACCAGTGACTACTTTCAAAACTTTTTCTTTATTTATAGTTTTCAGTAATTTTATTAATATGTGTCTGGGCTGATTTTTTTCGGTTTATGTTCTTTGGAGTTTGTTGAGTTCCTGTATCTATAAATTTATCTTTCAGCAAATCTTGGAATTTTCCAGACATTATTTCTATGTATGTTCGCTCTGTACCAATATGGTCTGTCTCTGCCTTAGGGGCTTCAGTGACACAAATGTGACATCTTTTGACATTGTCTCTCAAGTCTCTGAGAGTCTCGCCATTTTTTATTTCAATTTCATTTCTTTCTGTTGTTCAGATTATATAATTTCTACCGTTCTCACCTCAAGTTCACTTGTCTTTCTCATCTCCATTCTGCTATTGTGCTCATTTCATGGATTTTAAGTTTCAGATATTATATTTTTCACTTCAGTTTAGTTCTTTTTTAATAGACTCTATTTCTAAGAATTTCTGTCATTTATTCATTTCAAGAATGTTCACCTTAGTTCATAGAAAATGGTTCTAGTAGCTGCTTTAAAGTCTGTGTAATAATTCACACATTTGAACCATCTTTGGGTTGGCGTCTGCTGATTGCTCATTCCTTTGATATTAGTCAGATTTTCATGGTTGTTAGTATATCAAATAATTTTGGATTCTAACCTAGACATTTTGAATATTATATCGTTAGACTTGGCATACTGTGAAAATTCTCTGGAGAATATTGATTTGTTGTTTGAACAGGTAATCCACCTGTGTGATCTGTCCTTTTCTTTTGTGATAGTCATGTCAAGATCAGTTCACTTTTCAATGCATTTGCTATGCTGTTTGGGTCTGCCTGGGGCTTGTATATCACTCAGGGCTTATTCTGGTACTTGGGTGATTTTTATATTGTAATTTAGTTCTCAAAACCATCATTGTACTTCTTTGGGCATTTTCTGGGTATGTACAACTTGGAGCATGAACTCATCACTTGTGTAGGATCAAATACAGATTAGAGATTCTCTTCTCTGGCTCTCTCTCTCATCTGTGGGGTTTCTTCCACTCCTCAGGCTTCTAGGGCCCACTTTTCCAGTTTTTATGGATGGGAAGATGAGTGAACAGAGTTGGCCTCCTGGGCCATGGCCCAGTTTCATGCAATGCAGTGAAAGAAAAGAGGAAACCCATAGCAGTGGTTCCTTCACCCTTTGCAAACTGGGAGAGGGGAGGGTGTCCCTTTTTCTGCTTCTTTTTTTTTTTAGATTTTTTTTTTTTGAGAGAGAGAAAGAGAGAGAGAGAACACATGAGTGGGAAGAAGGGGCAGAGGGAGAGAATCTTCAAGCAGACTCCTCTCTGAGTGCAGAGCCTGATGCAGGGGGAGCCGATGTGGGGCTCAATCCCACAACCCAAGATTATGACCTGAGCCAAAGCCAGGAGTCAGTCACTCAACCCACTGAACCACCCAAACACCCCATTTTTCTGCTTCTTATAGCCAAAACATTGAATCATCATTTGGGATCTTAAGTGTCCATTCCCCACCCCCCATGCCCGGGGTAGCAGTGTAGATTTACTTTTGAGGCCTTGAGACCTGCCTGGGAAGATAAAAAGAGAAAATTCAACACAAGGACTTTCCCCATACTCTGGCTTATAGGGACCCGACCCTCTTTCCTGTTGATCTAGCCAGAATAATAATCTTAACTCCAGGTTTTTTGTTTTTGTTTTGCTGTTTGCACCTTTTATAAAGTTCCCAATTTGGCTTGCCTTCAGGCCAAATCCAGAAGGAGAAAAAAAGGAAATACTCTGAAAACTCTTTGTAGCCAATTTTATCTTTCCTTAAGGTTTGACTTCTCTCCTGAATACACTTGCTGTTGTTTACTTTTCATACTCCTCAGGTGGTTGTTTGCCATATGTGTCCACATTTCAGTTGTGGTTAGGGGAGCGACAGAATGGGCTCCTATTCCTTATTCCGTGGACTGGCTCTTAATCACGTTTTCACCCCTAGCACTTGCCACAGAACCTACCACATAATAGACATTTAGGTAAATGAAGGGAATACAAGTGTAAAATGTGTGGCTCACCAATGTGAAGGAAATCATTTCTGTATATGTGAATGAAAATGTAAAATGTGAAGCTTGCCAATTCTCTAGCAAATTCTGATAGGACCCGGATGGCACGTGTTTGGCTCACTGTCTGCCACTCTTCCCACGCTCAAATATGATCAGTACTCCTTCACTGCTTGGCACCCTGCAGAGCCTGAAGGCAGCCATAGAATATTCCTAGCACTGCAAACCTGGAAGCCACTGTTTAGTGAACAGCATGGGCATGCGGGGTACAAGCCGGCCTTTTACTCCTGTCTTTCAGATGTGTCCACACAACATTTCCAGCCTTCTTTTCCCATTTAAATGCAGTGCTTCCTCCCTACAAATTTCCATCTTGCCATAGTCTTTGCTTTAAGATTCCAGCTGATGGGCACATTTCTTTCTTTGCCAGGTGGGCTTGTGGAGAAAAATAATTTTTTGCTTTCTTATATAAAGCCTATGTTTTCATTAAAAAATGTAATTTGACTAACGTATTTTATGGAGCTTTCCCTCATTTACACCAAAAGGAACCTATTTTAGTGTTGTAGCCCTTGGGAAATGATGAATTTGTTTAATAGATCAGTAATTATCCCATTCAAAAATGATCATTAGAATTCCTCTTTATTTGATTACTATGTATCACCAAACCCACAATCCGTTTATCACCAGCTGCATCCATTAATTCAGCCTTGTTGGTCCATGCATAAGAGACCACTCTAACTTCTCGCTTCTCATTTTGAGTCTTTCTAAGAAAAATATTGGTGGAAAGTAGTATGCCTTAAATATATCTGATTTAAAATCTCAGTCTGTACAAACTTTTATTTTTTGTTTTGTTTGCTATTTTTATTACCCGAAGACTATTTTCCAATAAAGTCACAGCCTAAACAGAAGTATACTTTTTTATTAGGGAATTGGGGTGATTATTAGCCTCTAGGGGGTGATAGTGGTTGTAAGAAGCAGTGTTGGTAAATGTGAATGCCTTTTCATGTCGTTGTACGTTTGGTATGAAACACCTACCTGTGACTCAACTAGGTACGGACTCAGGGTAACTCTTTCCAGAATGTTAGAACATCTCCACTTCTAAAATGGAAAATATATTCAGAAAATGAGCTCCCAGAGTGTCCTGAGAGTGTGTGGGGTACAAATAACAAGGATGAGTGAATTGAAGGTTGACATCACTAAGTATAGAGTTATCTAATAAGATTTGCTTTGAATCATAATCCGGGACCCATGGCTTGGGATTCTAACTTGCTATGGCTAAAATCAGAACAATAAAGTGGAAAGAAACTGACTGGTACAGTCTAAGTGGGGTTCACAATCTAAATGCGTTTTTCTTTTCTCCTTTTCCCCCTGGGGTTTCCAGTTTACCGTGGTTTCTGGGCAGTCCTGATGCTTCTGGGCGTCGTCGCCGTGGTGACTGCGAGCTTTCTGATCATCTGTGCAGCCCCCTTCGCAAGTCACGTTCTCTATAAGGCCGGTGGAGGCGGGTACATCGCTGCAGGTATGTGCAGGGCAAAAAGTGTGATTTCCAGCCATGTTTTTCTCCATATCCTCATATTTTCCTTTTCTAGTTTCAGATTTCAGGCCTCTACTAGGAGTAATACAATAATATTCATATGCAGTATTGTTTGAGTGCCCACTGTATGCAGACCCTCCTCCAGGGACTTAGCATTTCCTGTGTGCTCCACAGCATTTGCTCACTGTATCCACGTTGTAGGAAGACAGCACAGGAAGGGAAAGTTCTGTTCCTTAATCTCTCTTAACCTGTTTCTTTTCTATCCGTAAAATGGGTTCATAACACGTCTTTCTGTAACATCAGGATATGTGTGAACTTTTCTGTGCATTCTTAAAAAGATAGCCCCATGATGATAATTACAAACTGGCATGATTTATTTATCACAGGTAAAAAAAGAAAAACATCTCTTTCTACAATGTCATCATTCACTTTTTTTAAATTGTGGTTCATGTGCGTTATCAAAACACATTCTGTCCTTGGCAAAACCTGCATTTGTTTTAGTCAGCTTTCCAACTAGTCTTTTTAATGCCTGCTACAGTGATCTTAGTAAAAATAGAAAAATAATCGACTAGGTGTATCTTGTGAATGTTAAGTGTCTTTCATTTAATTGGGAATGTTCTAAAAGCTAGAACATTAATCTGAAAACATATAAGCACAGATGATTTGTAAAGGTAACAGTTTTAGAAAATGAGACGAACTTCACTATGACTAAGACCACATTGTACATGACTATGCTATTTTATAGCATCAAATCAGAAGGACAAAGTGTTTCTGTATGAAATGGTAGCGACAGGAAAGAAATAGAATAGATAGCATTGTTCTCTTTAAATCATTGCAAAGACAGCTCCTGATGTTGTCCGTCATCATTTAATTGATGGCCAATTAACAGTTCCTTGAAGCATATCTAGTCCATAATACTGTGCTTAATTCTGTAGAGGGAATAAAAAAGAATAATCAGATATGAATCCTCTGTCCAAAGAGTTCAAAAAGGAAAAAAAAAAAAAAAAAAAACCACCCAACCCAAACCCACCCTGGGAATAAGAGTCCTGTTTAACCCATTCTGTCATTCTTTTGTCTTTTATTCACTTCTTTCCTCACTAGTTTTCCAAGGACCTTGTATTCAAGGGCCTGGGTTTACCTACAAAATTTATCATTTTAACGTATATAATGCAGTGTATTTTTAGTACATTTCCAGAGTTGTGCAAATATTACCACTCTCTGATTCCAGAATATTTTTTATTACCTCACAAAGAGACCTCATTGTCTCCTCTCCTTTCCTCCCCTTGGGCTTGAGTCAACACTCATCTACTTTCTTCTTTTAAAAAAAAAAAAAGATTTTATGTATTTATTTATGAGAGACACAGGCAGAGGAGAAGCAGCCTCCAGGCCAGAAGCCCGATGCAGGACTCAATCCCAGGACTCAATCCCGGGACTCTGGGATCACACCCTGAGTCAAAGGCAGACACTCAACCGCTGAGCCACCCAGGCTCCCAACACTCATCTACTTTCTATCTTTTTGGGTTTATTCTGGAAATTTCATATCAATGGATTCATACAATGTGTGGCCTTTTGTATCAGGCTTCTTTCACTTCAATCTCACGATATTTATAATCGTCTTCTTTAATTAATAATTCCATAAGACCAAACCCCTTATATGCCATAAAACTGAACATTTCTGAGCCAAATAGTTTTTCCTCCTGCAAACCACATTCTACCTTTACTTTGTTCAAAGGTCTTGTGAAGGTACATGGTTTTCCATGGTTTTCCCAGAAACAAGAGCTGTCTGCTAGAGTGTGTAAATATTTGTTTCTTCTCATTCCTTACCTTTCTTTATAAATCTTTCCCAACAAAGGAAATATATACAGTTGACCCTGGAATATGGGTTTGAACTGTGTGCGTCTACTTAAACACAATTTTTAAAATAAAAACAGTACAATCTTGTGAATCTATTTTTTCTTTCTTATATTTTTATTAATAACATTCTCTTTTCTTTTCTTAGCTTAATTTATTGTAAGAATATAGTATATAATACAATATATACTGTTAATTGACTGTTATCAATGAGACTTCTTTGGTCAACAGTAGGCTCTTAGTCTCAGGGGAGTCAAAAGTTACAGGGAAATTTTTAACTACCGTTAAGTCTTTGTGATATCAAAAGTTATAGGCAGGGCAGCCCGGGTGGCTCAGCAGTTTAGCGCCACCTTCAGCCCAGGGCATGATCCTGGAGACCCGGGATTGAGTCCCACATGGGGCTCCCTGCATGGAGCCTGCTTCTCTCTCTGCCTATGTCTCTGCATCTCTCTCTCTCTTTCTGTCTCTCTCATGAATAAATAAATAAAATCTTAAAAAAAGTTATAGGCAAAAAAAAGTTATAGGCAAATTTTCAACTATGGTTAAGTTTTTGGGGAGTTAAGATATTTGTAGGCAGATTTTCAACTTCATAAGGTCAGTGCTCCTAACCCTACAGTGTTCAAAGGTCAACTGTAATAGTGTGAGTTTAGTATACATTATGGACAGCACAGTTGTTTTAAACTCAGAAACACTCTGATTTTTGGCTTAGTCTGATCAAAGAATTGTGTATCCCTGTGTGTGTTTAGTGCTTTTGAAAAAAAAAATGTTGGTCATTTTTAAATTGTGCAAGAAGGTAGTATATCCAAAGAATTACATTTGGCTGGGAACTCTGTAGGAAGATAGTTTGTACTCACATGCCTGTGACCAGTGAGGTTCTTCTTTTTTTTTTTTTTTTTTTGGAGAATCTTTGCTCTGTGTGGGTATGGGGCTGGGGTTCTCCTTGCTCAGGTCTTCATGTAAAAGGCCCCTGGGAACTGAGAGGTGTCCATGGTATTCTGGGACCCATTCTGAAAACAACCAAACTGGACAATTATGAGGACACTTCCTTTTAAACTTGACTTTTAATTTCCTTCATGGCAGATTTCTTTGTTTGTGTAGGGCCATTTGTTTCCAAAGAACAGAGAAAGAAATTCTGTAGGATGAGACAAAATTAGCTTGGGCAGAAAAGGTGATATTCTCAGGAATAACTGAATTTTACAGTCTAATGGCAGTTTTTACAGTGAAACAGCTCTATAAGGTGGTTATGGGGCCAATAAATCATTCTTAAGTTTCAGTACTTATTGATAGAAGAATTTAAAAATCTTTTCATTGTTTATTATTAAGATTCTCAGGTAATATTAATAAGCAACTTATCCTTTCAGAATCAAAGTTGGAAACTTATATGCTATATGCACACTTGGAAAATATATAGTAAACACTAGGTTTTTTGGCCAGCCAAATTTTTGTGTATCACATTTAGTATGCAACTATGCACATAGTCAATGAGTTAAACTGAACTGAACTTAGAATGCTTTCTTTGTTTAGATTTTATATTTTCAAAATGAAGGAATCTCGTTTTATGTGTCTGGTACTCTAGAATCTCTTTGTTTTTTATGGCTTGCCTTGTCATTCCCTGCCTAACTGAGCTCCCATGCTGCCCTGTGCCAATGCTCTGTGCTGTGCTGGGCAGTTAGGAACAGGTGCAGCTTGGGCCTGGGGTTGCCGTGGCAGCTTTATCAATGCCACAAACAAGATTGCACACTCTCTCTTTATTTGGACAGATGGCTTTAGGATGGGGAATAGCCAAATTCCAAATGGCCAATGCTGGGTGTGTGCATGTATGAAGTCTCTTTGGCATTAGTAAGAAGACTGTTTTTGGGCATTCCATGCATGACTGAGTCATGCTGATGTCACAGTTGTCGGTATGAGTAAGGGGCGGGGGTCCATAGTATTCCTCTTGCTCTGTCAACAGGCTTAGAGCAAAGTTTGGAGGACATATGTTGCCACTCCTTGCAGTTGGGCAGATTCCTCTTCAAGCAGGCTAAGCCATGTATTCCCCGAGGAGGTTCAGTTCTGGAACAAGTGCATGGTAATCATCAGGATGTTATAACACCCAACCTATTTCAGTGAATCTCATCGCACACTCTATAAAACCTAAGCAAATTCTGAAATTTGTTTTAATGTGGACTCCCAGAGAACTTTCCATTCCAAGGGGCTGACACTAGTCTTCTCCTAGTTCTTTGATATTGGAGGTGATAAGAAAGATGCAGGAGAAGTTAGAATGGGTGAGCATACCACTATAAAACATTTAAGTTATATGGAGGAAATTAAACATAGCTGAATATTCCTAGTGCCTGGGCAAAGCAACATCAATACAGGAATTGCTGTGCATGAGTAAGACTTTTAAGTGTACAGGAAAGAATAATGATGTGATCTGGAAGTTCCGGGATACTGACATTACTAGGTAATAAGCCGTAAAAACTTTAAATCAGTATTTCCCAGCATATTAGGGTACAAATATTTTTCTTTTGTAATTGAAATAGCTTTTTCCTGAGTGACAAAGTGAGATTACATTTTTCTGCTGAATGTAGTGCTAGACAGAGTCCCTCCTGGGTTGAGGTGCCTGAAAGGCTTCTGAATCTCAGCTAAGTCCCTTGTGAGACCCTCAAGTTGGTGAGACTACACGGACATCTTGTAAGCCAGAGGAAGATAGCAGCCTTTATTCTAGACTCAGGATGCATTAATGGAAGCAAAGGGTACCTCTGCTGTGTAATTAGCCCTTTGGAACAATTAGTTCTTTGGCGGCAAAGCAGTGGTTTGACTCCTGCCCCACTCTGTGACCACAGAGTATACTCCTTGCCCAGAAGGCTGTTGCTCAAGCCATTACTGGTCACCAGGGATACAAGCTGAGTGATTTGGGGTGAATTTTTAAAAATTTCTGCCATGTGGGACAAACCGTCTGAAGCACATCCTTCCATGACCCCTCCCTGCTCCCTTTGGATCTGGAGGACAGTGCTTTCTGAAACTATAGTGATGTGAACCCTCTTAAAAAAAGTAGAATAAAAAAAAATAGAATAAAAAAAAGTAGAATAGAAAAGGTGAGCGGTAATGACAGGAATATAAAAATCTGACTACAAAATATAATAAAAACTATTGAATCAGAATTAAATTGGATTTGTGGTTTGTTTTCCTTTTCTTTCAAAATATCAATGGAATTTGTAGTAGCTCATCAGTAAACCACATTTATTTCTAATGAGATAAAATAGATGTGGTGATGAAAACTACAAGATACTTTTCACCTTAATCCTAGAAAAAAAAAAAAGACACAGCAGTCAAGGGACATATTTTAGATGTTCTTTTTTTTTTTTTTTTTTTTTTTCTTTTTTGTTGTTGAAACTGAACACGTGGCTTCCAGGAAGAATTCAGTGTCATACCTTGCTCCTCACATCTTCCTCCAGATAAAGTAGAGCAAGAGAAGAATATGCAGAGGAAACAGAAGACCGTGAGCAGGAAGGGATTAGAGAAGAATTGCTGACAGCCTAGAGGCAGGCATTCTAAACTTACAGGCACACGCATCTCCCTACTTGCACCTGCTGTCTCCATGTCTATATAGTGAGAGATCCAGGCTATAAACAGCCGCTTACACGGACAAGCAAAGGGGCCTCACTATTAGCAGAACAGGCCTGGAAGGCCAGTGAATGCTTGCCAGAATGGCTTTTCTAAAGCTTCTGTGTCTTTCTTAGTGCACCAAAAGTAGGCTTTTGGGAGAAAATCACAACATAACCTCCCAATGGGGAACAGAATATTTCACCAAAGTCCAGGACTTAACATTTCATTCATAGGTCTGTTCTGTTGGAGGTACGTGACAGAAACAAAGGCGTGACTCATTATAACTGGAAGTTACTGATACGTGAGCCAAATGTGCTTGTTGTACTAGAATTCCTGTCTCCGATTTTTATGAAACACAAAACAGCAGCTTGGATTTACTTCTCTTTTGCTCAGTCCAAAAGCTTTGTACACTAGATGTGCTTCCTGAGTACTTCTGGAAGAACCAGTCACTCTTATGTTTCTAAAATTACTTGTTTCATGCCCTGGCTTTGTGCCTTTGGTTGCCATATTTGGGAATTTGTTCAGGAAAAGCATTGTTTTGGATATTGATAATATAATAATGTGGGAAGGCCTCCTTTCAAATTTTGATGTGGAATTTTAATGACCTCAATATGTCACTTCATAGAAATGTCAAGTGCTAGAATAAATCAGTGTTGGTCAATATTAAAGAGGAAAGAGCTCTGAAGAATTTTCACTTACAAAAATACTTTAAGGCATATAACTTTTCTTTCTCAGATACTTCTTTGAAAGTTTATTTTTCCTCACATTGCTTATCAGTTGGAATGTGTGTAATGGGCTGTTAGAATCAGACTTGACTCCACTCAGTGTTGAACGGGGCACCAGTATGATAGGATGTATGATGCTACAGTGAAGAGGCAGGTTCCCAGAGGAAGAATTCAGAGGGCATGAGTGAGACCCAGTTTTGTGAGTTTCCAATACCTCAGTCAAATGAAGGCTGGAGAAGGGATGAGGAATGTGAAGAAGAGACACAGAGTGGTTGCGTAGAGAGACCTGTGCTCCTAAGTCTTTACTTTGACCTGGGCTGGTTGTGCATATGTGTCCTTATGGGAGACATTTGAGAGGATGGTCCAGCCCTTGCCCAGATGAATCTAGGGTATGAGAGGTCAGCTCAGTAACAGCTTTAGTGGGACTTTTTGGAAAACCTTGAACAGCAAACATGAATGAATGGTCCCCATTCCACTTTAAAAATGTATTTGTGTGGTTCTTCTGAGAACCAGAGCTGTAGGCCTACAAAAGAATGCCTTTACTCACATGATATTTTATTATAGGATATAATTAATCTCCACACTGAAAGGAAGTTTTCAGATGTGTAGTACGACAAGATTTGTTCTGGTTTATAAATGGCATATCTAGTTTGGGGTTAGTTTTTGGTATGGTGGAAAGGCAGAATGAATTTCCATCTGCTTCATTCTGCTTTTTTAAAGTATGTGCATCATTAACATCTACTATTAACTTAGTTCTGCAAGGGATTTAATTTCTTTGCAAATATTCCGTTTTATTCCATACCCTTCTCCCAAATAATCACTTTGCTCAGAAATAGCTAGTGGTTAATGAGTAAGGCATATTGCTTTTTTTACTGAAAATTTTATGAATTTTCCTGAGGCCTTTTCTCCCACCCTTTATACTTACTTGTAGAAAAGAGAAATACATTAGTAAGACAGCAAGTCTGTCCTAGAAGGATTTTTACTTCCTGTAACTATAAGGTTGTTGGGGATGGGCAGAAAGCTTGCTTACTGGACACTTAAAACAGAAAATGTCCTTAATATGTATAAGTGAGCACAAGTCTGGATTCACCTGTTAACCTTCCTAAAATGTCGTGAGGGGCCTATGGGGTGACTGGTGCCACCTGGTGGAAGATTCTAGTAAGACATGGGCAGATAATCTCCCTCACTTCTCATGACATCTCAGACTGGAAGGCACTGTGGTGGTTTATCCCCTTGCCTCTTGACTAGTCCTGAAATAGCCCAGTCATATGAGAAGCTCTGACACTTTAAAAGATTTCAGAGAATAATATTTACTAGCCATTATCAGGAGCTAATGCCAAAGCTCAATAAAAATAATGATAATAACAAAACTAGCCAATGCTTATTATGCGCTTGCCCTGTTCCAGGCACCTCGCCCAGTGCGTGTTACCTCCATTAATCTCATGACTACTGTCTGCAGTAGGCACCTGCATGATCTGTATTTTACCAAAAAAGATACTGAGACACAGAGAAGTATAGAACTTGCTCAAGGTTACTCAGCTTGTCAAGTATAAAGCTTTCCAGCCTGTACACCTTTGAGGTAAGATTTAAACCAGGGCAGTTAGAGTCCAGGCCTATGCCCTTCAACCACCTCCTGCTTTTTGAAACTCATCTATTGTGAGTAAACACTTCCTTGGAGTTAAATGAAAATCCACTTTCCAGATGCAATCCCTAATGACTTGTGCAGATGGATAAACCCTCAGGATCATTCTCTATCAATAACTGTTTCTCAAGAGAGTACAGAGTATTGGATAGACAGGGTGTTTAATGCCTACAATGATTATGCCAATCTAAGAAAGTAATAAATACTTGAGAATTCCAATAGACATTATATAGGAGTGGTTGACTAAATAAAAACATGAGGCCAGAAAATGAAAGGGAAGAGTCAATTAATATATTTGTACAGTAATGTGTGTGGTAAAGTTTGGGTAGCAATAAATATTTGGAAATCAAATAGATGTAATGAAAATATACAGATATGAAATTATAGTTATATAAGGTGTTCAGACTGTCGCAGAAAATTAGAAAAACATCAGTGGAAATTGAGTTTAAGAAAATGAAAAGTGGAAATTGTTTATGGTTGACCATTATGCATGAGCAGCTTTAAAATTTCTGAAATATGACATATAAAAATTAGCATAATTTAAATATAAGAGAAAGGTATAACTTTTAATGTAAAGAAGGACTATTAAAAGGTACAAATTTCAATTATTTTTAAGACATTCTAATGTATTTCCCAGAAAAACTAACTTAGGGAGTGAACTAACAGATACATAATTACTTTGAAAGTATGTTGCGATGTAATGACAAGTCTAACAAGTCTTCAGAAAATGTAGAATTGGCAAATTTTCCTTCCCCATCATGTAATGTTTGAAAAATAAGTATGCATTTTAGATTCTGGAATGGATCTATGAGAATAGCCTACACTCATATCATGTTTCCTCCTTTAACCTGACACATTGGTTTATTAAAAGTTGAAAAAGGTCTCAAACACTGCAATTTTTAAGCTTCTTAGTATATGAAAAGTTAATACATGACAAAACGGTTTGAAAATATTGCGGCATTCAGTGTTTACATTTTATAAGTTAATACTCTCTATTTTTAAAACGTATACATAAATATCATGACCCTATATATAATTGTAATTTGCAGGCATTATTCAAAGTCTTTTATGAATTTGGGCCCCAAACACATACTGCTTATGGACTCCAATGTCATCCATATCATGAAGGAGCACTATTATTCCATCCCAAGAGGTTAAACCCTTGCTCATTCTCAGGAAGGGTCTAGCTCTTTCTCCTTGGTTGTACTTTTATATCCTTTAAATTAAAGGCTAGAGACACTCCCTAGATACCTGAGGGGCGACTGTCTTTCCAAAGAAGTCTCAGAAGACAAACATGCAGGATTGCCATCTGGTTCCTACCTTGCAGACCAGTTCACAGGGGTTAATTTTATATGAAACTTCATAACATTCATTCATATGTCATATTTTGTATATTTCAAATAATACATAATGACAGTTAAAAATAAGAATCAAGGAACTGAGAAGACAAAGGGTCACAAAACATCCCCATGCTCCAAGCACTTGGAGAGTTTAATTGCACAGTGAGCACTATTGAACAGCTGTCAAAAGTTTTGTTGACAAAACGGATACATGAGGAAGAGAAGGGAAGACTGTTTTCTTAGGAGGGCTGAGGGGTGTGGGGGAAAGCCTGAGTGGGTGCGCTTCAGGTCACTGCCATAGCACCTGTAAGACCAGCGTCACTTTATCAGTTTGACGTAAAATCATGGTTCATAAAAAGATGTTGTTGCCTATTTCTTTTTTGAAAATCATTTGTCTGAGGAAATGTATCCATCATTTCAAGATTCTAGGTTTGAGTTTGAGCATCATGAACCAAAACACTCATCGTGGCTTAATTCATTGTAGCCAAAACCGAGAAGGAACCCAAATGATTGTCAAAGGATAAATTGATGAACAAACTGTGGTCTATTCATACAACGGGAATAGCATGCAGCAGTAAAAAGGAAGGAACTACTAACACACGCACGACATGGGTAGTTTTCTGTCATCATGTTGAGTATGAACAGAAAGAGATAAAAAACTGCACACTGTCGTGATTTCATTTCTATGAGGTTCTAAGGGCAAAACTCTGCTGTACTGATAGATGCTTTGGGGAAGAGGTGTGAGGAGGCATGCAGAACCTCTCTAGGATGATAGTGAGGACTATGTTCTATTTTCAATGGATTGTGGCTACACTGATGGTTACATTTCTCAAACCATACATTCTCATCAAACCATATACTTAAAACTCCTACATTTTGCGCTATGTAAATTACACCTCAGTTAAAAAAGAAAGAGAAACAATGAACTTGGAGGGCTTTTTACCTATTAGAACAACCTGCAAACTATTGAGGCTTAATATAGTACCTTCAAATATTAGTGTGGACTGATTTCAGAAATGTTTATATGAAGAGTACTTGTGGGTCTTCTGCAAAGGCCCCTTGTGGGGACGTGGTCAGTTACGCTGCCCAGTGCTCCTATGCAGATCCGAGAAGGCACTTGTTATATGTTTCTTGGTGAATTGCTATGTTTCCTTTTAGAAAATGATAGTAAATACATAGCTTATCAAACTTCCTTTTTGATCTTCCTTCTGGGCATGTCAGACCCAGGTTTACCATTCCATTAGTGCTACTATCCTTTGCATTCTTACCCATGCTCCAGATTTTTCTTCATTTCTATAGTTAGCACGAATCCTCTCTCTGCCTTTCTGGGATCTCCCCCTGGAAAAGTAACTTCGTTACTTCGTCTCCTTCCACCTCCTTGGAATGTTTTCCCTGCTATAGGATATCTTTGTCTTCATCCTAATCTGTTGTACCTGTTATCAGGGTATCCCTTTGAATTATGCCACAGGCTGGTTTGACCTTGGGACTGCAGACCTCATATCATCCTCTGAAAATAGACACAAGGAGTAAACTGATGCTATCATCCCTAAAATTTTATGAAGCTTGCTTTCTAGTTCTGTTTTTCTAGATGTGCTTGCTGGATATTGCCCTGTCTCTAGAGTACATGCTGCCTACAGTGGGAGAAAAGGCAATTTTTTTTTTTCTGATTCTAATGTATTGTTCACTGTTCACTTTAACTTCCTTCATAATGCATTTTCTTGACTACAGAATTCTTTGGCCATTCCTGTGCCCATTGAAAGCTAAAATGAGTTGCCACTGAATTCGTGTGCAAGCATGACTAAAAGAGGCTAATGGAATCATCTTAAATTTATGATTCTTCCCTAAGTAATCCAATAGCTGCCTGTGATTCACGTTGTTAAAACACATTTCAAAGGCAGTTCATTTATACCTAAGCAGTTAAGGATCAAGTTTATTATTTTTCAGTTATTCCAAAAGGCTTTTTGTTGTTGTTGTTTTTTTAAAGATTGTATTTATTTATTCATAAGAGAGAGAGAGAGAGAGAGAGAGAGAGGCAGAGACACAGGCAGAGGGAGAAGCAGGCTCCATGTAGGGAGCCCAACGTGGGACTCCACCCCAGGTCCCCAGGATCACGCCCTGGGCTGAAGGCGGCGCTAAACTGCTGGGCTACTGGGGCTGCCCAGGCTTTTGTTTTTTTGATACAGGTGGATATATTTCTAAGCAAGAATATAGGGGTTTGACATTTGCCTGTGTTTTTGAAGAGTTTCCATTTCTGTGGCTAACTTTTCCCTAGGAATGTGTTTTTAAATCTGGTTTTTATAATATAGTATACAAAATCTTTATGCTATGCCTTATTTTTCCATATTTGTTTCCATGTAATAATGAGGAAATCCAGTTTTATTTTTCAGTCTGTGACTTGATGTTGGGTAAATTCTTTTGTATTTTTTTTCCACATTGTGAAGATTTCCTTATTGTTTATCATTAGCAATTGTGTTCCTAATGGCCCTTAGTGACTATGTGAACTTTGTTTCAGAGAAAATGCTTTCCAAATCGAAATCAGATATTTAGAGGGAAAAGTTTTCAACTATGTAAGATGATCCATATAAAATCATACATTCGAATGGTTCTTTCCCATACTGCTAATTAATAAGAGAACCAACACATTATTCTTGTGACTTAATTATTGGTCTATGGTTTTATTATCACAAATCTTCTTGGGATTTGGTACCTTACTTTGATTATGCCTCCAGTGAGATGTTTTATTAATTTTTTTTGGTCTTCAAAAATTAGGTATTTTAAAATTTTAATTGGAAATAAATTATGCTTTCAAAATATGACCAAATTTAAATATAACTTAATTAAAAATAAATTATTACCTAAATATTAGCAATATTTTCTCTTCCTGCTAAAATCATAATGGCAAATGGGTTTGAAATGTAACTCACTTGTTACTCAGGACAGATATTATTTGACATTTTCATGAATGAGAATTCTTTAAGATATCAGGGGATAATAATTAAGTTTTTTCCATAGTATTTTCCATTAGTGTTTCTCCAAATGGGACTCTCCACTTGGTAGGTGGGCCAAATCAGCAATATTATTGTTCATTAATTATCATAATAGCCCACCAAAAGATGTGTCTTTCTGGATGTATGAACACACATACTCTCCTCCCATCCTCCCAGCATGCGCTTTCTATACACGTAAACACAGATTTCCCCCATGCTTTTTTTATTCATTCATTTTGTTTTGAAATATTTTCAGATTTACATAGAAGTTGAAACTCTTTCCACCCAGAGATTCCATTCATCTTTCACTATCTCAATGTCTTTTACAGCAAAAGGCTCCAGTCCTGAGACATGCTTTGCATTTAGTAGTTATGTCATCTGAATTTCCATCAGACCAGAATAAGTCCTACTTAGACCTTCATGACCTTGACTCTTCAAGAGTACAGGCCTCTGATTTTCTAGAATGTTCCTGAATTGGTGTGCCTGATATTTCCTTCTGGTTGGATTTATGCTCTTCATTTTTGGCTGTATCATTGCAGTGATGCTGTATTATTCTCATTGTATCTTACAAGGTGGTTAGTGACATCAATATGTCATGCCATTGGTGATGTTCACTTTGATCATTTTTGGGGATATTTTGGTGATATTTCAATATATAATTACTGTTTGCAATAATTTTACTGTTTACTATAAAATTACAGTATGAAATTACTGTTTTTCCCTTTACAATTGTTAAGTGTCTTGTGGGAAGAGACTTTGAACCTGTGTAGTATTTATTTCTCATCTGAATTTTGTTTACTAGTTTTAGCATCCATTTTTGTTTCTTGCCTGAATTATTACCTAAATGATTGCCAAGTAGTGATTTCTAATTGAAATATTCCTTCTACATTTATAAGTTAGCATTCTCTAAGGAAAAGATTTCCCTTCTCCCTGTCTAATTTATTCATTCATTTATTTATATCACGGTGGGCTCATGGATTTTTCTTTTATTTAGTAAGGTATCATGTGTCATTATCATTATTTGTTTGATAGTCTGATCGCCTCAGAACTGGCTAAGGGAAGCCCCTCAAGCTAGCTTCTGAAACACTCCCGCCATTCCTAGAGCACATCTGCCATTCCAGATTTACCTTGTACTTTCCACTCCAGCCTGGATTCACCTATTTCTTTGAGATACCTGGTTCCTGGTATTTAGAAGCCATGATCCGGACACTTAATGTGCTCCATGCAACTGGGGTGTTATTGCTCTCAGATTCTCTCAGGACACGGAGCCAGGACATATATGCAGTTGTATATATACGAGTGTATCTTACACACACACACACACACACTTCTATATTTATCTATCCATCTATCACCATGAATTCACACTGATAGATTTAATTCCAAACAAACATCATTGGCTTTATTTTAGTTTTCCTCCTTTTCAAATTTGTAACTCCCTTTTTAGGCAGTGAATAGCATGACTCCAATTAATTTCAATCAATATATTTATTTGTTTCATTAGTCTACCTCTATGTAACAGTCTTCTGACTCTTCTGTTGGCCAAATGCCTTATGTAAAGCCCCCAACATAGAGTCTTGCTGCCACATCAGCTAAACATTTGGCCTTTGGTATAAATATTTTCCAATGCCCGTTAATTCATTTTCTTTCTGCCTATCTCTCTCTCTCTGCATGTGAGTGCGCACATGCACATATATACACTGGTATGAAATACTGGCAATTTAATAGGTAGGGAAACACTTTTTTAGCCCATGGGAAGATATAATTATAAACTGATATGATATAAATTAAATTGACTGTGTGTTCAGTTAGTGAACAATTAAAGATTGTAGTGATAGAAATGCCTATTTTCATTGTTTTCAGGATGTAAATGCTCTTCAAATAACAGCAATTTTAAAATATAAGTTAATTCTTCCTTATTAAGAATCATCCACATGATTACTTGCAATACATTTTTTAAAATACTCAATTCAGTAATAGGTTTTGCAACTTTTGAAAGAAAATATGCATAAGGCTACTGGTTTTTCACAAAAGCAACTTTCATTTTTTATAAAAATATCTGAAAGCATGAGAGATTCACATGATACAAGAGAGATAAGAAACATAGCAACAGATAATAACAAAGGTTTGCAGTGTGTTTGCATTAGGCAAATAGTATGCAAATAACTAAGCCAAACCTTTACATTAGGAGGGAACAGTGTCTATATATTTGCAGAAAAATGTATTGAAATGCACAGAGTTGCTCGACAACACATGGCATTGCCATATTGTTGTCAACATCTGAGGTACGGCTTTGCAAGTAGTTTGCTCGCCGGCTATGACTTTACTATTTCTCTCTGACATAGCTGTTGTTCAGTGGTTAAATTGCACTCTTCTGTGCTCCAGTATTTGCATTTACATTACAGACCACAGTGTGAAGAATGTTTCTTATTAGTGGAGCATCTCTGTTGATTCTTCATTGCTCTATAGTTCGTATCACGATTATGAGAAAGTTTAAGACTCACCTCGGCATATTTATGAGCCCTTCTTCTTTTGTGTGTACTTCTCAGGATTCTTTATGCAATTGATGGCCTAAGAGAGAGAGGACATCCCAAATACTGTTGGAGCACAATTAACTAGAGAAGGGTGATTAATGGCTGGGCTCTTAAAAGATACTCTGTCCTGCCAATGTGCCTCCATCTCTGCTTCTAGTCACAGGGTTATGTTTACCTTTCAGACTGACTCGCAATTAGAATATGGAGATTTTATGCATGATGGTTCCATTCATTAATTCAAAGACTATAATAGGTCCTTGACATGTTTGGATTGAACTTTTGGGCAACTAGAAAATGACCTCAAGTATATTTTGCTCAGGTATAAATTTGAATCCCTCAGGGTGCGTGGTTTGAATGCGTGCAAGACCTGTCACTCACTCACCAATGAATCAGCTTAGCTGACTTTCCTGGGGTTGTAGCTCAGCATCATGGTGCTGCTCCCTTCTGTTATTTCAGTAACAGCCACATGGAAAAGTATATGCTTAGCAATATTCTCAAATTTTAGTATTTGTAAAGCTCTTCTGTCATAGTGCTCCCTCCCTACATCCGTCCGTTCTCCTTTCGTTTCTTTCTCTTGTCTACCAAGACTCTTGCTCTTAAACCTGTGGTTTTACATTCCACAGAATTTTTTCATTAATTGTTTTCCTCATTATTTCCAGACAATGTTGCCTTTATGCTATAGGTCAGTCTTTAGCATCTATATTTCAATTTGAAGGAATCATGTCTATTTTTTTACATTAGTTCAGTGCTTTCATCTCTGTTCTTGTCTGGTACTTACCTTAGCTTCTCTTTCATTGACAAAATTATCCACAGCACAAGTTGGCTGTGTTATAATAATATAATAATAGTCGGAAAGACCTGAGCTGAAAATCTGAAAATTAGTAGCTATGTTTGCACATACTTATAACTGAGGGCCAATAGTATCTATTTTGCCAATTCATTGTATATATTGAAATATATATTAAATATATTTGCCAATTCATTGTATATATTGAAATATATATTAAATATATAGTTATATATATTTAGTATATATTTAGTATATTTATAGTTATATACATAGTATAATACTATAATGTATTATAGTGTTCACCCCAAATCAGGCATATAGTACAGATGGAAAGTGTTAGAAGAAATTCCAGGCAGGATCTTTGACTCTTATGTTCACAAACACCTAATACAGAGCCTGGCATACAGTAACTACTAAATAAATGCATGTCAGCTGTTGCCATTGTTCTTGTTGCCATAACCTGTCTCAATGCTATGAAAATTAAAGATAACAGTGTGCATATAAAGCACATAATAAAGGGTATGGCACAAAGTAGGTGATTTGGCTAGAATGGTATTTTTAGAGACATATCATCAGGCAAATGATTGGTTAGCATTCTTGGGAAAACATCTTCAGAAAGACTAAAGGTCTTTTGTTTTGTCCTTCTCAGGCATCCTGTTTTCCTTGGTGGTGATGCTGTATGTCATCTGGGTCCAGGCAGTGGCTGACATGGAAGGCTACAAAAACATGAAAATGAGAGACTGCTTGGAGTTCACCCCTTCTGTTCTGTATGGCTGGTCATTTTTTCTGGCCCCGGCGGGGATATTTTTTTCTTTGCTTGCTGGATTACTATTCCTGGTTATTGGTCGGCATATTCAAATACATCACTAATCAAACTATTGCCACAAGCATTTTCTTGAGAGGTTTTAAGACAGAACTTTTTTTTTTTTTTCATTTTGTTTTGGTGATCCCAGCATAGAATTAGTTGTGAGCTTTTTAGTTGGTATTTCAATTTTGCTTTTACATTTTACTTGTAATTTCCTCCAATAGGAAAGTCCTAGAATCTTTCCAGATAACCACAGGTTTCCATCCTACGTAGGTGCTATCACTAACCTAATTCTCAAAGAAGCAGGTAGCATGGGTCTCCCTTTCATTGCACCGGTTAGGGGTCATGCAGGTCACAAAGGTCTGATAATGACATAACACCACTACCTGAGCCAGGGAAGCTTTGATTTAAAGTCTCCTTCTTGGCATTCACTTCGAAAAAATCTTTGGAGAATAATTAAGAACGGAAAACAAATGTTGTCAGAGAACTTATTCCATCTTTTCTCCACACACATGCATATCCACATACATATTCACTGACTCCTGTAAGCCAATTATTTATGACTTAAAAATAGATAGCAGTGTGCTTGTGGCGAGAGCCAGGCAAACACATCAGTTACAATGGGCCACAACCAGACTGAGAATGTGTACTTATTCCACTTTCTTACCAACAGGAGTTTGGTTATCTAATTATATTCACTGAATTGTGCATGCTTACAGAAACCTTAAACTATGTTTAAAAGTGGCAAATCTAAAAAAATAAAAATAAAAAAAGTGGCAAATCTGTACACCAAATTACACATAAAGCAGATTGGACTTTTAGGAGCTCAGTGGATTAATTGTAATATGTAATATGGTTGAAAATATGTAAAAAAAAAAAAAAGCACCTTAGCTTAGTACTTAGTTCTGTTTGATATTTTGAAATTCTTATTTAAAATTATATGCTAATATGTTCAGCATGTGAAAATTTATTGACGAAATGTGCTTTTAATATGCACTAGCTATAAACTTTCAAAATATTTCCATATGAAATGATAATAGCCTTGCTTTATTAAAGACTATGAAATATTAACTTTTCCCAAGACTTTATGGGTTGTAGTTCTTCTGATCATTTGATTCCCTTAATTATTGTCTCTCAGTTTCTTCATCTTTACAACAGCTATTTTAACATTTACAGATCTGCTATTTCCTTTAACATCTTGGAAGAAAACTTTGTGCTGCTTGGTGGATAATTCTTTTTTATTTGCTGGTGTAGACATGCAGACATTTTGCATATCAAAGATGTTTGTTTGGCACTAATTTTGATTGAAATCAAATCCATCTGAGAAGTCCACTTTGCATTTGCATTTTGGAAACCTCCACCAAGGAGCAGTTTGGTGTTGGTGAGGGAACAGAGAACCCGCATGGTATGCGAGCTTTGTTCTGGACACAGCGTTTTACTCTGCAGCTGTTGTGAATACCTAGGGCAGGACTCAGAGGCAAATTAAGAGTGACCACCTAGAAGATGCTGTGGGATAGAGGGGCGATTGCTTTCCATTCAGCAGTTCTCCTGATGGAGAGATTGCCTGTCTTATGGACACATCTGTACTTTCCATAAACTTGTTTCAGTGGGAGGGATTTTTGGAGGAATAGCTACAGTCTGATGTATCTGCAGAATCATGAGGGCATTTTAGTATTTAGGGACAGATAGGACTAGCATGTGATAAAAACAAACAAACAAAAAACCCACAAAAATACAAGACAAAAAAACATAGCTTCAGGGGTTTAACTGGTTTCTCAAGCCATCTGAGTTATATCATAAATGTTTTTTTATGCTACTTGCCTTTGTCTTTTTCTGTTTTCATTTTTATATTGCTCCATTTACTTCTTTGCTTTTGGCTTGATTATTAGAAAAATAATTATGGGTTCTGTTATGCATATTTACTGTGATATTAAGTTATGGCATGCCATTAAGTTTTCCAGACGATGCTAGATGTATTTGATTAGTTCATGTCATCTGTAAATACAATTCTTTTTTGTAGAATTTTGGAATGGAGCCTTTTTTCTGGTGTATTATATGTCATTTAAATTTCACATACAAGCTGCTTTCAGTAAAGGTTTGAATATTTATAAATTTCAGATGGTTATCCTCATTTTCTAATACACTTATGCGGCTACCATATATTTATCATAAGGCAATTGGCTGAATATCTGATGTGTATGACACTTTTACACAGATACATACTTTGGAAGTATTTCATAGTTGTAATGCATATCAATCACATTAATTCAGATGCATTTCCCAATCTACTTACCAGCAATCCGTGGAAGGAAGGAAGGTGAGTTGTTTGTGCTGTGTCAATAAGTAATATACTTTAAAATAGCAGAAATATGCCATATATTCTTGTAACAGCCTTATGTCTGATTTAGGATAGTATGTTTGTCTCTATTCAGTGTATTGACTAATTTTCAGAAGCTTCCAAATATCATGTTAAAATTTTATTAAGAGTGTTGATTTTGCATCAAGTTTCAATGTAACAAATAAGATGTCTTTTTGGTGACATTCTGGGAAGAGCAAAATAAAAGAACAGTTAGTTATGCCCTTGGACTTTGGAGAAAGCTATGATTTTTTCATATTGTATTTGTTCAAGGAGTTCAGTTTGGTTGGGCAGCAGGTAGCATATGCAGTGGAACCAGCTGGACAAACCATACAGAAAGGCTGAATGATGGTGTTCAATTTGGAGGTTGCGGGTAAGACTTATAAAAAAAAAAAACAAAACTACCAGGTATGCTATTACTGGCCATTTAGTCACTTTTATGACTAATATATGAAATGTACTTATTCAATTTAAATATTAAGTCCATGTATAAAGATGTATGGTGGATGAGGTGTCAGTATTTGGTTCTTGTCTATATACCTGTGTATCTTTCATCAACACATACTTGTGTATGTGTGTGTGTGTCTACCCAGAATTATAAATTTGAATAGAAAGAGATAAAGTGAATGATAGAAATCAATATAATTGAGATAAACAAAAATTTAAAAATGAGTTTTTTTTGGGGGATAGAAATAGAGCTTATGTCCCCAAGTACTATTTTAACGTTTTTACTCAATTGATGATGGTCAATTCAATTTTGATGGTCAATTCGGTGAACACATAAGTTGACTTATAGTTTCATGAAAGAAAACAGATTTACAAAGAGGCTTGGAATATCATAGGATTAGACAGATATGGGGTGCTAGTAAAAATAAGCTGTACATACATCGTCAGGAGGGTAGCATTGTAGGGAAAGACCCACAGTGCTGGAGCTACATAGAAAAAAAATATATTAAGAGGATGAGTCCCCAATTTGATTTTGGTGGGATGCCATGAGGAATGAGGGGGCTCATACAATAGAGATGAAATAGAAACTACATTTTTGTTGATTGTTGAAAGCATTAAATACATAGAGACATTTCCTCTGTGATGACTGAGGGTAGGTTACAGAAATTCCAGCAAAAACTTAGGAAGACAGTATACTAGATGTTAAATCCAAGGAGAGTGGGGAAATATTAAACATCGTATATATTATAATGAGCATAAAGCAAGCATAAGAACATTTAACTTTGTTAGCAGGGTAAGAGGAAAGGCAGAGCAAACATCCAGCTAGAACTTAGAGTTTCTGAGCTAGCTAACCAAGGCAAGTGCTAGGACCTCTGTCTTCAGGAACATGAAGATCAGCCTAGATTGGTCTTGAGGGGTGGGAAATATAAGAAAAAACACATCTGAAATGACAGTGGAGGAGTATTAAGAGCCCCACTCTGGCTTCTGAAGGGTCATTTTTTCCCACTACTGTGACTCTGACTGTGAACAGTTGAAGGGGCGATTGGCTGGTTGAACTTTATAAAATGATACACCTTTGGATATAGAGAATCATACGGTGTGTCTAACCATTCTGTTTTATTTGTAAGACATCTATAAGCAAATAAATTAGAATGATTTTGAATTCTTCAAGTAATGATTTTTTTGGTTTACACAAATGACAGGGCTAGTTTAAGCTGGCTTTATGAAATAAGTGTAGTTGGAGTAATTGGCATCCCGTACTGATCCTGAGATTATCTAGATAATTTAGGGGAGAGAAGGCTCACTGGGATAAAATAAGTATACATATAGCAAAAATTTTAATATTCCCATTCTTCTGGGAGTCCAGGAGTTATTGTGACATAATTCACTAAAAATGTAAATAGTTCCCCCTTTATGTGGTAATCGATTTTGGTTTTTTTTTTTTTAGCATTTCTTTTTCCATTTATTCTAAACAGAAACTGCCACTGTTGAAAAATTTTATCAATGCTTATAGATTGTATTGTCATTGTAAACTATCCAAACAAATAGGTATTTGAACAATACAGCTTTAAAAAGAATGCTATATATAGAATAATGCTTGTTGCTTCATATTTTGGTGTGGCATATATAGACACTATATGCAGTATTGATATATTGTCTTCATTCCCCCAAAATAAAAGGCCTTTTTTTTTTTCTCAAGAATTTTATGGGTACATGTAAATGCCTGGAGAAATGTCAAACAGAAGTTTGATTAACCTCTGTGTATGTATGTGTGTGTTGTAAACATATACCCACAAACCTATGTATGTTTATATTTACATACGTGTGTGGTATTTATGCATGTGTATATGTGGATTTGGGTAACACTACATATATATCTGTTAATAGACATGTCTGAATACACACATAAATGTAATACATGTATGTTTTAAAAATATTTTGTATATATAATATATACACGTTTGTATATAATAAATGCCTGTATTTATATCATATGTGCATCTTGCAAATATCTGTCTGTCTCGGATATACCTGAACTCTTTAGGCTTACTGAAGGGGACGGCATATTTTATCTTTATGCTATTATTGCAAACTTATCCCTTTGGTGACTGAGGCATACAAGGGAAACTCAATAAATAGCATCTTAGCCTCTCTTCCTTGGATCCAGGGCAAATGTGATGATGCATGTAGATTGGTTGTGTCTGACCCTATGCATGCCTAATGGCAATGACCCTGTTTTTGAACATCTTCTAACAACTAATATCTGGCTGTTAATGAATATTTATTTAATTGTAAAATTTTTGCCAAATGAAATAATTCCTTTCTAAAGCAGATGCCTTACTTGATACCTTTTTTTGAATCCCCCTTCAAAGGTTAAGCCAGCTGGATGCCTCATGAACTCTTTATCTGGGTTGCTGGTAGAGAGGATCCTCTGGTGTAGTGGGAAAGGTTTTAAATCTACGTCTGAAGACCTGCAATCCAATCCTGGATTTTAAACTTACAGTTTGGCAAGTTATGCCACCTTACTTTAGCTGAGTATATTCATCTAAAATATTTACCAGTTTACTCAGTAAACAGTTAATTGTGTGCATACTACGTGTCACAAATGGTGCTGCATATTGGGTATATATTACTAAACAAGACAGACATGGTATTTTCATTTTTCAAGCTAGGATTCAAGACATAATATAGACAACAAGCAAATGAATAAAAAACACACTATGATTTATAAATTGTGATAAATCCTCTAAGGAAAAATGAACAAGACATGATGACATAAACCATGATTACAGTCAGGGAGGTTCTTTGTAAGGAGAGAATTCTGAATTGGAGAGAACACCAAGTATTCTGATGCATAAAAGGTAGAAAGGGGACATCTGAATGAATGATGGCCTGAGAAGTTTTCAGGGAGGGGGACTAGTGGCAGAGGTCTGAGTATGGGAGAGTTTGATGTGTTCTAAGGATAGCAAGGTGGCTTGTGTGGTTAGACAATAAATGGGAGAGTTCTATGATGAGGCTGGAGAAGAAAGGCCTAATCATTAAGAGCCCTTGAGGCTGTTATAATATGTTTTGAAGCAGAAAATGGAAAGAACTTGCTGGTGGATCAGATATGGGATGAAGAGTGGGACAAGTCAGAAATCACTCTTAGATTTCTAGCTTAAGTAAATGGGTAGATGGAGAAATCTGGAACAGGAAAGGCAGAGGGAAACAGGTGTGAGAGAGAAAGGAATGGAATCCATAGTTCACTTTGATGATGTAATGTTTGAGAAGTCTGTGAAATCTTCAAGTTGAAACACTAGTCAGGAGCTCAGAGGAGCGATCTAAGCTGGAGACTCACATTTGAGAGTCACCACATTTAAAGTCATGGGAAAGATGAAGCCACGAAGGAGGATGGCTAGAGAGAAGAGGAACTCTTTGCATTGGAGAACCCAACATTTATAGGGTGAAAAGAAGGTGAAGCCTGAGGAAAAGCCAGAAAGAGACAAAGAAGGATGGATAGGAAATGTGGTATGGAGGAAGGCCAGTGGGGAGAATGTTTTGAGAAAGGACTGAGTTTTGAACTTTACCAACACTGCTGAGAAGATGGCTAAGCGAGGGGAAAGAAAGGGGCCCTCTGGCTGTGGAAGCTTGGTGTTTGTTGGTGACAATGATGACAGATATCTTGGGGTAGTGATGAGGAAAGAAGCTGGATCTGATCTATGTGAGGAGTTGATGAGAGGTGTGAATGTGGAGAACACATGCTGGGCAGCTTCTAGAAGACTGTCTTCAAGGAGAGTAAAGGGTCATGGACTTGGGGAGAAGGTGGTGTGAGGTCTGGAGGAAGCATTCTTAAGACCTGGTAAAATAAGAGTGAATTTGCCTATTTTGAAAGTCATTCTGTCCAGAGGAGAGGGTGATGTGGGAAAGGACCATGACAAGAGTTGGGTCATGGGGTAGGCTGATGTATGTGTGGAGGGACAGCGTACCTGTCTCCCTTTAAAGAAGGTCATGTATTTGAAGACACTCAGGATGAGGAAAGCACTCACTATATTATACTTGGCAAAACAAAACAAAACAAAACCCACAAACACAACACAAATCCTGTTATACATTTATCATGTGCGAGTTCCAACATTAGGTGTCAGGGTTATGGAAAATTGAGCAAATCACCTTGTATAGGTCAAATGTAATACTCTTCATTGCTTATCAACCAAGCATATCAATAAGACCCCAGGGAGTCAACACAGTTGAAAGATCTGTTAATATTTTGAACGGGAATAGAAAATGACAGCAGAATCAGTATGTCAGGATGTTGCTGCTTATCCATAAGATTCCATCACGCTGGTAAAGTTAGATGCTCCCTGACTTGCGTCTCTAGATAAGTATTTGAGAAGGAGATTTCTTATTTATATCTGATGGCATTAGTTTTATTTCAGTCTAGAAGAATCCTGGTGACTGTTAGAAAGCCTCCACTAGCAGGATGGGAATCTTTGGCCTCCTGTTTTAAGAATAATAAAACATGTACTGGATATTGCACTAGAACCTGGATCTGAATTCTGCATTAGTTGTTTTAGGTAGTCCATTTCTGATCTGGGGAAATACCTTAAGGTAAAAGGAAAGGTATAAAATATGAAGAAAGGTTTATAAAATGATCAGAATGCAGATTCTAAAAATTGACTCTGTTTGGATTCTAAGAAATTCTTGTGTTTCTTAATTCATCAGTCATAAAATTAGGGGAGTTTATTTTTATTTTTATTCTATTTTTTTAATAATAGATTTATTTTTTATTGGTGTTCAATTTGCCAACATACAGAATAACACCCAGTGCTCATCCCGTCAAGTGCCCCCCTCAGTGCCCGCCACCCATTTATTTTTAAAGGAAGTAAAGAAGAGTCTCTACTCTTTTGTAATTGGCCTGACTGATCACAAGCACAAGCAGTAAAGCATCTCAATCCTCCAGGAATCGGGGCTATATCTTATACTAATCAATATTGTTTTTGATTGATCAACAGTTTTTTTACCAGTACAGTTCATGATTTCCAATACTTTCATCTGTCCACATTATTTTTTATAGATAGAAAGATTTTCCAAATTAATATGATTTGTTGTTGTCTTAATCATAAAATGGTGAACCCCAAAGCCTACAGTTTCACTACCTATCAAGCTTTCAGAAAAATGCAATTTCCAAGGTCTGTTTACTGCCTATTCACAGACACAATAGGACAAGAGAAAAAAAAAGTCGTTAAAGAAATCTTTTAATTCTCCAAGCTGTTTTCTTTTACAAAAGTAATACATATTCATTAGACAATTCAGAAAGCATAAATAAGCAGGAAGAAAGACATAAATTTCGCCTATAATTCCACCACTAGAGTCAAGTGGTGTATATAGTTGTAATGGGTAGCCAGAAGAGGGTCACACGGATTAAAGTTTTGTAAACTTAGTTTTTTACTTAGAGCTATAGCTTGAACATGTTTGTGTCTTTATTACACTCTTTCAATTACAGCCAAGCCAGTGCAGCTCAAAAACATGCTAACCCAGTGTGTGTTTTTGGAGTCATTTTGCTGTTGTCCATGTGGACATAGTTTAAAATGGAGGAATAAAAAAAAAAAAATAAAAAAAAAATAAAAAAAAAAAATAAAAAATAAAATGGAGGAATAGTAGCGACCATCCACCTAGGTTATAAGGAGTTAAATAATTGTGGACAATCAAAATTCATATTAGGAAAATAAAGAGTGCTCTCTAAATTTCCACTGAATGAAAATCAAGACAAGATTAACAATGATGATTACTCTGCTTTTTGAGCACGTCCTGTTTGCCAGTGGTTTTTTGTATATTGTCTGTGATATCATTATACTGGGGCAGTTGACGGAGCTAAACAGAAAGGGTATGGAACTTGCTCAACATGACACAGCTAGGAAGGGTGAGAGATGTGTTTTTAGGTGTTTGAACCTCCATGCTCTTTCTCTAATACCAATTGGCTTCTCCTTAATAGTGGTTGGAAAGTGATTTTGAACGTATTTGAATAAAAACAAAGATTTCTGTGAATGGATATGTGTTGGATTTGTTGCATGAATGAAAAACCAAATTGCACAAAGTGAGCTACTTTAAAATCCTCCACTGACCACTCACTTTGATGTAATCTTTGGGCTTCGAGCATTAAATGGGATGGTTACAGTATGTCAGGGTCCCTGTGACATGCTCGATGACCTCAGTGGCCTAGATAGAATCTGGTATGAAGCAGTAGGAGTCTGAGGCTACTTTGATGGCTCTTGCCACTCTCGGGGCAAAATAGAAGTCTGCTATGTGGAAAGCAGATATTGCCTTGCAGAAATGGCTTCCTGGTTTTATTCTTGAAAGTTATCACTTGCTGTGTTGGAGAGGACACCCAGCTATGTACAGGAGAAAGACAATGGAATTCTGAGTCTAAAACCTATCTGTATACCCTCAGGCAAATTACTGAGCAAGCAAGATCATTGGGCAAAGCCCCCAGTGCAATGTCCAGTCTGCAGCTGGCTTTTAACAGAGTTCCCACTCAACTCCAATTACAGTGGCAGGAATTACCTTCCAGGTAAGCAGGAGGGCTCTGAAGAGACAGAGAAAGATGGCCAAGGTTGGAATCCGAGTTCCTCTATTAGTGGTATGATCTTGATTAATTATAGACTTTTCTCTGTGCCTCAGTCTCCCTACCCACAAAGTAAGGACAGTAAAGTGTGGAAGGTGTTTAAAACAGTACCTCTCACAGAGTAGGTGCTTAATAAATTTATCTAGTCTTTCTATGGTTGTAATTATAGTTTTGAGTTACCATGCTTCTGTAATTTCTGATCCAGGATTTTTTTTACTTTTCAAATATCAGTGGATACAATTTTTTCCAGGACCCTCTTGCCCCCCTGCCCTTATTCCTATATATTCATATTATGAACATCTTCCATCTCACTCCTTCTGCTTATATAAGATTTCCCAAGAGTGTGATGAGAGCCAGAAAAACTTGGAAGAAGGGGTGACAATTGTAATACTATGTTCCCTTTAGAGAAAACAGACCACCAAAGAAGAGAAGTTAGCTCAGAAATCACTTGGGTGGGTTTCCATATGTGGTTGGCCAACAACCCCCCCCCCAAAGAAAAAAGTCCAAATTGAATTAGTGTGCTTTTAAAATGGAGAATACATTTAAATAACTATAAAAGGAAAACAGAGCAAGATAATGAAAAACGGCTCTCCTGCACATCAGCTTTACTTGTCCCCTTGTTATGTGGCTTCACTTTGAAACAGATCGCTCTCATTGCAACACGTAGCATGCTGCCAGCCACCACATGGCTATTTGGCAGCTATTTAAAGCACAGATCATATTACTGCACGGCAGTGCTAGGCACCCATGTTCCAACTGGTACACAACTGATCTAAACAGAAATCAACTTCAGGTCTTCTTCTCTGAAACTAAATGTGAAGGCGTGATCTCTAGGATCCTTTTTTCTTTCTTTTGCGTTACTTCTTTTTTGGAACGATGTCTTGCTTGCACCACAGGGGAAATGCAGTTAGGTTGTCAGTCTGATATACTGTATTATCAGCGAAGTGAGATTTCCTCCCTTCTACATTTGCCTAAGAGCTTCTAAACGTGGAGAGTAAAAAGTGCTAAATGGAATGAAATGACCTGTCAAGGGTAGATACTGCATTTGTGAACAACTTCAAAAAATTCCCCAGCTTCAAGGCCCTCCAGTCTGAGCTGCTTTTTTCTTTGCTTTTCTCTCTTCTCTTCTCTTCGAACCGAATACTTTGTGCATTGATCTTGGAAGATTGTTTCTTGAAAAGAAACCATTTTGCCCCTGCCTAAGCAGCCTCAGATAAGATTTGGAAGTGCGGCTGAGTGTTCAGTATTAGAAGAGTAGATTCAAGCCTCACCTTCATTATCATACAACATTTATATTTCGCATAATATCCAAGAAAGACAAACAAGCAACTTCCAAAAAGATTTGACTAGTACATACTCTGGATAACAGTGACTTGTGGTTTTAGGATTAGAGAAATAAAAATGTTTGGGAATGTGACTTGGTTAAGAGATAAGGCTCTGCGCAGCTATTAACTAGAGAAATCAAATGCCTAACCTAGGAATGATCAAAGAGGGTCACATTTGTCTCAGGTCACATGGAATGGAGTTATTCCTGGTGGAGCAAACCAATAGAATTGCTATTGTTCATGGGAAATTGAGGATGAGGACGCTGCTTTCACTCATGGCTAATACATACCATAATCTTAGAAGAGGCATCACTTCTTTTTTCTACCTGTGAAATATAAATAGTCATTCAGAGAGCTTGAAAAACAAGGCAGCCGGCTCATTTCTTAGGTTGTCACATATTATCTTTGAAAAAAAAAAAAAGCCATCAGGAATACTGGTCATGATTTTGACATCCCTCCTGATTCTGGCTCAAGGTGACCTGTTGGTCATAGTAGTTAATTCTAGGAGTGATCCCCAAGGTAAGGAGTGTTGCTAACTCCTCCCTGGCCCAGTGTCCACAGGACTCAATATACAACAAACGATAAACAATGGCTGAATATTGGGTGAATGAATGGATCAAGCTGCTTGAAATTTTGGCCCAGAGCAAGGTCACTTTTACTGATCACTTAGGAGAAATTGAAGCAGCATGTAAATATTTATATTAAACAATATTCTGTGGCCCATTTATGGTCATTTAGAAAAATAAAAGTCATTCCTTTAAAGAGTCAGGACAGAGCAAAAGTTAACAATTACACTGGATTCTTTTTCTTTTCATATATACTAATTAGCAGGTTATTACTTCAGTTCCCAGCAGGAGAAGTTTAAGTGCAGGGCTGAGGTTATGGGGTAGCTGAAGTTTCTCACCAGGTAGTGCTAGCTCTTTCACCTATACTGAATATTACTGAATGAAGAATTTCTTATTTACTTAGAGCACTTTGCTGAAATATACTTCATTTTAAAAAGGTGCTAATAATGTCACAGAGCTGGCTCCTGTTATACTTTCTAGGAAGCAGCTCCCTAGTTTATACCACAGGATCAGTAAAGCTAATTGTGTCAAAGTGGGGTTGTCTGGTCCAAGGACAGCCAGTCCATAGCAGATCCAGTTGCCCATGATGTTTAACCTATAGTCCAGGGCAAAAGCTGGTCCATTGGATTCTTCTTTTCCTCACCTCCTTCTTTCTTTTTCTCTAATCCCCCAACTGCTGCTTTCCCAGTAATTTTTGCTGGGACATATCAAAAGGTGTTTGGAAGAAGTAGAGGCAGAAGCCTGGAGGATACATGAACAGTTGTTAATGCGGACAGTAGAGACAGTGATTAGTCAGAAGACTTAGGGGGACAGAGACCATCAGAAAGCGCATGAAGATTTTTGCCAGCAGCTCAGAAAGACATCCACTTGGAGAGCATAGAAGAGTTCCATTAATACCAAATGGTTTCTGTGAGATCCAGAGGCTTTTACTACTGTGGCCCTCCGAGCCAGGATCCAGGTTCTAGGCAGCCTAGCTCATTATGTGTCCCGTCCTTGGCCTTTTTTGTAAAACTTTCCCTCCTTGCACCACGTATTTTACTTGAACATTCCCCTCCTCCGTTTAAGCCAGACTGAGAGTATCCCTATTCTGGTAACCCAGCAAGCCAACCAAAACAGGGAAGGAAAACCTAGAGGCAGTTTTCTCATCCAGTAGGCCAATGTCCACTTTACTTGTAAGAGTAATAGTTGAAGAGAAACAGGAAGTATGTTCATATTGCTTGTCTACCATTGAGGGAATCAAGAAAGCCATGGTAGCTGAGGGTTTGCTATTCATACAATCCCATCTAAGCATTTATGTCTCACAGAATATTTTTTTAAAAGATTTTATTTATTTATTCATGGGAGACACACACACACACAGAGGCAGAGACACAGGCAGAGGGAGAAGCAGGCTCCACGCAGGGAGCCTGACTGGGACTTGATCCCAGGACTCCAGGATCACACCCTGGGCTGAAGGTGACGCTAAATCATGGAGCCACCCGGGCTGCCCGGAATATCTGATTTCTAATATGCCTCTTGTGTTAGTGATGTAGATGTCTTATGGCTATTGCTAATTTCTTGTGTCTAATCCACTACCTGTTATTTTCAACATCACAATCCTCAGACTTTTTTTTTTAAAGATGTATTTATTTATGAGAGACACAGAGAGAGAGAGGCAGAGGGAGAAGCAGGCTCCCTGCAGAGAGCCCGATGCGGGATTCTATCCCAGGACCCCAGGATCACGACCTGAGCCAAAGGCAAATGCTCAACCACTGAGCCACTCAGGCAGCCCCCACCTCCCCCACCCCCCGTCACAATCCTCAGGCTTAAAGAACAATCAATTTTTTGACAACCATTTCATACAAATGACCAATCATACCCTATAGCCTAGGAACTCAGGATTCAAAAGCACTAATATTTCTGGCATTAAGCCCCAGTGGTGTGTGAACTAGTGGGACTTTCAGTACTTAAGTTTTAAGCATTCTGTACATAGAGGTGGTCAAGCCCAGGATAGCAGCTCTAATAATGAGTTCAAGATCTCTTTTGAGCTGCCGTGGAAAGTAAGCTACAGTTTACAATGCTAGAAAGTGCATTCTAAGTTTTAACCAATCAACAAACAAATTTTTGGGAACACAAACCACTTATAAACAGGATCCTATCCGCATACATTTTACATGCAGTCATGTTAGAAGAGTGAAGAAGGGTTTCAAATGTTGAACTTCTGGTTCTTTGGATATGCTTCTAACCGTGAATTTCTGCCATGACTCAGAGATAAGATGTGCCCAACAAATATATGGCGCTTGTAAAGGACACTAGGCATAGGTTTTGACACAATGGTCCTTTTATTTCAAAAGACACAGACCTATATTTTCCTATGCATTATACAAAGGCAAATTGTATATACCAAACAGAGGAAACTCAAGTAAAATGGAAAATATTGACATATATCATGTTGGCAAGCCCTGATTTCCCAATGCCCAATATGGAAGAATGACAGACAAACATCTGGTCTTGATGGATACAGTGGTCGCATTTTTCACTGGACTGTATCTGCCTACAACTTTTATTCTGCCAAGTTTCCACTTTGTACATAATCAAAACATATTTCAAGGATGTATTTCTGGGCCATGAATTAACACTTCCATTTCAGTGATTCTCCTCAATCTTCCAAGTTTCGTACATTGAAAATACTTCCTTCTTTCATTATTATTGTAGGCTTTGTTGCCTTTTTTCTACTGGTTTATAATTCAGAATGTACATCACAGTCGATTCACGATTCTGATTGGGAAAGGTCTCCCCTAACTTGATGAGGTTGCAGAGAGTCTTTAGAGTGTTTCTTTCTAGAATTCATTCTCAAGGAATGTAGACATTGGGACGAGGAGGTCGGAGCCACAGACAGAATCATATACAACTGTGTTCAAGTACAGCACTTAAATATAAGCCAGAAGAAGTTGGAACTATTGCAAACCACATTTATAATATCATTTGAGGGACAGCTGGGGTCAGTGCTAAATTCTGAATTATCAGATGCAGAGAGGCTACTCTTGCATAACAATAAGCATAGGCTGTCACATTGAACAGAAAATAACCACGTTTTCACCTTGGAAAGTATTTTCTAAATAGAACAGCAATTGTTTTTAGGGAGCTATTCATGACTTACTTTCCCCCCCTCCCACCCTCAAGAATCACCCAGGAATAAGGTAAACTTTTTATCATAATTTATACGATGTGGTGATTTTTTGAATAGTTTAGAATTTTTATAGCCTGATAACAGATCTGCCAAATTGCACACAGCCATCCTGCACTGGCAGGAAGATAGGCTTGGATGACCTGCTGGGTCCTTCTCGTTTCTAATGTCTGTGAGTCTTTGAAATACATCCCAGAGCTTAATTATGACAGCGGTCTTTATTATTCTAAGCCCCTAACGGCATACTTCACGAGAACAATGAAGAAAAAAAGGGCTGGTGCCTTTGGAGTGGTTGACACAAAAATTGAAACATGGGATGATTTCACAGAGGAGCTCCTCTTTCGCAGGCAGGTAGAAGGTTGGAGGAGGAGTGGTGGATTAGGGATACGAGAGTTGCTGGTAGGAGCTCATCAAACTAATTCTGCTATTCATTCACAGTCTAGTATAAATCAATTATGGACCTACTCTTTGTAGAAATAACAGCCATGTTAATTTTGACCCCTTGCATCAATTTAAACAGCTTAACTCTCGTTTCTCTCTCTCACTACATCCAGTCCTGGCTCTGGCATCTCCCTGGAAGTGTGCATGGGGACTGGAAAATCAAGCACCACACATTAAAAAAAAAAACAAAAAACTTTTTCATTTGAAATAAATTTAAACTTACAATGTAGCTGCAGTTGGGAAGATAGAGAACTCCCCCACACATCTTCACCTGCTTCCTCCAATGCTAACATCTCATAAAACCACAGTATAACTTTTAAGAAATCCACCTTGGCAACCTTGATACCACTAACTAAAACTACACACCTTTTCTGGATCTCGCTGGTCTTCCCTCTGTCTTCCCTCTGGTAGTCTTTTCCTGTTCCAGGATCTGATCCAGGACCCCTCTTTGCATTTGACTGCTCTGTCTCCTTAACCTCCTCCAGTCTGTGACCTTTCCTTAGTTTTTCCTTGTCTTTCATGACTTTGGCACTTTGGAAGAGTACCAGTCAAGCACCTTGTCAGATGTCTCTCAATTTGGTTTGGTCCGATGTTTCGACAGATTGGAGCTATGGATTTGGGGAAGGAATACCCAGAGACAATGTACCTTTCTCAGAGCATCATGAGGCACAGGATATTAATCTATCCCATCATCGGTAAGGGTAACCTTAATCAAAATGGGGTTTGCTAAGTCATTGACATATAACTTCTCCATTTTTGTGAATAAGGCCTGAGATGGCAAAGGAACTTAGCCAGCCCTATGTTAACAATTTAGTAGACATGAAATCTGAACAGTATGTATGTGTACTGAGCAAGAATTCGAAGCTTCAAATCCTTGATGGGGCTTACATTCTTAATTTTCTTACCCTGTGATTTGTGATCATCATGGTGTATATAGATCTCAATGTATCTCTGGGACACCTGGGTGGCTTAGTGTTTGAGCACCTGCCTTCAGCTCTGGGCATGATCTTGGGGTCCTTGGATCGAGTCCTGCATTGGGCTCCTTCTGGGGAGCCTGCTTCTCCCTCTGCCTGTGTCTCTGACCCTCTCTCTGTGTCTCTCATGAATAAATAAATAAGATCTTTAAAAAAATGCATTTCTGGTAATACTGTGGCTATTTGTAGCCATCTGTGATTCAACCCCTGACCCCGCTTTGCCTAGGCCCTAGCTCTAAGGCTGAAGGATTGTCCATTGATGAACTTCATGAATAATAGTCACCTAAAGAAAGGAGCACTCATCCAGGCACCATCTTAGGAGTTGTCTTTTTTATCAGCATATGCCACGCATATCTTTTTTTTCTCCTTAGCCCTGGGAGGTAGAAAAATCAGAGTACTCCACAAATTAAAAAAACAAAACAAACCAGAAAACCGATGAAAGCTCAAGGACTTGCTTTATATGGCTACAGCAGTGCAGAGTTAGAGGATCCAGGTTCTCCCACGCTTAGTCCACTGAGCTGCCTTGACACTCAGTTCACCCAGCGAAAGAGGCTCGGCCCTGGTGGGTCCAGAGCAGTCCAATCTATGAGCAGGTGCCTTGAACTCTGAATGTATTATCAACTTATTATAAAAGCCAAGGAACATTAGTTAATCACTCTGGCTTTTCCACTTGGTGGCTGTTATTTCAGGAATAAAATATTCCTGGGGTCTATTTCTAATTTAATGCCAAGATGCAAATTGTGCCTCACCTGTTTCACCGAGGTGTTATTTATGCCCAAATAACACCTCCTAGATAAGGACCCATTGTGCCTGTTTCCTTCTTTGGAAACTCAGGATAATAATAGTAATCAGCTGCACACAAAGCAAGTGTGTAGGGTGGGGGATGGGAAAGGCTCAATAATTGTAATAGCTCAGGGAAAACCAAAATCCGGGAAAAATGCTATGGAAATGCTAAATGCAGTAGCGAGGATTATGACATCTCTGCAAATTCACCACCAGAGGCCAGGATAACACAAATGCTGGGTGAAGATTAACTTTATTCAACAAATACGTGTTGGTTACATACACCGTCAGAATCTGAAGTTAGAAAGGATCATTGATAAAAATAGCCACAGCTAAAAATTGTTTTAATAGATTTTATTTTTTTTAGAGCAGTTTAAGTTCACAGCAGTATTAAGCTGGAGATACAAAGATGCCCCACACACCCCTTGTTTTCTCACCCACCACACACAGGCGCACATGCAGATAGCCTCCCCGTATCAGCAGACCCCACCAGAATGGTACATTTGTGGCAACTCTACTGATGAACCTCCACTGACCTGTCATCATCACCCAGAGTCTGCGGTTTACATTGGGGTTCACTTTTACTATCGTACATTCAGTGGATTTGGGCAAACATATGACATGTATCCACCATTACAATATCATACAAGGTAGTTCACTGTCCTGAAATTCCTCTGGGCTTTGCCCATTCAGTTCTCCTTCCTTCTTTATCCTTGGCAACTACTGATCTCTTTCTGCCTCTGCAGTTTTGCCTTTCCCAGAAGGTCATATTGTAAGGGGTGCCTGGGTGGCTCAGTTGGTTAAGTGTCCTCTGACTCTTGATTTCGGCTCATGTCCTGGTCTTTGGGGTCCTGGAATCGAGCCCCGTGTTGGGCTCCCTGCTCAGTGGGGAAGATGCTTGAGGATTCTCTCCCCTGGCCTCTACCTACCCCCGTCCCTCGTGCATATGCATGTGTGCACACTCTCTCACTAAGATAAATAAATAAATCTTAAAAAAAATAAAGCAAAATGTCATATCGTGGGAATCACACAACATGTAGCCTTTTCAGATTGGCTGCTTTCTGTTAACCACATGCACTTAAGGTTCCTTTACGCCTTCTCATGACTTGATAGCTCATTTCTTTTTAGCACTGAATATTACTCTAATTGCGTGGACATACCACCATTTGTTTGTTTGTTTTATCTATTCGCTTACTGAAGGACATCTTTGTTGCATCCGAATTTTGGCAATCGTGAATAAAGCTGCTATAAACATCTGGGTGCAGGTTTTCAGGTGGATGTAAGGTTTCAGCTCCTTTGGGTAAATATCAAGGAGCACGATTGCTGGATCATATGGTAAAGGTATGTTCAGTTTTGTAAGAAACTTTTCCAAATCGCCCAAACTGTCTTCCACAGGGGCTGTACTGTTTTCTGCATAGCTGTACCACCAGCGATGAATGAGAGTTCCTGTTGCTCTAATCCCCTCCACCATTTGGTGTTGTCAGTTTTCTGGGTGTTGGCCATTCTAATATGTATGTCGTGGAATCTCTTTATGCTAAAAGCTATTGTGCTTAATATGCGCCAAACACAGGGCGAAGCACTATAAACAATGATCTCATTTAATCTTTACAAAAACCTGATGAGAAAAGTGCTGTGATTTTGTCTTTCTGTTTTACACAGAAGTAAAGGAAAGTTTAGAGAAGTTACCTAACTTGCCTAAGGTCCCATAAGTAGCAAGGACAAAGCCAAGTGTTCAGAGGCACTCCTTCACAATGTGAAGCCGTGCTCCTATATGGAGCTGGTCTGCGTGTTCACCTCCTCCTTTTACGGAGGAGGAGGTTGGTTCGAGATCTGCAAAAGGACTCTCTAGAAGTTATGGCTATTTAGAGTAAGACACAGGAAGACACCCCTTCCCTATCAGCCTTGTCCTCTGTACCACACAACTCAGCTGTCAATCATGTCAGGATCGGCCTCTGATATAAGATGTGCGGTCCTTGGCTTCATACTGAGGAATCCTGATGGATGATGGCTATTCCAAGCTTCTCAGATCCAGTGCTTATTATAAATGTACTTAATTTCATGCTCACATTAAAGATGAAGGACCTCTCTTGAGTGCAACGCATAAACCCAGCATCGCCTTGCTATCTAGTTGAAATATGTCACCTACCCTGTGCATGAATGCCAGCCGCAGATGAGAGCTCTGGGTTATTGCGGTACCTCCCTCCACTGTTAATTGTCTTCGTAGGTAGTTTCCATTCCCGGTTCTATGATACCCTGTGGAGTTTCTAATTTTTTCATACGAAATAGAGAATTCTTAGAACATTAGTTCCAACCCAATTCAGTTTCAAAAACAAATGTTCGACATAAGAAGGTGAAGTGTGTGGATTTTTTTTCCTCTCCAAATTAGAGGGTTGTAATTCCAAAAATGTCAAGAATTATAAAGTTGCTCATTAAGACAAATAGGAGAAATGATTTGTTCTTAACTTGAATTAGAGAACAGAAAAATGCAGATAGTAAAGTGTTGGCTAACTCCCACAGATATCGAATGATTTGCTGCTGTTAATAGGATGGAGATTCCACTCTTGAAAATGTGAGAGGACTCTTAACCATTGACGGCCAGTGCAGGCCCTGCAGAATTTTTTTCCTGTAGTCATACTGTGAGATGGCTTTGTTGGGCTCTGGAGCCATTGCAATGCCACCTTGATGGACCACCAGTACCCACTGTGGGATGTTTTTTCTAAGGCAGTAGTGGAGGCCAGAGCAAAAGACCCATGATGAGCTGTGACAGAGCAGCCGGGCTAGCTGCACACTTGACTCCGTAGCAGAAGAGAGGCTGATGGGCTGAGGGTACCTCCTGTGGATTTGGTTCTAGCTGTTTTCTTGTACTTTCTAGAGACCCAAGGATGTAGGCTGATTTTTACCTCTCTGGGCAGGGAACTTCCAGTGAGGTTGCCAGGTGAAGGAGGCAACAAGTGGCTTCTGACCGCTCCCCACTCTGGATGGGCTACACAGTCTACAGGCCCAGTGAGAAGTGAACTTAGGAGCTCCTTGTTGAAAAATTATTACGAATTTCAAGAGCAGAGCACTAATCCAAGCACGCGTCCCAGTGTGGGGCCATGTGTGACTGTTTCTGTCACTCACCTGCCAAGCTGACCCTGTCCCCAGTGTGAGCGTCTTCTCTCACTTTCGTACCAAATCTGTAGCAGGTAAAAGACAGTCCTCTATCTTGACCTAAACCTCCATCTTATCAGAAATAAAATTAAGAGAAAATAAACAAGACACATGGTCCCAGCTCCTTATATTTTAGTAGGAAGAAATTCTTGGTAGAATTTCATGGGCCTGTGGGCTACATTTCACTGTGAAATTAGTATTAATAAGACATACTGGTTAATATTTTCAAGTGACCTTTTACAAATTCACCAAGTTTTAGTCTCTTTTACTTAATAAACCTAATTATCCAATTCTACCTCCATACGTGGCATTGTGTTTACATTTTCCCAGTTTGATTTGGATTTTAAAAGTTTTAAGTGTCAAAACAGAAAACAGTGAAGCTCAGTTATCACTTTTGACAGCTATCGTGTGAACTTAGGGTTTAACTTGCTTGATTCAAGAAAGGGGTTTTTGTTTTTGTTTTTAGTTCCACTGCCTGGTGCAGTGGACGACAAATACAATTGGACATGATTCTTTCTCTCAAGGCTCCTATTGGAACGAGGCATACAGGCGCATAACTACACGAGTGTTATGCCATGTGGTAAGTATGTCTAACACGTACAGGATGTGCAGATGAATTAAGGGAAGGCTTTCCAGAGGACTCCGGGGCGGAAACTCCTGTGTACTGTCCCCATCTGTCCCCTCTGCCGAGCTTGGTAACACACAGTGCACATTTGCCACTCCCCAAGGAGATAACCCCTCCTCATTTGTCAGTCATTTGACCAGTAGCAACATCTCAAGAAATCAAAATCCTGAAAACACTTTGGAAACTGTGGTAGAGGTCACCGGGAAGTCAGCAGGGATGAGACAGATGCACATTTTAAAACTGGTTCCAGGGCTTTGTGGAGAATGGATGATCGCACCTGAGCAACCTGAGATCCCAACCCACGAAGGTCTCGCAGCTGTTCGGGTGGAAGGGCCCTGAGACCGCAACCAACCATTGGCAGGGGAAGGGAGGCCAGAAGATGAATTTGAGATATTGTGGATATGAGCAAGGGAGGGAGGAGAAAAATCAAGAGCTGGTAAGCACCCACTGTTTTCTTGAAGCTAGTACAGGCATTCACTGTTAGTAATACCCCAAATAGCATCGGGTGACCAGTAGTAATTGTGCTCATGTTTTTATGTTTCTGGTAAACAGGTTCTCAATCAATGTGCATCTCTTTGCTTTGCTCTTTTTCTCACTTGATCATGAATACTTGGGTCACTGGGATATTCTTTTTGCTCTTGTAGCTGTATTTGTTTCATAGGGCATAAACAGCCGGTGCTAAATATGGACCATTTTCTGACTGACTAGGATTTCAAAAGAACATCAAAGCTGTTTAAAAGGCTGTGTGGCTTTCCTCTGTTGATTTAAACACTTAGACTAGAAGGAGACAGAGCAATTTACAACCACTGCAGCGCACATCTGAGTTAGCGCTGATTTCTGATTTCTTTGCATTTAGCAACTTCACATCGTACCATCGTGAAGGTCTTCACTACTTGCTAGCACCCTGTCCTAAACAGTCAAAATGTGTCTTTTCAGCTTGTTTGGAGCACCATACAGGCAGCAATGTGGGTGTTAGATGTGACTGACATGGAGGCCTATATGGCTTGTTGAAACATCGAAACATCATGTAACTCGAATGTAATGTAGCTACAGTTCGTGGCCAAGCTGTGACTCACATCCTCTGCGAGGAGGCCCATGTCTGAGTACGTTTCTGTTCATTAGTCCCCAGGACAGGTTGCCAGTGCGGTGCTGTCGTTGTCAGCACGCAGCTTCTGAAGTCAGAAGGCCAGCAGTTCTAGGACAGGAGCAGGTGGGGACCGAGGGTCCTCGTGGCCACAGTGCAGTGAGCTCTAGTGACACCAATCCTCTGGCAGCCGGCCAGTGACTGCGAGAGGCCCAGACTGTAATAGACAAAGGAAAGATGCTCAGGGATGTGCACACTGGGAAAAGGAAATGTAGAATTGTGCTGAGGGAATAGCAGTAACAAGGAGCAAGATGCACATCAGTTCATAATGTATGGAAACTGGCCCTGGGTGCATCTTAAGAAGAAAGGAGAAACGTTCTGATTCAGCATCCTCCAAGTCCGAAAAAGAGAGGCTGTAACTTGAAAAATCGCCACTAGAGGGCTCATTTCATCTATAAAGAAGTCTACATGGAAAGGCCAAGAACTTTCCAAAGGGCTTTTTTGAACACATCTCAAGGGGCGGAGGTGTCCTGAGATAGAGTTGTATCTTTGGATAGCTCTGGAAGGAGGGGTGTGCCTAAGTGTGAGCTCGCCGCAGCTTAAGATGTTGTGTTTTGCTGATTGTTGTGGCCTCAACACATAGAGCACCTGTTTTCTAGGAGAAATGAAAGACTATTTCAATGAACCCTTCCGTGCAGAGGATCCAGATTGGGGCAAATACCCCATTGTGTTCCCAAGGGTCCACCCACCTAAAACAGGGCAGGACCCAAAGCAAATGGGTCGGGTCAGGTCAGTGACATTCGGGCTCGGAGATAACAGGGCACTGGGCCATCTCAGCATCCCAGAGAGGCTGAGGCAGAGAGCAGAGAGATAAAACAAGAATGGAGAAAGGCGATTTAAAAAAAGAACATTTGACAGACAGCATATAACTGCAATTCCTTTCACAGAAAGCAAAATATTCCCAGAAAGCAGAAAATTCCCAGCGATAGGGGGAGTCAACACTCAAATATGAGCTCCGATTTTAGGCATTCTCTGTTGGTAATCCTTCAATTTTTATAACATTTTCCAGATCTGCCACCGCATGAACTACATAACTGACAAATCTTCAATTCACATTATATTTAAGTGGTTTCCCCCATCACTTCTCACAGTTAAAAATACATTACATAAATTACTATCCTGCCTAGTGAAATACGCGACGATTCTGTTGTCTGCCTCTATTTCTAAAACATTTTGGCACTTTCTGGGGAAGGCGTCTCCTCAGTTATGCCAGGGGACTTTTTTTTTTTTCTTTCAATTTTGCTTTGTTATTAAGTAACAGTATCATGGAGAGCCATGAGAGCCAGACAGTGGTGTCGAGGGCCCGGTGCTGCGGGGAGCTCGGGGCTGCAAGCAGAGGCAGGAAAAGGAGCCAGAGTGGAACGAAGGATGTCCCCCCACTTGCCAGCCCCTCGGCAGCCTGGGTGTTGGGGGCCTGGTGAGAGCTCCCGCTCAGCCTAAGGGCAACCTGAACCCGGGTGGGTTTTTATGATTTTTTTTTGAAGATTTATTTATTTATTCATGAGACACATAGAGAGGCAGAGACACAGGCAGAGGGAGAAACAGGCCCCATGCAGGGAGCCCAATGTGGGGCTCGATCCTGGGACTCCAGGATCACCCCCTGGGTCGAAGGCAGACGCTCAACCACTGGGCCACCCAGGCTGCCCCAGAATCTGGTTATTAATCCTAGAAGACCTCCACTCATAGGGCCGGACACAACCAGTTCTGCAGAAAAGGACAGATGGACAGGGAGAACCAGCAGCTGGTTGCACAGCAAGCACAGGGCCCTCCTCGGCCCCACTGAGCTGTCTCTCTGGGGGGACCCGGGGCTGAGCAGTTCTTTCTCCCCAGCAGGTGTCACTGTGGAATTATTAAAATAAGAAAAAGGAAAGGAACTGTGTTTTAGGGAGCTGAGCCCCAAATAAAAGACCTTGAACTGACAGATGCTAACCATGCTTATGGTGGTCAGCATTTCGCCAGGTATTGGTCGAATCACCATGCTGTACACCTGAAACTAACAGATTGTATGTCCGTTATCCTTCCATTAAAAGAAAGAAGACTTCAAAATAAAAAATACTTTGAACCGAAATCGCTCATAGGCCACATAGCAATGACGGAGGGATTAAAAACACTCCCTCCGCTGACTGCAGGGCCCGCCAATGCCCTGACTTTTGTCTCTGAGCTTTGTAGTTCATGTGGATTTTCAGGTTTTAAGAAGCAGGGCATTTACCCGTATGGATATCAAAAACATAGATATCTACAGTTCACAGTGCCAGTAACATCAACTTTTGTCCTATTTGCTGGTTGTCTGGATGGGTAATTTTGCTGGTTTGTTTGTTAACTGGGGAGAGAGGTAATTTGATGCCACGTAAAGAACTCAGGGATCCCAAAATCTGGGTCCAGATTCTCACTTCTTCATCCCCATGGGTATGTTACCTCAAAGAATTTACATAATTTAGAGCTCTGAGGCTCAGTTCCATGACAGGGTAATTGTGAAGGTTAAATAAAATAACATTCATGAAAGCACCTAGTACGGTTAGTTAAATCTGAATCCAGATGCATCATTGAAATGCTGTTTAGATTTCATTATTATCTTAATATTTTAATTTCATTTTGAATAGATTCTGTTCATACATTATTACCCATGTATGAGTTATAACCTCCAGGAAGATAACCAACTTATCCCATTTGGGCCCCATTGCCTCTTGACTGTCTCTGCTCAGATGTCCTGCTGGGACATGAATACAGAATCATTATCTATATGGTCTAACGTCCCTTCCTGCTTTTTAAATTCTGTTTGATGGTACTGTCCTTTCCTCCTTTTTTGAATGCAGGTTTGAATTGCTGGGTTCACCTCAACTTCTCCTTGGTTGCCATCTTCCAGATCCTGATAGATTCCTGACCTGGCACTGCCATTTCTGGTTGCTGCCCCATCTTCTCCACCTGCAGCTTTCACAATGCTTGTTGGCAGGATTACTCCCTCAGTGGCTCCTGAGTACACACATGAGCTTCCCCCAAACACTGTTTCCAGAGCCCCATCCTCAGTTCTTGCTATCAGAGGTGCAGAGTGTAGGGTTCAGGATGACATGGCTTTGACATGCACTCGGGACAGCTTACTGTTGTGCACATCTTGGTCCTCGAGTCGGTTCTATCTTTAAATCCAAAGTGCACTTCACTGCTAGAATGCTCTTCTTAAAACCGTATTTGCATTTTTTTTCTTCGCTGTTGCACATCTTCGTGAGTTCCCATGTCAAAGAGAATGGACTTAGTTTCATAGTCAGGTGACATCCTGACCTAGCAAAGTGCGCGGTACCTAGTACACATTCACTTACCATCAGCTCCTCTCAGTGAATGCCTGGAGCAGGACCAGGTTCCCTTCTTCAGAGACTATCCTGATATATAGAAGGGCCACAGGCACTGCCCCTTGGTTACAGCTGTTGGCACAAGAGTGTGGGCTTCTGATCCAATGTGTGCAGACAGATCCTATTTCCAAGGAATATGAAATCTGAAATGTCATTGAGGTCAGATGTATGGAAACTGAGTCCCAAGAAGGGTAATAATAAGTCTCCACGTTGAGGTGGCCAGACAGCGCCCGGTTCTGTCCATCCTGAGCCTTGACTGTGCATGTCCACCCCATCGTAAGAAATCCCGACGTCCCCCAAGAAAGAGTCTGTTTTTCCTTTTATTCAAGTCACTCAGAATCAATCTCTCTTGTTAGCAAATGGCAGAGCGTAATCTGATACACCGTTGGAGGTTCAGTCTGTTCGCCATAGAGTTCCAACCTACCTAATTCATGCTACGTCTCACAATTCCCTGAGAAATTTCTCCTCTAAAACCAGGCGACTCTCCTAATAAATTTCACTCCTTTCTACATGGAATTTCCTCTCCTCTCTGTCACCCAAGTCTCGCAAAGCCCTGATGCTCCAGCCCCTTCCTGAAACTCCTTTGGTCTTCAGGGACATCCCATTCCTCCGCTCTTAGACCACTGCTGGTATAAACCCTTCACTGAACATTTATCACATATGGGTTGGGATTGCCATTTATCTTTTTGCTTGCAAGTAATGCATCTTCCCCATTAGCTGCAAGCCACTTGGAAGCAGAACACAAGTCTTGAATTTGTTTTTTAATGTTTTTCTCTTAAATGCTTATGCTGAAATGTTTCTCTACTACTCTTATCCCTAAGTGCTTATTGTTTAAATGTTTCTCCCCTACTATACCACGTCTTACAAGTATTTATTGACGGAATGGAGGAAATACATACCTGCTTATATTTATAATTAAAGGGAACAGGGGATTATAGTATTTGTTTTTCCAAAAATGCTTCCAATTATCCATTCCCTCATCAGTTCACTTGTAGCAGGGAAACGCGACATTCCCTTTGTAGAACGTCCGCTTTGTAATTGCCCCTGTCAGGGTGATTAATGGATAGTGGTTTGTGACCAGGAACCTCTGTGGTGACCTGGTGGTCAGCAGAGGCCACCTTGTTTCAGATATTTCTATCCCTGCATGAGGTTTTTTTAAAAACAAAATTATGGCTTTGGAAAATAACTAAGGTGGCATTATGGGTACATTTGCATACAGATTCCAGGAGCCTGTCGATAGCTAATTGCATCCAGGCGGGAGGCCTGATTTGCTTACCAGACCCTCCTGACTGGGAGATGGGACAGTCACTCCAAGCTGGAGCCAGGCCGGTGCCTGGGGCCAAACATCTTTTCTTCCCTGTGGCTGTCTCCTGTGTGAGTCGGCCTTGCCTTCTGCTGACTGACATCTCAGTCTTGGTCTTGCAGGACAAAAAGTTGACCATTGGCAAGGGAGTGGGGGGAAAGGAGGCTGCGCAGAGGCCAATGGGTGAGGGGGGTCCCCACTCCTCTGGTCACTTTCCAGGCTAGCAGGTACATCCTGCCTGCTGCTGCTGTGAGTGTCCTTCTTTCTCTTGTTCATAGATCTCTCCAGTTTTTCTCAGCTACAACTGGTGTGGTCACTGGAGGGAATGCAGCAGCCCCTCTTCCCTGAGGAGGAAAGCAGCCATAAGTGGTTAGGTTCCCTGTGTCCTGAGGGCAGAGGAAGTGTGGCCTTGAAAGCTGACCTTCAAAGACTGACCTTTCTTGGAGAGCTAGAGGGTTGTGTTCTAACGCTCTTCCTCTGCTCCCCTTGCAGGCAGTGTCCCAGTCCTTGGGAGCTCTAGTGTAGCAGTGCACGAGCGTACAGAAGTGAGTGATGATCGTACGTGTTCACTGGATTTTCTCACTTAACCTTCACAAAACCGCACAAGGCAGGTAGTCTTATTGATCCCATTTCTCAGTGACAGAAACTGAGGCACAGAGAAGTTAAGTAACCTGCCCAAAGTTGCACAGCTCCTAGTTTTATAAGTGTTCCTGAAAGAATCATAAGAATTCTTAAGAGCACTCCTATACGTATGCTTACCAAATAACTCTTTGCTAGTAGTTATATAAATCTGGCAGTGATACTTCAGGAACCAGTTTAGCAGCATGTTAGGTAAGAGTCTTCTATTTGGTCATTTAACAATTCTTTATCGAGGACCTATTAATATGTAGCCTTGTTCTACAAGCCAAAAGAAATACCCCCCAAAGTAAGTGCTTATGTTATAGTTCTGGAGATGTGAACTTTTCCTCCATGAGTGTCTTGTAATTTATGTCTCTAGATGGAGGTGGAGATGCTAGGTTGGGCAGTGAGGCATCATGGTAAAGGTGAGCTGTCACCGATTTGCCCAAGTTTGTCCAGAATGGCTCCACTGCTCACTAGAGCATGACCTTGCACCTCCATTTAACTCCTCTGTATTCAGTGGTCTCATCTGTAAACTGGGAATAATTGTAATTCCTAATTCTTTGGGATTTCTTTAAGGATTAGAAAAAAAAGCAGCACAAGATGACCAGATGCATCGTTAGCAATCAATACATTTTGGTCAGTATTGTCCTTATCTTTCTGCATCTCTATGAGTATCTATAACTGGCTGCTAATTTAAAAGAAGGCACTTCTTCCCGGGAACCTCTCCTAACACCCACCTCCCTCCCAGCACCTTTCCCACAGGATCACTGGATATCCTTCCAGTAGGCTTCTATAAAACTGGATATGTTCTCCAGAGACTGCACATTCCTATTGTGCATACTTATTCAGGACCTACTATGTGCCAAGCACGCTAGTGTGGCAGTGAAACTGGGCAGACAGTTTCCTTCCCTGTTGAAACTTACAGTCTACCATGCAGGGTGTTTCATTTTCAATCAACTGTTCTCATCCATCAATACATATTGAAAATTCAAGAATTTTCAGATATTGAGGGGGACGTCACCTTCTTGCGTGTGCACCTGGGCGGGCCAGCCTGGGTGGGTGGATAGTCTGAGCGCTCCGTGCTCTTGTTTTCCCTGAGCACCTAAATAGTATAGAGTTGCCTGGATCCTCACAACAGTGGTATGATTTACATCCATTTTAGAGCAGCAGGAAATGGAAGACAAAAGAAATTTCTCTGCTCACCGAGTTAGTAGATGATCAACTTGGGATTTGCACCCAGGCTGTGGTGTGGAACCCCTGTCTTCTGGGTGAGGATAGTCCCAGTTCAGCAAGAGACCAGAGAGAGGGGCTGGCAAATTCTTCTGCATAAGTATGGGATCAGAGATGGAGACTTCCTGACTGCTGTGATGCAGGAACAGTCCCTCTCTTGGGTTGAGGATAATGGCAATTTGGGGAAAACTGAAATATACACAGTGATTTTTTTTTATCACATTTAATTACCTGAAGTGGTCTTTTTGGTTTAGAAACAGTAAAAGCTTTCTTAAGGAGGAGGCTTACTATTGCCCTGAACACATTCCCTGTGTTTACTTATGATCCACCCCTGCCCACCACCAACCGAAATAAAGCAGCAAAAACAAAGAAATGTTTTCGGAGAGAATATTTTTTTTGCAGGTATGTTTTTAGTAGAATTTTTAACATTCGGTGTAAAAAAATCTCTTTATTACCTCTATTTGTTTACAACCTTTTGTAAATCAGTGACTGCTCTATGGTTGTAGCTCTTGTTCTTATGAAATTCAAACCAGAACTAGTACCCAAACTTATGAGAAGGCTTTGGTTTTGTTTCATTTGCTGACATGTAAATGAGGGTTTTATTGTAAGGGTGTAACAAGTTGAATATAAAATAAAATTTGAATTACAAAATGTTAATTTCACTTTCAGAGTTCAGATCCTCTTATATTGTTATCAAAGATGGTTGCTTTTCCCCAAGTCCTCCAGAAGTATATGCAGATGTGTTCAAGGAATGAGATTTTTTTTTTTTTTAAGGAATGAGAATTTTAAAAAAAGACAGCCCTTCGCTTGTTTTCTCTCTTTTCATGTCATAGAAATGAATAAAGGGGGGGGAATATAGACCTTATGGAGTTGCAAGTGTTTCACTGAGAAAAGCCTTTAGCCAGAGAAGACAAAATGGATTCCCAATATTGTTCGAATTTTAAAGTGGAATTGCAGACACTTTGCTTAATTAAGTTGTTGATTCAAAAACTAACTTTCTTTTGTAGGATTTGATGTGTAGTATTTACAATAACACATATGACATGGAGTAGAAACTAACACAGGAAATATGTTTATCTGTGTGTGAAGAGAATGGTGATAAGCTCAAGAATATTTGCCACAGGATGTATTAAGAAAAACAGCATACATTTTTATATGGCGTTATATTGAATTTAGAATGATCAATAATTTTCTCTGTAAATTAACATATTTTGGGAAAAAACCTTTTTATCAAAGATAATTTCAAACACACAAGTGTAGACAACAGTATGGTAAACCTCTGGATTCCACAGATAATCAACATTCCTCCAGTCTCCTTTCATCTTTTCCCAGCCTCACTCACTTTTTTTTTTGGAAATATTTTAAAACAATCCCTGATACTATATTATATCACCAGTGGATGCTATCTTTCTATTGGCTAATGCACCTCTCTTTGAAAAATAAACCTCAATATTTTTATCAGCAAAGTTAACAATAATTCCTTAATATCATCTGGTATCCAGGCTTTGTCCACTTATCTTCCCTGGGCTCAAAAAAAATTACAGTTGATTTGTTTGAATCAAGCTCCAAATGAAATGCACACAGGGTGCATTTTATTGACATATCTCCTAAGTATCTTTTGCGGTATTTCCCCTCTCCTCCTGCCTTCCCAGTACCTCCCTTTCATTCTTTTTTCCTTCCCATTAATTTGTTGAAGAAAATGGGTTATTTGTCCTAAAGACTCATGCATTCTGGATTTGGCTGATTGAATCCCCCAGTGCCATTTGACATGAAAACTGATGTTAGATCTGAGACCTGATTAGATGCTGATCATTAGCAAGAAAACCTCAGAGGAGGTTTTTGTTTTTATTGTAATAAACCTCTCCCAGGAAAGACCACCTGGTGGCAGTGTTAGGCGTAACATTGCCTTCTCCAGTGAGTCTCCGCGTTTTAACTGACCTTGCCCCTCCTCTACCTGAGTTCTTTGCATTTTCCTGATGCCAGCCAGCCACAGCAGCACCTGCACATGAAAATGAATAGCTTCAAGCCAGCTGGCTGCTCATCTTGTCCTCAGCCCCTGTCCCTGGGGTCTGCTCCTTGCCTGTAGTCAGGATGGCCGGTAAGACCTGACCAGTCTGGTTTGCCCGCCGTGTCATAGAAATCACCATCTCTCCTCTGAAGTTAGTTCAAGTCTATTTAAGAAAGGTTTTTTTTTTTTTTTTTTTTGAGACTGAAGGTTCTCAGTTTGAGTTAAAATAAGCAATGAAACATTCAGGATGTTTCAACTAATTGGATAGAAAATCATGGCAGCCCAAGATGTTTATTTCAGCCATGACCCCTTACCCAGCTCCCCTTTCTGCTTTGCAAATGAGAACAATCAGCTTTGGTGGTTTCACCTTCGATTACTAAGACGGTTTCAGGGCAATAAGAAGTGCCCATTTTTTCATCTTAATAGCAAGTAACTCTTAGATCAATTGGCTATATCTTTCCAGAATTGATTCATCAGACTCCTAGAACAGTGACAGGCACAGGACAGTAAATAATAATGTTGACTTGGATGTGAGTTCAACATGAAGGTTTTGGCACAAAATTGCTGAGTCATATTTAACCTCAGTTTATTCATCTGGAGAATGTGAACAACTATCCCTAAGTGGCATTATGAGGATTAAATGAGTTGATTGGTGTACCTGTCAAGTAGTTGCAGTCAATTCACATTAACATACAAACAAGCAAACTCAACTTCATTAGGTCTTCAGAATTACATTTTGGTGAAGTTCAGGCCATTTTTAAATTTGAGTGATCACATTGAATAAAACGCCTGACATTGGAAGGAGAGTAGGCCAGTGTTTGAACTATTGCAAAATTAATAAATGAGGAGAAGGTAATTCACTACTATGTGACTAGTGCACACTCAAGCTCTAACCCAGATATCTGCAATCTATTTGTTAGTTACAATTGAGTAAGAGCTATTTTACCTGGAGTATTTCCTTCCTTGTAATTTCAAATTAAACCTTCAGCCAAGGCAAGTAACTTTAATTTGAAAGAATTTCAGACTCGATTCCTGTGATTCTAATTTCTTTCTGCATCTTTCTGGCTGTATAGTCATTGTGCATTAGAGCATCCTTGTTGATGAGGTCAGCTCACTAAAGTGATTTATTTTCTTAACAATTTTGAATATATTATTTAGAGCATTTAAACTGCTTTTAGTGAAATTACTGACAAGCATATTTAAACCCAGGCCCAGGTCACTGTAAAGAAGAGAAGGAAGAAGAAGAAAAACATCCTGTTAGACATCCAAAAACCATAATTATGGTCATAAATAATCACGTACTCTTCTAATAAATTATTGGATGCTAAGCCAATATAATTTGTACTAAATCGGTTAAAACATTTCCTGAAGTAAAAAAAAAATAAAAAATAAAAAAAATCAATCATATGGTTCTTTCTGTCACATTTTGAGTTTGAACTAATTTATTTGCTGATATACCAATGATGAGAAGAAAACAGGAATATTTAAGGAATTAATGATATAGTGCCATGAGAACTCTGCCAACCACTTTAAAAAAGAAGCCAAAATATTAATGGTATGAAATATGTTTATATACATTCAGAATTTTAATGAGATGCCTTTGATATGTTATACGTTAAATGCCAAATTTATCAGTACTTAAGCAGATCATACAGGTATTAAAGAGAATTTGAGTAATATGGATTGCAGGTGCAGATTTAAAAGTTCATATTTAGAGAATTTGAGTAAAAATTTTTTCCTCAGCCGAACAGGTAAAATCCTTACAGATTATTCAATTTGTGTCCAACAAAAACCAAAAGTTAAGAAATTTATAGTTAACTGAGAAAAGCTGGTGTTTTTTCCATAAATTCCCCCCGCCGCCCCCCATTTAGACTGTTGCTGGATGATTCTCATTTCTACACTGTAATTTCCAGCTTATCCTAAATATAGATGCTGGATTTGAGCCATCCTAATTAAACTGTGAAGTTCTTTTGTAGTGAGCGCTGATGCCTCTGAAATCAATTTCAAGGTTTACACAAGCAGTGTATGTCACCTTCCCAGTTTTCTTTCACTTTATGGATTTATCTAGAAATGATAAATTGCAAATAATATTTTAGTGGCAAATTTGTACTTTTTTTTTTTTTTTTTTGCCCAGGCTGCTTGTTTTGTTTTGTTTTAAATATATCATTATAAACTTCCTTCTGTGCTATAGGGATTTATTCCTTCTTTCAAAAGTTTCCCACCCGAATGCATCTACCCTCTTTCTGCACCAAGTTTAAGTCTTTATATTATAAACGAAGAAAGTGAGATGAAATGGTTTTGCCTAAGGCTACCTGGAAAAACAAGTATGGTATCCTTCTGTTGTTACACGAAATTCATGTCTTTTCTTGACACACAGATGTTAGAGATAATGGGATTTTCACTAAGGGAATAGAAGGTGAGAATCAAACACAAACATTTCAGCACAAACCAATGCGCAGGAGAAGGCTGAAGGCTATGGTGTGGAATCTGGGGTGTTGGCTCAGGGGTGCTTGTGTCTGCAAAACCTTCCCAGGACCTAGCCCCCAGCCCTCTGGGACTGAACCCAGGAGCTTTATGGCTCTGGATGCATCCGGTTCTGGGTGAGCGTGGAGACCCTTCCCACACTGCCACCTATCTACCTTGGAGAGCACTAGGCCTCGGGCTTTGGGCCGAGGTTATTGAAAACAGGTTTCCTCCTACAGCAAGGCAGAACAGGGCAGTTAATAATTCCACAAGTTTTTTTTTTTTTTTTTTTTTAAACAAAACTCTCTATCTGATGAAGGTGCAATTAGAGAGTAATTTTAAATGGACTCTGATTTGTCCCCTGATGTCAACTTCTAGAATGTGATTTTACTAGAACTCCTCATGATGATTATGCGGTATTGGCAGTGGGGGCTGTCCTTATAAATTGCCTCTGAAAGGCAGAAAGAAACACAAAATCGTGTGTTTGCCTCAGGGCTTGTGAGGTCAAGAAGCAAAAAACAAGCACACTGTAAGTTAGAAGAACTGGCCTCAAAACTTCCCTGCCCCTCACCCCTGGCCACAAATTAGAATCCCCCCTCCAGGCTTTTGAAATGGACAATACCTAGGTCCCACCCTTAGACCAACTAAATCAGTTTCTTTGATCTGGGATCAATGCACAAGGAGGTTTGTAAGCTCCCCAGGTGATTCTTTTTTTTTCCCCCCCCAGGTGATTCTAACCTGTTCCCAGAGCAGGGTTTCTCCATGTTGTCAATAGCCCAGGGAGCTCTATGGATCTCCGGGAATGTTGAAAAAGTCTAAAAATTAGTTTTAATATGCTTTGTTTAAAACGAAGTTGTTCTTATTGCAGATAGCTATCTCAGAAGGGAGAGCAAGAAGGAATGACGGCGATGGGAGGGACAATAAATAAATTGCACAACAGAAGGGAGGTCTTGTTCTAAAGAGGCTGGAGCGTGGACCACAGGGCTGAGTTTTCTTTGTGCTGGTCTGTGTTATGAAGAGACCAAACAAAGTGGCGATTAAAACAAAACAAAAACAAAAACAGAAGTCGTGACAAACTTGATATGCAGCGTTTCTTTTTTCCATTGAGCTGGTGCTATGACAAATGTTACATTTTAGTTACTAGATTATATGCCCGTATGATATTGTCAAATTAGCATCATGACTATCACCTAAGAAATGGTCTGGCCTTGAGGTAAGCTTCTAGCATACTGTTATACTGAAACAGGAAGAAACTTTTTCCAGTTCTAACTGCCAGTTTGAAGCAGTGGTTCTTCAACTCCCATGCAAGAGAATCATCTCTGAGACTTGCGAAAACAGATCGCTGGGCCCCGTCCCGAAAGCTTCTGACTTATTAGTTCTGGAGCGGGACCCAAGAATTGGCATTTCTAGCAGTTTCACAGATGACGCTGGTCTGTTTCTGTTTCTGCAGAAACAGAGCCTACGACAAAAACTTACACGCTAATGCTTTATTGGGCTATGCAGTCCCTGGGAAGCTGGTGTGAGGGGGAAAAAAGAAATAGGAAGAAGGAAAAGAGGGCAAACAGTCGGCAGGATGTGTGCTGTTTGCTGATGAGTTGGCTGTCACTATGTAACAAGCTCAGCTCACTGGAAGGCAAAGAAATTTCTCTACCAGCTCTCTCTAGTCTCTCATCTGCAATTTATTCCTGCTACTCCAGGGGATGTTCCCCCTACTTCTGGTCAAATCAGCTTCTTATCCAGGTAGCCGCTGGAGAGGCCAGCCTCCATGGATCCAATCCTGGCCAAGGGCAGGCGTGGCCGGTGGCACCACGCACAAGCTCCTAGGTCTCTAGGCTTGTGGCAGGAGTGACCAGTCCAGGATTCAGCACTGCTAGGGTGACTCCAGTGAGAGAGGAAAGCAGGGGCGCCAGCCTGGAACAGCACATATACCGACACTAGTAAATGATCAGTGCTTTTCCAGTTATTTCCCTGTGAAAGATACTTTTAAGAACTTTCCAGTGGTTCACGGACTCCTGTCCTACTGTGCCAGGCTAGCACATGCTGTGCCACCTGTGACTCGGTGCAGGAGCTCAGCAACTCCCAGAAAAATGTAAACCCTCTGCTCAAGCAGAGGGTGACAGCCCAGGCTGTCTACAGAGCAGTCTTTGAGTAGCACAGGTATAGATTATTCTTGACCATATTCCACAATTATAGCTTTGTCTTTCTCTTTATTGTTATGAATATCACATGTCAGAAGAAATGGAAATGTCTGTTGGAGGCTCTGTATTACTGGAACAGTATATAATGTTAAGCTATGAAAGAAATGATTATTTTTAAACTTGAAACGTTAAGTAGTGTATGTCCCACAGAATGGATTGTTGCTTATTGCATTCTTTGCATCTGAAATAATAAGAATATTTCTCCTTTCTAACACTAACGGAAGCCTAATGAGAGGTCAGCATAAAGAACATATACAGGTTCTGCACCCAATTCCAACATGTATGTGGAGGTGGTTGTTTCCACACCAACAAGCAATTCTCTGGACATCAGCTGGGTGTCCTACGGCTCACCTTAAATCTAACCCTATCTTCCTGGAGATAGCATCAGATTCCACAGGCTAAGGGTTCAGTCTCACAAGACCACCCTCCACTTCAGATGCCAATGTCAAGTCCAGGTTGCTACCCCTGTACTCTGACCAGCTGGTTATAAATCAGACCCCTTTCTTGGGTTTGATTAATTTGCTAGAGCAGCTCACAGAACCCAGCAAACAGGTTTACTCACGAGATTACTGGTTCATTACAAAGAATATTAAAGGATGCTTGTCAACAGCTAGATGAAGAGATGCACAGGGTGAGGCCCCAAACAAAGGAGCTTTTGTCCTCATGGAAGTATGAGGCCCAGCATGGTGACAAGTGGAGGTTTTCTGACTCCCTAAGCCAGAAGCTCTTCAAACCCCTCCTTTGAGGTTTTTATGGAGATTTCATTACATGAGTGTGATTGATTAAATCATTTGCTGCTGGTGGTCGATTAACCTCCAGCCCCTCTCTCCTCCCCAGAAATCAAGGGATGGGACTGAAAGTCCTGCTCATGGTTGGTTCCCCTGATGACCAGCCCCCATCCTTCCTATGCTTACCAAAGTACTTTATTAGCATAAACCCAGTTATTGGGGAAAAGGCACTCATTTCATCTTTATGACTCTGAAACAATTTCAGGAACTGAAGACAAGAGACCAATTATTATAACAAAAGATGCTCCTAGGACTCTTACCTCCCAGGAAATTCTAAGGGTTTTGGATGCTGTGAGCCAGGAACCATGGACAAAAACCAAATATATATGATATATATTTTGGTCATCTGAAAGACCAAATGTAGATTTTTTTTTTAAATAAAGATTTTGTTTATCTATTTAAGAGAGAGAGCACAAGGTGGGTGGGGGGTAGAGCAGAGGGAGTGGGACAAGCAGACTCCCTGCTGAATAGGGAGTTTGATGCGAGGCTGGATCCTAGGACTCTGGGACCATGACCCAAGCCAAAGGCAGACATTTAATAGACCAAGCCACCCAGGCTCCCCAGACCAAATATATATTTCTTATAATGCACAATATCACAGCATAGTAGAAACTAAATTTTTGAAGTCAAACAAACTTCGAATGCAAATTATGTTTCTGCCATTGGCTGACTGAAATCCTAGGCCAGTCATTAATCACTATGAATCCCAGCTTTTCATATGTAAAAATAAGGATACATAATTACCTTTCAGATCACTTTTAAAAGTAATGAATAAATGAGATGTCATATAGTAAACACGGGGCATCTAGTAGTTGCTCACAAATGTTAGTTCCTTTCCCCTTGCCTCTGTGATTCAAATGAGCTTCTTGTTAGTTTTGGTAATGATGTAATCATTTACATTGTGATTAAAGGTTAAAGGAAGGACAGAAGTCTAAAGGTTGACATTGGCTTTTAGACATCCTTATTCCAAAGGACAAATAAAGATTAATAATGAGGAGGCTGAAATCAAGAGAGACTGGAGCATTGCTTTTGACAACCTCTTGGGACTAAGACAACAGATTGATATCCAGGACCTGCTAGAAGAGGGAGCGCTCTAGTGAACCTCCTCCACTGTGGATTTGGACAATCTATTGTTACAACTGAGGAGAAATATCTTTATGAGGACAGCATCCCAACCACTGAAACTGGATTGAATCCCAAGTATCTGGAAAAAACAAACATTAAACAACTATGAAAGCTTAGACTTCTTTCTATGTGTAATTTTGCAGCTACAATACCCAGAAAATGGTAAAAATTTGATTAACTTATCTGATTGACACTTGGAGATATAAGACAGCCTGAACATGAAAACAAAGAAAAAAACAGACTACCCAGGGATCAGGATATTGGAGTTGTCAGTGACCATAGAAATCATGGAATTTAAAGAAAAAAATAAATGAAATTTAAAACTTGAAGGATAGTTTTATGAAGGGATTAGACACAGCTAAAGAGAGAAAGAATGAACCGGGGGATATCTGACAGGAAATCACACAGATTCAACCACAGAAACACAAAAATTTAGAAAAATTAGAGGGTAAGAGACAGAGTTTACACTATGAAGTTTTAGTAAATGTTGGAATTGGAATCCCATAGGAAAAGGAGGAGGAAATGGGTCAGAAGCAAAATTTAAAGAGATGACTGAGAGGTTTTTTTACTAGTTCAAAAGCCATTCAATAACTGAAATGTGTGTGTGTGTGTGTGTGTGTGTGTCTGTGCTTTAAACATGCATGTAACATTAATGAAAATTACTATACTCTTGATCATAAAACAATATTATCACTCAGCTTGATTTAGAATGAGGTGTATTAGTTATCTACTGTCCTATAAGAAATCACACTAAAACTTAAGTTTTAAAATAAATAACAAATATTCATTACTGTAGGGTTTCTGTGGGTCAAGAATCAAGGAATAGCTTAGCTGGGGGCCTCTGGCTCAAAGTCTCTTACAAGGCTGCCATCAAGGTATTGGCAGAACTGCAGTCATATCAAGACTTTACTACGGAAGGATCCACTTCCAAAGTCACTCATGTAGCTATTGGTGAACCACAGGTTTTCTCTGGCTTTTGGTCAAATATAAGTACTTTGCCATTGGGCCTCTCCATAGGACACATCCTGCATGGCAGCCCATGTCCTCATAGCAAGCCATGAAGAGAATGAGAGAGCATGCTTGAGATGGAAGCCACCATCTTTTCTGAAATGTACTTTCAGAAGTGATATCTCATCAGCTCTGTCACATTCTATGCAATAGAAGCAAGTCACTAAATCCAGCCCACACTCTAGGGGAAGGATTATCCAAGGGCATGCTTACCAGCAAGAGGAGACCTTACAGGAACATCTTCCCTCTGGCTCCCAATTATTCTTAGCCCTCTAACCTATGAAATACATCTCCACCTTCTCAAGCCCACAAAATTCTCACCCTGTTATAACCTCGGTTAAAATTCAGAATGCTATTATTTGAATCAGGTCCATATCTGGTATGGTCATATCTAGACCTGATTCAAATAATTGTATTTATTCATGAGAGACACAGAGAGAGGCAGAGACATAGGCAGAGGGAGAAGCAGACTCCCTATGGGGAACTCGATGCGGGACTTGATCTCCAGACCCTAGGATCATGACCTGAGCCAACAACCATGGAGCCACCCAGGAGTCCTAAGAATAATTCTTTAAATACAACTCCTCAAGTTGAGCTCTTTTTATTTGCAAATCTGTGAAGCCAAGCATAAAATTCATGTGTCCTCCCACAGAGTCAACATGCAGTAGTGGGAGAGGCAGAGGATAATTGCTACAGATATTCTTGTTCAAAAGTGGGGAAAATTGGGGCCGTGAAGAAGTCGTTGGTCCATAGCAGTTTTGAAATCTAGTTGGTATATATTTTGGAAGCTTCTTGATTAGGTCTCAAACCTGGAAAAAAATTCTTCATGGCTCTTGATTCCATCCTTGAAATCATTCTTCTTTTTCATGAACTGTAGCACTTGTTTGCATCTGAGTAGTTTCTCAACCTGCTTCCTGCCAATAGAATTTGAAGGATGGGGAGTGATATCTTTTTATTCTCTATTATCTCTGACTCTACATGACAGTACAAGCCAATCACAATTCTTCTAACATACATCTCTCAACAACTTTGTGGGCCTTTTTGTGATTTGCTCCATTAAACAAAGGCCACAACTCCAAATCCCTTTCAGATAAGATCAAGCTTTTTAGAAGTTCAGTTGAGAAGATCTATGAGATAACCTTTCAATCTTTTTGAAGGGCTTTTTGTGTGGCCAAATAGTATGCTGAGGCATCAACTTTGATCTTTCTGAGGTCTCACCAGAAAATTTTATGATACACACTCTGCTTCATCCCTAGACCATATTTTGCTGACAGTGCCCTGGATTTGAACTTTACTCACAAGCCATTTCTTAGCTTTAGCATCACTTGTCATCTTGAAGGTCTGAGAATTTTCAAATCTTGGCACCTTTGTGATTAACAGTCCTTCCCATAATTTATCTCTCTCCTTTTGCATTTAAGCAGCAAAAAGAAGCCATTTGGTACCTTCAACAACTTGCTTGGAAATCTCCTCAGTTCATTTGACATATGTTCTACTTTCCATGTTACTGCAGGTGATAATGTTGCAAACCTTTCTATCACTATATAACTAGGATCTCCCTTCCTCCAGTTTCTAAAAATATGTTGTCATATTTCCTTGTAAGTCCTCACTCATGGTGTCCTCGAAATCTAGGGTGCTACCAACAGTCTGTTCAAGGAAATTTATGCTTCTCTAACATGTTCCTAAAAATCCTTCCAGCATCTACCAACTGTCTGGTTCCAAAGCTACTCCCATATCTTAAGGTATTTTTTTATGGCAGTATCCCATTTCCAGATACCAAAATATGTATTATTTAGCTATTGCTACATAACAAATTACCCCAAAACTTAGTGTCTCAAATCAACATTTATTATTTCATATTTTCTGTAGGTCAGGGATCCAGGGATAGCTAGGCAGCATGGCTCTGGCTCAGAGAATCTCATGAAGCTGTAGTCAAGATGTTTCCTGGAGTTGCAATCATCTCAAGTCTCAGCTGGGGCTAGATAATCCATTTCCTAGCTCACTTGTGTGCCTACCTCAGATCTGCTTCCAGACTCACTTATGGAGTTGCTGGCATCTCCTTTCCATGCAGATCTCTGCATAGACTGCCTGGGTGTCATCATGACATGGCAGCTGCTAATGATGGAGAGTAAAAAGGAGAGAGACAAAGAAAGAGAGAGAGAGAACCAGAGGTTAGGAGAAGGTAGCCATTGTGGAAGCCACTGTCTTTTTGTAACTTAATCTCAGAAGTGCTGTCCCATCATCTTTGCTGTATTCTGTTTAAAGAAAAGAAGTCCTTAAATTATCAGGGTGAATTTTACAGAAGGGCATGGATTCCAGGAGGTAGAGGCCATGGGAAGCTATCCTTGCCTGGCCTACCACTCTAGATTATGCTATAGTCATAAATGGCCCAAAACATGATTGAGAATGCCTCTAGCTCTTCTCCATGTCTCCGTTATATGACTCATGCTGGCACAGCTGTCTCTGTCTATTTTTTGGCAGAGGGGAAAGAGATCTGAGAAGTATCTTACACCACTTCCACTTACACATGGTTGGACAGAGCAGGTTATATGGCTTTACACTGACATCAGTTGTAGCAGGTGTGTAAGTCTACTGCAGAGAGAAGCATCAGAGGAAGGGGCGGTACATGTTCTAAGCAACAATGCAGTCTTCCACAGCAAGGGGCAGAGATTTCAAGGGATTGAAATTCATGAAGCCTATATTTTTGACCACACAACCATTAAGCTAGAAAGCAACAACACAATGCCTCACAAAGTTCTTATAAGTTGGAAGTAAAAAGCCAAAATAATCTATGTATCAAAGCAAAGGAATAACAATTAAAATTAGGTAATGAGTAACAGACTTACTATATATATCACACTTGTGGGATACTGTAAAGCCACACTTAGAGCTTTATAGCAGTAAGAGCCTATGTGAGAGAAGAAGAAAGTTGAAAAATACATGAACTAAACTTTGAAGCCAAACATTTGAAAAAGAATAACAAATGGAACTCAAAGCAGGAGAGGCACCTGGGTGGCTCAGTCGGTTGAGTGTCTGCCTTCAGCTCAGGTCATGATCCCAGGGTCCTGGGATTGAGCCTCTCATCAGGCTCCCCACTTGGAAGGGAGTCTGCTTCTCTTTCTCCTTGTGCCCCTCCCCACCCTGCTTGTGCTCATTCTCTCTTTCCAATTCACTCTCTATCTTAACTAACTAAATAAATAAATCTTAAAAACAAAAAATAAAAAAAAATACTCAAAGTGGGAGAAAGAAATAAGCTGAAAATATAAAGAAGAAAACAAAAATAGGATAATTCATAAATAATTGAAGTAGTAATATATAATAATAGGTAGCTAATTGAAAAGGGTTTAGAACTTTAAAGACACCAGTGAAGCAGATCTATAAACAAAGTGGGAAATCACAATTAGCAAATACAGGAACATCAAAGGATGCTCCAGTAAAAATACTTTAATTATTAAAAATATCAGAGCAGAATATCATAAACAAATTTATCTCAATACATTTGAAAGTTTTTATGAAATGGTTAAATTTGTGGGCAAGTACAGGTTGCCAAAACAAATAAAGCAGAAATATAATTCACTTTTAAAGAATTTGAAGAGTAATTATAAACCTTCCCATAACTAAAACTTTGGATCCAAATGGCTTAAGAGTGCATTTTACTGAAGCACCTGGGTGGCTCAGTTGGTTAAGCATCAGACTCTTCATCAGTTCAGGTCTTGATCACAGGGTTATGAGTTCAAGTCCCATGTTCCGTGCTAAGCACTTGCTTAGCATGGAACCCAACATGGGGCCCACTTAAAAAAAGTGCATTTTACCAAGCATTTGAGAAATAAATATTACCAATATTTCACAGATTCTTTTTTTTTTAATTTTTTTTATTTATTTATGATAGTCACAGAGAGAGAGAGAGAGAGAGAGAGAGGCAGAGACATAGGCAGAGGGAGAAGCAGGCTCCATGCACCGGGAGCCCGATGTGGGATTCGATCCCGGGTCTCCAGGATCGCGCCCTGGGCCAAAGACAGGCGCTAAACCGCTGCGCCACCCAGGGATCCCTATTTCACAGATTCTTAAAGAGAATAGAGGAAAAAAGAGAGAATACTCCAGGATTAATTTCAAGATGCCAATGTAACCTTGATATCAAACTTGGCAAGGACACCATGAGAAGGGAAAATTGCAGGTCTTTCTTACTCAGAGATGTAAAACTTCTAAACAGAATAATATCAAATCTAATCCTGCAAATTATAAAAGAGATAATCCATTATGACAAATTGGGTATATTACAGGAATGTGAAGTTGATTTACCATTTGAAATCAATCAATGTAATTCACCATATTAACAGCATAAAGGAGAAAAATCAGATGATCATCTGCAGACATGCAGACATTTTAAAATAAAATTTGACATGCATTTATAATTTTAGGAAAACTCAGCAAACTGGCAATAGAATAAAACTTTCTTAACTTGAAAAGGATCTATAAAAAGCCTATAGCAAACACCATATTTAGGATGAAATGTGAAAGCTTTCTCTTTGAGATCAGAAAATGACAAGAGTTTTGCTGTCACTATTTCCATTCAGTTTTTACTTGATGTACTCAAATAATGGAGTTGGGTAAGAAAAATAAATAAGCCTAATAATTGGAAAAGGAATCATTTTTAAAAGCCAAAATGATATAAGTATGATTACATATAGGGATTTTAGAAGAATCCATAGATAAATTAGACTTAATAAGTTCACCAAGAAGGCTGACCAGTGTATCCGAGTCAATCCAGGCTGCTATAACAAAATACCACAGGGTAGTATTAAACAACAGACATTTATTTCTCACAGTTCTGGAGGCTGGGATGTTCAAGATCAAAGTGCCAGCAGACTTGGTTCTTGGCAAAAGCTCTCTTCCTGACTTGTATACAGTGCCTTCTGCCTGTGTGCTCACATGGCCTTTCTTTCTTTGGTGTGTGGGCTCAGAGAGACAGAACAAGAGAGAGAGAGAGAGAGACAGAGACAGAGACAGACAGAGAGAGGCAGAGAGATCACAGAGAGACAGAAACATAGAAACAGAGACAGAGAGAGACAGAGATGGGGAGACAGAAAGAGACAGAGTGAATGAGACAAGGAGAGAGGAGGGTGGAAAGGAGGGAAGAGGAGAAAGAGAAATCTAGTCCTTTTAGTTCTTTTCTTATAAGGTCACTAACCTCATCATGAAGGTCCCATCCTCATGACTTCATCTAAATCTAATTACTTCCCAAAGTTTTCACCTCCGAATACCAACACATTGGAGGTTAGGGCTTCAGCACATGAATTTGAGGGGAGCACAAGCATTCAGTTTATAAAACATACAAATAGGAGCACCTGGGTGGCTCAGTCAGTTAAGCATCTGATTTTGGCCTAAGTCATGATCTCCAGATCAGGGACTGAGCTCTGTGTCAGGCTCTGCACTCAGAGGGGAGTCTGCTGGTCCCTCTGTTCTCCACTGTCACTTGTGCTCACGTACTCTATTTCTCTTAAATAATAAAATCTTTAAAAAACCCAAACAAATATATAAATATACAGTGTATTTATGTAATATACAAAATATTCATAAATAAATTGAAGTTTTATTTGTCAACAAGAGATCATCAGAAAATTAAAATGAAAAAGATACCATTTGGAATGATGATTATACCTAAAAATACAACTGATGAAAGATGCCCAAGGCCTCTACACCAAAAACTATAAAATCTTATGAAGAGCGATAAAAGAAGACCTAAATGAATGAAGGGCTATACCAAGCTTGTGGATTGCAAGGCCCAATTTCATAAATATGTCACTATTTCCAAACTGATTTTGTCTGTCAGGCAATTGCAATAAAAATCAACTTCTTTTTTGTGGAACTTTACTGTTTATTTTATAATTGCTATTCTTATGTATGTATATACAAGATTCTTTTTAACAGTATTATGAATACTGAGCATTATCTCAAACAGTAAAATAACCTACATTGCCACCATCAATAAAATGGATAAACTGTACTTACATAGTGGCATAATACACATCCCTGAAAATGAACAAACTTGCAGCTGAAAACAAAACATGGATGAACCTCACAAACATAATGCTGAGCAAAAGAAGTTCCAAAGTAGGTGAAACTGAACCATAATATTTAGGAATATGCATGCTCATATGGTATAAGTACAAAGAAAAACAAAGATGTGATTTCCATGTAAGTTGGGGTAGTGGCCTCCTTCAATGGGGAAAGAATGGGGCTTCTAAGGAAATGCTATACTTCTCTTTTTTTTATCATGACATTTATTTGAATTTATTAAATTTGTCATTTTTGCTCATTGAACCCCAGAGAATTGAGCTGACCTCAAAGTTCCTTCTACTCCACTTGTCATATCCCATATTAGAGAAAATGGAACCCAGGAGGAAAGAAGCTGGCACAATTATCAACATTATAAGCTGATTGTGGGCAGCCTGGGTGGCTCAGCGGTTTAGTGCCGCCTTCAGCCTAGGGCCTGATCCTGGAGACCTGGGATCGAGTCCCACATTGGGCTCCCTGCATGGAGTCTGCTTCTCCCTCTGCCTGTGTCTCTGCACCCCCTCTCATGAATAAATAAATAAATAATCTTTAAAAAAAAAGAAGGTGGTTGTAATTCCACTGAGTGCTCATATTACTTTCATAAGAAAATAATATTATGTATTCAACCAAATGGTAATATCATGTGATGGTAAACTAAAGTCTTCAAATTCTAGATTGATAACTTTGCATCCTACTTTTAGATTTGAAGTCCTAATTTAAAAATTTTCACTTAGGGTCAGCATCATGTCCTTATAAATCATGAGGGAGACTGTTACTCTGTACAATAAGGGCATGTGCTTTGAAGAATATGACAAAATAATTTGTCTCATTGAATAATTTTTTTATTGACTTGTCTCAGTTAAAAAAAAAAGATTGTGCTAGATCATCAGTCAATAAAAACTATGATTTTGGTAAGAAGAAAGCTTGATCATGGATGCTATGATGAAGAGGAAGCAGGCAAGATCATCCCTACTCTTTCAATCCACAGTCAAGAAACATAAATACAGATGCAGCTAGATGACAGAGCAGACTGTAATATTTCTAAAGCCCTATTTGAAGGTAACCAAAGTATTATCAATGTTCACCCATATGGCTGGAGAAGCTTAGCAAGTGTTGGTGGACACGGTGACTGGTGAAGTCAACACCGAAAAATGAGGAGCTAGCAAGCCACCCAAGCAGAGGAATGCTATATCATGGCCTGTAAGCTCTGCTCAGTGCTACAATTGTTTGATTCTATAACTGTAATGGGACATTTTCTTTAATGATAGTCTGCATGCGACACCTTCATTTACATAGTACAAATAAATGAACTTACTCTACAGGGACAAGTTGCCACTACTAATGTCACATGAAACTGGTTTAATCCAATATTTCAAATGAAAATTTGCAACCCTCTGACAGGTGCTGTCATGCTCTAACACCTCTTTTTTTTTTGGTATGGCACTCTAATAGACAAAAATGATATCACATTAATGTGATATGAGATGACAGAGAGTTGAGACTGTAATACACTGGCCCCTCAATCTGTGTGATAAAAACTGAGTGCTGAAAGAACTGCCAAAAAAAATAGACATGAAGCCTCTCAGTAGTGCCTGCATGTGGAGGGAAGGTGCAGGTAGCTGGGTGTAGAGATACCTTCATCTATCCTGGACTCCTACTGTGGGGACAAGTGTTCTGTCCCTGACCCGCCTGCTGGAATTTATGGTGGGAAGGGATTAGCTCCATTGAGAAGCCGCTGGGTTGCAGAGAGAATGGTCCCCCAATGGGCATTTCTTCCCAGGGTGATTCAAACAGGTTTGATTATTTGTGCCAAACAATGGAAAGATGCCTGGGCTGGAGTCAGCAGCCTGGAATGCTAATATTTCTTTTTCTATAATCTCTGGTTACTTTGCTTTTCTTGGTCTCTGCTTCTTCATATGTAAAATAAAGGATTTGGATTAGAATAAATCAGTCATTGCAATTTCAAATATGTAAGAAGCTGGGCAGGTAATGAAATGTGTAAAGCAAGCCTGGTGTTAATGATGGGGGGCTTGAGCCTGAGGCAAGCTGGAGACATGTGAGCTCTTAAGAGAGTTAAAATTCATAGTTAATGTGATGTTGGTTTTAGCAAATGCACCCACAGTTTGGAAACCCCTATGTTAAATAAACTAAAGTTTTTCCCCCTTTAAAGTATAAATTCTAGGCATTTGATGGTTATCTGACATCTCTACTTCACTCTAGCTATGTAAATATAGTATATTAATTAGGATTACATTTGGCTGCAAGTAGCAGAAAAATCTCAAAGAGTAATGACTTCAATGAAATTTATTTCTCACACTCACCAAAGTCAGGGGATACACTAGGCAGAGGTAGCAACTCCTCTCCCCAACACCCTCAGGGACACATGCTCTTTCCAGTCATTCCCAGGGTGTGACCCTTGTTCCCATAGTCTTTGTTGTATGCTCCAAATGGAGGAAGGGATGAAGAAGCAGGAACAAAGGGCTGTTTCTTAAGTTGGTTCCCAGACGTTTTCTTATGACACTTCCATCTCATTGATGAGAATTTAGTAACCTAGTTTCAAAAGAGGTTGGGAAAAGTAGTATTTATACTAAACAGGCATGTATCGTTAGGGACTCGATTGTGTCTCCGCTGTCTCCAAATTCATATGTTGAAGCTCTAACCCTAATGTGATGGTATGTGAAGCCTTTAGAAAGGTAATTAAGATTTAATGGGGTCATAATAGGGTGGCCTTAATCCAATAGGATTGGTGTCCTTATAAGAAAAAGAAGAGAGGGGTGCCTGGATGGCTCAGTGGTTGAGCATCTGCCTTCAGCTCAGGTTGTGATCGCAGGGTCCTGGGATTGGGTCCCACATCAGGCTCCCCGCAGGAAGCCTGCTTCTCCCTCTGCCTGTGTCTTTGCCTCTCTCTCTGTGTCTCTCATGAATAAATAAATAAAATCTTTAGGGGGAAAAAAAGAGAGAGAGAGAGAGAGACCAGAGCTCTCTCCCTCTACATGCACACAGAGGAAAGGCCATGTGAGGACACAATGAGAAGAGGGCCATCTGCAGGCCAGAAAGAGGGCCCTCACCACATTGAATTTGCTGGCTCTTTGATTATAAACTGTTAGCTTCTAGAACAGTGAGAAAATGATTATCTGTTAGCTAAGCCACCCAGCCTGTGGTATTTTGTTATGGCAGCCTGAGCAAACTAATACATCTACCTAACATCTTTATTAGGTTGGAAAAAAAAGATGACCAGTCGATTAGTCAGGATTTCCTAGAGAAACAGAACCAATAGGAGATATATGGCTAGGGAGAGGTAGTTAGGGAAGATAGATAATAGATAGATAGATTTATTATGAGGAATTGACTCATGCAGTTTTAGAGGTTGAGAAGTTCTATGATCTGCCCTCTGCAAGCTGGAGATCTTTAAAAGTCTGTAGTGTAATTTTAGCCCAACTTCAAAGGCAGAGAACTAGGCAGAATGATGGTGTAAGTCTCGGTTCAAGGGCAGGACAAGGCAAATGTCTCACCTTTCTACCCTGGAACCAAATGAAAATATAGCTCCATGTAGTATTACATTTAAAGACAAGTGGTAAGAAAAAAAAAGTGTTACTGGAATTTAGAGAAGGAAAGTGGATTGGGGCAAGAGTAATACAAGAAATATCAAATGTGAGATCTTAAATGACTGGTTGGATTTAGTGATATAGGAGACATCAAGCAACAGGTGTCACTTAGACTCTGTTCCATCCCCTGAGAACCTTCCTCACTGACACACATTGAGATCACCATAATGCTCTACTTCAATCCACTTTACCCAACTGTGACATTGTGTGATCTCACTTGCTTCATGTTGGATCACTCAGCATAATAATTTGGTAAGTTTTGTGAATATCAGAGACAGCTGTATTGAAAACTGAGGTTGTAATCTTATTAATAGGTCAAATACCAGTCTTCAAAGTGATATGAAATGGGTTTTATCCCATTATCCTCACTGTGATAGTAATGTCTTACCAAGAACTTGCATGTGCACATTTTCAAAAAAGTAGTACAGATATTAAAAACAAAAATCTCCCCAACTTCTCTTTGTCATCAACTTAATGGAATTAGGTAATGGATATTGTTTGTGGTGTAGGCACTCTTAAAATGTTTGTTGAATCAAAATGAAGGAAATTAAAACTGGTGGGTATTAATAACTGTCATACTTGTGAAGATATAGATCTAGAGAGGTTGAATAATACCTGGTACTAATGTTAATATAATGTGTAGGATTATGGGATCTAAGAGTTGGTTATCTTTATTTGTAAGATATCATAGATTTACTTCATGATAATTCTTGTTTTTCTCATTAATAATACTACAAATACATTGTTTTTATTGAAACATAATTTTTCTTTAAACTTAAGAAAATTTATATGACAGTATTATGAAAAAAGGAGAGTAAAAATTAAAAATAGATGTTGATAAGTTTATTATATGAAAACCACTTTGAAAAAATTTTGGTCTGCAAAGCTTGTTACCTTTGATAAATTATATTAATTTAGCAAAATGGAAGTCAATTTGTACATTTTTGGTTGAGAAGAAGGAATGCATGGTAAGACTAACAATCTCATTTGAACAAGCTTATCTTCTTGTAGTCTGGTATGTGTCTCAGGAAAAAATGGAAAGATACTTAAGAGACAGCCATGCTTGGGTGGCTTAGTTGGTCAAGCATCCGACTCTTGATTTTGGCTCAGGTCATGATCTCAGGGTACTGGGATAGAGACCCCCATCTAGCTCTGCACTTAGTGGGAAATCTGCTTGAGGATTCTTCCTCTTACATTCCAACCCCCTTTTTTTAAAAAAAATCTATTTATTTATTTTTGAGAGACACACACACACACACAGAAGCAGAGACACAGGCAGAGGGAGAAGCAGGCTCCATGCAGGGAGCCGGATGTGGGACTTGATCTGGAACTCCAGGATCATGCCCCAGGCTGAAAGCGATGCTAAATCACTGAGCCACCCAGGGATCCCCTCTTACATTCCTTTTGCCTCTTCCACTGCTCACTCTCTCTCAAATAAATAAATCTTAAAAAAAAAAAAAGAGAGAGAGAGAGAGAGACAGTAGTTTCTTCTTCTTCTTTTGAAGATTTTATTTATTTATTTAAGAGGGAGAGGGAGAGAGAGAGAGAACACAAACAGGGGGAAGAGGCAGAGGGAGAGGGGCCTGATGTGGGACTCCATCCCAGGACCCTGAGATCATGACCTAAGCCAACAGCAGACACCCAACTGACTGTGCCCCCTAGAAGTCAGTTTCTATGCTGAAATGTGTGAATTGTGAATGGATCATTTTGGGTGGCAGTTCATTACTTGAGTTTTCCAGTATGTAGTTCATCCACCTTTCAAATTCAAAAGTAATTTGTACTTAGTTTTCCTCACTTGTATTTATTTACTTATGACAGTGATTAATTATTTTTCTTTTAAAAATTATCATTACTGAATATTTAATTTTGATACTATAGCATTTAGATTGTTTTAGATATCCACTTAAACTGATTTTCTAATTGACTTTTGAGTAGTCATAACTTAAGTTTTTCTTCTGTGTTTTCAAAAGATACAATTGTCCAGAGGGGGAGAAAATAAAGCAAAACAAACAGAACGGCTGTTTGAACCTCTCCCAGTTAAGCAAAATCAGGAGGTCTTTGTCTCACTAATGTAATATGTCTGCCGAACCTGATGGAGGGGAAGCTTTGAAAGCATCCTATGGCAGAGGTCCAACATTTCCTATTCTAGAGTAAGTAAATATTTAGGAACCTGAATTGGAATAGATTTGGAGGTTAATTTTTCTTCGAAATCGTTATACTAAAGTCATGACTGATGTGGTCCTGAAAGTCCAGAATCATGTGGATTTATCAAGAAGATCCAAATTGATTATTCAATGTCTTATAGACAACCTAGTCATTTGAAAAAAAAAATGTTTCTTTCCATACTAAAACAAATTATCAACCAATTATTTTGGTTTTATGCTGACTCAGCACCAATCTCAATGTCATAGCTAATTCAATTTCTCTGGGTTCACCTGCCTTCTCAGCACAGGGGAGCCTTTTGAGCCATTCCTGATGTGTCCCATGTATTGATAAACCAGGACATGAGACCTGGTGATAATGGGAAAATTGAGAATGGTATAAGGATGAATGCTCAGTCCAAATCATGGGGGCAGATTTCTTAACTTCTGTGAACCTTCAATCCTTTGTCAGTAAAAAGCTCAAATGTTGTTGGGAATAAGCAAGGTAAAGGTGAATGTGACTTACAGTAGTAATGACAGCAACAATAAGAATAGGTGACATTTATTGAACTTTTAAGCACGTACCAACCACAAACATGTACATTTGGGACTTTCACCCCTTCCCTTCATTGCTGTCTGGGAGAAGGAGCCCATGGTAAGAAGGGCAGATTTAAGGAGTCATCACGACTTGACCCGGGGATGTTGAAGCAGACACTTTCCTCTCCTAGGCTCAGTAGGGGGACATGGTGAGACTGGCCCACTTTAGTGAGAGGGGCAGACCCTGGACTTGGCAGCTATGTTTAGAGATTTCCTCCCCATCATTGTCCCATTTACTTTTATTTTAATAAGATAGGTCAAATATCCCTCACTTACAAACAAGCCCTTATGCATATTGAACTTAATGCATATAAAAACCTGTGAGGCCAGTACTAACATAATTCCTATTTTCAAGATGAGAAAATTAAGATTTAGCGAAGCTAAGAAATTTGCCGAAAGTTACATAGCTACTGCCAGGGTGGGGATTCCAAAAGGCTCTGTGCTTTCCCAAAGTCCAGCATTTAGCCACTCCTCCACACTTCCTCCCATCAGGTTAATTTCTGATGGGTTGCACCACAAGGAAGGGAAGGGAGGGTCATAGTTATTTGGCCTGAGGCCATGATGGTCCCAATGCCAAGGGCATCTCAAGAGGTAGTTCTGAGTGCTATGAACCCATTAAAGAGCTGGATTAATTAGAAAGTGGAGCAGCTTTCTCTGTGAGAATATTCATTGAAATTTGGCAAGAAATGAAGCAAGTGTCCAAGCCCCAGACCCATATGGAGCTTAAATCAAGAAAGACCTAGTTGAGCCTTGAAATTGGCATCCTAAGCTGTCTGTACACTTATTGGGTTATCATCCTGGTCTTTTCTCCAAGAATCGTGGTTCTTCTAAACCTACAACTAATCCTCACTTTCCTCTGTGACTTGCAACATTATCAATGCACAAAATGAGCCACAATTATGGAACACAGGGTATGGATGGCTGCCAGCAGCCCCAACCCTAAGCATTATTGATTGACTCAAAGTGTCTTGAGTCCTGAGTTCAGTCCTACCTCGGTGTAACTTGAGACCAGCCAAGTCTCTGGGCCCCACCAGACCTCACTCCCATTACCTCTGAAAAAACAGCAAATTAGGTCAATCATAAGACCACTTCCTAACCTAAAATTTTGTGGTTCTTCTGTCACACACACAAAATTGTAAATTATAGTGAGTAAATGAAGATTTGATATATGATTTCTGGAAGGTTGCTGACCTCTAGTGTCAGCACAGATCTGGAAGGAAAATTCAATCCTCCATGTTCATTTCACATTCCTATCAAGACTTCCCCCACCCCCGCTTTCCTTTTTCTTTATGGTGGAGAAGAAAATGTAAAATACTTCAAATTAAAGTTCTATTAACTAAAGCTTCATTTACAGAATAAATATTTCTGCTGACATTTGACTGATTATATCAATTTTGAACTTCAAATTTTAATAAGGTATTACCAAGCCCAAGAATAAACAAGCTAATCAGGCCTTTTCCTATTTCCTCCTTTGTATTAAATGATAAGTGAATTTAAAGCTACGCTTTGTCTTATTAATATCTGCTAAATATGGATGAATTACTGAATATATATTTATTCTTAAACTCATTTGGAGGCAAATATTTACAAGGCTTTTCTGTTATAATCTGATTTTAATATCTCAACTGAAACTGATTTATAGCACGTGACTTCAACTGTGGTGTTAGTTAAAGAGGCCAAGAATTAATTAGCTGATTCTATCAGGGGTTTCTTGAAACTGATTTTGAAAGGGGGGAAAAAAACTCCTATTTTTTTTAAGTCAAATTTTAATTGTAGGAATTTTCACGGCAAATATCAGAGTCCCATGTAAACAAATCTTTAATAATTTTGCATGTGCATATATTTGATTTTACCATATTGTTAGCCGAGTTAGAAACTCACTTTAATATTCTGTGCCATCAAACGAACATCATTTCTAGTATGCAGGTAGGTTTCTTCATTACGTATTCCAGAATTAGTTACCAAGAAAGTTAGTAAAATTTGCTTTCTGAAAATCTTTAAGACTTGCCGGGTATGAGACATGCGTGGCTGGAGGTTGGTAAAAGCCACTCACATGTCTCCTTTTTTTTTGGTTATCAGCTGAGGAATATTGTCCATCTACCATTTTGTGTTTAAACAGAGCTCACATCCTGTTGGAGGCATTGAAGAGCATAGAAACCTCTTCATATACAGGGTTCTATTGTAGAGGCAACAAAACATTCTCCTTGAGATGCCACAGAATATATGATTAATTGGTGAACTTTTGTCACTAAGTGCCTACTGTGTGCCAGACAGTAAACTAATCTATGGCATTCTTACATCTTCTTCCTTCCAGACTTTTGTACTGGCCAATTGTGAGTTTAATGTCTTAGGTAAACACAAAATTAAATCAGCATTAATGTATACATTAAAAAAATACATAGAAGGATTATTGAAAGATCAGCACACTATTTTGGAAGAGCAGCATTTTAGATACTGGATGTATTTGTGTCAAAAGCCTCTCCCTCACTGCTTTGGGGTCCTTTAGAGAAACAGAACCCCCAAATCAGGCAATTGTGAGAACTGGTAAGTCTGAAATGTGCAGGGCAGGCGATGGACTACAAATCCCAGAGGAGTCAATGCTGCAGTGTGGAGTTTGAGGTCTGGAAGCAGATTCCTGATTCCTCAGGGGGCCTCAGTCTTTTTCCTTAATGCCTTCAACTGATTGCATAAGAAGGGTACCTCACATTATTTAGGGTGATCTATTCTACTCAAAGTCTACTGATTGAAGTTTTAATCACATCTAAAAAACACCTTTGCAGGATCTTCTAGACTGGTGTTTGACCAAACAGTTGGATGCTATTGTGTAATTCAGTTGACACATAAAGTTAACCATTACACAATATTACACAATTATACATGGGCTCAATCTAATATTTTGTTTATGAAACTTTTGTTTTTCTCATATAGTCATCCACCTGGCCCAATGTGAGAAAAGTTTAAATGTTAAAATGATTTTATTATGTGAAGAAATCATTCTTCCTAACGGATCCCATAACTTCTTTCTTTTCTTCAGGCCCAGGGGCTTTGAAGAACATTTTTATTTGTAGATTTATTTAATCTCTTTTATCTTTTCTCTGAAAATGATGTTGTTGCCCTTTGCCCAGGTATTCAGTAACTGGGTCTCAAGTGATAAGTACATTTAGAGGTTGTGAGGGCTAATTTTTTTTAAAGATTTTATTTATTCATGAGAAATACACAGAGAGAGAGAGACAGAGACATAGGCAGAAGGAGAAGCAGGCTCCCTATGGGGAACCGGATGTGGGGTCCAAGGACCCCGGGATCACGCCCTTAGCTGAAGGCAGACACTCAACCCCTGAGCCACCCAGGTGCCCTGTGAGGGCTGATTTTATGTGTCAACTTGGCTAAGCCACCATGCTCAAATATTTGGTCAAATATTCTAGTTGTTTCTGTGAAAATGGTATTTTTAAAAAAAAAAAAAAGATATTAACATTTAAATTGGTGGGCTTTGGGGGGCACCTGGGTGACTTAGTTGGTTGAGGGTCCAACTCTTGATTTTGGCTCAGGTCATGATCTCAGGGTCGTGAGATCGAGCCAAGCATCAGGCTCCTCTGCTCAGTGGAAAGTCTACTTGAAGATTCTCTCTCTTCCTTTCCCTCCAGCCCAGCCCCCCAACCCTTGCTCTCTCTCTTTCTAAAATAAATAAAGAAATCTTTAAAAAAATTGGTAGACTTTGAGTAAAGCAGATCACTCTCCATAATGTGGGAGGGTCTGAGTAGGACAAAGACTGACCTCCTTTTTGCAAGAAAGAATTCTGACGGATGACAGCCTTTGGACTGGGACTATAAGTATCTCTGGGTTTTAGCCTGATAACCTACCTTGCAGATTTTGGACTTGAATGTCCACAATTCTGTGAGCTAATTCCTGAAAAAAATACACACACACACACACACACATACATATATATGGAAAGACATACATACATAAATATATATGTATACAGATAGATATACATATAAACACATATATGGAGAGAGAGACAGACAGAGAGAGAGGAAGAGAGAGAGAGAGAGAGACAGACAGATGGACACATATGCACACCGTTGGTTCTGTTTCTCTGGATTCTAATACAGAGATATAGAGAGAGCTAGAACGAGCAGCAGAGACCTATGCCTTCCTAATTTGGAATTTATATTATTCTGAGCCCTTTAGAGGATAGTTTCTGTTCTACATACAAACATTTAAAAAAATCATAAAGCAGTAATAAACTTTAGGAGGGTTCAACCAAGCTCCAAGGGAGTTTTCCATTTTTCAGAATCTCAAGGGTTTGGTGCTGTTCAGCTCACAGACCTGATGCTAGTACTCATGGAGGCTCAGGAGAAGAATGCCACAACATAGGGCTTTGGAAAAGGTTGTTCCCTGAGGTAGGCCAGCTCAAGTGGAGCACCAGGGGCACACGCTCAGCGGCCAAATCACACCAGCCATGACTCCCGCCGGTGACCACACATGGCAAAAATACTCCTTACCAGATGCAGGCCTCCTCTGAAGACTGACTTTGGCTCAAGGATTCCCACTGGTCAAGCTGACGCTTCCTTGTGCCATACTGCAGTCTAAGCCCTCCCTCCCTGTCTTCCTGACTTTGCCCTACTGCATGGTCATACTTACATGTGGTCTGCCAGTGATCCCAGCCTCCTGCTCCCTCTGCATTTTTACCTCATGTCTTTTCTCCTCAGCACACCCCTTGTGAGTCTAACCCTATCTTGGTGTCCGATATCAAAGAATTCAGTGTGCATGAGGTGTTGGAGACTCCTGTTTTATAGCTGCCCGAAGAGAGGAAGAAACCCTCAGTCCATGTTCATGATAGAGTCCCAAGTGTGAGGCCACTCTTACAGGGCAGTTAGTTTTTAGGCTTTGATGAGGACCAGCTCAGATGCCCCAACAAATGGGGAACTGAGTTTAAGACGTCTCAATTTGATAAACTAGTGTGCTGATGGAATTTCTTGGAACCATAGGTTTGGTGAATTCATGGGATTTTTAAAATAGATAATAATCATTTATTGTTTGTTTCTATATAGCAGAAGCCTCCTTTTCTTCTTTCTTTCTTTCTTTCTTTCTTTCTTTCTTTCTTTCTTTCTTTCTTTCTTTTTTCTTTCTTTCTTTCTTTCTTTCTTTCTTTCTTTCTTTCTTTCTTTCTTAGTTTTTATTTGAGAGAAAGAGAGAGCACAAGGCAGGGAGGGACAGAGGGAAAAGGAGAAGCAGATTCCCCACTGAGCAGGAAGGCTGATGTGGGGCTTAATCCCAGGACCCTAGGATCATGACTTGAGCTGAAGTCAGATGATTAACTTACTGAGCCACCCAGGTTCCCCAGAAGCTTCCTTTCTTATGGGTGTTGGGGAGCTTTGATTTTTTATTTTTGCAAAAGCTTAAAAAAATTCTTTTTGAGGAAGAGTTAATAATACTATAAACATCTTATACATTTTGGTACAAATAGTTAATGGCAACTACTATATATAGAATTTTATGTGTGCTTAGGAAGATGGATAAATTTTGGTATCTGACTTTATGTAAGTGAGAAAATATGAAGAGCAAAGCAGATGTGATGACTACTAAGAAAAGACAGCACCCAGCTTAATAGTGTGTGGAAAAAAAGGAGACAAAAACCAACCCATTTGGAAAATAAGGAAATTCATGGAGAATATATCATTTGAACTGGACTCACAGGATAAGAAGGTGTTGCAGGAGGGAGTAGAGAGGCCTTCTTTTGATGGAGAAATAGTGTAAGTTGAACACAAAAGGCCAGGAACAAGGGGCTTGTGTTAATAAATTGAAAGCCAAAAATAAAAAATAAATGCCCATGGCAAATTGACCACTAGAGGATATATTTGACAAATTTCTGAAGACAGACATTTGGCAAATGTGACTAAGAAGAATGTTTTCTATTTAAAATAAATATGAGTTTAAGAAACAACCACTTTAGTCTTTTTTTTTTTTTTAAGATTTTTTATTCATGAAAGACACAGAGAGAGAAAGGCAGAGACATAGGCAGAGGGAGAAACAGACTCCAGGCAGAGAGCCTGATGTGGGACTCGATCCTGAGACCACAGATCACGCCCTGAGCCAGGGGCAGGTGCTCAACTGCTGAGCCACCCAGGCGTCCCAACCACTTTAGGCTTAATAAAACAAAGTGTTTTTTTCCTGATGCAGAAGCAATCACTATTGGGTTCACAAATGAAGTTGTCAGCATAGACCAAGCCACAGAGAGCTTGTTCAAGACCAAAGTAAAAACCGAGAAGAGCAAATGCAAGTATAATTAAGGAAGGTCTGGTTTTTAAAATAATAATTTCATAATTATGAAATGTTTTCCTAAGGTTAACATAGTACATATTAATTCTATGCTAGTTTCAGTTCAATTTACTTTCTTGAAGTAACTATTTATTGAAGTATAATTTTTTTTGAAATTATTTAGACCCAGAGAAGAGTCAGAAGGGTAATTACAATGAACACCTTTATGCCCCTCAGCTAGATTCTCCAAGTCTTACCATCTTGTTTCACTTGCTCTCTCCACCACTCTCTCTTTTCTTCCTTTTGCCAAATTTTCCAAAAGTGGCTTGCAAACATCATCCCAGTATATCAGAATTCCCCTCCCTATGCAACCTCTTCACCATGACCACACCCAAGAAAATATTCACATAAAAACATGATCTAACATGCAGTCTCTCCTCAAATATCTTAATTGTCTTCAAATGTCTATAACTTTTATTTGCATTGTTTTTTGATTCAGAATCTACTCCAAACTCGCCCATTAACATTTGACAGTTAGATTTTCTTTTTTACTCTTCCTCATCCAGAACATATTCCCACCCCACACCCTGTGTTCTTCAATACATGGGAAGCTTTAAAATCTCATGTAGATCATCCCACATTTTGGATCCATCTAACTCTTTCCTCATTATTAGAGACCACCATCCATGTGCTTTTGGGAAGCACTTACGGCACCACATCAGTATGGATGCAGGAAGCTCATGACCTCATGACATCAGGCTGCCTCAGGATTGACCATGCCCACCAGGCTTGACTTCTTGTCCAGATTGCTCCATCTCTTCAATGTACATACACACTTCCTCCTTTCTAATTAGTAGCCATTGAAGAGGTGATATTAGCTCATAGTTTTTAAAACTCTGAGTCATTCTTGGGGAGTGACGTATAGGGGAGATTCTTCTAGTAAAAATTGTATATAACTTTCCCAATTACAGAAGTGCCTTTTGCCACCTGTGGATAATACACTGAGGAGTTAGAATGGAAAGGGACCCAGGGAATGATCTGGTTCGATTCCATCTTTCTTTCTTTTTCTTTCTTTCTTTCTTTCTTTCTTTCTTTCTTTCTTTCTTTTCTTTCTTTCTTCTTTCTTCTTCCTCTTCTTTTTTTTTTAACAGAAGAGGAGCCAAGTTCATCTCTTCATCTCAGTACAGTCGTAAGAACCATATTTTAGAGTCCCTGATTTCTGTCTAATTTTCTTTCTATTATTTCCAAAACACGTTCACTTAGTCCTTCAGGAACAAAGAGCAAAATCTTAGACAATCACAGGAAGATAAGAGAGTGACAAAGAAGAGGACAGATTGTCCTATTCTTGGGGATGTGAATTTGGGACAATGATGCCAGGATGTGTGTCTGCTCTGCAATAAATAAATAAATACAACATAAGCTATATATATATATATATATATATATATATATATATATATATATGATTTTACATTTTCTAGCAACCACTTAAAATGTAGAAACAGAAGGAATTAATTTTAATAATATATTTCATTTAACCCATATCTCAAAGTCATTTCAATATTTGATCAATATTTAAAAACTGATTTAAGAGATATTTTGCATTTTTTTTTTACAATCTGTGTGTATTCTATATTTATAGAACATCTCAATTCAGATTAGCCACATTTCAAGGACTCAAAATAGCCTCATTTGGCTAGTGGCTACCATGTTGAACAGTATTGCTCTAGAATAACAAAGAAATGTAAAATAGAATTTCCTACTAACTACTTTCAATATTTCAAGTCTGTTTAGTAGTATCCATTTATCCAAAAGGAGGCCATCAAACTAACTGCAATGGCAATCATGTGAATAAATGAGTAAGGTTAATAGTCAAGGCTGGTTTGACTTGAGAAGGGGTTTAATGCTCTGTGATCACTGCCTTGAATTTCTTAAAATGTTATCTTCGAGTCTGTGTTTTGTAAGAGAAATCTGGTGGAAATATGAGACATGTTCCTGCAACTTGCCACCTGCCTTGCCAGGAGGTGACAGTTTGCCTTCCGGCTACTCCAGGCTACATGCACCAGCTTCACACACAGCTGCCCACACTCACCTGGTGAGTATAATCATACTGGAGGCATCACAACATTAATTAACAATCAAAAACAAAACAAAACAAAATACCATGACAGCTCAACAGCGACATGGTGGAAGAAAAGAGAAGCTGGTTTCCTGATTTGGAATCAGGGTCCCAACAGTTTCATTTGGTACTGGGCCCTCCAAATTATGTAGCTGATTATAGCTGTTTTTGTTCCAATTGCTTTTAACTGTTTTGTAGCACTTGAAATTGCTGCTCTTTTAAAAAACCAAATTTGGAGGAAAAATTCTTTCTTAGTAAAGGCAGTCTGGTAGACTAATTCTAAGAAAAGATATGATATATGGGTAATGTGTTGAGTCAGATATATTTCATTACATGGCTAATGTAACAAATGAGGTCTTTGATGTAGAAAATATTAGGAATCCCTGATATTGACTCAGGATGTGTTCCAAAACAACTCAATCAAGCAACTCAACAAAAAGCCAAGTCATTGTGTACGTATTAGGGAGGAGGGGTAACTATATTTTGATTTGTTTTATGTGACATAACCAGTTAGTCTACTAAAATTTTCACTATGTTGAACATTGCGAAATGTCCATTGGACATTTGGACATGTCCAAATACTGGACATCCTATAAACACACTGATTAAATTAAAGTTCTACACAAGAGAATTTGGCGTTTTCTACATGCAGGGTTCTAGTGACCAGAACTATGGGACAATCTTGTAAATTATAGACTGTAGGAATGAAAATAAAACCCAAATGATGAGATACTATTAAATATAGTTGATTCATCCAAAAGGGCTGGAGCTGCATTGCAAGGTCTTTGGATGAAAAGTGAGGAAACCTTGAGTGAAGATAAAAGCAGACCAGATTTCTGGGAGTTGTGCGGTGCATGGCAGTACCAGGGGTTTTCTAGTGTGGGTGGTCTGTGCCCATCGTACACACAGGCAGGGGAAGGTAGCTCTGGCTCTGCTTCTGAGCAGTGCACCTCGAGAAGCCGTCCTTATTTGCAAGTACCTGCAGTTAAGCCTGGTGACCCTTACTAGCTCCTTCACTTCTGAGATTTCATGATTCATAAAGATTACAAACCAAAATGTCCTGAGACTTTGGATCATTTTCGCATGCATAAGGACCTATCTCTACCCCGACCAGCATCATCCTTGCTGAGACTTGGAGACAGAAGTCCCCCTGGATGGAGGATTACCTACCCAATGTTTCAAGAAAGGGAATTCTGGGGTGGTCAGTTTTCTTTTCTACTCTCTGCCACGCTTTTCTTTCTCCTTCCTCTTCCTCTTTTTGCTTCTCTTTCTTCTGCTTCTCCTCATCCTTTTTTTGGATGACCATCTAAATGCCCGTTTATTTGCCAGCATGGTTTATACTTTATATTAATATCCATGTTCAGGGCATTAATTCGAGGCCCTCAGAAGCCTGAGCTGCCAATAGCCTGTTGTTTCTCAGCTTCCAGACCGGTTTTGCTCCAAACAGCCTACTGCATAGTCTTTTGCTCTTTGGCTCTTTTGCTCTTCTGTTTTCACCATCATAGTCTTCACTGCACATGCTCTTTGGGAATCCAAGTTGTTTAATTAACTAAGCTGAATAGGAAGGGTTTGCTTCCCAAGAGAATGCCAACAACCTTCAGAGATGGCTTTTTATAATCTTAACCTTCCTGGTCACCAGGGGTCTTTTCAAATATGTGGATCTGTTTGAAATTTTCTGAAAAGCAAGTTTAGAAATTAAAGATCAGCTCTTATTCAGAGCCATTGGAAAGGACTAGGTGAATGACTGGCTTATCTCAGGGACCTGACCGAGAACATTCGTTCTGCTTTGAGTGCCCAGCTATCAGGTGTTAGCGAATGCCACCAGCAAGCTCCCACTGCTCCGGCGTCCGTGATAGACACAATCCATTCTTAATGCCTTGTGTCAGGCATCCCTGCTGCCCTCTAACCATTCTTAATAATAAGACAAAAGTGATATTTTAGGGTAACAGTTAATAAATAATGTGACTTATCCAATCACACCTTTCACTAAAATATTATTATCTTTTGGCAGATTCATTACTGTGGAGACACCGGAATCTGATGAAACATTCTCTAATTCTACCACTAGTACATTTTCCAGAGTTGTCTTTCTTTTAATTTAATTCACCCACTCTGGAAGCATACTGTCCACTGCAATTACTGAATGAGCATTTAATCTCATGTAACTAAGGCATTTTAATCTTTTCTTATGGAGACACAATTAAAAGATCCTGATATTGCTATGATATGGATACATTTCATCCCAACCCAGTGAATCGAAGTTTCCTTTGTTCTCATAACTATACGTTAAGACAAATCGAGTAGCCAGGCACTGTACTGTGATGGTTAAGCCACCTTATCACAAAGTGTGATAAATGTTTCAAAACATAGTCTGTTGAATAGAAAGCTTTCCAGATCTTCCTTGTGCAGAGGTGAGCCTAGAGGTGGAGAAATTTGAGAGAAGTTTTTATAGTTGTTATGGTAGCTTGATTTATAGTCTGTTATATTTGTCCCAAAGCAATAAATCTTGGCACTTTTAAAATGCTGTGTTGCTAAGAGAAGTATTGGATCACTTTGAAACTGCAAGGGATGATTTTGTTATACTACAGCATATCTACATTGATAATTTCAATTTTTTAGTTATATTAGTGCTACACTGGTATAACATAAAAAAATTATGAACTTTCTAGAAAAGACTTTATTTATTTGAGAGAGAGAGGGAGAGTAAGAGTTCATGAGAGAGAGAGAGAGACAGTGAGTAGGAGGGGAGGGCAGAGAGAGGGGGAGAAGCAGACTCCCCACCAAGGAGGGGGCCCAACTCCCAGTACTCTGGGATCAAGACCTGAGCCAAACGCAGACATTCAACCAACTGAGCCACCCAAGCACCCTGTAAGTTTATGAACTTTTAAGCTTTTTTTCAAAATCAATACTTTTTCCTGGGGCGCCTGTGTGACTCAGTCGGTTAACATCCGACTCTTGGTTTTGGCTCAGGTCTTGATCTCAGAGTTGTGAGATGGAGCCCCATGTAGAGCTCCATGCTCAGCATGGAGTCTACCTGGGATTCTCTCCTTCTTCCTCTGCCCATCCCTCACCCCTAAAATCAATCAATCAATCTTTAAAAAAAATCAGTATCTTTTCCTTAGTTTGATTTTCACATCATTATTACTTCCTCGGCACGTAGCATGCCATGTTAAAAGGTTTTATGGGCACTCTGAATGTTTGCAATGTACCTTAGCTTATTATCAACTCCAATGAAAATACATAAATATAAATCTGCGAAGTGTTGTTTACCTAAGAAAGTATTTTCTCCATGTCTGTTTTGCCTGGCCTCTAATACCGATGCTGGTGTATATATTTCGATTGTACTGGTCACTGGTTTACTAGCAAAGAACTCACACAGCATTATGTATTTTTATAATACCTTGGGCTTAGTTGAGAAATGTCATATCCTTTTTCTCCTTCTCTCAGCCACATCCATTCATGACCTAGTGCTCCCCTTCAGATTGTGCTGATATAAATGGGTTACAGGTTAACAAGTTTGCATTTTGGAAATAAGGCAACTCCAATTTGATTTTTATTATGCATTTATTCCTCAAGGATAATTTCATATTTATTGAAAGTTGATAAAACAATAATTGTTTCCAGACTGATAGTGATCTGGTAATCAATGTGAAATAAATCTGTAAAACAAATAGGGATTTACTTTGCCTTGTGAAAACATTCAGATGGCTGCAACAGCCATTCTAATAGTGATATTTGAACTTTTTAAAGATTCCCTTTTATTTATTTATTTATTTTAAAAAAGATTTTATTTATTCATGAGAGACAGAGAGAGAGAGAGAGAGAGAGAGAGAGGTGGAGACACAGGCAGAGGGAGAAGCAGGCTCCATGTAGGAAGCCCGATGTGGGATCACACCCTGGGCCGAAGGCAGGCACCAAACCGCTGAGCCACCCAGGGATCCCCAAAGATTTCCTTTTAAAAAGAGAACTTTTTTATCCTTTTATATATGCTGCTTTGTTTCATTTTCTTAGGAATATTTTTTAAAAAATTACATAAAAGATTTATTAATGTAAGTGTTTAGATTCTAAGTAAATGGCATAATCTGGTATAAGAAACTATTCATGCATATTTTAATTTTTTGTGGAGGGAATGATGACTGAATCAGAAATCCACGAAAGAATATCTGAGAACTTCTATGTATACATAAATTCATAAGAATATAGATATACTTTGCATATTGTTTCTTTATTAACCAGGAGCTGCTTTGGTTATTTGGACTGAGGTGTTTTGAGCCTGAGGTGTACTTCCTGATTACATATGTAAAGGAATATACATTAAGTTGAATAGAAAGCTGATAGCAATGTAGGCTAAGTGCATTTAATTAGCTGCTTATTCAAATACCCTATTCATTATGTCTCCCTCTAAGAATGAGATAGTTGTGTGTGCATTTGTATGTTTGTATGGTGGAAGCAGGACGGTAAGGATATTGGTACAGTTTTTTGGAGGAGTGGGGAAGAGAAGACATAAGGCCTCATTTACAAAGATGTAGACAGTTGAACACGTACAGTGCCTAAAGGATTGAATTTACTTATTCTACGGTGTTTCTACATTAATCGTGTGAATTTTATACTTAAAAATGTTAGTACCACATCAGCATAAGCAGAAAGGCATCATAATATCAACATGTCACTACAAAGCTCTAGTGGTTTAGAAGTGCTTTGGGTGAAAATGGGGGTTGACACTTTCTTTCTTTCTTTTTTTTTTTTTTTAATTTTTTATTTATTTATGATAGTCACACAGAGAGAGAGAGAGGCAGAAACACAGGCAGAAGGAGAATCAGGCTCCATGCAGGCTCCATGCACCAGGAGCCTGATGTGGGATTCGATCCCGGGTCTCCAGGATCGCACCCTGGGCCAAAGGCAGGCGCTAAACCGCTGCGCCACCCAGGGATCCCGACACTTTCTTTCTTAATTGTGCAGGATTCCCTTGAGGTGAAATAGAATGGGGATAGAAATAGTCATTTGAGGTTTTGGTTTTGTCTTTTGAAATATAACTTCTAATTTTGTGAGACTGTTGGCAAAAGCAAAGAAAATGAAAAGGCAATAAATACCTAGTATAGTATTGTTATTGACTTATTTATTTATTTAGAAATATTTATTTATTTTTAGTTTCAGGAGTACAATGTAGTGATATGATATTTTTATGTTAGGAAATGGTTACCACAATAAGTCTGGTTACCCATACTAAGTCTAGTTAACCATACAGGGTAGGTGTAGTATTATTGACTATATTCCATATGCTGTATATTACATTCCTGTGTTACTTATTTTATAACTGAAAGATCGTACCTCTTAATCGCCTTCATCCCCCATTCCTATCCATGCTGGCAACTACAAAGCACCAGTTTATTATCTATATTTATGAATCTGTTTCTGTTCGTTTGTGTATTTGTTTGGTTTTTAAAAATTCTACCTATAAGTGAAATCATATGGCATTTGTCTTTCTCTGAGTTATTTTACTTAGCTTACCCTTTAGTTCTCTCCATGTTGTTGCAAATGGCAAGATCTCATCCTTTTTTATGACTGAATAATATTCACACACACACACACAGACATACACACCACATCTTCTTTATTCATTCATCTGTTGATGGACAGTTAAATTGCTTCCATATCTTGGCTGTTATAAATAATGCCGCAATAAACATAGAAGTGCATATGTCTTTTTGAATTAGTGTTTTTATTTTCTTCAGATAAATACCTAGAAGTGGAATTGCCAGATTTGTATGGTAGTTCTACTTTTAATTTTTTGAAGATGCTCCATACCATTTTCCATAGTGACTGCCTGAATTTACATTCCTACTAATAGTGCACAAAAGTTCCCTTTTCTCCCCATCCTTGCCAATGCCTATTATTTTTGTCTTTTTGATAATCACCATTCTGACAGATGTAAGGTGATAGAGTGTTTTAAAAATCATCCTTTGACTGAACATGATAGTAGGGAAGGAAGTGCAAATCTCGATTTTATCTGAGTCAATCCACCTCAAAAATACCATTCAGGTGCAAAATTACACAATAATTTAGATAAAGACATCTGGTGTTAAGACAGACCTGAATTCAAATCTCAGCTCAGTGTCTCAATAGTTACATGACCCCTGCAAAAGTTTTGAAATTTTCTGACTTTGAGTATGTCAAATGAGAATGGTAATGAAATGTTTTTTCATATGGTTATTGTAAACATTAAAGAAAATAACATATTTAAGGTTTAGTAGAATACCTGGCATATTATAATAATCTCAGACATGCAGCTTTTAAAAAAAGAATGAAATATTTAAGAAAAACAAGCGTTTTTTTGCCATTTACCAGATCTTCAAACCAGGCTGTTGGTTTTTTCCTTGAACTACATAGCTATTCCTCCCTCTTTCCTTCTGGAAAAAAAAAAAAAAAAAGAAAAAAGAAAAGGAATAAGTGACCTGTTAAAAGCACAGAAAAACCATGCCTGACCTTGAGGTAGAGTTTATGAATTCCAAAAGGGTGAAGAAAAATCTAATAATTAACTATGTACCCACCATCCAGACAATTATTGTGGGAGTCCTGGTCCAGCTGTTTCTAGCACAACTCTGCAGGTTTTAACAGGCTCTGCTGTGTTGGTAGCTCAGCAGCCTTCACGGAGAGGGTGGCTGTACCCAAGACTAAAGTAGTCATGGACGGTTTTTCTCCTCACACTTAGGGATTTGGATCTTTTCAAGGCAGGGAAGTGCAAATGAGTGGAACTATTTGCTTCTTTCTGAATTAGAAGTCTTAAAGGCTGATGGTACAAGAAAAGCTTCTTCAACCCAACTTTTTGGCTCTGGGCATTGTCTGAAGCATTTTATGATTTAAGTCATGCTGATACCAAGTCCCTGTACAGACTGAACCCGACATTACTTTTATTTTAACTGAGTTGCTAAGTTGCTATGTATTTATGCCAATGCCCAAGATACAGAAATAATGGGACTTGCTTTGCCCAATACTGTAATTTTGCTTGTGTAGACATTGTCAAATTAGGAAACATTTAATAGAAGTTTCCCTAGTCTCTATCCCATTTTATTTTATTTATTTATTTTTTAAATGATTTTATTTATTTATTCATAGAGACACACAGAGAGAGAGAGAGAGAGAGAGGCAGAGGCACAGGCAGAGGGAGAAGCAGGCTCCATGCAGGGAGCCCGATGTGGGACTCGATGCAGGGTCCCCAGGATCAAACCCCGGGCTGCAGGCGGCGCTAAACCGCTGTGCCACGGGGGCTGCCCTCTATCCCATTTTAATAGGCAACTCCCATCATTCCCTTTGCATAAACCATGTCACAATATACCTAACCTCCTCATAAAAACAGGGGCCAGACTCTGCAATGATCAGATGCTTATTCACTTCTCATTGACTTGTTTTGGATTGATTTAAGATAATGTTTTATGAATCCATATTGGGAAGCCTAAGACTGTAAGGGAACTTGTTGTATATGGATATAATGCAATTGATGTATTTTTGATTATGAGAATACTTTTTCTTCCTTTTCACTTTCAAAGGAAGACTGTGTGGAGATTTTTCTATGATATGACTTCAGAAGGTTTATTGGTGCTTTGACACAGCCTTAAATTGTTAGGGTTTTTTCAATTTGTAAACAAAAATGTGTATTTTTTTTATGTTGCCAGTGTTTTGTCTTTGATTTTAAATGACTAGGAAGAAAATCTAATAGCTTTAAGTCAGACTAGTGATACACTTATTTTAAATAATATTATATTCAGAAGATTCTGTATTTTAATTTGACAATTTTTTTTCTTATTGGGTACAAATAACTGGCAGAGAAGTGATTTTGGAAAAAGGAATGGTAACATACAGAATATAAAAGGTCACTTTGACTTCAAAAGAAGATTCTTTCTCTCTTTCTCTCTTTTCTTCTTTCTCTGTCACACACATGCACATGCACACACACACAAACTTAGTAATGTGTTTAGTTAACATTGGCCCTATAATTAATTTGTAGTTTTACAATCATCTTGTTATTTACATAGCTTCTTACTATCAGAATCGGGTTTGAATGATAGTAAATGCTGAAGTAAAATATAAAATATTTCTTGGCAAAGAGAACAAAAATTCCAATTTTATTTAGTGCCCTATATTGACAAAGTAGTCTCTACTCTTCAAATTTTACAATAGTAAAACTGCATGCATGGGACTCTATTGATTCCAGTCACTCAGCTTGGCAGGAGTAGATTATTAGAGTTTCCAGGTGAGGTGAGCCTGTCCCTAGGTGGCCAGGACACAGAGCTTTGCCCCAGCTCTGGCTATGTAACTGTGAGAGGTGAGTGCCTGGGTGTCGTCTGAGGGTGCTTTGCTGCTTCATGGCATTGACCACCCCTTGCAAGGGGCACATATTCCTGCTGGGCCTTTCCCTTACTCACCAGTGGCCCTACTTCTCTTGTACCCATTACAGGGCAATTCCTGGGAGCAAGGAAGACATGGGGTGCCTGAGATCCTTTGCCCCTTCTTATTCTCCTCCTCTCCCCTACTTTTCCTCAACTTCTCCATTCTCTTGCCCCCATAGGAAAAAAAAAAAAGCCAAAATGCAATTAAAGTGGCTTTTTCTGAGCTACTGGCCTTTAAAGAGGTCTTTATGGGAAAGCTGAAATTCAATCCACTTTCAAGAAAAAGAATATTTCTTTATACAAACACGATCTGGCCAGCTGTAGGTGTTCCAGGAGAGAACAGTACTCAAAATACTAAAAAAAAAAAAAAAAAAAAAAAATCATCTATAAAGGATTGAACAATAACCACCAGGGTTCAGGAGATTTCCTGGGGATTAATGAGTAGCTGGGAAGAATCCGTGGCCTTCAACTGTACTCTGGGCAATTAACCTCAGCTAGTCAGTACTTGCTAAGAAATGCCCTGCACTGTGGCGGTGATTGCCATTGTGAGATATAAACATAAGAACACTTTTAGTGTGATTTTATTTCAATGTGCCCTTTGCTTCTGAAAGACTGTGTAGCATCGTGTGGAGCATTCGGTGGCTAATAACATAGCACGCATTACCCGACCATACAGGCCTCATCACATTAACCAAGCTGATTGAAATAGTGTTTGAGGGAAGAAATTAATATTTTATTGTGGTAAAAAAATTATGGAGAAAACCTGTTAAAATACAAACTATGCAGCCAAGGCTGTATCAATTTTAGAGTAAACCAGGTATGATTTTATCACAATTAAAACATTTCTCTTCAGAGTAAAGGCTTTTTTTCCTTTCATCATAGAGATAAGATACTCTCAAAAAGTAAAAAAAAAAAAAAAGTCATCTGTGACTTTCTGGCTAAATATTATGCTAGCAAAATAGTTTACTAGTTAAAGGATTCATGACTCAAGTTCACTTTGGTTTTAATTTTTAAGGGAGGATAAGGAAAAATTATTTTTAACATAATGTACAAAGATAGATACCTATTTTTTCACTTATCATTATGATTCTCAGTTCCTTTCATCTGTCAAACACTATCTCAATAGATTAAAAACTGGCTTTGTCATTTATATTGTTTGTATCTGACATGAACCAACTTTGAGGTTAGAGGTTGGTGCTAATATCAGTCAAACATTCCAGAGGACCTTGGCTGCCAATACCTGACCTTCTTCACACAGTAGTATTACCATTCAATGGACTAGTGAACTAACTAAACCTTCATTCCAGTTCCTGAAACATTGATAGTACCCTTCAGGGGCCTTTCCTCAGGGAGTCTAGAACTCAGTTTTCAATAAATGGACCAGAGGCATGTTCTTTAGTTCTGCTTCTTAATTGAACATAACTTTAAAATAACTGGTTCTGGGAAATGTAAAGCAATATGGGAGCCAGGAAATATGTATTTCCAGATACACCCCTCTCCCAAAAAGGCAAATAACAGGAGAAAGCAGATTGGCAGTTCAGAAACTGGGGTACAGTTTGTTGGGTCAGATTGGTATCTGAGATCAGAACAGGAAGAGGTGAGTGCTTCTGTGCCTGGCAGAGTGACTCAGAGCCTGGGGGCCTGCACCTTGCTTGAATGTTCTTTGAGACTGTTCAGTGGATGAGTTTAACTTCTAAATGGGGCAGGGACTGAATGTTAGAGAGGAGACGGTGCGTTTCCTTTGCCTCTCAAGAAGGAGTCTCCTCCAGTCGCATGGCAGGTAGAAATGTAATGGCACTTTCCTGGAGCAAAGATGTTGTCTAATTTTCTAATTCCAATATGTGCAAACTCACATGTTAGATGGGGGTAGGACAACTAGCTACAGCGATAACAAATTTTGAAATATGTGAAGCTAAAGTGAGAAGTGCAAACTCATGCATTCGATAGATAAATATGTAAAGAGGAAGAAAATTAGAGAACATGTAGCACTACAACAAAAAATAGGAATGGCTTAAATTAAGGTGAGTTGAAATCCAGGCTCAAGTTTTAAAGTCATGTTAAAAACTGATGCCCTGTGTGTCACTGATGGTTCCTTGATAGCTGAGGCTTACCATCGGTGTGTCCCATGCACACACAAGGAAGGAACAGTGAGCTGTAACTGTTAGGCACAGGGCCTTGGGAGTCAGAACTTCTATACGCTACCTATCCAGCCACATGGACACATGGTGAGCTGTGTGCAACCCTGAGCAGCTTATTAACCTCTTCATGCCCCAGTCCCCTGGCTGCTTCTAGGCCTCAATGACCTCTTCTTTAACAGAGGCATTGTTTAATTATTTAAATATTAGGGAGAGCACCAGTTTTGGTTTGCCCATTGGCTGTGTCAGTAGGAGTTTGGTCTTGGTATTATATTTAAGTGGGTAATTAAAAGGTAATACAAATATCTCACAGGACTACTGTGAAGACTTGAAGATGATGATAGTCCAGGAGGTAAAATAGATTATTGAATTCAGTCCTCACCACAGCAAGGCAGGTATGATTGAAATCTCTTTTATAGATGTAGATACAGGTACAGAGATAGTGGTGTGATGCTTTGATCACATAGTAAACATTCAATAAAGTTAGCTTTAGTGGTTTTGGTTAAGAGAATATTCTTTTATTGGAATTGCTAAAAAAAAGTGTATTAGTTTGTGAAGGCTGGCATAACTAGCATAGACTGGATGGCTTAAATAATAGAAATGTACTTTCTCATAGTCTGGGAGGCTAGGAATCTGAGTCAAGGTGTCAGTGGGTTGGTTCCTTTTGAGGCCTCTCTCCTTGGTTTATGGATGGCCATCTTTCCTCAGTGTCTTCCCATAGCAGTCTCTCTGTGTGTATCTCTCTCTCTCTCTCTCTTTTTAAAATATTTTATCTATTTATTCATGAGAGACACAGAAAGAGAGAGGCAGAAACACAGTCAGAGGGAGAATCAGGCTCCATGCAGGCAGCCCAATATGGGACTTGATCCTGGGACTGAGCCGAAAGCAGATGCTTAACCCCTGAGCCACCCAGGCATCCCAAGTGTATCTGTGTCTTAATCTTCTCTTGTTACAAGAACGTCTGTTATCTTGGATTAGGACCCCTCCATGACCTCATTTTAATTTAAATATGTGTTCAAAGACACTATTTCCTCATAAAATCACATTCTGGGTTATGGAGTAAGGACTTCAACAGGTGATTTTGGTGGAGGTACAATTCAGAACATTGAAAAGGGCAAATAAAAACATTATGAGGGCAAGTAAAAACATTATTAGTCCTGTCTAGGAGATCTCAGCAATAAAATCCATGTCTCCAGCCATGTCCTTAGGCTCAGTGCCTTGGCACATAAGGAAGAATGTCTGTAACTCTGACCTCAAGCTATGCAGTTGAACCACTAAAAGATCCTCTCCCTCAACCCAAGGATTTTGATCTCTTGAAACTCTTGAAAAATCAGCAGCCTCAACAGCACAAACATTCCATGGCCACAGATCTCTGTTTATATTTTGTTAAAAGGGGTACAGAATATTGGGGAATTCCTAAAATAAGGTAGTTAAATCATAAAGGATTATCTCTTCCTCTACCCTCAGTCCGTCTTCTCTGTCTTACAGACAGGGAAGAGACAGTTTAAAACTATTCCACCACTTTGGTCCCAAAGTGATGGGACTCTATGACCTTGAATGTTTGTAGATGTTCTTGGCACCTAGAGGATATTTAGCTAAGAGGAGGAGGAAAGACTAGTTTGGAGCAAGAGATGAATGGATAGTCTTGAAAATTTGTGGCAAAACCCACACGGTCAGAGTGGAGAAGTGTAGGTTGCTTCATTCTCTTGTCGATGACTCTCACCTAGAAGTTCCTGTTTGGGTTTTGCTTTTGCTAGTTTGAAATTCATTGTTTATTTTTATTTCTGTTCTTTTAACATTATTCTTTTTGCTTTTGATGCCACTGCCTGTATGTAAATACATTTGTCTGCTTTGTTTTACTCTTTTGGGACATTACACATTGATAAAGAAGCTAAAAGAGAATAGTTAGCCATTCATGCAACAAATAGTGCTAAAAGAGACTTCAAGAACACCGAGTTCCATTTTCCATCGAAAAACTATAGTAGACTCAATGTTAGTAGTAATTTTTAAATGATTTAAAAAATAGTTGGTTTTCAGAATTCTGAAGAAATATTTCTTAATTTTTAATCCTTTAGCACAATGATAAACATCAGTGTTGTACTTATTTTATAGCAATATTCCATTTTTCTATACTATTATTCCCTAATTATATATGATATAGGACTTTTGCAGTAAGGGCTTTTGCTATTTCATGTTATTCCTTTTCGCTGTCCCTCCTTTCAATTTACAACCTTGAAAAATTGACTACATCACAAACCAAACTTTAAAAATCTCAAGCTAGTTTGAACTACTCTTTCTTGTATTTTTTAAGTAAAAATTTGACTGGAAATGCTTATAATGGAAAAGAGACTGCGATTTTGGAGTCTTAACACAAGATCCTTTGCTTCCTTCAGGCTTAGTGTCTTCATATATAAATGGAAAAATGAATAGGACAACATCTAGAATGTACACACTACTGGATACCATTCTGTTGCCTAAGAATGAATTTACCCTTACTTGGCTAAGGGTGAAGTGTGTCTCTTCTCCACACTTTCCACAATTGGCTTTCTCTTTGAAACACATCAAGGATAATTATTAAGAATAAATACCAATAAAAATAGCAACAGTAATCAAACCACCATAATAATAATAATAATAAAAGCTAATATTTATTTACGATGTGCTGGGTGCCAGGCTAAGTGCTTTACTTGGAATTCCTTTTTTTACTTGTCATCACCATTTCACAGGGAGCTGCTATTAGTCCCATATTACTGATAAGAGAAGCAAATGAGTTAAAGCAAATTGATCAAGATCACACTTTTGTGCTACTAAGAGGCAGTCAGTATTTATTTAATGGGATGTCTCATATAGATACTAATGAAGACTCCAGGATACACAAAGGAATAAATTATGGTTCATTTCCATTTCAAATTGAAAAAGAACTGTAAGAAATTGAAAGAAAGAAAATTCTAAAGTATACAACTAACTAAATAAAAATAATTTCCTGTAACCTCTGGCCAACTGATTGGAAATTTTCAAGTAAAACATCAATTCAAATTGGACACAGATGGAAAGATTGTTTATACACCTATCTGTCAATCTCTTGTGACCAGACTCTGTGGGTTCCATTCTTCTTGGTGGACACATAGATCTGTTTCTAAAGTCATAGATTTTTCTGCCTCCAGCCTGAAGGATAAATAAAGTATTTTTAGAAGGGGAAAAAAGTCCAACAGAAATGTCTGAAGTCTTTGTAATTCTTCAAATTCTAATTGAATGGATACTATATAAGCAATTATAACTTAAATTTTATAAACTTGAAAAAATATTATGTTCTGGAGATGTGGTTATAGAAATACATTCTGGATATATGGATAAACTAAATTCCATTAAAAACTTTATTCTGAAATGTATATAATCTTTTTCAGTTTGTAGTTGAGTGTTTTAATAGCTCAGTGTTCTTGAACATGTGCCCTTAGAACCTGGTAGGTTAGACAGGATTAAAACAGTAATAGTCCCACTGTTTGAACAGGGGATTCTTACCTTAGGGATAATTATCCCTGAGAAGAGAGTCACAATATTTAAAGGGGGTTGCATATATCTAAGTGGAAGTAACATAGCATCTTTATCGTTCTGGTAAAATTTAAAAATAATGCAAAGAGGTCCTTTGAAATATTGTAGGTAAAACACATACTATTGAAATTGTGGTATATATTTTCTACTACCTCATTCCCATTTCAGAAAGACTCCAGTTCATTGTGGGAAGACTGCGATGGTAGATGAATTGTTTCTGGCTGAATGGAAACATAACAAACTAAGCTAAGGGGACAAAAATATTCTCTTATAGTCTCTGTACAATTAGCAAATAGCCCTTGGGATAAGGGACAAGCCATCCAATTCTGGGGAAGGTGGAAGGTCAATGACTCCTTTGCTGATGGAACGCCTCAAATGAAAACCTCTCCCGTTTAACAAGCTGAAATGAAAGGATGGAAAACAACTCTGCAAAAGGGCTAATTCCTAATGGGATGCTATTAAACAACATAGTGGGTTACTCATTGAAGAAATATGGAGGATCAACACATTCATTGTATCTGTAGCAGGAGTCATTTCAGCATGTCTAAGTAACATTTTCAGGGGGTTCAATGTGTTCAGTTTATTTAAAGTAGGGATTTGAGAAAAAAAAAGTAGGGATTTGATATCCAAACATAATCTAATCAGAAACTTTTCCTTTTAAAGAAGTTTGATCCTGGGGGTCCTGAGTGGTTCAGTCGGTTAAGCTTCCAACTCAGGTCATGATCTCATGGGTAGTGAGATGGAGCCGTCTCGCTAATCGCACCCCTCCTCTTGAGAGAGAGAGAGAGTTGAATAACTCAAATAAATAGATCTTAAAAAAAAAAAAAAAAAGAAGTTTGATCCTGTCCACCCCTTCAATTTCCCACATAGTACTATAGCCTTTTGTTTTTTTTTTTTTTTTTAAATTTTTATTTATTTATGATAGTCACACACAGAGAGAGAGAGAGAGGCAGAGACACAGGCAGAGGGAGAAGCAGGCTCCATGCACCGAGAGCCCGATGTGGGATTCGATCCCGGGTCTCCAGGATCGCGCCCTGGGCCAAAGGCAGGCGCCAAACCGCTGCGCCACCCAGGGATCCTACTATAGCCTTTTGGATAGTGACTGGCTCTGTCCCAACACAGATATTTGTTCAGTTCTCCATGTGACCCTCTGATCAATATTGTTCAAGACTGTGGAATTTTCCCTCTGGGATACTTTTTTTCTTTAACCTCTCTACTGCCTTTCCAGTGACCTACACAGCCTAGTCATTCACTTATCAGTGGGTCTGAGTAGTTTGTACATTTGTGCAAGATAACTGTCACACTGCATTGGATTGCCAGTTTACATGTGCCTCTCCTAGTGAATTAAATATTTTCTATGCCTATTTCTTCAGAAAAAATTAGGTATTTCTCTGTCTTCAGGTAGAGCTCATTTCCCCCCCAGCTCATTCTCCTAGCATTTAGATGCTCAATAAAAGTCTGTGGAATGAATTAGCTTTCAATTTGCCTGCATTGCAACTATAGCACTAAAAATATCTACATCTATTTCCAAGCGGAGAATCGTATATGTTAATAGCTGTCATTTCTTGAGCACCCACCATGTACTGTGCTCAGTCCTTTATGGATGTTATTTATTTCATTTAATACTAACAGCACTCCTGTAAGCCCAGCATTAATGTCTCTATTTTATTGATTAAAAAATAAAGTTGAAAAAAAAATAAAGTCGAGGATGAGAGAGATTAGGTACTATTTAGAGAATTCACGATTCCACAAATATTGCTGCTTTTCTTACTATCTTCAAAAAGATAAATAAAAGTAAAGTCGATGGTGGTAATCCATGAAGGCCTAAGTTAGAGCTCCTGTCTCAAACACATCCTACCATTTCTGAATACTAGATGTCCTCCAACCAATATTTTCAAGAATTCCATCTTGGCGTCGAACAAAGACTCTGATATATAAGCATAGAAGGTAGTAAGTAAGGAAGTATGCCAGAATTTCTTTTTTTAGAATTACCTAAGTGTTCTGGTACCTCATTTTCCAGAGGTTTGTCCCATAAAATAAACATACTACATGCCAATTAAAGTTCAAATACAGGATTAAATATATTTGTATGCATTTTCATGTTTCCATGTATCATAAAGGAAATAAAATCTAACTGGTTTATCAAATGGAATGGACTTGGTAAGCAAGCTAGAAACAACTTCATGATTTCTCACTACTATCACAAACAACTTATCGTGGAGTCCCTTTCCTGACCCAGGATAACAAATCAGAAAGAGTTCATACCTCCTCTGTTCATTTTTCCTCAGTGGATTGGGTGATGCCCAGTCATGGTGGGGAGAACAATGCACTTCATTCAGTCTACCGATTCAAATTCTGATCTCTTCCAGAAACACCCTCACAAACACACCTAAAGTAATGTTTAATCTGTGCTCTCCAGGAGCCAGTCAAAGTGATATACATAAATTAATCATCATACTCTTGTCGACCAACTTGGCCACTCTGTTTTCTTTCCTATGTCTTAATGACACCCCATCTTGCTCTCTGGCTTATAGCCTATTTCTGGAGAGGAGGTTTGCCTGGCAGGTCCTGGAAAACCATCCATGATTTGCCCAACATGAAGAGTACAAGGTCTCCCGTTGTAGTCTGTCTTCATGGCTCTGTGGTCATTGGTAGCTTCTTGCCTTCATATACTTCAGCGTATGGTCTCTGGATTCCTCAAGCCTTAGGAACACAGATTAATTTTTCCCAGAGATTCTCATCATTCCCCAGGCAACAAAGCCACTTCACTTGAGTTAGAATGAGTGTAAGCATCCTTCTATACCATCCTCTAACACAGTAAGATGCTTCTCTTCCCTAGAGACACATGCCAGTCTGTATGTCTTCAAGTAAATCTCTCTCTCTCTCTCTCTCCACATCCACCTTCTCTATAAAATTCTAGTCTTTCTACCTATAGGCTGGTGGATGGTTATTGGTAAAGAGGCCACAGAATTGGGGTTGGGCCACCTTTTAGCTTAGTGAGACATAGTGTTATGGACTAAATGTCTGTGTCTCCCCCAAATTCACATGTTTAAGTTTAATCCCTAATGTAGTAGTATCTGGAGGTGTGGTCTTTGGGAAGTAATTAGTTCATGAGGGTAGAGCCCTCATGGATGGGATTAATACCTTATGAAAAGAAGCTAGACAGTTGCTAGCTTTCTTTCCACCAGGTAAGGATACTAGGTGAAGTCAGACATTTGCAGCCTGGAAGATGACCCTCACAGAATCCCAGCCATACCAACACCCTGACTTCAGTCTGCAGAAATGTCCTAAATAAGTTTCTGTTGTTCATTAGCCACTCAGTTTATGGTACTTTGTTATACAAGCCCAAACTAAGACAGATGGTGTGGTACTGGTGGAATGGACCAGCAAAGATGTCCATGGCCTAATTTCTGGAAGCTGTGAATATGTATAGTAGATGGCTAAAAAGACTTTGCAGATGTAATTAAGGTTATGTCCCTAAAGAAAAATACGTAATCTTGGATTATTCCAATGTGTTCAATGTTCCCTTAAAAGGAGAGAATCTTTTCTGGCAAGAGGCAGTAGAGATGAAGTAGAAGTAGAAGATAAGGTCAACAGAGATTGGAAGTATAAGAAGGATTCTACCCATTGCTGCTGTTTTTGAAGACAAAGAAAGCCAGAGCCAGAGAATAAAGGTGGCCTCTAAAAGTGAGAATGACCCCTAGCTGGCAGCCAGCCAAAAAATGGGGACCTCTGTTCAACAAGTGCAAGGATTGAATTCTGCATAGCTCCTCGATGACCTGAGAGCAGATGCTCCTCTAGAGCCTCCAGTTAAAAACCCAGTTCTACTGACATCTTCATTTTACCCTGTGAGACCCTAAGAAGAGAACCCATCAAGTTTTCCCAGATTTATGAATGAAAAAGCCACGAGATATTAATATGTGTTGTTTCAAACTGCTAAATTTTTGGAGCTCTATTACAACAAGAATAAAAAAAAAAACCTAATACAGATGGTTTGGCTGTTCTTGAGAATAAAGGAGGCAATTCTCTCCATCCTGTCCTCTCCTTTGGATTCTCAGCCAGGATCACAAGAAAAGTCCCATTTAATATGTCTCACATTTCCTTTTCTCAAGTCAATGCTCAGCCACCTGCTGCTTTGCTTGAGTCTGATAGAGGCCAGTAGGCTCATCACAAGCAACACCCAGGGAAATTCTCAGCCAGAAGCAGGAAAGGGGCAGGCAGTAGATTAATATTTTGTATATTTCCATTACAAGAGAACTAAATGTGAAATCTAAGACACAATTTCTATTTTATTGAGCTATATATAAACTGTGGGAATGAAGATTTACATTTATGTCCAGGAATTATATTCATGAAATCCATGGATTTTATTTTATTATTATTTTTTTAACCCATGGATTTTAAATCCAACCTGCTCAGCTTCACAGAGTCTCAGCTGCCTACATTTTTCTTCTGCTTGCATTTTCTCGTTTCTCTGCCATAAGATATTAGAAGAGGAGGAAACAGCATGCAAGATTAACTCTATTATAATTATTTGGTTGCCATGTGATGTAGAAAGAAACACCCAGATGTGAGTTGCTACAATATTGTGTCTGGGGTAGAGGGTTGAGGTGGGATTCAGGAGCACAGGGCTGGTGAATTAATGCAAGATGTAAAATGAGCTTTCTGAATCAGTACTTTGAGGGCCGGAGTCTATGTGCTATCTCCCACTCTGAACAACCTCTACAGTGGATGAAGAGAGCTGGCACTGAAATCATCCGAAGTCGGAAGGGTTCTTATGAGTTGACTCTTGGACTGGGAGGGTCCTGAGCTGAATTCACCAGGATGGGCTAGTGGTGGTAACAAATAGCCCCCACATTATTGTGTCTTAACCCACCCGAAGATTCTGTCTCATTTATCTTACATTGCCTGCCATGGGCCAGCAAGGGGAAGAATGAGTTGGAAAATCAGGTGCCTTCCCACTATTTACCTCCAGGACCACTGAAGCAGAAGGCTGGGAAGGTGGTGAATCATACCAGGTTCTTAAATCTTCTACCTGGAAGTAGCATTTTTGCTTACATTTCATTAGCCCAAGTCACATGGCCACAGCCTGCTTCAAGCAGGCAGGGAGTGAAACCCTACTGTGTTCCCAAAGGCAGAGAGCTGGAGTTGGTGAATGGTGCTAATTGCTACAACAGCCTAGGAGGCTCCTAAAACTCTGCTTGGGATAGGAATGGGTTGGGGCTGAAAGAATTGGTGTGTTTACAGATGTAATAAAGTAGCTCTTTCTTATCTTTTTTTCACTAATATCTTGTGATGAGTTACATTTTATCAATTGAAAACAGTACCAAGAAAATGAATTTTAATGAGAATATGGTCAAGGTGTGAAGTTCATTTTTTTGATCCCACTTTACAAGAAGACGTTATTGGGATAAGAAATTAAATAGTTTCCTATTTTGAACCTCATAAGAAATATTAAATATTACTATATACGAGAATACTAGCAGCTCACCATCAGTGATACAAAATATGCATACTTTATGCCCAACTGATTGAGTATATCCATGGAGGACTCTCATATCTGTGTTTGATGCATAACTTCGTAGGTGAACTAGAGTACTGCTCTTTTTGAATCAGCTTTATTATGTAAAAATAAATAGCAAAGCATAAAACTTTTAATAAATTTATTTTTTAAAGCATCTATTAGTAGTGAAAGGAATGAGGTAAAGTAAAAGAGCCTGGCAGGTGCCCAGGTCTTAGTGGGTAACTGACATTTTACCTCCTGCTGGTGTTGTCTGCACATTTTTTTTTTTCATGGAAGTCTTGATGATGTGTGTTCCATTTACACAATCTTTATCCTAAACTAACCTGTGCACCCCCAAATGCTTCTTAGTTCTCATTTGACATTGAGTCCTTGGGACTCCACGGACTTAAGTACTTAAAAAGAGTGATTTCCAAACTTTTGAAGTAGCAGGGATTGGCAGGGATTGTGCAAGAAGCTGGTTGCTGGGAAGTCTGATTTCCAGAGCTCCCATGCCAAAGTACCTTACCTCCTTTCCTGGCTTTCTAAGCCATTCTCTTTAACCAGGCAGAGGACTGTGGGGAAAGGCCAGTACTTCCTGGTCAGTAATAGATTCAGCAATATTTACCCATGAAATAAGAATTAATGTGTCAGATTGCTCATTTTCTGTATTGTTGGTCTTCTCCTCCAGAATGTGGGCTCTGTGAACACAGGGACTTTTGTCAGTTTCATCCGCTACAAGACTATGTGTGTGACAGAGAACAGGCATTCAATAAACATTGGTTAAATGAATTAAGGTTATATTCATCCATGGGAAGATTCTGAGACGGCAGGACATGGGCACACATTTCAATGGTTAGCATTCTGGGCTTTAGGGAAAGCTAGATTTGAGTATCAGTCCTCTCTCTTGGTATTTCTGTGCCCTTCGACATTTATTTAGCCTCTAAACTTTCATTTCTCCTTATAAAAGGCAGATAGTGGGAACACTCTCACTTTTGGTAGGATTATAAGAGGTAATGCATATAAAATATCCAACATGGTACCTAATACATGGTAATGTGTGGGTGTTATTACTATTAGTATCAAGTGGGGAGAAAAAGAGGAGAAGCCTCACATTTTAGTGCTGAGAGTGGGAGAGGCTGAGATCGGCTATAATTAATGGGGGACACTATACTAAGGCAGGGGGGAGCCAGGGAGACCCCAAAACTTTCCCATCACGTCCCAGGTGACTCTCTGAATTTGGTTTTTATAAAGGACTGAGGTATGTGACCTCTGTAGATGTCTTTAAAAATAGACATACATGGACATATGTGTAAAGTCAATATTTACAGTTACGCCAACATAAATGTAGATATATGTGAAATGTGAATTGAAACCATTTGCATTTGAAGACATTTTAAGAAGTTTAAGAAAGGTCTTGAGGTCTTAGGGGAAGGTGGGGGTGGAGTGGGGGAGAATCTCAGAATGTCACAAAACCAGAAATAGGAACCTCGGTGCTCTAAACACTTGGCATGTCTTGCAATTGCAGAATATCTAATTATCTTCATTTGCATGCCACAAAAGGAGTGAAGTATGATCTCTCCTGCTACGTTAACTGTTTATTGGCCTCATGACTAGCTAGTATATCTGCAACAGAGCTCTCACTACCCAGACACTGAGTTGGACCAAATGCACGTGGTATTGGTTGCAGTGACAGAGTTCTGTAAGGATGTTTGGCTACTTCAGACACATGTCGTGATCTGTGGGAAAGGAGCACTGACTGTGTTTTGAGACTTCAAAGACATAAACCATTGGATCATTCTTGTTTTCTAAATATGTGAAGACAAATTGCCTTAAGGAAGCAACCTGAGTGAGGTGACTTGTTATCTTATTTCTTCTAGTGTTTCAGTCTCCTTCCAAGATAAATGAAAATAATACCTTTGATGCTTATGTGTCAGGGTTTTTGTGAAGATGAAATGAGATGATAGGGACAGAAATACATGACCCAAGAAAGTTTGAAGTGCTACAGAACTGTTTGCTTTTTTCTCTCTTACTTCTTGTTCTTTCTTCTTGTTCTCTTCTTCCCTACCCTCTTCTCCCTCTTGCTCTCTCTGTTTGGACTCTTGTCCCTTGTGAAGAAGGTGGTGAACCAGTGGCTTCTGGACAGATTGACTGTACTCTTTCTACTGTCAAAATGGACAAGAGGGAAGGTAGCCTTGAGACCTTTTAGTCACATTGCTATGTATCTGGAGAGACTGGCTTTTTAAAATCCTTAACAAATCTCATATAAAATCTGGGTATATAAAATAGTTTTGAAGAAAGAAGTGCTTTATTTCAAATGAAATAAAAGGTTGGGAAGTGGACATAGAGCTACCCGACATAGCCTTTCACCAGAACCACCCAGTTCCACAGAGAACAGTGTGAAAACAGGGACTTCCCAAATCTCCTCACTTGATGTGAGGGGATATGTAAGACCTAGGAGGAAAAACAAGTTGTGGCTAAAGAAAGAAGGCCTTGTGAACAAGCCTGCTTCGAGAACTGCAATGACCATGGCAATTCTAGCGTCTCATGCTTTAGTTAAAGCAACAGCATCCCATACATAATGTGAAGGAATGCATAAGGTTGTGAAATCCCATAATGTGGTGGAATCTTCATTCATTAACTTGTTTTGCCAAGAGAACCTCAGCTTTTCTCTGGGCTTCATTCGGCTCCCCATTTTCAAATAAAAGAGTTGATGAAATAAGCTCCACGATCCTATGATTAAAAAATTCCACTTTCTTTTCCTTTTTCAAATGAAAAAAGGATGAAATAGAAGCAAAATACAGTGTGCTGAAAGACGCTGACTGCTGATTACGGCAGAGTTAGTCACCCACAAATATTTTCTTGAGCGACTATTATATGCCAGCGCACTGTTTGGGGGTATTTGGGATGAATCAGTGAACAAAGTAGAAACAAATGCACTAGTGTCATGGAGTTGACATTCTATCAAGTGGCAGGGGTATGTAAGTGTGTGTGTGTGTGTGTGTGTGCGCCACTTTACACCAATGAGGCCCTTTGGGCAGAGGGACCACATCTGGCATACTGACAGTGATCAACCTCACTAAAAATAATGGCAGCTCTTTATGAAGTGTCTACTTGTACTAGGGGTTTTACACATTTTACTTAAATCCTTACAATAACTCTATAAGGTGGGTGTTATCATCTCATTTTATGGGTAAGACCACTGAAGCATGGGGCATTTGCAAATGCTGCCGAAGTCTATCTTTAAAAAGTATGGAGAAGCAGGGATTTGCCCCAAACCTCTGACACTTCCCCTGGGCCCTCATTCTTTGCCCTCAGTAATGGATGCCCTCTGCCAACAGCAAGGCCAGAGATATACTTCTACAGAGCCAATGGGCCATCATAAAGAGTCACATTTAAGGAAAACACATTCAGTAGTTCATTTAAGCTAATTCAGGAAATTCTATTTTGAGAAGTCTAGAAAATAGGTTGTTGTACATATACTCCTTTGCTTTTGGAGCTGGGATGAATAAATGCTCTTCTTGGGGTTAAAGGAGCCTGAAGATGTGGCATCGCTTGGCCTTCCCAAAGTGGCAAAAGCTGACACTGAGTTGATCTACAGCGATCATAAATGCCAGCATAATATTTGGTGTCCCAAGGCAGGACTTCATTCCAAGTGCCCCGCTCTCCTGCCTCATTGTCTGAGTGGAGCATGTCAGTTTGCTTTTGCAGTCTTCTGTGTTTATTGATCGGACCCTGTCATCTCCAGGACTGTCCTCCCATGCAATTGAACCCTCCACCTTCCAGACCCTCCTCCCCGCCTCTCCACAACCTCCGGACACCCTTTCACCTGGGCTGTCAGAATAATGAAGGCTTGATTTCAATACTTTCCCTCATTTCTCTGTTCACTGCTCTGCGGGTTAATGCAGATTCCAAACTTCAACAAGCAGCTGTTAAACATGTCATTAACACTGCTTGGGCTGCAAATGAGACTCTGCTACTGGGATTATTCCGTGAGCTATAGTTTTGTGATGAGCTTTGTCAATCACAGCTGACCTGCTGTGTACCGAATGGAACTCAGATTATCTTCTTTCTTCCTCTGACTCTTGTCATTTTTTTCACAAAGAATTACTATTCTACTCCCTGAAAGATTGATTACTTGCACAAATAAGAGAGTCTGAGACATTAATACAAAATTCACAGGCTTTTCTTTATCTCGAACCTGCAACTCCCTCTACATTTCCTCCTAGTAATTATATTAGAATTGTGTACACTAGGAATTGCCATCTGATTATTATGAAACTAGTTTTGTCATGACAAAAATGAGCTTAAGTCTTGTTTTTTTGGAAAATGATCAGTACAGTGCACTGGATGAGAGAGAAGGAGATTAAATCCAACTTGCTTTCATCCATGAATGCTTTCATCTCTTTTTCAAACACAGGAAATGATTACCACTGCTATAAGCTGCAGTTCATATGAGTGAAAAAGGATAAGGAAATATTGAAAATTCTGTAACCAACAGTAGGACATAATATAGGTCCCTGGCACCCACTGAGCGACATGTACTTTATTTTTCCATACCGCCAATGTCAAGAGTTTCATATTTTCAAGGGAGTCTTACCTTGAGGTGTGACATTACACACTAAGAATACACAGATTGACTTTTTTTTTTTTCATTTGGACCATTTTCTTCATAGAAGATTAGACGGAAGATAGTATTTGCAGAGTCTAATAACAATTAGCTACAGCACAACGTCAGTTCATGCTGATAATTTACAAAAGAGAGAACGCAGAGCATTCATTCCACCATTGTATTTTCCAGCATGTTATCAGGTACATAGACAGAAGGTTCTTCAAGAGCAGTGACCACAACCTACTCACCTTTATGTCTCTGATGTCTAGTATGCTGGAACTACTTGATAATTATTGTTAGTCAATGAATGAATGAATAAATGAATAAGCAGGCAAGCTACCAAGTGTCATCTTGAAGATTAAAAGAAATAAGTGTGGTCTGTAATTGTCTATGCAAGGACACATTGATCATGCCCTTTCTCTCTGTTTCATCCACACACACACACACACACACACACGCACACACACACACGTGCCCTAGCGATGCAGATATGCCAATTTACCTCCCAAATCAGTCTCTACAGTGAGTCTTGTTTTTAGTGAGAGGAGATACTGAAACTCTGCTGTACCTGTTATCTACTGCCATTATAATGCTCTGTAACTAAGTCACAGAACCTTCAGTGGCACACAAGAAAAAAGCATTTATTGCTTATTTGTCTGGGGTCAGGTAAGGGTAGGTTGAGTGGCCCTGATGCTCTTGGGTAGGCTTGATCACGTGTTTGGGAATTGGCTATTGTGTGATCTAGGATGGCCTCTACTTGGACGCATAGGGCAACTTGGCCCTGCTCCATGTGCTTTTCATTCTCCAGCAGGCTAGCCTGAGTGTATCCCCTGTTGATGGCCAGAATTGTGAGTGTGGGAAAGTGGAAGCCTGTAGGCTCCTAAGGTCTTGACTTGGAACGGACACTTCCACTCTCTTTTATTAACCCAATGAAAAAAGACAGGTTAGAGAAATAGACTATGTCTTTAGAGAAAGAACTTCAAAACTCACATGGCAAAGGGCATGGTGAGAGGGAAGGATGAGGAATGTGGCCAGTTTTGTGACTTGTACAGTTGCTATTAAATAAGTCTCATGAAAATAAAGGAGTATCGGTTACAATGAATTGACTGTCCTTGGGGTTCAATTTACTTCTGTATGACTTTTAATCATATGCGCATAAAATGAAACTCTCATGCCTAAATGAGGTAAAAGGAAGGAATAACTGTCCATTTTCCCTCGTGTTGGGAATCAAGAGATGTGTTCAGCTCCAGGCCACTCGGAAGCACAACCTTTTTTCTGCAGCTTGCTGGCATCTTTCTGCTATGTAGGTATGAATAAAAGAGCAACAGAGATAGTGAAAAAAAAAAGCTAAGAGAAACAGAAGGTGAATGGAAGATGGGGAGAGTGTGCACCCAAGGAAGTAACACGGGAAATCTTGTTTCAGAACTAGAAGCTATCCCATGTCTCAGTTCTCTCAGAGTTAGCAGAAGAGAAGGAAAGAAGAAAGATGGCTTTCAATGGATCAATAAGGTGATCACTAAACAAAGCCCCAGATCCAAGCTTACTTGGGTATTTCATATTTTGACTCATTTACATTTTGTGAGCCCCAAATAGTGCTTCTCAGCATTCAATTTTTTTCTCCATTGATTTTAATTAAGCTCACGATAGGCTAGCAACCCTGATGAACAGAGAGAGTGTTTTCTATCAAAAAGCTATCTTGTTTCTGAGGCAGGAATTCTGGGGCTTGTCCACATCTTATTCAAAATGTTTTTGCTTCCATCCTGTAGCATGATTCCTAGAATATGAAATAAAGACACATTCAGCTGCTACACCATAAATATTTTCCACTCTGTAACTGTGAAAATTACCATATTATTCCTGATTCAGGCATGTCATAAGGAATCTGGGATCAGTGATAAGTGCCGTATATACGGTAGCTTCTGTGCAGGAAGTGGTGCTTGGTGCCATTCGTGATGGGACATGCTTGCATACCTCCATTTGGGTGTCTAATCACATGGCTCCTCTCTCGCTTTCCATCATTTCCTCTTCATCTTTAAGATTCCAATTTTTGTGTCTCTGACTAGGGAAGGGAATAGATATATTTATTTAGTATTTGGGGATTAACTTAAACCATTAATTGTGTCACTTGTGAAAAAAATTGCTGCTCTGCCTTTATGATGAGGAATCCCAGGGAAAACATCAGAGTGTAGGATTCTTGTACCTATTCACTCCAAAAATGGTTTCAAGAGGTGGGTTGGGATTATTGTTAGAGTGATACCAGTCTCCTGGAGTATAGGGTCACATCTTTATATAGTCCATCTATTTAAAAAGTGTAAACTTGGGGATCCATGGGTGGCTCAGCAGTTTCGCGCCTGCCTTTGGCCCAGGGCGCGATCCTGGAGTCCCGGGATCGAGTCCCGCGTAGGGCTCCTGGCATGGAGCCTGCTTCTCCCTCTGCCTGTGCCTCTGCCTCTCTCTCTCTCATGTTTATCATAAATAAATAAAAATAAATCTTTTTTTAAAAAGTGTAAACTTGCAGATTTTAACAACAGTTTAAATGGGAAATGACAGATGTGGGTCCAATTGAAATCAGAACAAGAGGACAGGGAGTTGGAGTGCAGTGTTAGCAAAGGCCACTGAGATTAGTCTGAGTGATGCTACTTAACCCTATTATTCTGGAAAAGAGAAGAGTTGAAAAAAAAGGAAGGAAATGGGAACCTATCTGACCAAGACTCTCTTTCTGATTATAAAGTTAGTATGTTTTTGTTTTTGTTTCATTTTGTTTGTGTCTATTTTTTTAATGGAAAAACTATATTTTATTGTCATCTATTGCTGCATAACAAATTACTCTAACCTTTAGTGGCTTGAACAATAACATTTACTATCTGTTTCAAGGGTCTGGGTACAGCCATGCTGAATATGCCTGCCCCCAGCTCTCTCATGAGGTTGCAGTTAAGATGACAGCCAGGACTGTGGTCTTATCTGAAGGTTTTGCTGGGGATGGGGAGGGAACAGCAGTGTAGACTTGTTTCTACACTCATTCAGACAGGTTGGTCCTCCACCACATGAGCCTCTCATATGGCTGCCTTACAATACAGGAGCTAGCTTCCCCAGGATGAGTGTCCCAAGAAAGAAGAGAGCTCAAGATGGAAGCACTGTTTTTTTTTTTTTTTAAACCTCATCTCAAGAGTGACATTCCATCACATCTACTGTATTCTGTTTGTTAAAAGCATGTCAGTAAATCTTGCTCACCTTTCAAGGGAGCAGATAACGCAGTAGCTCAACTGCTGGGTATGAGATTCATTGGCAGCAATTGTAGGAGGTGATGGCCATATACATAAGAGCATGGAGGAAAAAAATTAAAAAAAAATCATCTGTAATCTGGGACTTCTGGGTGGCTCAGTGGTTGAGCATCTGCCGTTGGGTCAGGGCATGATCCCAGGGTTCTGGGATCAAGTCCCATGTCGGGCTCCCTGCAGGGAGCTTACTTCTCCCTCTGCTTATGTTTCTGCTTCTTTCTCTGTGTCTCTCATGAATAAATAAATAAAATCTTTAAAAAAATCATCTGTAATCTTACCACCCAAAGAGAGTTATTAAGTTTTAGGTATGTATACATATAGACATTTTTCAAAACACTGAATTACATTTGTATTATTTTTTCCTTATAGAATCAGCTCATACTACCTATAACTTTCCAAAACCCTTCGCTTTGCAATAGGATATTTAGGAAAAGGGAGAGCTTTTTATTATTCAACTAATGCATTTTGGAAACAAAACAAAAACAAAAATCCAAAATGATCTATGATCTCACAATTCTGACATACTGCTGTTGGCCTTTTTGGAATATTTCCATCTATTGTTTCATGTTTATTCAAAAAAATATACGCACACAAACATAAATGGTTCCTACTATCATTTGGTAACCTGAGTCCTTATGTTGCATCATATTTGCAGTATAAGGAGATTCAATCTCCACAAATAACAATTTATATTTATTGTCGATATCATAGTTGTGACAGAGTGAAGAGCTTGATTCAACTGGCATTTTACATTTTGTCAGCACTATATTTTAAGGTGCACTATTAAATATATGTGCTCATTAAAGCTAAGGATTACATTTAAATTACAAATTTATTGTTCAACAAGAGAATAACAACATCTGAACAAAAGTAATTTAGATGATGTTCCATCTACTCAAAATAAAAAGAACCAAAAGGACAAGTTAAAAATAAAAACACAAATACAACTTTCTCCTGTTAAATGCAGAACTAGCACTTTTTTTTTTTCTGCCGGGTAACAGAATGTAGCACACTAAATTAATTTTGTTAAATTATATTTTATTGGTTTGTGGTTTAGTTAGTGTTTGATTTGAGTTTATTAGAGGTATAAGAAGTTGTGAGCACAAAGAGTTTAGATATACTTAAATATTTGTATTATTCAAAAGACTTGGCGATACAAAAATTTAACAATGGTTGGCTATTTATGCAAATTTTTCTCTTGAAGGAGGGGAAGATTCCTTATCAATATGCTGGCATTACTAATATTAGCAGGCCCATATTTGGGGCAATTTTTCTTGCTACATATAAGATTTCTCTCTGTTACCATTGCCAGTAAGATCTTAATCCTTAGTTAATTTCTTCTTTCTTTTCATCTAGAAAAATCTGTCTGCTTTGGCTATATTTACCTCCCCCATCCAATATATATATTGGTTAATATATATAGCATCAATTTGATAATAAAAAATGTAAATATATACTAGAAGTCCCCAATCTAATGAAACATGCACTTTGGAGGGCAAATGGACTTTGTGTGTGTGTATACTTTTTTTTTTTTTTTTTGAGAGAGAGAGAGAGAGCAGGAGCAGGGAGGAGGGGTAGAAGGAGAAGGAGAGAGAGAGAATCTTAAGTAGGCTCCACACCCAGTGCAGAGCTCTATGCAGAGCTCTAGCTTATGACCCCGATATCAGGACCTGAGCCGAAATCAAGAGTCAGGTGCTTAACTGATTGAACCACCCAGGTACCCCTGTGTGTACTATCTAAGTATATTAAAATGTTAGGTAGTGATAAGATCTATGACGAAAAATAAATCCAATGACTAATCCAATGAGGTTTAGCTTTCATTACTGGAGCCAAAAGCCTACCAGAGAAATAGGAGGGTCATTCTGTTTGAGTAAGGAGCCAGGGACAGCGATGCTCAGTATTCCATCAGTTCAAACTTGGTTGTGCATCAGAATCACTTGGAGAGCCTTAAAGTGTGCCTGCACTTGTAACAAAATAACTAGAAGCCCAACTCTTTTGATAGTGAGAAACCCATGTTGTCAACATCTCACCTCTGGGTGATAGGGCATGTCCATAAAGAAAATCCACGGAGGAGGCTCTGGGGTTGGTTAGAGACAGTTTTCTGCATTTCATCTCCAGGTTGGTGTTTTGTGGTTTCGAGCTGAGGTAAATGGTTGGGTAGGAGAGCAAGAGTCCCTCCCGACTGTGGGACCTTGGCACTCAGGCTGATAATTTGCTCATGTCCTTGTTTAACTAATGGTTCCTGGCTGGGATGGACACTTGCTTGTTTGACCCAGCCAAGCATAAGATATTTCTGATGCAAAATTGTTCACTGACATGGCCTTCAGAGACAAGATAGCTTCTGGAAAGGCCAGAGGCATCTACCTGGGCCCTGTGGCCGTAAGGTGCAGTATTGCATCATACCTGTGAAGCAGGTCACTTCAACTGTAGTAGCTTCCTTTTTTTTTTTTTTTTTTTTTTGTTTGGGTCATTGGTTTATGTAGTAATGTTAGCTAGTTTTATTGTGTACATAAATTGTATGCTTTTAATTTGTAAAATTCTGTTTTACTTGATCTTTTGGAGTTTGAAAGTTATTGTAACTGTAACATGTCAGGATAAAATGTCTTCTCTGTCTCCATTTAAAAAAAAACAAAACAAAAAAATGCTGTGCTTGGTTACTACCCCTAGAGGTTCTTTGGTAATGGGTCTGAGGTAGTCTGGTCTGGGTGTTGGGATTTTTAACAGCTCCCTAGCAAATTCCAAGAAGCCAATCTCAGACTCAAAGTATTGAACTCTCCAGATAGTGGCATGTATAAATTGGTTTCAGCATAGTATGGGTAGTGCCTGGTTCCTGCTAAAAACTCTTCAGTGGCTCACCATGGCCACAGTGGTGTTTCTCAAACTATCTGATAGAATCACCTGTGATATTTGTTAAATATCCAGGTCTTTGGGATCTCGTGCCCATCAACTGAATCAGAATCTTTAGGAGTGGGACTAGAGGAGCATTTCAGCTCTTTCTATTGAGCAATGTACTCTTCTTATTTCTGGGAAGAAACTTTTGGCAAAAATATTTAGACAGACCAATATTAACATTTTATAAGCAGTGGCAAAGGGATTTTTGGTAATGGGTAAGAGATTATTTTGGAATATATACTGGGTCCTTTAGAGGTAATTCTTAAGGAGAAGCACGTACAAGCTGATTTTGGGTCGGTTCATAGTGCTGTATAATCTTCTGTGCATGTCCCTTTTTATCTTCAGAAAGCTTTCCCACAACTATGTTCCCATATGGAACTCCTGTTGCCATCTTTCTTGTTTTTAAAGATTTTATTTATCTTTTTGAAAGAGAGAGAGAGCAGGGGACATAGGAGGGACAGAGAGAGAGAGGGAGAAGCAGACTCCCTGCTGAGCAGGGAGCCTACGTGGGGCTTGATCCCAGGACCCTTGGATCATGACCCGAGCAGAAAGGGTAGATACTTAACTGAGCCATCCAGGAGCTGTGTTACCATCTTTTAATGATCTAAGGAACCTCTTTTGGAAAGATGATTTAATGACCATTTAGTTAGATGATTTTTGAAAAGCATGTTTTTTAAACCATGGAAGTTCATTTGATTTTTTCATTGCCCAAGTAGTTTGCAAGACCAGGGGTCATCTACCTTTGATGAAGAATCTGAAGCAAAAAAAAAAAAAAAAAAAAAAGGAATTTTGGAGGATTTACACAGTAACAGAGCTGATCAACAGCAGAACAGTATTTATGTTTCTGTTTATTCCTATTCCTGAGTTTTTCCAACTTGGTAAACAAGAACTTCTCCCCTTGTTTTCAATGATAAATTATCCCCACCATTTACTGATAGTCATTAGCTTATAGTTATAGTTCATGAATGCCATTTTCCTTTTGCAACTTAAAATATGTTTCTAAGGTTAAAAAGCAATGGGGCTTCTTTTTTTTTTGGTAATGAATTAGTTTGGGTGTTTTTAATTTAGCCCATTTAATTAGAAATTATGAGATTGTTTTTGAAACCTGTGGATTATGGAGCAACATAAAAAGGTTTTTGTTTTAGACAAGTACTTCATGTGGGTTTGAGTGGTCAGATGGGACTTATAATTCAACTTGTGGGAAATGGTGAAAAATTTTCATTTTGAGGAAAGACCATTTCTGCCACAGGACTATAGAAGGAGAGGAAAATTTGGTAATGTCAAGAGAAAGCCATAGCTTTCAGGAGATAGACTTTTAAATTTTTATTTACCAATTTTCTTTCATTACTTTATAATCCTATTTCAGCTTTTTCTTTTTATTGCTTATGTCTCAAAGTAGATGCATGAAAGAAGTGAATTCACAGATGGTTCTATGGAACACAAAAGTAGTGAGAGAAGAGTAAAGTCAGAATTCTGGGAAGAGCGCTGTTTACATAGTTCATCCGTTTGGGGCCAGAGGTCTCGACTCTTCACTGATAGATTTCAGTGGTCTAAGTGTCAGTGAAACAGCTCTTAGAAGGGGTCTTCTTCTCTGCCTGTGGGGTCTTCCCCATTGTGCATGCAGCTCTCTCAGTTTCATCCTTGATGTCTAAGCTCACATGTCACCTTTTCAAAAAGGCCTATCACTGCTCTAAACTGCTGTTGCTATTTTTCTTCATGTCATTCAGCACAATTTGTGACTATGTAATTATCGCATAATTTCATGTCTCCCCAGTAGACTTCCAGTTCATGAGAGCAGGAATCATATCATTTCCCCCACGATTCTATTTTCAGTGTCTAAGGCACCGCTAACTATCATTGAGGGAATAAAGGAGTGGGTGAATGAATGCTATTTCTTCCACTTGGAATGCCATTTCCTCTAAAATGAAATTAAAACAAAACTCTTGGTGATCCTTTAAGGACCTGTGCAAAATACCATTTTTTTTTCTTGTGGAAAGTTTCTACACTTTCATCTTTCAATAGAAAAAAAAAAAAAACAGTTGTTTTCACTTCTCCTTCCTAACCCTGGCATTTTTCTCTATAGTTTCAGCAGATGCTATAAAATTTATTAGTTTTATTTCTGTATACTCATCATAATACTCCCATTGTGGTCTTCTTCATGGCAGAAAGGTGTCTTGTTAGCTTGCAGGTCCCTTTCTTACAGTGGGTGATGGGTAAATGACATTAACGTTGTGGGTGGGTAGTGGGGGAACTGGTGAAGAAGAGATTTTGGGGTGAAGATTCCAGCTAGAAGAGTTTCACAAACAACACAACTCTTTACCAAGCTCTTTACCAAGGTGAGGGCCTTTTGGATATATGCTATTTTGGAAGAGTGTGAATTTCAATTTTTCTAAGCAATTTTTACTTCTGAAACTCCGTAGAAATACTTGAGAAAGTCCCAGTGCAGGATGTAGATATACTTCTCATAGGTATTTGATTTTGAATTAATAGTACTTCCTATCTCAGCCCTGATTCCTCATATGTAAACTGCTTGATATATAAATACTTACTTATTAAGAGAAATATCCCATTATTCTTTCTAATCTTGAACTACATTGTGCTTTCTTTCTGGTGAAGCCAGGAGCTCCTGCTTCTGGCCAATAATTAGTAGCCACGCACTTTTGTGGTGAGTGTACAGTACCTTTATGTGAACTGTACAATGAAGGTTGATTACATTTTGTCTCATAGCAATCGAAGCTATGGGGTGGGTGGGTGTCTACCAAGGAACCATATGTACTTTACTTGGCCGGTGAAAATAGTGTGCTGAATCTACCCACTCTGGGTCCTTGGAGAACCACTATTTGTGCCATTAGGCATTTTATTATGAGGCAGGGTAATTTTGGAGTGCAATCAAAAGATGTTTAGTTTGTCAAGAACCAAAAGACTTTTCTATAAAATGCCCCCTTTTAAAAAATGTAACATTCACAGTCAGTATGATGACAAATCTTCAGACTCTTGCTAATTCTTAACTTTTATTTGTTTTTTAAAAATTTATTCTTTTGGGGTTATCATCATTATTATTACTTTTGCCCTGAGAACTGTTTATACCGGTTTCTGTATTTCTGCGTGTTCGCTGGGGGGTAGGGTTAATAGTCAGTGGGAACTAGGAGTGGTTAGTTGGGAAGCAGAGAGGGAAAGCACAGATGAATTAGAGGCAGAGCACATAGAAACTACCCAGGGACTTCTGAAATTTCTCTAAGTGGCAGGCTTTGGGGCTCTGATGGAGGAGGAAGCCCAGTCCAGAGCTAGCAATGACACCAAATAATTTACCTAACGTGAAAGCATTCTGCTTATCACCTTCGAGCCCCATGGCCCTTGCTAACAAGAGGAATAAGACAAAAATAAACATAAAAGGACATTTGGTGTGGAATACACACTAAGAGGGAAGTCAGGAATTTGGCACGCTATCCTGGTCTGCCTTTGCATGTTAATGAAAATAAATCATTATTCTGATAAATGAAGGCCATTTCTCCTGCAGCCCTCCAGGAGGAACACTGCACCTGACCCTTTCTTTGAAGCATTTGGAAGTCTGAACACTCAATTTCTTGCCACTGCCAGCTTTTGAAAATTGGCCTCTCCTCTCCTTGGGATTTAGCAGCAGAGTCAGCAGTGACTCTACAAAGCCCCTGCACACTGGGGGTTAAGGCCGCGGGTAGGGGCTGGATTTTTCAGGAGTAAGCAGAATCTTAATGCCCTTGCTGCAGATGGCAAGAGGAAATGAAAATATATACCTGAGCGTATTCACGCGTTGTAGGGGCTACCGTGTAGGAGTTGCTTCCAGCCACAGAGGGGTCGTCCACGCTCATAACTGTAATCATACCCAAATTATTCAATGCCAATTTATTTACTTATTTTCCTCATCAAAAAGACAATGCATCACCAACAAGTCACAGACAATTCTCTTCCTGTAAAGGTTGGGGTGCTCGATGTACATTCAGAGCCACGCACACGAGTGCGAAGAAGTTGACTACCACAGCTATTTAATCAGGAGTGTTTGTTGATTTGAGCAGAGGCCCTATGCTGTGAAATGAAAACAGAAAACCAAATTTTCTTGAGCAATCTTGCTGTTCCTGCTTCAGGTGCTAGGCCATTTCACTAAAGCAGCTCAGACGAGAATGTCATTAGTTCTTAAGCCCCAGGTGAATTTGCCACTGTTCCACATGATTAAGCCAGATAATTGTGTGTTGATAGCGAATGTGGTTGGTGAAATACAATTTCTAGGACCTTCCTAAACAAACACAATGTAGGAGTGAGTCAGAGTGCTGTCATTTCAGTCCTTTGTCACAGGCTTTGCACGGGCAGACATCTCTGGCGAGGGCTGGCAAGTCATTCAGTGGCAACAGCCATCCCTGGGCTCTTAAAGGTGACCTGGCTTGAAAAGTGAATCGCACATCATTCTGCATTTGTTTAGGGAAGGGGGTGGAAAAGGGACATCTCATTAAAGTGCCTGCTCCTACGTGCACCTTGTCTAGGACCCTGAATGTAAATGATTACTTTAAGTTTGTTTTAAAAAGCATTCGTGATTTCAGCGATCCTTTCTGAAGTGTGTAAAAATACCGACGTCTCCAATGATAAAACAACAACAACATCTGCCGATGGCAAAATATAGTCAACTTTCAGGGCCAAGTTTTCGGAAGCAGCCAATGTGTTTGCATGTGTGATTTTCTTTTTCACATATAAGTTTCTGTGGATTCAAAAATATGTATTTGTATTTACAAGTCAGGTGTCTGTGTCTTAAATTATATAGTTATGGCTTTTCCTGCACCTAAATATTGAGGCTTTTTGAATTTGTAGTGTGAAGGTGGAAGGCTCTTAATTTGTTGATGGTGGTGTTTGGCGTGGAGGCTGACGTGGTTTGATTATTTGTATTTTAAAAGCAAATCTACTTACTTTTCAGAGGAATCACTTTTCCTGTCAATGTGTGCATTGTTTTTATTTCTCCACTTCTTCCCCCACCCCCCAAATAAGTATAATACCATATAGGCTGATAGTTCTTGGTCTACAAAGTGGTTATTTGATTCTTAGAAGACTGATTCTTATAAAAGAAGACTGTCATTGACTTCTGAAGAAAAAAGAAAAAAAAAAAGGGTAAAAATGGACGCCAGACTAAAAGGTCAGAAAAATAATAGCCCCTTCATTGGTACGAGGACGTACACAGAGCTGAAATGTGTACAGATGCTATGGTGGGATCTGGCTACTAATGTGGACAGCTTTCTATATCAGTTGCAATAATCCAGATCATTACTGTGAAATATCTGTAATAAAACCACAGAGCCATAACAGTCATGGAGTGAAACCTTTCCAAGGCAGGATTTCTTCTTTCCTATCCCTGCCTGACCACTTCCGGTGACAGGGAGGTCATTGCCATTGGGCACAGTAGTATGAGGTCATATTTCATCAGGACAACCACTTGTTGATCAAAAATGTTTTGAGTGTGATCGGGGCAGTGACTCAAAGGCTTTCCAGTGCTGCAGCCACCAACAGTCTCTGGTCCAGTGCCTTGTGTCTTTTACAATTGAAAGTTTCCCCCTGGTGAATCCTTTCTTCCAGCCATCCTTGAATGTCCTGGCATTTCAGCTCTTCCACACTCCTCATAAGAAAGTTGCGTATGTTTCCTTTGCCCAGGAAGCTGATGAAAATTTTTGGATGTTAAACTGGAGGGTAGGGATGCCTGAGTGGCTCAGCAGTTGAGCGCCTCTGCCTTCGGCTCAGGGTGTGATTCTGGAGTTCCAGGATGCTCCGGGATCATGCCGTGAGCCAAAGGCAGACGCGCTCAACCGCTGAGCCACCCAGGTGTCCCAATAAAAATCTTAAAAAAAATTAAACTGGAGGGTAGAAGACACAAATGATCTATGACAACATTGTCCCTAAAGAGAAGACCCCCATGACAAAAGAATTGGTAGTGGATTTTTTTTTTCTTTGTGGTTGATAGCAGTCTCAGTGGAAGTGGCTGCCAGTGCAGAAGGGGACCACAGATGAAAGGCCTGGCATCTGTAGCTTCTCCATTTAACTCTTACTCGATTGGAGCACAAAAGAGCTGTTTATTTAAACACACATTTATTGTTTTAGAAAGCTGACTGGCTTGGTATTTAAACACCTAGCTCATTGCAGAAACATGAATGACTAGTTACTGGGCAAGACACAGCCTTTTTTAAAAAAAAAAAAAAGATTTTATTATTTATTTATTTATTTATTCATGTATTTATTTATTTATTCATGAGAGACACACAGAGAGAGGCAGAGACACAGGTAGAGGGAGAAGCAGACTCCTTGCAGGGAGCCCGACGTGGGACTCAGCCCCAGGACCCCCAGATCATGCCCTGAGCTGAAGGCAGACGTTCAACCACTGAGCACCCAGGTGTCCCCAAGACCCAGCCTTCACACAGGGAAAGCACCAAGAATTCCCAAGTGTTAGAATTCCCAAGAAGAGTTGTGTCATTGACTAGCTCCATGACCTTGGACAACTCACTTCATTAGTGTTCTCTTCCATTTCCTTATCTGTAAGATGGGAAACGTGAGTGAGGTGGCCTCTAATTTATTTATGATCCCTGGAAGTCCATGATTCTTTAAATGTAACAGGGGACCTTGAAGCTTTGGTGGAGGTAGAATGAGAGATGGGAAAGCAGTGGAAACTAGGGGACATAGAGGTTTAGGTACAGAACAAGGGAATAAGAATCCCAAAGTGAGATTTAAGGCAACTGCTTCATGGGGCATGATGTGGGCTTTTTGAAAGTAGAGAAGATACTAGAAACAATGGAGCTCAATATTTCTTGGCCAAGTCTACCAGCAATGTGTTTGACCCAATTCAAATAGTGTGGGCACTTCCCAGCTTTAGAAGATCAACAAATCTCAGAGCTAAGGCTGGCCATGAGAAAGAATTGGAAACAGCATGAAGCACTGCGGAGATGTCTGGGGGTATCACTAGAAGGCAGCCTGGTTACCTGTACAAGCATCTCACCAAAGAAATTCATTCAGAAGTTGAAGTTGGATCAGAATGTTGCCTAGGTGATAAACTGGGACCTTTCTACACTTTAGGAATTAGGATGATGGAGAGAGAATAGGATCTGTTAGACCTGGGAACTCTGCCTAACCTTCTGACATTGTGAAAAATTCCCCAGTCTTTTTATGGGGCCATGTAGTGCTAAGCATAAGGACGTTTTTAAAAGGTAAATTTAAAATATTCTCCAAAATAGGACAATAGATTTAGAAAAGTTGAAAGCACCAAAGGGCCAGCTCTGTAACTGGCATTAGGCATATTTGTGTGATTTGCCCAGACTTATGTGCATTTCAAAACATACATCTAAAAAAAAAAAAAAAAAAAACCCTGCTGGGCCCATTTATTTTAATATCACGGGAAGCTTTTCTGTTAATGGCTATGGTGTGTAGGTCGCTATAAGCAGATGGAATAAGGCAGTTGGCAAAGCTCATTCCGCTCAGAATCCTGAGCATGCTCTTCGGAGGAGCGGTATCTGTGTGTCCAGACTTGCCCTCCGCTGCCTGTACGTGTCTGCCTCACCACACAGCAGAAATGACTCTACCCAGAGGTAAACAAAGTCAAAGCTGGAGCCAAGTCACTGGTCTGATACCTTGGGTCTTTCTTTGCACAAAGTGCAGCCTGTGTTTCACATAGAGAAAGGAGAGATGTGGCTGTTCCCTAATGAAAAGCTGTAATAGGACAAGCCGGGGTACTGTGCTTGTCCACTGGGTGAATGGGGCTATATCCACATGATTTCTATTAACAGAAATGGCAGGCCTGCTGTTAAATGCGCCTGCTCTGTACCAAATGCCTCTCTTGCCTCTTTTGCCCATCTACTCTGCCCCCCTCCTAGCCTCTCCTCAATATGTCTATTAATGCCACTAAAGTAGGACATTTGAAATTTGGGGAAATGGTTGCATTTTCCCCCCAAAGAGTCTTGAGGGGCCTATAAAACAGAAGCTCGGTAAGGGAGACTAAAACCCAATCCCATCAAAATGATTAGATTCCGTCCCGCAAAGTACTTCATCGAGCATCACTCCTGTGAGTTCTTAGATGTAATTTTTTGAGGCTCAGAAATGCTTTCCTTTGTTAAGTGATTACAGCAGAAGGACGGGAAATGTTAGTGGCAGCCAGCATTTTAAAATGAACCATTGTGGCCCTTAGCATTTTATAAGTAATCGTAAATTTCAGCTGACAGCTTCTTTCTTGATTCCTTTCTAATTAGAGACATAATAATATATATTTCTTGAAGGAGAAAGTGGTCTGGGCTCTTATGATGCCAGAATCTTTGCTAAAATAAAACAACTGAGGCCAATGTCAAACATACGATGGATTCACTGCATCTGAGAGGTCCTGGACATCACACTACTAAATTAAGGGGAGACCAGAAGCGTGTTTTAATACTTTTAAATAATTGTGTCCAAATAGCCCTGCTCACTCTTTAAACAGCTAAATCTTTTTAATGCCTCTCAAAAAGGGTTCCAAATGGATTTAAATGGGTTTGATAAATGTGAAATTTTCCTCTCTACTTGTAATATTTCCAGAAATAGTGCAATTAATTTGATTTGCGTGTAGGTACAAATCATTAGTAAATTGGGTGCTTGTGTTTTAAAAGGTTTTGTTCTTATTTAACTGTTTCAAATCAATGAGTTTTGGTAAAAAATAACCATTCTATGAATATTGAGTCACCAGTCCCTGGTACTGGATTTTTCTGTTGTTTTAATACATATATCAGAAGTTTTGTGTAATGAACAATCATCTTTTTTGCAATAAGGATTTCCATATATACTCATCATACAAGCTTCTTTTGCTATTAATTCTTCTTTAGGTTCAAAGGCTTCAGGTTCTCTCTTGATTTTTTTCTTTTATTTATTAAAGCCAGCTCAGAGTGTACCTGTCTTAATGGTTTAATTACTCATCTTTCAGCAGTACCCAAATGTTAGAATTCAAATATTCCTCAAACAATGTTTTTATGATTTTGTTCAATTGGATCCTAAAAAATAATTCTCTAAATGTTTAGATAGTAATTGAGCCTTGCTGAGAATCAGTACATGCTCCCCTGGGAATATTCTCCTTTTGGGAGAAGGCTTTGCCATGGGGAAATACAGTCATTTTATACTTATTGTAAGGAATCCTAACCAGAAAAATAGGTATCTGCCTGACAACACTGACTGGATGGCCACTTTCCAATACCTTTAACGGGGGAAAAGTATGGCTTTACATATAAATACATATTCCTAGCTAATATCTTAAAATATAACAAAAGCACATTAACGGCCCCCATGTACATGTAATAAACTACTATGTTAATATGCATAAGGTTAACACTACTTTTAGATCACCAAAATATTAACTAGGTTGTTAGCCAATAGTTGTTTTTTGTATGATTGCATGGCTTCTCTTAGCTCTAACACTTGAAGTATGTATCATTTTTTTATGACGGTGTGAATTTCAGCACAGCTACACATATTTTACAAATTGTATATGGAATATATCTCAAGATTTTTCTTCATATTGCTTTGTTCAATATGTTGTATTGAATTTTCACAATTATATAATGAATTAATATATATAAAATATATTAATATATATGATATAATTGTAATATTCATATATATAAACATTTGCCAAGAAAACATTCTCTTGATAGACATAGATAAGTAATGTAGCCCTAATATTAAAAAATGAAAAGGAGGATTGTTTCTTGGTCATGTTGATGCAACCAACTTTCACACATGTCATAAAAACTTGGAAAACTAGACAAAACCTATGACACTGTTTTTTTATTTTATTTTATTTATTTGTTTATTTATTTATTTATTTTAGAGAGGGAGAGAGTGAAAGCAGGGGCAGAAGGGCATAGGGAGAGAGAGAGAGAGAATCTGGAGCCTGACCTGGGCCTCAATCTCAAGATCCTGAGATTATGACCTGGGCCAAAAACAAGAGTTGGACACTTAATTGACGGAGACATTCAGGTGCCCTGAAACAATTATTTTTAGACGCTGAATACCAGATACTACAGGACTAAAATACTAAAGAGTAAAGAAAACAGACAAATTGAGTCCTATGGTCAACCCAGCTTACTGCTGACAGGCATTTTCCAGACTGTGGCATAAAGAAGGAAAATGTAGACAAAGAAGAGTGGTTTTGTTGCACTGACAAATCAGAGATTGGAGTACAAGTAGTTTCATGTGGCTAGAATTTGCAAAAAGAGTACCAGAGGGGAGACAGGTGGGAAGTGAGAGAAAGAGAGAGATAAAAAGAGAGAGAGAAAGAGAGATCTCAAAGGAGACTCCATAAGGCTTTGACTATCTACAAAGTTGCACATGTGCAGAGTGAAACCCCATTATCAGGGCAAAAATTGCCACCCAGAATTGTAAGCTGAACACTTCCCAGAGCTCACACAGCACTGGGAGATAATCATATTCCAAAACAATGCAAGTGAAGAACTTTTGTTGCATAAGCAGGGCATTCAGTTGAGACTCCAGTAGGGTAAGGCCTTATTAGCATGATACAACTAGCCATCAAAAGGCTACTCTACACTCACCCTAGAGTAGCTTAAAAACAAACTTCCAAAGAAAAAAGCTAACCTACAACTAACTTAACTGTCTGTCAGAATAAAGCTCAATACTTTATGACAAGGCCACAAAATCCAAGTACTCAACAATATAACAACCACAATGTTCAGTATCCACTAAAAATTGCTAGACATTTGAGGAAACAGGAAAATATGGCCCATAACCTAAAGAAAAAAATCAGTCAATAGAAACAGCCACAGAAATGACAGTGATGATATAATTAGCAGATAAGGAATTTAAAATGGTATTATATTTCAGAATATAAAGAAAAATAATGAATATGATAGAGATAGAAATGGAAACAACTAAAAGAAATTGAAACCACAGAACTGAAAAACATGATGTTTGAGGTGAGAAATTCACTGGAGGGAATTAATAGCAGCTTAGACACTGCAGAAGAAAAGATCAGTAAACTCGAAGGCAAAACAATAGAAAATATACAAAGAGCACAGAGGAAAAAAGGTTAAGAAACAGATAGACCTGAGGGACAATACAAAGTAGCCTATCATATGTATATTTGGAGTCCAGAAAGAAAGGACAGAGAATAAAGAGCAAAATAATTGAAAAAATAGTGGCCTAAAATTTCTAAGTATAATAAAAATGATGAAACCATTGATCCAAGAAATGAAAAAAAATCTCAGGATAAACAGCAGAGTCCATGGTAGTCAGGTTGCTGAAAACCAGTGACAAAGTCAAAACTCTTGAAATTAGATTGAAAAGAATCATATTATGTAAAGGGAAATGAAGATAAGAATTAATACTAATTCTATTTAGAAATTTTGCAAGCCAGAAGTCAATGGAACATTTTTTAAATGCTGAAGTGAAGAAAATAAATGTAGAATTTGACATTCTGTGTGAAAAATCCTTTAAAATAAAAACTACATAGAGGCATTTTATGACAGAAACTGAGAGAATTTGTCATCAGCAGACCTGTGCAACAGAAATTTTAAGGTAAGTTTTTTGGGATATATATGTATATAAAATACCAAATGGAAACATAGATCAATACAAAATGAAGAATGCCAAGATAGTAAATATATGAGTAAATGTATTGTTTTTTCATCTTTAGAGTTATTTAAAAGGATAATTAATAACAACATATTGTGGGGTTTCTTAATATATGAAAATATATATGAGAACAATAGTGCGGAAGTTGAGAAGAGGGAAATGGCAGTGTATCCTTGAAAGGTTCTTATATGGGTCAAGATATAATTTTAATGTAAATAATTGGGATAAATTAAAGATGCATAGTTTAGAGGCTAGAGAGACCACTAAGGGGGAAAACTAAAAGATGCAGCTAAGAACAAATAAATATCAGACAGAAAAGCAAGAAAATAACATGCATACACACACAAAACAGACAAAACAAAAAGCCAACGGCTAAAAGCTATCCTACCATGAAAATATTTAGCAAGGAGTTCTTTTACTGGATATAACTGTACATGGATGTGTTTGAAATATTTGTGTATAGTCTAAAGTCAATTCTTCATTCTTAAACTCATTCCACAAAAATGCATGAATACTATTACATCTGCTCTTTGCTATAGCAGGTGCCAGACTAACGAGGCCAGTGCTGTCTGGTGAGGTTGAACAGCTCACATTGGCCTTCCAAGAGAAAAGTCAAATTTTCATGCCATTGTACTTCCATTTGCAGGAGAGTCTAGAATACTACTCTGAGCATTAAATCCTACAGGGGATGAGAGAGAGAGAGACTGTAAGTAATTCGAGGACATGGGCCATGCTTTACTCCTCCTTGTCTGACATTTGCACAAAGCAAGTTCTTACAAATGTAGTCAGCAGCTGTTATTCTTCGATGGCATGATGCACTTACACTTTTTCACCTATTTTTATTCTCCCCATCTCTATTTTGTGAAAGTATCTAAGGTAATCAGAAAACTTGAGGCTGACTTTGGAAATAAGGCCCCTAAGAATGTAATTAAGATTAATTGAGAGCATAAGGGTGGGCCACTGATCCAGTAGTATTAGTGTCTTTATGAAAAGAGATGTAAGAAATCTCTCTCTCTCTCCCTGTATACATGTACGTGTGTGTGATAACACTCATTGAGGAAAGGCTATATGAAGACACAACAAAAAGAAGCTCCCTGCAATCCAAAGAGGAAGATCTCACCAGACACTAATCCTGCTGGCACCCTGAATAGTGAAGAAATACATTTCTGTTGTTTAAACCACCTACTCTGTGGTATTAGTTATAGTAGCCTGAGTGGACTAAGACATCCCTGAGCAACGGAAGCAGTATATTTTGAAACCATTACCCTCATGTAATTTGCAACCTCATGGATTGAAATTAGGGGTAAATTTGGTGATTTTCCCATCACTTCTAATTTTGGACTTGTGTACATCACAATCTTTATTTAAAGATTTAAAAAAATTTATGTATTCATGAGAGATACAGAGAGAGAGAGAGGCAGAGACATAGGCAGAGAGAGAAGCAGGCCTTCTCTGGGGAGTCCAATGCAGAACTCAATCTCAGGACCCTGGGATCACAATCTGAACCAAAGGCAGATGCTCAACCACTGAGCCACCTAGGTGCCCCTGTGCCCCTCAATCTTGAATAACCCCTATGGTACCGCTAGTGGGACTGGGTTTCAGTTGCCTTCTCTTCTAGGTCAGACAGCCTACAGGAAGAATTCATACACTGTAAACATACAGTGCAATTCCCAGTGGCCTTGTCATTGTCGTCTTCTTCTTTTTTAAATGAAACTTTACTTTTCCTGCTTAAGTGAATATTGTTTCAATACTTGTCATTCTGCTTTCGTTGCCTGTCAACAGTGCTCCATGCTGAAGAGAGTCATGTCAGCAATTCCTGCCTATAAACTAAATGGGTTCTCACTACCATTGTAGCCAACCCTCCTTTTAAGCCAATTCTGACAGATGGCACTGAATGAGAGCAAGACAGTTCCTGGCCACTGGGCTGGGCGGTGAGTCTGGGTCATGCAGTTAGCATACCTCTGCTAATGAGGCTGTTTTGTTTGTTTGTTTTTTGTTATTTACTGAATAGCATCACTTAAAAATAAGATTATGCATTTCTGGTTTTTCTCATTTCAATGAATAACTTCAATCAGTGTAGATACTTTAATTTTCAGTTGCTTTTACTATTGCAAAAGCAAATTTTAAATGTTCTAGATTATGAGAATTTCTCCACTCTTAACCTCTGGAAGAAATGTCTCCTGTTTACACGAAGCAAAAACTTATAAAAAGATTTCATAGTTTTCAGGCTTTGAATCGAATCTCTTCCTCAAATTAGTAACCTTTGTAAAGTGACCGAATGCCAAAAAAAAAAAAAAAAAAAAAAAAGAAAGAAAAGAAAAGAAGGAAAGGTTTTTGAATATCTTTTCGATTTACTGTATTAGAAAAAGATCCTCCCTCTAATAGTCAGCTGTTAGAATATCATCGGTATATAGTAAGTGTTCAATAAAAATCATCACCCAAGGAATTATGAAATAAAGTGTCATAACTCTTGAAAGCTTTATTTGAAAGTGATGACTCTAAACCAAACTGCCCTTTACAAGCTTACAAAATTCACAGGTTAAGAAATATTTAAATATCTAAATCTTTTTCTCTGAATAATTTTCTTACATTGTGAAAGAAAAGTATGTTGGTTGTGTTATTTGATCTCCATTAAAGCAAAGAGGAAAACTAAGGGAGCCCACCTCACAGGACAGTATGGATGGTCATACCTGAAGTGTTATTCATTTCTTTGGTCATCTCTGATCCTCACTCACCAGCTTGACTGGTGTGAATATATGTTTCTATATATATTTGTAGGCTTTTTGGATTTTCCTTAGCACTGTAGCGCTTCAGAGAAAATAGCAGAAGATCCAACTTCCTCCAAAAGACCACTTTCATTTTTAATGCCCAACAGAATGGTGTTCAAAATTTAGATTTTCTTTTGGAAGCATCCACTTGTGCCATATAAAGTTTTTATTCCCCTACATACACACATACTTCTTTGATCTCTAATATGTTGGTCCTAAATTATTTGACCTTGCAACAGTCCATGAGTAATTGGAATGTTGGGAGGCGTAATCAGTAGGTTAAAGTAGGACTTAGGTCTTTAGCTATCATAAACCAAGGTTTCCTGGGTCAGGGTCAGGATTTTATGCTAGACTCCAACTCGATGTAGTTCTCACTGATGTTTTCAAGTCAATGCCACAGAATGGCAGCCCTACAGCAGTGTCTGAGAGGACGCTGGATTTCTTGTGCAATGCACAAACCCAAGTCTTCTTCATAATTGCAAATGACATCTTCATGTTCTAAAAGGTCTTCTGTCACGATGGAAGCATTAAAATAGACAAGGCAAGAACACATGTTAAAGCCTTTTCTTTTGACCACAGTGACAACGAGGCAAATAAAGTGAAGGAGCTAATTAGTTTGCAGGGTCTCAGTTTTGTTCCACTGCTCACATCCTGGAAGGCCTGTCCTCAGAGGTAGCAAGATGTCACAGGTTGCCATAGATCTCGGGTGATACTCCCCAGTATCGCCTACTTCAGTACTCAGGGGTCAGAACACTGTTGAAGAAAACTAGCAATATGGGAAATGGGCACTCTCTACTGTTCTCATGCCACATTCTTGCACACACAAATGCTTGTCTCTGTTGCATCGTCTCTTACATTGGAAGACTGAGAATAAAACAAATGGTTTTTACTTAATTTTCTTTCCCTTTCCCATTTTGAACTCCAAAGTTTTGGTCCACATTACATGATTTTACAGGGGGAAAAAAACCCCACAAAACCTGTGCAAACCTGCCAGGAGACAGAGAGGCATGAAGAATGTTAAGCAAGGGAGAACACTTTTGAGTTGAGCTAGCAAAAGCCACTGTGTTTGCTGCAGGGGAGCAGATTAAAGCCGTCTAAACACTTCATTTCCCTACGGGGCCTGACTATATGAGAACAATTCAAGGTCCACTGCACAGAGCAATGGAACTTCCCGTCCTCGCCAGCCTACCCCCTGTGGTCTTTATCAAATTTAAATGACCTATGCCCACCAGGACAGATATATACAGTTGTGCGCGTTGTCTAGGTGTGCTGGGTCTTAGATGCTGGTAGACTTTTTATGCATGAAACTATGGATTGGGAGCTCAGGATACAAATTATATTTTAATATTATCAGCAAGGATTCAAGTAGACTCCCCAGGGTCCCCAGCTTTGGGGCTCTGACATGCTTTTGAGCTCAGAATCCTGAGCAGTTCTAAAATTCACCTTCCAGTTACAGCTCTGATGGAATGACCCACCTAATAAATCGTCTTGTCAGGCAGGCAGTGGGCTGCAGTGTAGTGTTCAGCACGGCACAGGCGGCTGCCTGCTACCACATCAGAGCACCTGTCTGCTCTGGGCCTGATAAAGGGAACTGTGAGAATTCCCTGAGTCCAGTAGGAAGTTCTATACACCCTCACATCCAGGATCGAAACCCTTCCTGTGATCACTCACTCTTAGCAGAAGGTCTCCACCCTTTGGATTGTCACATTTGGGGATCTCAAGGATAGTCTTTTTTTTTTTTTTCCTCACTTTTCCCTCCCTCCTTTTTTGTTTCTTCTCAAAGGGGTCCACAAGAAAGGACACACCGGTAGCAAGAAGCCTGTGTCTTGGCTGGAAAGGGTGTTTAAAACCCATTTGGAGTTTGGGTGAAGGTGAAATTGTCAGGCTGTGAAAAATGGCATCAGTGTTGGCTGACCTGAAATAGGGCTGTAAAGTTCTATTCCTCACAAAGGCAAGATATATTATTGCTGTAACGCCATTATTCCGCTCCATCACTTTTAAACCTTGTTCCCATTATCTGCAAGTTAAATATAACCCTATGTAAAAACAGGAAGGACAGCACTGAGTTGTCCAGCTTAACAGCACACACTTAAAACATAATAGAGCACTTGTTACTGTATTTTATGGAACGGAAACTCCAAATGTAAAGATGTATTAAGGAAATATCTCAAAGTTATTAGGGAAGGATATTTACAATTACAGATTGCTTTATATTATGCTTTTATGAACATCTCAGGAAATGAAATAGCCCTCAGCTGTAGAGAGTGAAGAGGGAGGTAATTTTCCTTAATACGGGTGATAAAATTAATCTGATTGAAATCGCAGGCGATTATTTCTCAGAATACTGAGTGGCAGTACAATCACTTACACTCTTTTATATTTTTTTAGTCAAAGCTCGTGTAGATGAAAGCTAATTACAAAGTAGTGATGTGAAGCGCTAAGGAAATAGTTTGTATAGCATAGAACAGGCACGGCTAATTGGGGTTTGTGATTACACAGATTGTTGTTAAGGAGAATTAACTACCAGCAGTCTCTCCTGCAAAGCTTCTCATCAAGGCAAAGTAAAAATAGACACTGGATCTGTTATTTATCTAATTATGCCTTGAATATTTTCACAAGCACGTTACACACACTCAAATGGTTTGTTGTTCAAAAACTTTTCAGTCCCACGCTGCTTGTGATCAAAGTGTCGATATGAATTTTTTGACACCGGGCTCTCTTCAGATGATGTTCCCTGAATCCCTGCTCACAGGTGGTGTGCATTGAAGACTTCAGTGCTGGGAGGCTGGTCGGGGATCACTGAGTGAGCTGGCAAAGAGGACATGATGATAGGGAACGGTCCTGTTTAATAGAGCGTCATGCATACCTGTAAGCCACTGGTTTGACGTGCTTGTATCCAAGTTAACCTCATAGTGGGCAACGGACAAATTTCAGAGGGTGATAAGGCCTTCAGTTAGTAAAGAATGAATTCATTAGAAAGGTGCCAGGTCCCTTTGACCTTTGACAATAATTTATTACCTTCTTCTCATACTCTTAATCCTTACATGTTCCTCAAAGCCCTCATTTATAGGCTATGTTGAAGCTTATGTTAGAGTCCATAGAAGAACAAATCCGTTCTAATGACCACCTATTTAATCAGTATTTCTGGAGTCGAGGATCGGGATGCTAGGACCTGCTGGCAAGGACTCAGGCAGAAGGCCCATAGCTGTCTCGTGGTCATGTCTTGCCCTGGCGTCCTTTTGCGTGTGCCCCCCACCCCCACCCCCAGCCCTCTCTCTCATCGCCAGTATGGATGTTCACCATCCTTCCATTTCAGCTCACAGTCATCAGTTCTTTATCCACATTTATTGAGCGACTCCTCTGGGGGCAGGCCCACAGCTCCTCCCAAAGAAGGAAAGTAGTGTCACTTGACATCCAAGGTCCCGGGGATCTCATCTGTCTCTTCCTGGCCTGGGTGGTGGTGGTGTTTACAGGATAACATGAGCGAGTGGAAAATGTGCAGAGGGAGCTTGAGAAGAAGCCTTTAAGGCAAAGCTGTATGAATCTTAAACAGTTGGAAAGGCAGTGCCTTAGGAACGCCATTCTAAAAGGCACTTCCTAGAATAATTCTGCAACATATGAAATGCAAATTTATTGACAAGGTGATATTTTCTGAAGACAAGGTGTCTTCTGGAAGCCTCATTTGAATGGTGACAAACAGCATCTCTCAGGATATGAGCAGGCACGAGTGTAAGTGCTTCGTGCGAGAGTATTCGCTGTCTGACTCTGGTGATACTCCTCAGCTGCACAAACCAAACGTAATAGCTTCACAAATTGCTTTAATAGACCTAGGATCAACCAGTGGCATACATTAGTGAAACAACTTATAGATTTCAACTCTTGCTTATTTGCTTACAGTTTTTTTCTTACTTATCTGTCTGCTTTTTGTTTAATCTTCATTACTAAAATGACCAAGTTGCTGTGGGAAATTATGCACTAGGTTTCATTTGGATGTGGTGAACAGTAAAAAAAAAAAATGTAGAACAGGAGAAAATATACTTTCTCCCCTCCCTTTGCTCTACTTTGCTCTAGTTAGCATCTAAGGCTTTTCTTGTGTGGATAAATATAGCCAGTTCCTAAAATTGAATTTCCTGCATTATTATTATTATTATTAATGGTTTGCTCCAACCAATATGCTATGCAGCATTCTGTGGATGATATGTGCAATTTCGCAACCTTCCTATGTGAAAAGAAGATAAAAATTATATTATATGGGTGTATGCAAATTGCAGGGGGCCTGGCCTTGTGCTCCAGTAATTCTTATATGTGCCTCTTCGTTGTCCACTTCAAATGACAGGTACTGAAAATTAAATGATTTCCAATAAAAATCCTGTAACCTGAAATGAATCCCCACTGAATAATTAGAATATCTCACCCATAAAAGGTAATCATGTGTCTTCCATTTGTGAAGAAGCCCCTCTCCCTGATCAGCATCAATGGAGCTGTGGTCAGATTAGATCTTTAATTCTTATGAAAGAGACATAATACTCATCCTTTTATGAGGGAGCCTTCTGTTGGGGCTGACAGCCTGAAGCTGTCTCGGTTCCCAAGGATCAGAATTGTACTCAGTGCTTCGGAGGAGAGAGAAGAAATAAAAGGAATGTTGGGGAGCTGGTCTCTGCCTTATATTAGAGGTATCATCTTCCCCAGGTGCAAATATGCACCTGCAACATCTAGCCAACTGAGGTGGACACGCTTGAGTTTGTAATGTCTTGGTGCCACAGTGTGGTGTTGGTCTCAGACTTCACTTTGTTATGGTCTCGCTGGCTGATGAAACTAAAATGGTAATTTTAGATGAAGAAATGCTAAAACATTACTCTACTCACCACTAATGTACCATCTCTCCTAGCCTAGTAGAGGTGAGATGTAGGACTGGGGATGAGAAACCTGGTGGCATTCGGATGGTGGTTGGCTCGCTGGCAGGTCTCCCAGCTGAGACCCCTTGTATGGGCTCTCATTATCTCTGGTCCCAGTTTTCTCACCTGAAAATGAAGGGAGACTTTAGATGGATTGACTAAGTCAGTAGGCACAACCATAGATCCTCTTTGTTCTGGTTTGCTCAGGCGTTAGGAGATGGTTTTAGACCAGAAGATGGAGCCCCTTCGAGCCTTACCATTTTTTTAATGCAGGCAAGGCAGGTCAGTGGTAATAGGCAAGCCATTTATAGAGGAGAAAGCCCTGTCAACAATGATGGAGAAACAGAAATTTTTAAGAGAGAGAGGAGGGACTGAAAATGTAAGTCAGCAAAGCTCATGAGCTGCGACTTCTCTAAATTGTCAGCATAATGATGAGTAATAGTAGTTTGGGTCCGATTTTCTGTAATTTATTTATAATATGAAGAACCCTGGTCCCTTGTCAAAAAATCTACAAATCACTCCTAAAACACAACTAATAGTCACATTAAGAGGAACAAATTATGACACTGAAATATGTCCTTGGGCTAAAAACAAGGAAACAATGTAAAACTGCACACTACAAAAAATATGGCCTAATGATACATATTAAAATAATTACACAAAGTTAGCAATTCTCCTCGGATAATCTATTGAACTTGATCTCGTGACTGTCTAGTTTGCCAGCTCTCTGGATCTTTCTATTTCAGAGGATTTTGACATTGATGTTGTTTCTTTCCCCCCATGGGGAAAAATGGAAAAGTGAGGATTTGCTTGTGGGAATACATAAAATAGAAATTCGACTTGTAAATCCAAAAAATCCATAGGTTTTTGTAAGTGTGAAATAAAAACAAGTATTTAAAATCTGGACTAAATGTTATTTGTTGAATCTCTGGCTAAATATTATATAATGTAATTGTAATCTAGAAATATTTAAAATTCAGTGATGCTACATTCACTGTGGTAATTTTTATGTCTAAATATATTACTCCTAAAATATTCATATTCTCAATATTAAAAATTTATGTTACAATATTTTGCAATTTTATATACAAATTTAATATTTCCTACCCAGTTACTCAGCAATTATAAAATTTGGAGTTTAAGAATGGGTGGGTAAGTTACAAATAGATGATTAGCTACAATGTCCTTTATGTAAACACAAAATGTTATTCAAACCAAGAGAATAAAAGTAGCTATAGACTTCTTCTTTTTATGAGTACATATTTCCAGATGATATACGTACATAAGAATCTACTCCCGTGGCTGGATGAAATTATATAATAAATAGTTTTAATTGATAGATTTCTTACTCTGATTATACCTAAGGATCTACAGAAATTATATGTCAAGAGTAAATATGCTGAATTTAAAATTCCCTATTATATCTTAGATTCCTAAAAAAAAAGGTTAGAAAGTCTGTTTCCATTAAATGTATTTCTGTATAACACTTTATTTAGAAACAAATATTTTAAAGATAAGTGATTATATCATCATGAATCTTATGTAACCTACAACAGTCGCTCAAAGTTTAAAGAGCACAGAACTATCTTAAAAACCTTTGTAGGTAACATGACTGACAATTGTGATAAAATAACCTACCTAAATATTTAACAGAAAGGTTAATCAAATGTGTATGTGGGTGTGTGTTCATGTATATGACATAACTTCTATCCTTTGAGGGTGAGGCACACAGGAGTAAGTTAGAGATGACTTGATAATAAAAAATCAAATAGTAGTGGTTTAATTTAAAATTCTTAAGAGGTTACTTTAAATTTTCAGATCTCAAAATTTTTATTGTACTTGATGTTTGAAAACTATATTCTCCATAATTACTAGCACGTGACAATATTCCCATTGAAAGACATTTAACACTGAGAGAAATGTGATGAGTTAGACTTTTTTTTTTTTACTGAGCCCATTAAATTCTCCCTATTTTTAAAATAAATTACATTAAGAAATTTAAATCCAATTTACCATATCCTGTAAAGCATCTTTAAAAGTACCCCAATGGTGGCTCGGTGGTTGAGCTTCTGCCTTCGGCTCGGGGCATGATCCTGGTATCCAGGATCGAGTCCCACATCGGGCTCCTCACAGAGAGCCTGGTTCTCCTTCTGCCTGTATCTCTGCCTCTCTCTCTGTGTCTCTCATAAATAAATAAAATCTTAAAAAAAAAAAAAGTACCCCAATGACTAGATTGTAAAGACAATTGAAAATATGACCCTGAAAATAGCAATACAATTTTGGTATGGCTTTTGTTTGCTGTTTTGTTTTCTTCTTCTTCTTTTTTTTTTTTTGATGGTGTGATGGTGGCAAGACAAGAGCTCCAGGTTACATTTTCAGATAATTTAAATGGACCACAATCTAAGTGTTACTTTTATGGCATACCGCCCCTCCCCCAGACCAAAAGGAGCAAGCAGGCTTATTCTGCAGGTCCCCAGATAACAGGGCTTCCCAGATTCCATAGGAGAGTCCAAACCTCAGCTTCAGACAAGGCCCCGGTGGAGGCGGAGTCACTGAGCCCTCCGTAGGCCTCAAGTATTAAGTGTCCTAATTTCAATAAGCAGAGGCACAAGAACCTCAAAAGTTAAAGCACAAGAAGGAAAAGAAGAAAGTCTTCCCACTCGACCCTAGGTAATTATTTAATGAATGTATATTGAAATGTCTGTTCAGTGTCAGGCACTGCGATAGGTGATAGGAAAGAATCCTGGAGTATGAGACAATTGAATATGATCCTAGGGCAAAGAGGAAGCTGCCCTCACTGGGTTCTAGTCTCATGGGAAAGAGGGATGTGCAAACAAGAACATGCCTGGAGGCAAGGTCACAGCTGTAATGCCGCGGCAGAGGCGTGGGTAAGCACTATGGAGAGAGATGGGGGTGGGGGGGGAAGAGATTATTTACCGGAAATCCTTCTAAAGGAGAAGACATTTATTCTACATCCTGAAAGTTGAGCTAGTGTTGGCTAGGAGCATAAAGAGAAAAATGGCATTTCAGGCAGAGGGTACTGCCTAGGCATGAGGTCAGGAGTGTGAGAAAAGACACAATGACTGTTCAAAAAATCACACAGAATTCTGTATAACGATCTTACAAACTACGTGTGCTCAAGTGATAGGAAATGGCCCCAGAGAGGAGGGTTCTGTCGCAATGTGTATGGTCCTGAAGGTCAAGCTACAAGTATAGGTGTTCTAAGAGCAGCAGTAAGCAACAGAGATTCCTCTGCAGCACTGAGCTTGGTTGGATATTTTGACTGCTCTTATTTTTGGTCAGTGGCCATATATTTCACAACAAACACTGAGCACCTACTACCTGCCAGGCAGTGATCTCGTTGCTTTGGTTATAAAGGCAAATCCTAGATAAATGATCAGACCCCTGTAGAAGAGTCATTTCCGCTTTTTTTTTTTAAAGTAATCTTTATACCCAACATGGGGCTCAAACTCATGACTCTGAGATCAAGAGTTGCTCTACAGACCAAGCCAGGCGGGTCTAGCTTTGCTAGTATCATTTCTGCTTTGGTAGCAGACAGCCAGAAATGAGTGGAGAAATGTGGCAGAGGCAAAGCTGTGTTCATGAGATTCCATTTCTTATCTCTTATTCTCAGAAGACTACACTTCTCTGTCCCTTGCCATTATGTGGTGTTAATTTGATCAGCCCTGACCATTGAAATGTGAGTGGAAACAATGTGTGTCACTTCCAGGAGGTGACAGTGAGAAGCCCCAGCACAATTTAATTCTTCAGTCTCTTTTTTGCACAGTGACTATGGATGGCTCATGTTTGAGAAAACAGAGGCAAACAAATGAAACAGATCGGGTCCCTGTGTCACCAGATAGAGAACAGCTGCCTGTGAGAAATGTCTGAACGCACAGTGGACATCATATTAACAAGAAATAGACTTTTTTTGTGTGCTCAATCAGTGGGATTTGAGGGTAGTTTGTTATGACAGCCTAGCTTAGCCTCTCCTGATCAATGCAGGAAGATTTGCCTATTTTTCACCACCTTGCCCCAAAGCAGCAAACATCACTTCCACACACATTTTACTGGTGAGAGCTCGACCCTTGGTCCTTCCAGAGGTCGTTTTTGTCAGAGCAACCTCTTCCAGCAACTTCTCCACATAGTTGTGTAAGATCTGGTGGTACTCCGACTCAGGCTGCTGGGAACTTTCTGAAGTTGGGAACTGAAGACTCACAGCTGGTTCTTTTCATTGGGCATTCTCTGTGTCTTCTGGGTGGCCAGGGCAGGAATTCACACACCCAGGCCCCTAGAATTAATTTGGGGAAATTCCTGAAGGGCAGTCTCGGTTCCAGGATTGGCTGAGAAATCAGGTGCACTGTATGTGTGTCAACTTCTCTCTCGACTGCCTCCTGCCTCTCATTCTTTATACGTGTGTATCCTGAGAGCACGCCCCAGTACAGTTTCTACATTAAATTCTCTCTCCGAGTCTGTTTCTGGGAGCCTAAGATAACTGGGAAAGCAGAGAATACATTTTTGTTGGATGGAGCTATGTCTATCACAGAAGAAACTGAAGATCTTATGAAACTGATGAATGCATATTCTAGTCATTATGTATGTGTCCATATGCATCCGCACACATATACATTTTTATACATACATAAATATTTATTAGGGATAGCTAGTTAGTTTATTTATAAAGAAACATTTTATTTGCAAGCCTCTGCTGTCTTCTAATGAAGGTAGTTCTCATCTTTCAAGAGCTTGGGGTTTGCTGGATATGCTATTGGTCTGAGTGGACCAATTTGGAGGGAGGAGTGGGGGCATAGCCAAACTGCTCTGTGCATAAAAATGGAAGAGGGCTGTGAAGGGTCAGTTGGAAAATTCACGAGGCAGGCATCAAGAGCCAGAAGACAGGTCCTACGTAAAGGAAGGGGAGAGAACTACCTCCCCTACAAGACCCTTCTTGGTAGATCTGTATTGGAGATTCTTTGGGGGTATCATGGAGAGGATGGCTTTCTCTTGTGCCCACGCACATCCCTATAAGAAGCAGGCAATTATGAATCACTGATTTGGCATAACCAACCAGATTGATTCAACTTTTAAAAACCTTTCTAAATGCTGCAATGAAGTCCTAGTGGACAAGTTTTGAACATACATACACATATGTATGATTAATTTCTTAGGAAAATTTCCCAAGAGTTGATGATGAAACATTATGCTTTTCGGAGTAATAGAAAGGTTTTTAAGGCTTTTGATGCTTTTGTATAATCGTGCTCCAAAAGCCTATGCTCACGGAAATTAGCAATCATTTGAAATCTCATATCGCAAGTATTTTTCTTCTTTTTCTCTTTTATCATTTACCTTTTTATTGACACACCCATACATTTATACTTTTGCACGAATATTTTAAATTTCATGTAGTAGTATGACATTTACTTTGTAAATTTAGCTTGGCCATTTGCTTGAAAAGGTATTCACTATTCTGATGCATTACATTTTGGACTATTGAATTCATTTCTGATTACCTGAATCTACTTAGAGTTTTCTCAAAATGAGTCTCACACTTTTAAACATTTGTTCGTGATTTTTAAAAAATTACTTTTATGAATGGAGGGCACCTGGGTGGCTCAGTGGTTAAGCATCTGCCTCTGGCTCAGGTCAAGATCCTGGTGTCCTGGGATTGAGTCCCACATCGGGCTCCTTGTGAGGAGCCTGCTTCTATCTCTGCCTATGTCTCTGGCTCTCTTTCTGTGTCTCTTATGAATAAATAAATAAAATCTTTAAAAAAATAAAACTGCTTTTATGAATGGAACATTTTCATGAAAGATAATCTTATCTGGCTAGCCAATGCCATAACAGAATTTTTCAAACTTTCTGTTCTTCCTTTATTTATCTGAAATGCCATCAATGTCATATACTAAATGTTTCTAAATACTAAGGCTTTTTTCAAGGTTATGTTGTATTTTTAGCCTGTGAATGATATTCACAATTACAATTTTATATTACAAATCTTGAATGATAATAAGTTATGTTACATTATATTATTGGAAAATTATAATTATAAATATTGATAAATTATAAACACAATTATAATTAGGAATAATTGATAGATTTATAAAATCACACTTCTCCATCAAGAATGATATATCAACCATTTATTTATTGAAGGTTTGTCTCATTCGTCATTGTAAATGATAGAATTTTCTTGAAATCTTTCAGTTTTTAAAATCTTGTTTCTGGATATATTTTGTATTAGCTTTGTGAAGAGAAACATTTTCAGTTATGTTCTCTAGTTATTTCTGGTACATGAAAAAGCTCATGTTTGGTGTGTGTGTGTGTTTTTGTGTGTGTGTGTTAGAGTTGGCCATCTTATTAGATTTTCATATTCATTTTGTTTTTCAGTTGAGTCTATAACTTTATAGATAGGCGATCTCATCATCAACATATAATTATAATTTTATCTCATTTCTACTACTTATACCTCATTTCTTTCTATGGCTTTATTAAACTGGCTAGAACAATTGGAAAACATTTGCAATAATACACACATGTATTTATATTTCTGAGTACATCATAAAACTTTTTTGGCTTTTTGCCATTAGATACAATGTTAAGGAAGCATACTTTTATTAGTAAATTGGGAAAATTATTATTGTTTTAAAAAATCAAGAATGGATAATGAATTGTCAATTTGCACAAGTCTTGAAAGAAAGCCTTGGCATTCTGTGTGCGTGTGTGTGTGAGTGTTTTGTTAGGGGAAGACTACAGTTTCCATTCTCATCAAGATATCTTACTCCCACATAGTTATACTGCTTAAATTGAACAGTTTTTCTTGCTCTTAATGCAGTATGTCACATATTTTGATTTTCTAATGTGAAAGCCTTTTGCATTTCTGAGCAAAGCTGGTCACTGAATATTGTCCTTTGTAATATATTGGTGAGTTTGATTTGCTAGTAGTTTATATAAGAGTTCTGCATTTTTATTTTATTTTGGTCACTACCTTTGTCAGATACTGGTATCAAGATTACTTGTGAAAATAATCATTATTTTCTATGTGTTGTGAACATTTGAAAAAACATAATTTTTTTTTTTTTTTACTTTGAAGTTCTGGAAGAATTGAACTATATAAAGTATTTGGGCCACTCATTGTTTATGGACATAAACCTTTAAATTCCTTTCCCTTTACAATAACTAATATATTTAATCAATTTTGGAATGTGTACATTTTAGTTATTATTTATTGGATACTGTACTTCTTAACCATATTAAAATTTCATTAGCATATAATTGATTGAAATATATCCTAATACTTGAAAAAAGGTCACTGCAGTCTGTGATAATATTTCTTTTTTTGTGATAATATTTCTATTTTTGTTACTGGTAGTACCCATATATACTTTCATTTTCTAATTATTGTTTATGCCAGATCATTATAACTATATTAGGTTCCTATAATTTGCAGATAAGAAGTTCTTGGATCTATTTATCTACTCATTTCTTTTCTAACTTGCTAATTTACTTTTTTATATTTCTTAATTCTTTCATCATGCTTTCCTAGAGTTTTTGTTATCATTTTTATAAATTCTGTAGTTAAATATTTGCCACATTTATTTTTATTAGTTCTTTTCCCATCAAAAGCATGTATAGTTTTGGTTTTCTTTCTTAATTCTGCTTTGATTTTCTTTCATACGTTTCCATATATACTTTTCTTAGTGTTACAATTTTTACATTTAAAATTACATTTTAGAGTGTCGCAAAGGACATACATACTCTGTTAGAAATTTTTAAATTTCAAAATGAAAAAGGAAGCTACAGGCTTATAGAAATTACATCTCCTTTGAGAACTGTACCTTTTATAAAATATTATCCTTTGTCTCTTTTACATTTTTTATTTTGAATTTAGTTTTCTTGGATGTCAACATTGCAATTTCTGATTTCCATTTGCTGTTCTTGTTAGACTTTCTTTCTTTTTTATTTTATATTTCTCTGTATTTGGTATATTTTTTCTAAAAAAATTGTTGAAATTTGTTTTTTTGCCTAATAAAGACTTCCTATCTGTTCTAAAGACAACTTAATTGATTGATATTCATTATTCTAATGTTATATTCAGTTTGACTTGTGTCATATTTGTGCTTTGTCTCGTGCATGTGTGTTTATGGGCTTGTGTTGTATTCTTGTGTTTCTTTCTAGAATACTTACCTTGTGTCTGTTATCTTATCCCCCTCACTATTTTGAAGATGTCTGTTTTGTGCTCTATTCTACAAGATTTTCTATTTTTAGTTTTTAAAAATATTCTTGAAGCTCTAAAGCCAGAGTTACACGACTTAGTTTTGTAATTCACTCCTGATGCCTGCTGACTGTGTGATCTTTGTCAAGTTCCTTGCCGTTTCTGAGGCTGTTTCCTCGTCTGTAAAACAGGAAAAATAACACAATTAAATGGATCCATGCACATAATGTGCCTAGTACCACTAGCACAATGTGAAGATATCAAAACATGTTAGACGTTTCCAGTATTTATATTATCCTTATTGTTTTACTGCTCTAATTTTCAGAGTGAAAGCAAATGGTATGTTTTAAATTCTCTCTGTTCAGGAATACCACCTGTGGAAATATTTTTAATTAATTTTGCCTACAATAAGGTGAGCAACTGTAAATCTGCCTAGTGAGGACTCTTTCATCTCTTTGATTATTGCTTCTGATCTATTTGCTTTCATCTCCTCTTCAAGAATAGAAATGATCTTGGTACTAATCAAACTCTCTTTAAACTTTTCTTGTGCTTTGGAAAAGCTTCTCACAAATTTGTCCCATCACTTATTAGACGCCTACCTTATGTGTTCTGTTCCTTATTGCATTTAATCTGGATTTTCTTTTAGTTTGTATTTTTATTTTCCTTGTTAGTCTTCTTTTTTTTTTAAAGATTTATGTATTTATTTGTTTATGATAGAAATAGAGAGAGAGAGAGAGGCAGAGACACAGGAAGAGGGAGAAGCAGGCTCCATGCCGGGAGCCCGACGTGGGACTCGATCCCGGGACTCCAGGATCATGCCCTCGGCCAAAGGCAGGCGCTAAACCACTGAGCTACCCAGGGATCCCCTCCTTGTTAGACTTCTTAATATAATCTCTTTCCTTCTTCATGTTTTTTATTTTATCAATTCTCACTGCTTATTTACCTTAACCTCCTCCCTCCTCATTGTCCAGTGCTCCTGGTTGAGAGAGACCTGTCATCTTGCCTTCTCTTGAGGATTTGCTTTGAAATTTTCTTGTATTTGTTACCCTGTGTCATTTTTAGTGAACTTTCTCTGGATGCTTCCCTGTTTCCTTTGTTCTTCAAGTAAGTTGGGCATTTTTGTTTGTTTTGTTTTCTGTCTCATGAATGTTATTTCTCAGCAATTTAAAAATTTAATCATGTTAAAAGGTGGGATAATCCACCTAGCCATGTTTTTTTCCAAGGTCGATTTTTCTCGACTGCCCGCTCCATGCACTGAGTGATGATCAGCTTTGCTCAGGCATGCAGTAGAAAGCTGGTGGATATATGATGCTCTACTTCAATCTTCCATGTCAGCGGATGTTCCTCTGATGCAGTTCCGCACTACTGTCAGGGTACCTCCTCCCACCTGCTGGTTGATTTCCTAATAAATCTATGTTGTCACAGACCAAAATAGCATGAACTACTTCTAGAGAATCTGTGCTTTCTGTACCTGCTTACCTTGCTTGACTTTCAGGAGCCATATCTCCTGAGCTAAAATGTGGGACTGCATGTCGACCCCACCAATCACAACTCTGCTTTGGAGTTATTTCCTGACAATCACTGTCTCTGAATGGGTCTAGACAAATGCTCTAGGTGAGACAGAAAATCAGTGTTCCCTCCTCCAGCCAAAGGTCCAGAGTCGAAGCCTATGTTAAGATGACCCTCACCTTGATAATTGGTGTAACCATACATTCCTGGTCTCAACAGGGCTCCGATCACTGTAGGGAGAGACTGATATACAAAGGATAGTGGAAAGTGACATCCTAAAGGACAAAGGAGATTCTTTTGCTACCCACAGGTTTCTTGAGATTGGCAGTTATGTTAGGCTCATTTTCCTCTATACCCAGTATTCAAATCTTATTGATTCTAACTCATTCAGTTTTGTCCATTTTTTCCTTCGGCTGGATTATCTTCATAATTTTCTAACTAACTTGACTTGTTTGATAGTGATCTTGATCTCACCTTTCTTCCATTCAGTGATAAAAGAATCATTCCAAAAAAGCACATCAGATAACCTAAAGCATTTACTTTCAAAACCATACAATAACCCTCCTTATAGCAAATGGCTTAGGATGATATACAAGGTCCATATCATCATGCGGCTCCTGCTTAGTTTTCTTTTATCTGTCTTGAATCCTACATAATCACTCAGAGGTTCAAAGTAGATGAATTACCAGAAAATTCACTGATAAACAAATATAAAAAGAATATTTTGCAATCAACCTTTTAATTTTACATATGGGCTATTTTTGAAAACCATGGGAGAGTTTTTCAAAATTTTAAGCATTTTTAAGCTTTTACCTGTCAGACTTTTCATCAACTTTTCGTATTTTCTGTGAATGTATGCCAGTCAGGTTTCCATTTACATTTATTTCTACTTGTTTTTGTGCTTCTGCAAATATATCTTTAGCTCATATTGAAACAATCATGCCAGTGCTGGTCTATTACCGAAATTTGACTGTATTAACTTTATACTGTACTATATACTATAAATAAAATTATATACTATAATTTTATAACTATACTAACTTAATGTGAACTATCAAAAAATAAACACGCTTAAAATAAACATTTTAAACTAGTTCAAATTTTGATAACTACTGTTATATTATTTTTCTAAAACTTTCCTTGTAGGATTTAGGCAATATTATTTGCTTTCTAAATTATATCGCCTTGATATTTTCATTTCTTCATAGCAAAGGATACCTAATTTCCTTATTTGGTCATATTTTCACCTTATAAAATAATTCATTAGCATTCATAAAGCACTTTACATAAAGAATATATAAACATGCAACCCCAGTGAAAGATTAGCTTTTTCTGTTTGCTTTTATTTTGAAAAATATTTTGGAAAATTTTAAAACATTGGAAAATGAAACAAAGTGAGAAAAACTTATCAAGATGATTCCATATTAAGTTATTATTCTGAATTTTTACTTTTCTCCATAAACCTACAATTGAGTGATAGTCCCTAAATTTGACTAATAATGGTTTATAAAGAGAAAATAGTTGTAACTGGATTTTAAAAAATGAAGTTTAAGGTATAAAATTAGTAAGATAAATTAGGAAATTTACCTTCCCATCCAAACACAAGTTTGTAAAAGTACCTATAAGGAGCTTTGGGTGATGTGAGTTACCAACACATAGGACAACAAAAAATAAAAGAACACAAGGAAAAATGCCCACATACACAATTCTAACAACATGCATGGGCAGGTAAATGTGTCCATACTTGCTCATTCATATTCACCACACTAAAAAATTAAGAAATGAAAAAATACTATTAGAGGTACGTAGTTTGGATTCATCTACTGGATTTATTTTCCAATTATTTCAGCTCTCCTCACCCTTTTTTAACTGTGTGCAATCCCCATTCACCACCACCTTGGTGCTCCCTTCACCCTGCAACCTCCTCTCTAGGGACCACCACTCAAAACACCCTGCAGAACCACCCATAGCACTTCACATTTATAATACACCCAGCCATGAGGGATTTTTTTTTAACAAATGGGAATAATACCATATACATTATTATTAATTCAACCTGTTTCAACCTCTTTTTAGTTCAGATTATATTTTTATTTTTTGTATTCTTTCTATACTATTACATAGCATTAAAACATGTGTTTCCCTAATGATTACCATTAAGAATTTCCCAATTTTTGTTATTTTATACTATACTCCTGTTTCCTCCATTACCTTAAACATACATATTTGTGCACTTGAGCATTTTCCAAAAGTATTTTAATAGACGTGTTATTACTGATTTGAAGGAAATGTCCAATCCATATTATAAAAGAGTAATTGAAAAAAAACCCCAAAGCATTAAATAAACTGATTCTCATATTTTTTTTAAAACAACACTGTATCTCTGTAAAAGTGAATTTCCTATGTAATCCAGGAAAAAAATACATTTAGAGAAATTAAGCATAGGATTGATGAGTATCTTCTCCTTTCTCAATGGTATTTGAATTTTTTTACTGTGATTTTTGATATTGTGGTAGTTTGCTTGGAGGTGTGTGTGTGTGTATGTGTGTGTGTGTGCTCACATATGCATATAACTCAATGTATATGAGTATTCATGTGTTTATTATTTAGAGTCCCTTCAAGAAACAAATGATACTCAACCTGGGTTACTTGATAGGAGCTTTTTTTTTTTTAAGATTTTATTTATTTACTTATGAGAGACACAGAGAGAGAGGCAGAGACATAGGCAGAGGGAGAAGCAGGCTCCATCTGGGGAGCCTGATGTGGAACTTGATCCCAGGACCTCAGGATCACACTGTGAGCCAAAGGCAGATGCTCAACCACTGAGCTACCCAACGTCCCCACTTGGGAGGAGTTTGATAAACTATTTTTACAAGAGTTGTGATGAGGGTTTAGGAGATTGAAAAAGGTAGTGCACTATCTTCACACAAGGCCTGGTAGGACCTGGAAAGGGCCACTTAGTGACCTGGAGAGGATAGTTCTTCTCTTTGCAGAGGACACAGCCATCCCCTGGAACTCTGCAGGGAGAGAGAAGAGAGAGAAATACTTGATTTCTATCTTTCCTGCTCTGAGGGTTCCTGCAGGCCTCCCTTGGCCTAAATCTATGTGGATGTAGGGGCAACACACAAGGAAGCTCATGACTTGTTTCTAGAAACTAGCCTCCTGGAATACAGGGCAGGGTAGGGATGGGAAAGGAATGGATCTAGAACAAGTGGGAGGAAAAAATCACAGATGCCTGCTGAGTGTGCATGCGTGTATATGTGTAGTGCGTGTCTATACAAATGTGTAGTTTGTGTGTGTCTTTGCAATATAGGGTCTCTTTTTATTCTTTGATCTTAAACTAGACCACTTTTGTAACAAAATCTTACAAGAAATGTCAACAGATGAAACATAAAAACCAAACTGTTTGGGTCAAGGCAAAAGCAAGGAAGCTTTGAGATCTACCTGAAGTGTGTCCCCCTATCTCCCTGCAGCCTGGATAATAATATAGTATGGAAACTACTTCATTAGTAGGATATATCACTATAGAAGCACAGGGTGAATTGAACCCATCATACCTTTACATCATCACCAGGAAAAGTGTAGAAACAAATCTAACAGACATTTTTGTGTTTGTAACTGTGAACTGAAAAACAATCTAATAAGCAATGTGTGGCATTTTCCTTCACTGAACATTATAGACCCATAGAATACTGAAGCCGGAAAGGGCCTTATACCGTCATATCACATCGTGATAAAGCCTTACTCACATATAAGTTGAAGGCTCATACTTCTGGGATGCACTTGGTAAACTGTTTCATTATTATGGTTACATATAACAGAATGCTGATAGGGTATGCCGGATTTTGGAAGTTGTTTGCCAACCAGAAGCTATAAATACAGAAGTAATCAACTTTTGTACAAATATGCTCATGGTATAAGTAAATTGCTCCCATGTATGCAGATATAATATTTTGTACCTTTATAAAATCCATTGAGATTAAAAAAATCTTGAAAATTTTCCATTATGCACATTCATTTTTATCATGCCTACAGAACTTGCAATTTCAAAACAATATGGGACACATTTTATTTATTTCTTGGAAAGTAGCTAAAATTAAAAAAAAAAAAAGCAAACTTCCAGTAGATAGTAAACTGTTTAATTACATATTAACCTCAAATTAACCTCAAGGAGATGTTGGAAATTGGGATGTAGGGGAAGAGAAGATGTACTTTGATTCTGTTAGGTTAGCAGATGTAACTTAAGACATTTTTTGCACCAAATAAGTCTACTCCTTTATGAGTTATTATTGTGATCGTGAAAAGCCTTTATTACTGTTCTCTGAATTTTATTCCATGTATTTGTTCTGACTATATCGTAGGATACTTGGGGCTTGCATAGCAGAGGCATGTGCCACTAATAAATATTGGTATGAGGACCTAAGGAAGTGGGATAGACTCACTCCAAGAAATTCTGCCCCTGAGGTTTTAGTATCTGCTTGATTTTACAAGGTCTGAATTTCTTCCTCCCTCACATGACCTCCGGGTAGTGTGTTTGGCTATCAATAGTGTGAATGGAAGATGTGCCAGAGGAATGATACATACAAAAAAGAGAGAGAGGCAGAGAGAGAGAGACAGACAGACAGACAGAGACGACAAACAGTGAATTCCGAAGGGCACCAAGGATAGTGGAGAGTTCACATAAATTTCTTTTAAGGGCCTATGTGTAGTTCTTATCCTCATTTTCCACAACATGACATTACAATATGTTTTTTTCTTTTGTCATATACTCATGCACGGTCTGTGCTCCTTACCAGTTCCCAAGCAAACTTTTGGCCTTGGCTTCTCTATTCCAACTAACAGCACTTCTGATGCTATTAATTATTCTTCATTTGCACTGACCAATATGATCATGATTAGCCACATGGGACTTTTTCATTTTAAGCTTAAATTAATCAAAATTAAATATAATGAAGTTCTACTTTACCCATTCCTCAGTTACACTACACATCACTTTTCAAGGATGCAATAGCCACCCGTGCCTAGTAGCTACCATAGTGGAGAGTGTAAATATAGCACATTTCCATCATTGTTGAAAGCTCTTTTAAATGCACTTGCGATGCTGAATTTTACGTGTCAACTTGATTGGGTAAGGGATGCCCAGAGAGCTGGTAAAACATCATTTCTAGGTGTGTATTTCAAGGTATCCCCTGAAAGAATTAGCATTTGATTGGTGAGCTGAGTCAAGCAGATGGGATTCCCAAATACGGGTGGGTATCATCTAATCCCTTGAGGGCCTGGATAGAATGAAAAGACAAAGGCAGAACTAATTCATTCTCTTTCTGTTGGAATTAAGACATCTACCTTCCCCATTCCTCAGACACCAGCTGTCCTGGTTCTCAGTCCTTCAAATGCAGATCGTAGTTTATACCATCAGCACCGCATTCCTCATGATTTCAGACTCGGACTGAGTTGTACTACTGGCTTTCCTGGTTCTCTAACTTGAAGACTGCAGATCATGGGACTTTACAGCCTCTAACCATATGAGCCAATTCCTTATAATAAATTCCCTTAGATCTATCTACCTACCTACCTACCTACCATTGCTTCTCTTTCTCCGGAGAACCCTAATACAGAAAACTGGCATCAAAATGTAGGAGTGCTGCTGTAACACATACCTAAAAATGTAGAAGCAGTTAGAGTTTACAATTGAGTAATGCATAGATGCTAAGAGAGCTTGGAAGTGCCTGCTAGACAAAGCTGAGATCTTCTTAGAGAATACCTAAATGGTCTTGAATGGAATGTTGGTGGAAATATAAATGTTAAAGGCCATTTTGATGAGAATGCAGACAGAAATGAAGAAAATGTTACTGAAAACTGAAGGAAAGGCAATCCTTATGAAAACATGGCAAGAAACTTGGCTGAAATGTGTTCATATCTTAGTGTTTTGTAGAAAGTAGAACTTGTGAACAATAAAATTGGATATTTGGCTGAGAAAATATTTGAGCAAATTCTTAAAGGTACAACTTGGGATCTCTAGAATGCCTATAGTAAAATGTGACAAGAGAGAAATGATTTATTTTATTTATTTGAGAGAGAGGGAGAGAGATTGTGTGCAAGCATGCACGCACACATGCACATGAGTGGGGGGAGGGGCAGAGAGAGAAGCAGACTCCTTACTGAGCAGGGAGCCCAACATGGGGATCCATTCCAGGACCCTGAGAACATGACCTGAACTGAAGGCAGACACTTAACCAACTGAGCCACCTAGGCGCCCCAGGAGACAAATGAATTAGGTTGAAATTATTCATCAAAAAGGAAGCAGAATATGAGTTTAAAAATTCTCAGCCTAACCATATCGAAAGGCATAAAAAAGCTTCCTTGGTAGAGAACAGAAAGGGGGAGGCCAAATTTGATAAGGATGTGAGCGTGGATTGGCCATCCCTTTGGAAGCTAAAAACTATTCAAGAAAATGATGGATGGGGAGATTAGTCAGCCACCTAAACATACCAGGACCAACCATTGTTGTCCAAGATAATGGAAGAATGACCCCCAAGGCAACTCAGACTTTAAGGGCTGACTCTCCCTTCTCAGGCTCAGAATCCAAGGGTCTGGGGATCAGAACAAATTCAAACGGGAAGCCGTCCCTGCAAGGCACCTCCTGATATTATGGGCTCTACTCCCTAAATTCCGGTGCCATGCTCCTCAGCTGCCCCAGATGTGACTCTAGCAGGCCCCCAAGGTGGTATGCACTGAGTCCAGCAAAGCTCAGGGGGCATAGCTACCTCCACCTAGAATTTGAGGGACTGAGCAGGCTGGAGCCACCCAAGGCTTCCCCAGCTAGCAGGTTATGCCACCCAGGCAGAGGGCTGCTATGGGTGTAGGGCTGCTGTAGAGAGCCTCCATTAAGGCAAAGCCCAGCTGATTGGAAGACAGGACCAATTCCACTCAGACCTATAGAGTCAAGGCATTCGATTCTTTCCTGGGAAAGATGTAGGCACTCTACTGCTTGACTGTGGCTGTGTGGGCTGGACTTAGCAGCCATGGGACCAGAAAACTTCCCTGAGTCTTGGATGCCCAACTCCCACACTAGTGGGTCCATAAGGCTGGGCATTGAACCAAGGAGGACGGGTTCTTGAGACTTGGGTTTAGTGTTTATCCTGTAGGTTTGGACTTACCTTGAACCCATTACTCATTTTCCTTTTATATTTCTTCCCTTCAGAATGGGAATATCTCTCCTATGCCAATCCCAATGTTGTATTTTGGAAGCTCATAACATGTTGGATTTCTTAGGTTCACAACTGGAGTCTCACCTATGTCTTATTTAGATGAGACTTTGGACTTAGATTTTTGAGCTGAGACATGGAAGAAGAACACAAATTTTGGGGGGCCAGGGATGGAATGCTATGATTTGAATGTCTTCTTCCCAAAATGTATATGTTGAAACCTAATGCCCAGTGTGATGGTGGGGTCTTTAGGGAGTATTAGGTCATGAGGCTGAAGCCCTGGTGAATATTGTCAGTACCATTATTAAGAAAGGCCCTGCAGAGCTCCCTAGCCCCTTCCACCATGTTGAGGACACAGCAAGAAGGCCCCATTTATGAACCAGGAAGCCTTCACTAAATATCAAATGTCAGTGCCACGATCCTGGACTTCTCAGTCTCTGCATCTGTGAGAAAGAAATGTTTGCTGTTTATAAATGTTTATAACACCTGTCTGTAGTGTTTTGTTATAGCAGCCCCAAAGCACTAAGACGGCCCTGTTCCAAATCTCCATATGGGCTGTGTCTCTACAGCAAAAGGACCTCTTTTGTGTTATTAGTTGCAAGACCTGGCTATTCTTTAATAATATTTCTTCTGGTCCATGCTTTCCATTTTCACCATCACTATCAATGTCCAGGCCGTATTACTTGTGTGAACCAGTGCATCAGACCAATCCAATCTATTCACCTCCACCTTCTCTCAAATCCAATCCAGCTGGTCCACTGCAACTAGATTAAAAGTTGGAACAAGTTCTCTTCCAACTTTTGACTCTATTGTCTGCTGAAGCCTGTCCTTATTCTGGAATTCACACAGAAATAGCAGTAAGGGATGCTTCAATGTATTTTCATGTAGTTTTGAGTTGAAGAAAACCAAGTAGCTCACCTGCATTGTTCTTATTTCATCATTTTTATTATTAATTAAATTCTAAAACCTATCTCTTAATATACACAACATATGTTGTGCAATAAATTAATTCATGATTAAATCCTCAAATTTTACATTTATTGCCTTGTGTATAAAATGACCTTTGAAGCATTAATGTAGCACTAATTATGTTTTTCATTTGATGTAAAGTGCTTATAAACTACCTTGCATAACTACAGATTAAACTACATAGTAATACGTTGTATGGTGTATTCTTCTTTCCGAAAGCTCAGGGACCTTTACAGAAATCATTTTATTAATCTTCACACATCTCTGAGATAAGAGATTGGATGGTTTTAATTATCCTTCCTTCTGCGTTTGGAAAAGCTGAACGGATGCCATTTATCACTGAAGTATACAGGCACCGTACCAAGTGTGCTATGTTAATACAGAGTTGCATAAAGGCCGAAAACCCATCTCTTTCATCAAATATACATTATTGTTGAAATTTTCAGAAGTTCCATGACGATAGGAAATGAGCTGCCTTCTGTTCTGCTCAGGAGTACCAAACGCCTTACCTTTTTTTCCTGTTCAATATTAAGATACAGTGATCAGATCTCCAGTGACATAAATCGGAGAATTTGGGACAGTACCTGGAAAAAAATCACCCCACTCTATCTCTTCTCCTGAGTCCTCAGGTCTGTCTTATTTTTACTCATGTTCAAATTAAAATCACAACCATCTCTCTGCCACAGTTGTAAATGTAGAGCAAAAGTGCTACCAACACAAATTCCATACTATTTCCTACATTTCTTTTTCCATGAGCCTTGGCACAGGGGTAGGAAAGAGCAGAAATGCATTTAAAACTTGATTAGCTGAATTAGTAAAGGGATCTACCCACAGCACAGACATTAAAGAGGTGTTTTTATTTTTTTTTCCCAGGGAATATACTAAATAAGCACAGATTTCCATCATATTTGCACTACTTCTGTCATTTTATTATGGCTAATATCAAAATATAAAGATATGTGTACTCACAGGTACAAAATCACCAAGTAGAGAAAGGGAACTGATTGAAAACAGGCTGAACAGAGGCAGAAACTCCAGGAAATTTAAAATTCTTCATACAATTCACTAAAACTACACAGATAATTGAGAATTCATGGCATTTCTAAAGACACAAGGCATAAATGTGTGTAAAATAAAAACTAATTCATGGGTTGACTTTAGCAACTGAGGAACAGAGACAAAAAAGCATTTACTAGACTAAACTGGCTCTCAGTATTATTAGTAATGTCCACATAAAGGAATGCAGAAGTTGCACCTTACAGCATGGATACACTTAATGCAAAGAAAAGTCAAATATATTGAAATATAATTACAGAAATGAAGGTGCATAGCTAAATACATTGATAAACAATGTTGTTGCCAAACATGGTGAAAAAGAGAGAAAATATAACCAAAGATACTCATCGGTTCTATGTATAACTTCCCTAAAAATAATAGTATTCCCTGAATTATATAGCAATTCACTTTTAAGGACATTCTTTAATATTTGAATATGAAGATGTAGTTAAGCTTTCACTTTTCCCCCCAGTTTTCTCTTTTGCACCTCTTATCACTTGAAGCAGAGAGCTCTAAGGTAGTGACAAACAATATAGATTCTGAATTAACATCTGAAACTTCAAATTCTCACCAAGCTTGCTAAAGGATGTGTGTCTTCCCCAAAGGTTTGCTGCCTTCAAAGGGTCAGTGACCATACTTCTCTCTGGGACTCCAGAGTGAAGAGAGCAGACTATGAGATGGCAGAGGGCCTTGTCCGAAGAACTGAAAGAAAAGATCAGTCAAAACCATTGGAATATCATCAGTATGCTGAGGAATGGTAGGAGACCTTAAACTGACACTTGAACAAACAACCCCAAAACTTAGCATTTGGGAACAACACACATTTATTATTTCCTAGTGGGTCAGGAATCCGGGAATGGATTAGCTGTGTCTTTATGGTTTAGAGTCTCTTTCTAGCTTGTAATCAAAGGTGTTAGCTAGGGCTGCACTGGTCTCAAAGTTCCAATGGTGTAGGCTCTGCTCCTAAGCTCATTCACACAGCTGCTGGAAGGCCCCACAGCTCATTTGTATAGATTTTCCCACAAGGCTACTTCACACAACTGTGTTCTCCCAGAGTGAGTGACCCAAGAGAGCGTCTAAGGCAGAGGCCATTGTGTTTTTATAATCACATCTTAAAAGTGATGTCCTGTCTCTCCTGCCATATTCTAATCATTGTACGTGATTTTATATATTTAGCCCCAGACCCTGGGGGAGGGGATTACACATGAGTTCTGGCAATGCAGATCCACAGGGCCATCTTAAATTCTGACTACTGCAAACTTACTGTCTTCACTTTTGATTATTTTGCAAAGACCTCAAGGCATATCTTTTCATTTGAACTTTATAGCAATGCTTTGAGGTCATCAGGGTAATTCTTGGAACTCAATCATTTTATATCCAAGCAGATGGGATGTGAGATTAAGTAACCTATTTAATGATAAAGAGTAAGAAAGAAAACTGGATTCAGGTCTTCTCATTCCTAGTATTTACATAGTTTGAAATAAAAATTGATGCCCTTCCATCAGGATTTCCAATCTAATGGAAACAGAATATGAAAACAAAATGCTAAAGTGGATGGTGGCTCAGGACTGGGGAGGGGGAGATGGACGAAAGGATCCAAGAGGTGGAAGTGGAGACTGGTTGTTTTTTTAATTTGAACAAATTGTCAGAGAAAATAATGTCAAATCTAAGAAATTTCCCATAACAAGATGAAAATGTCAGGAGAGAAATCTTTAATAGAATTAGATATTTTGGGAATTATAATGAATAACTACTTATACAAAGTGGTTAATCAGATGTGTGGCCTGGTGGATGATGGTTTTGGCTTTTTTTTTTTTTTTTTTTTTGCAATGACGCTTGTATGATGTATTGATGTTATGGATTTGGAGTTGAACGATGGAGATCAGATGGCAGTTGGTATCCTCTCCATTCAATTTTCTAATAGTTTTTCTAAATATTATCCATCCCATGGTGGATAACAGCACCAAATAACAGTGACTGTTTTGGGGAGGAAAAGCTGCCCTGATGCTTTCGGATATGAGGTTAGCCTGAGGTTTCTCAATCTTGGCACTATTGACGTTATGGACTTGATAATTCTTCATTTTGAGGGACCATTCTGTGCATTGTAGGATGTTTAGCAGCATCTCTTGCTTTTACTCATTAGATACCAGTAACATGCCCCTACCCATATACACATAAAAAAGAAAATACTTTTAGACATTGCCAAATGTCACTGGGGGAGGAGGCAAAAATCATTTCCCTTGAGAACCACTGAGTTAGCTAAACGTAAGGCCAGATAAAAACTGTATGTGATACATTTAAAACAATCAGATAAAATGATGGTGCCATGTAAAGAGAATATTTCTGAATAGTGGAATTTATGAGTGATTTTAATTTTTTCTCTCATGCTAAATTCTTCTAAGTATGTACTTGTTTTATAATGAGAAAAATTTAAAAATGGTCAAATTATTATTTTTATTAGAAGTTAAATTATAATGACATAAATAAGGTTTTATTAGTTTGAGGTATTAATTCTCAAGTATTTAGAATACTACTCATAGTATCACATCATTTCATCTTTATTAGCTCAGCAGATCTTTACAATGGGCTAGCTGTTTTCTCCATTTGAATATTAATTAAGTGTCTTAAAAAGGGGAGTAGATTCTATAAAATCCCTCAGGTGAACAAAATGAGCCAGGATCTGAACTCTGGCTTTCTGCTATTAGGTTTTCACTGACTTTGTTTAAAAAGATACTGACAATAAGTCTCAAATGGAGTCACTTATGCTAAGCCCCATGTCAGTAAACCAAGATTTAATACCTCAACTAACTGCAGTTTCAACCTTCACCTCATCCCCAGACATGTAAACCTTAACCAGTTAATATGGAATTATCTAGTCAGCACCAGTGAGATAACCCACCTGATAGATCCCTTTGGCTCTTTTTGGGAAGGCCATCTTTCCTGAAACAATCAGTTCTTTGCCAATAATTTTCTTTCTCTGGCCCCTTTCCACCTTTAAAAACCTTTCCTTTTCTACAGCTTGGCAGAGTTCTTTTCTCCTTGCTAGATGGGATGTTGCCTGATTCATGAATTGTTCAATAAAGCCAATTAGATCTTTAAATTTACTCAGCTGAATTTATTTATTTTTTAACAGCTTCCAGAAATATTTAGCCATCTGGATCAGCTCATCCATTGATAGTCCCAGGTAACTCAAGTGTTAAAGTGCATTATCATCATTGTTTCATCATTGTGGATTTGTCAAATGTTTTCTATGCTGAGAACACTGTGCTTTTTACTTACCTTACCTTCACTCCACACTCTAGCAATAAAGGGAGAGATATAGGTTAGATGTTGGGAAGTATTGTAAAAGTTGGGGCCATGTATAATCCCCAGGTGACTACAGAAAAGTGCTTTGGGTCCAGACCTGGGGTGCACTGGTTGGCTGGGCGATAAAGAACAGAGAGGAGGAAGGTGCCACAGATCACTAATTATATGTGCATGTTTTGGAGGGCAACATATTATGAAGGAGAGGGCTCTTATGGAGTCTATAATTAGATTCCCTAACTTGTCATAAAGCTGATTCTGTAGAACATGGTTTGGGTGTGCAGCAAAGTAGGCTTTCCACTACAGAACTCCAGCAATCATAGGCAGTGTGGGTCCCGGCTGGGGGTCTGCTCCTGTGAAACAAATGACAGAGGAGAGCCAAGAATGATTGCTTCCTGTGGGGACCTGGCTTCCAGAAAGGGAGAGGGCCAGCCACACCAATGGGCACATCTCCAGTCTGGCATCAGGTAACTCACTTCGTCTCCAGAAGGAGGGGGTGTGATTAGGGCAAAGGCAGGAGTGTTTATGGGCCACACCCTTTATGGAAGTTAGAGGGATAGGGCAGAAACATTTTCTTTCATGCTTATTTCAATCCTCCTCTCTTTCACAAAGATTTAACTGCAATCAATGTAATTTCCAAAATAAATTATACTTTCTTTCTTTGTTTCTTTCTTTCTTCTTCATTTTCCTTTTTTTTTTTTTTTTTTTTGCGAAGTCCTAGCATCAATCTCATGGGATTCTTTTAAACAGTACCAGAGCAGCAGTTACCTAAGATAGTGATTCTGTGAGATAAATCAGGGTCCTGAAGTCCTTTGGTAAGAAATAAAGTAAATGGATAATTAAACATGCCTTTAACCTAAATAGGATTAATAGCCCAGTGCAATTGGATTTTAGATGATTTTCAGTGAAATATGCACTTTCTAAAGAAATGCTCCTGAGGGCATCAGACTCAATCATGGTAAAAACATTGGGAAAATATAATTTTTAAGATAAAATGATTTATATCCACTATACAGAAAAAAAGTGGTGAGGAGGTCCTTATAAATAAAAATATGACATCTTCTGTGTGGAGCTGGAAGGACACAGTTAAAGGAAGAACCTGTGATTTGGGTCACAGAAAATCCCTTTGAACAAAAGAGAACCTTCACAAACACACGTGCCCCAAACTCAGAACGAACTGAATTATTAAAGCCATGGGCAGATGTAGACCAGATAAAACACACCAGACTCCACATGAACTCTGCGCTATAGCAGATGATACATCAAATTCAGATCCACTTTTTGAACCTACTCTATCTCAAATGTTTAAAAAGAAGATGATGAGAAATTAAATTTGCACTTTAACATATGTGGTCTTCATTAATCTTGATCAAATTTGGGAAGCAAATCTTTTTTCTAAATCCAATGAGTTGGAATCCAGGTAGCAAAACTTCCTCTTTTTGTTCTTCACAATTTCCTCCTTTCCCCCTTTCCCTCCTAAAATTTTATATGAGGTACAGTGAAATGACAGAATATGGATCAACCAAGTAGAAAGAACATTCCTGAATGAAATGTAGAAAATAGAAATGAAGATGAAATGTAGAAAATGAGATTTCCTGAATATGATTCAATTGCACAGTGTCCTAAGATGTTATAATGAGTGTCCAACAGTCTCTGGAAGTGGATCAGAGCATGCAGCATCACTGCCGTTGTACGCTGCTGCTTTGATGGAGAACTGCAGGAAGAGAAATTGCAATGTCCACTAAATATTTTGAAAACTGAAAGAAAAGGCCTAAAGGGTGAGAAAAGGAACAGTCAGTACAGGGCTAGCAACAGCATAAAGAATTGAAAAGTGTTGGAATTCTAAGATAGATCGAAAGCACGTCTCTTACAAACTAAATAAAATACGGTAGTCATCAAGAAGATGAGAGGGATACAGGACTGCGGCAAGATGACTGGAAGCTCACCATGCTGGATTCTGGGCCACCAGCAGCCCACCAGGTCTTTGGTAGATCCAAAGTTCTGTCTATATACTGGGAAACCAGAAGGTCCAGAATGGAGAGATTAAGGACGGGGCTTCTCTGTTCACTTGTACTCCTGGAGATGGAAGAAGCAGTAGAATAATTCCATTTTTTTAGCTTAAGGATGGTAAGTTGTTTTATTCACTCCATGTACAGCACGATGCTATGGAAAAATTAAACAAATCCCTTTATTTTCTATAGCATGTGACTTGCAGTTTGGTAGAACTTCAAATGTGCTCGCTGGCTAAGAGAGTAGGCAGTTGTTTTGAAATAGGGTAAAGACTTGGACCTCTGGGCTGTGACAGGCCTCCTTGTCTTATTGATTGAGTTTTTCACATGAAGTGGAACCAGATTCTTTTATCCCTTCCCTCGATCTCTTTCTTCCTTGGGAAGTTGGCTAGACTCTTAGGTGGGTCATTTTGCAAGCATTGCTGCACTTCCCTTAATGATTTGCATCACTTTCTGAACACCACTGGGCTGGGGGTGCTCCTTGGACATAACTCATGAAGTCTTCATTATGAAGTATGCTTTTATCCCCAGTTTACAGAAGAAGGAATTGAGGATCTGAGAGGTTGGGGGACTTGGCTTTGGTTATGTGGTTATGTCCAAGTCAGGCCCCTCTGGCCACAAAGCTTTTTTGTTATTCCACAGAGTGGCCACCTTGAGAAAGCAATTCCTCCTACTCCTGGTCTTGGAGGTGTTAGCAATTTATAATTCACTCATAGAGGTTGGAATGCGAGATTTCAACCTGTGCAAATATGAATGTGCATGTGCGTGTACATATATGTATGTGCATGCATGTGTGTATAGATATGATAGATTCTGTTCAAGTGGCTTCTTGCTGCGGAGAGATTCACAGTGTCTATTGTTCCATCAAACTTCTCTTTACATGGGTAGCCCGGGTGGCTCAGCGGTTTGGCGCCTGCCTTCGGCCCAGGGTGTGATCCTGGAGACCCAGGAACGAGTCCCACATCGGGCTCCCTGCTTGAAGCCTGCTTCTCCCTCTGCCTGTGTCTGTGCCTCTCTCTCTCTCTGTGTCTCTCTCATAAATAAATAAAGAAAATCTTTAAATAATAATAATTTAAAAACTTCTCTTTACATGTCTAAAACACTCATGTTGGAATTAGCACTTGAAAATAGTTTATGTGCCAGAGATGTACTTTTGTTTTTTTTATAACCAGATCCACCAAACTCTGTTCCCAAATTCATCTCCTATGAGCAAGCTTTTAGAAGTCATGGAGACATGAGACAAGGAGTGAGCTGTGTTGACTCCCAGGCCCTTCTGGACACTCTGAATCCAGAGCAGCTTATTTATCAGCTAATTTGTTATTCTGGCATTTCAATGGAACGTTTCTTATTCACCAAGCTAATATGAGTTTTTCCCCTTGTTGCTATGTACAATCCAGCCATGAGTAACTACATGGCAATACTACCCGAATTAACTTATAGGCAGAGTGATTTCTGCCAAAGAAGAATGTATTGCAAAAATTTCTGGTTTTGCTCTAAAATCTACCCTAATGGTTTACAGATGAGGTCTAATTTTAGGGTAGCTAAAGTTGTTAGCAACCTGAGTTTGTTAAAGAGTGAATCAAAGTTACTTGAAAAAAAAAAAGATTTTTTTTATTTCCATACTTCTGAATTTTGTTAATGCCAACACGAATTACTGAGGCCCTATAGTAAACAGGCAACATCTGGAATAATGTGAGGTACTATGTGCAGATCAAGAACACGATGTTTAACGACAGACATATATACCTTCATATGTGTTCTTTTTGTGTGTGATTGACTCAATACTTGAGTGAAGGACTTAAAAAAATGTAGAAGAGGATAGAAAGAGCTATAGAAACTTCTCTCAACATAGGATAAAATCTATAAGCCAGCTTGGCTTGGTCTGATACTCATTTGACTTGGATTTTTTAAGAAAGAAAACAGAAGAGATCAGTGCCCCCCCTTTCCCTCCCCGCTCTGCCATATTTTACTACTTCTGCCATGGATGATGGAGATGAGGAGGAGGATGACCAGAGTGACAGGGATGATGACAACCTGTGACCACAGAGATCAGGCTGCATTATATGTTAATTCATGGCTTGTCATTTGCATCATGATTAATTGCCTGCATTTTAAGACAGCAGTGGGCTGTCTTAAAATGACTCCATGTGAATTTCGGGATCTTTTCTTAGGAGCAGGTATAAAATAGCTATTGCTAAGTTTCCTCTTTTCCTTCAGAAAAATGCAGGAAATCATACACTGCAGCTTACCCACACACAGTAACACTGAGGACAGAATTTACTAATCAAAATCACACTGGCAGCCTGGGTTGTATTACTTCAGAAAGCCCATGACCCCATTACTTGCTTTCTCACTTGGAAAGAATTCCTGTGAAAGATGATCGTGAGGTATTTGAACACATGCTGCATTTGACACAAAGATGGGATGATCTCCATTTAGCAGTAGGAAAGAGACTAAGGAAAAGTGGGAATTCATACTTAGAATTTTTGTCCTGGTATAACAACCAAAGCAGTATCTATTAGTCTATGTGTTGCATTTCTAAAGCACATTGGATTTTCAACATCATGGGCAAGTCTGATAGCTTGTTAAAGTTTATTTTTTTTTTTTTTTTTTTTTTTTTTTTTTTTTTTTTTTTTGCTTGTTAAAGTTTATAAATGGCTTTACTTAAAAAAAAAGATTTTATTTTATTTTTTATGAAGATTTTATTTGTTTGAAAGAAAGAGCAAGTGAGAGAGAGAGCACAAGTTGGGAAGAGGTGCAGAAGGAGAGGAACAAGCAGACTCCATTTGAGCAGGGAGTCCCATATGGTGCTCAATCCCAGGATCCTGGGATCATGACCTGAGTCGAAGGCAGATGCATAACTGACTCAGCCACCCAGGTGCCCCAAGATTTTATTTTTAAGTAATCTCTATACTCAATATGGGGCTCAAATTTACAAATCCCAAAATACAATCCCAAAATACAGTACAATCCCAAGAATGGTTTACTGAGTGAGTCAGCTTGGGACCCCAAAATTGCTTTAAAAGCTCTTTGGATACACTTCCTTATTTATTTAACAGGATTATTTTCATGTTATTTCCTTTTTGAGGTGAGGACAGTGGCTCAGAGTGGGAAGGGCTTGTCCTGGGCATAGCTGGTAAGGTGTTTTCAAGCTCAGAGGCAAACCTGATGCTTAGTGTTTTTTCTACCCACAAAATCTCACACCTTGTCTTTAGGTATCTCATTATTGCATGAAATTGTGTCAATCCTTCCTTAGACATGGGGGAAATTTCTAGAATAAAACATAGAATTCAGAACATAAGACTTATGTCTGAAATTCATGACTTAGAGCACTTTAAATTTTGAACCATGCCTCTGCCCTTCTAAACTTTGTATTTTAAAGGAGTTCTCAGGAAGCTTGTATTTATGATTATTCAATTAATGTTGACCTCTCAACAAAAGTAAATGGTATCCACTGTGAGATCACACTTACAGTGATTATATTGAGAAAATGTGTGAGGAAACATGGAGTTTGAATTTACTCTCAGCCTAAAATACACTGAATGTGTCAGGTCTGAATTTAAAGATATGTAGGGTACAGCACAAAAAATAATGCAATCCATTGGACGTGACCTCTAATGAACTTTGGAGATTTTGGAAGTATTCAGAGGAACATAAGGGCCACTGGGGTCTACTTTTATTAAAGTATTGTGTAGTTTTGTAAGTTTCCATTTCTTTATTTTGTTTTCTATATAATGCAGTGTGAGTTATTGCATTTCCCGTGGGGAAACAGCTACTATATTAATCATTTTTTATAAAGCACAAGAATAGTAATCAAAGAAATACTCAAGGAAAGGAAAAATTGGATTATTTTTGTCATGCAGCCAATGAGAATTGACAAATAGGGTGATATTGGATGAAGACTTTCTTTGAAAAGAAAGTTAATTTTCATAGCTCCTCTAAGTTCTATTAGCTGGGAGAACTTAGATTTAGAAAAAAAAGTCGAATTTAATATAACCAGGTACCTGATGTATAAAATCATTCCAAAAATGGTACACAAATTGAGTACTATTAAGCCAATTAATAGTTGCAGAATACATGGGGAAAATATGTGTGTGGGTTTAAAGAGGCACCTGAAATGGAAGATCGTAAGATAAATAGATCTGATTTCTACGGGACATTCTTAGGTTTTTCAAATGTTTTAAAAGCCTTTGAGTTCAATATATTAAACACTTGAGATTTAGAAGACAGCTTGTGTCAATGGTAGGGTGCAGTCTATTATCCCTGAGCACCAAAGCAGCACCAAGGTGCTACTTCCTGAAGTAGCTCAAGAAACTTCTGTACTTGCTCCATTACTGGCTGAGGCAAGTGGATGCCATTAGTGCAGGGATTCTTTATTACAATGTAAAGATAAGAGCTTGTGTTCTGCGGTGCCCCCAAGAGCTGAGAAATGCCTGGTGTCTCTTCAGGGCACACCCACGGAGGTCATGCCAAGACTTCATTCTGGAGTAGCAGTCGTGCTGGGAATTTCCAACCTCACACTCAGGTCACAGAAGGAAACCTGAAGCATCTGGCTCTTTCTAGAATAGGGAACGTTAAGAGAAAAGTAAGGACCTTCCTCAATTCTCTATCTTGGGAAGACATATATGCAATCATGCCCTAGGGCCAGAGGCTCTCAACGAGCAGTCCCTGGACCAGCAGAATCAGCATCACCTAAGAACTTGCTAGAAATGCAAATTCTTGGGCTCCCTCCAGACCAATTAAGGAGGAAACACTAGAGCCAGCTGGCCAAGTAATACTGTTTTGTGGGTAGGTCTGTCCACTCTTCATCCCCATATATCCAGTGCCTCCATCAACTTGTTTTGGATACCCTCTCCTGGATCACTGTCTTTCTCTGATTCACCTAGATCTCTCTCATGCACATCAAAGTCTTAGCTCATAAGCCATCCCTATAAAACCAGGTAGGGCTGAGGGCCCTTATCTGCACTTTGGTATAACCCTGCCCTACATGGCAGTCAAGATCTAGAATCTGGGCATATTGTCTGTCTTCCCACTCACTCAAACAATGGTGACCATGCTTCATTTAGGCAGGCCTGGGTTCAATTCCCTGCATTGTTCAGTAGCTGTGTGATCCTAGGCCAATTGTTTATACTATCCACACTCTTTTCTCATCTTTTACCTCCCAGTCTAGCATGGGTGCCAGGATTTCTGATCCCAGAAGAGATGTTTGTCCAACTGAACTCAAATGAAGTAAACCAAAATGCTTATTGACTAGCAGACCTTAAATGCAAAAATAAAATGGAATCCTGAGCTCCCAGGTAGCCATGCAACCAGGGGGATGAGCAGAATGTGGAGAATGCACCAAATGTCACCTACCAGTCTTGAAGCAGGGGAGGAGGAGCACCATGTCGTTTGGGAGAAAAAGCACTGAACAGAGACTCTTGAGACCAGGGCTCATGCTACATCTCCAGCATTACTGCTGCATTTTCATATTTGTAGAGGGAAAGATGGAGAATCTTGGTCTCAATGATGGAGTGTAAAAGGGCCATTGGAAAAATGGAAGATTGAAATAGGCAAATCTATAACAGTCATGGGTCATTGAGTATCATGTGCATGCCAGACATGTCGTATGTGCCCTTTACTTCTCAGGACTCAAGAGTTTGGGGTTATTCCTCTCCACATGCTATAGTAGAGATAATGGGAGTTTCAAGGGGTCCTTGAAAGTCTCATACCTGGTAAAGGGCAGCTTCAGGATTTGAATTCAGAGCTGTTCCTACCAAAGAGAAGGTTTTTTTTTTTTTTTTTTTTTTAAGATTTTATTTATTTATGAGAGACACACAGAGAGAGAGAGACAGAGACACAGGCAGAGGGAGAAGCAGGCTCCATGCAGGGAGCCCGATGCGGGACTCGATCCCGGGAGACTCCAGGATCACTCCCTGAGCCAAAGGCAGATGCTCAACCGCTGAGCCACCTAGGTGCCCCAAGAGGAGGTTTTAAGCAGCATGTTTCCTCCTCTCTTGCACTCAGGAGGTATGACTATATTGCTATCTGTGTATGCCAACAGTCACGGAAGGGCTGAGGCACAGAGTAAATAAGTTGATGTCAGACCCTTTGGTTCACTTGCTTGGTGATGTGGTGAGGGGCACACTGGCTAGTCCATAGGGGAGCTCCCCTGTGTGGTACAGTGAGCTGGCTACGTCCTAGCGTCAGGAGAGTCCCCTTCCTGCTAGGTGTGCACTGTGTCAGCCCAGCGGGAACAACAAGGGCTTCTAATACCGCTGTCAGGTAGGTTAATCACAAAGTGCCATGAGAGCAGCCCGCTGCATTGCAATGATGAGATCAAGCAGTGAAAAGGGAAGAAAAATTAAGATGGAGTTTCTGTTCTGAAATTGCATCTTGACCAAGAATCAGGGTACCCTTGTAGTGGAGGCACCTACAGGTTAAATGATTTGTCCAAGGTCATATAGAAAGTCAGTGGCAAGAATAGGTTCAACTCTGGATCCCGAGAGTCCTACTTTCTTTATTTTTTTTTAAAGGTTTTTATTTATTTATTCATGAGAGACACACACAGAGATAGAGAGAGAGGCAGAGACACAGGCATAGGGAGAAGCAGGCTGCATGCTGGGAGCCCGATGTGGGACTCGATCCCAGGACTCCAGGATCACGCCCTGAGCCAAAGGCAGACACTCAACCGCTGAGCCACTCAGGCTTCCCAAGAGAGTCCTGCTTCTTTAAGCCCAGCCCACAGTGGCTCACTTTCCAGGACAATTCCTGCATGCGAATTCAGTGGCCTGCACACCTGGGAAGGCCAGTCCTCATGGCACATAGGCCCGTGAACTTGGCATCTGGGAGGTTGCCTATTAGGTGGAGGTTGCCTATTTTTGACTCTCCCTAAATCTTCTTCAAACTCCATATTGATAAGATGATCAGATCTTTAAAATATGCTGTTTTCTCATCTCTGAGGATTTGCTCTTACTTGGGCCATATGTTAAGGAAGCAACAGTTTTAAAAAGAGAACCCCCTTCCTCCACTTCCATCCCTACACAGCCAGTGAAGAATGGTGGAGTCCCTTATGGCCTCTTTAGCTAGGAGAGGCCCTCATGTAAGCCCCATGAGCTGAGCTGATTAGGAAAGTTAAAGCACATATTTCAGAATTGTGTGACTGCCTTCCAGAAACTGGAAGAAGCAGTGAGTGAGCCCTGCTGAGAAGCAGTGGTGTTGAGTGCATATGTCCAGCAGGCAGGTGCCCCTGGGGACAGCAGGCTTTTGTTAAAATGATTACTTAGACTATCCTGATTTCTTGGGTCCAAAAGTCTATGTCATTGCAGAGTGTCCTGGATGGCTTTCAAAAGGAAAGTGACACTTTATTCAGGATGGCTCTTTCAGCCATTGGTGTCTTTGCTACTTCCGTCTGCGGCTGCCCTTCCATAAATTATTGTTACAATGACATTCTGACTGACCCAAACCCCTTGGTGTTGGCTCTGTGCGCATGTATAAATCTAAAAAATGTCTGTACAGCTTTAATCGTCCTTTCTTATTACTTACAGAGGATAGCGTTTCTAAGTGGCTTTATTTTAGATTATTCTTAATTTTTTTTTAAAGAGGTAAGAGAGTCAAACAGTCTGTGGGAATCGGGGGACCTCGGAGCTCTCCCTGGACCGGCTCCTATTTCTGAATCGACAGGGTCATTATGGTTAGGTGGACTTATTCTTTAAGTATAATTGTTAATTGTGTGTGTGTGTGTGTGTTTGTATCTGTAATACATAATCGTAGAAAGTGTATTACTTAGGCAATTATTTAAATAGATTTACATCAGAACACGTTTCTGGCATTTCTAGCCTACTTAGCATTCAGAGTGATATGGACTATAAAATTATTTAAATCTAATGATTAGTTGTTGCAAAAAGTCAATGTTATTGGGCCGATAATGTCTCCTGAAACAAATAACAGTGCCAGACAAAGCATTATCTGTTTCCCTTCCCTACTCACGTTGTTTAAGGCTAAGTTTTGTTTTAGGCTGGTGAAGATTTTCTAAATCGATTTCAAATTCTGTTGCTTCTTTCCCACCCCCGACACAAATTACAAATCTGTCATCCTTGGCATAATTATCAACAGTGGCCACGTTTATTAATGGACTGTCGTCAGCTCTCTAAACCTTCCTTAAGAACCTGCGGTGGAAATCCTCATCACCTAAAACACATACACGGATACGGTTGGGATGTATAGGCTAACAGGAATTCGAGAAACACATTCCAAGGGGAATTAACATGGGAAGTTTGCTTTTTGACGGGGAAAGAAGAGAAATCCTTGAAAGTGCATATGCAGGACTGGAGATCCTCTCATCAGAAGAATAAATGCTGTTCAGACTCTCCCAACACCATTTTTTTTTTTTTTTTGCCGTGTTTTTAAAATACAGGAAAGCACATCACCACTTAATGATAGACGCGGAGTTCAACCTCAGAGGGAAGTCAGCCTCTTCTTGGCAGGGTTGAATTAGGCTCCTTCGCTCTCTCTTTTCGTTTGCATTATTCAGTGGAAAAATACAAAGTGGCATAATGATGGGAATAAGTTATCTTTTATCAAATCTGACTTTAAAATTCAGGTTATGTAAAACATAGAAACTCATAGGAAATTCAATCAGAACCTCAAGTCACATTATGTACTCTCTGTTCTTGGGCAACTGAACACTCCGTTGAGCCCATTCCTGGGAGCAAGTCCCAGACTTTCCCTTCTTGGCTAGAACACCTTTTGCCAGCAACTTCCACCAGGGGAAGCTCTGAGCACGTCAGTGCTTCACAGGGAAACTGCGAGACTCCGACAAGACAGGGCAAAGAAGCAGACAGGGGAAGCTAAGAAAATGTTCTGCAATCGCTTTCCCAGAGATTAATGACACTGGGTTTCTTTAGGATCATTACACCATAATTTAACTACTAGTAGAGAATGCGGAGCCTAGTAAATATGTAAACACCGTTTGGAACTAACACCTTCCAGAACCCAGTTTCTTTAGGGGAGAAAACCCACTTGCTGTTTGCAAACTCTAGTTCTTCAAGGATCTGAAATCCCGGTTTTGCTTCTTCAATCCCTCATCTGTAGGTTACTGAAAACTACTCCCATTCATTCTCCAGTTCACCTTGGTTTTAAACACACATGCACGCACAAACACACGCGCGCGCGCGCACACACACACACACACACACACATCCACTATCCCATAAATGATAAATTCGACGTCTGTAGAAAGACAGTCACCTAATTGCACAGTGAAGCAGAAGAAAGCCTTGCAAATGGTATACAATTTTCAAAGTGTTCCAAGCCTTAGGCAAAAGCCTTTCAACTGTGTCTAAAACTGAATGATAAAATATGTTGTACAAATTATCTGTGAACAGGAAACATGTGGTAGTGGCAGGGGACTGAAATGTAACACTTGTAAAGAAATGGGAACTGCCAGTCATTTAGACCCCTTTTCTTTCTTTCTTTCTTTCTGTTTTTTAGTTGCAAGTTTCATCATCTTTTTTTATCTCTCATCGTGATGTTCAAGTTTATAATAAGACGCTTATCAGATCGCGCCAGGCCAATTGCAGCTTTATTTTAAAAAACAACAACAAAAAAGAAACAGATGAGGCTCAGGCTTTGGTTTTGCCCACCCCCTCCCCCTTGGTAGGACTCCTTCCCATTTCTCCGCTCTGTTGTTCGGAGCCCCGGTGGCTTGCGCGTGGAATTTTGAAAAGAACTGAAAATCTTCTGACACAGAAAGCATGCAAAGCTCAGGTAATCACAAGTGGAGGAACCGTTCCTCAATCCTTGGTTTTCACCGGGGAAGGGCCCGGCTGGCGCTGGCTCGATCACTGCTAACCCCGAGGCCTACAGGCTCCCTCCCGCAGGGGAAGCGCCTGGTCCCTTTCCTGGCTCACTCTCCACGTTGGTCTTGGAGCAGCGGCCGGTGGAGATTTCTGTCTTTCCGAGAAGCATCCTTTCCTCCTCAAGGAGACCAATCACGGTCGCCTGCGGTCCTTACTGACGGGGACTGTGATGAGCCCCTACTGTTTACCACCTAGAGTCTTCAATTCTTGCTGCGCTCACAGCGACTATATACACAGATATTTCCAGCCTTCTGCAGCTCGCCGAGGAAAGCTGAAGTGTTAGTAAATTTCGTATTTACAGAAAGAGGAAAGGAGAGGGGAGTCTGTTCTGCTACATTTGTTTTCTATCATGAAGTTACTCAGCTTCCATCTCATTGCTCAGTTACACTCTTATTTTAGCTCGTCTTTTGGCACCTAACTGCTTAATGGCATTAAAAATAGCATACTTAATAATCTGCCTGGAGCACAGACCTGCCTCCTTAGGGTTGGGGCTGCTTCTGAATGGAATACCCTGGGACAGTCCTCAGAAGCGAAAGGGGAGAAAAATGGTGGAATTTGCAGCCCAAGCTCAATCAGCAGCAAAAACAAGGAGTTGAAAGAGTCTCCTCCCCGTAAAAACTCACAGACCTCATTAGGAGTGGGGGGCTGTCCAGTCGGATACATACCCCTTGTTCCCGGAGCAGCCTTATATCCACCTGCTCTGACATAGAAAAGTCCTCTTTCTCCTCCCTTCCTCCCTCCCCCCCTTCCTCCCTACCCCCCTTCCTTCCTCCCCCCTTCCTTCCTTCCTTCCTTCCTTCCTTCCTTCCTTCCTTCCTTCCTTCCTTCCTTCCTTCCTTCCTTCCCTTCTTTTCCTCCTCCCCTCTTCCCTCCATTTCTTTTAATCCTACAATTTATCGTAATTTATCGAATACTTGCTTTGTGTCAGTCATAGTGAGGAGCTGTGGTTTTGACGAAGAGGAAGGTATGGTCTGTTTCAGGAGTTTGTGATGTGGTGAGAAAACTGGAGGAGGTTCATAGACAGAATCACAGAACCAGACTTCTCTTTCCCAACATGCCAGAGTGTGTGTCTTGCACTCACCAAGACACAGTTATCACATTTTGGTGTTCTTGCAATATTGCTTTGGAATGCCAATCTTTCCATCCAATTTCCCTGAATTTCAGCATGTTGCTTAGAGGGCATATGGTTCTCCTTCTTTCCCTCTGCCTTATACAATCATTCCTATCTTTATGCCTTCTTGGTCTATTTTTTTAAATCCTTTTCTGAAATGTCCCCTTTTCTCATTTTTATTTAGTTGAGCCCTTCTACTTCTTGTTAATTTGTATCATATAGCTGTTTTATATGAGACCTCTAACACTGATTTATTTCTCATTCAGATTATTTACACAGTTCAGTATATATTATACCTGTTTTGTTTCACTTCTCTTCTGTCATTCTCTTACCGCCCTACACAAAAGTGAGAGCAAGATTATATCATATACTGTACTTTTAAAAAATTTGATAGCATTAGGGGGCACCTGGGTAGCTTAGTCAGTTAGGCATCCACCTTCAGCTCAGGTCATGATCTCAGGGTCCTGGGATCCAGCCCCACATGGGACTCCCCGCTCAAATGAAAGTCTGCTTCTCCCTCTACTCCTCCCCCACCTCATGTGCTTTCTCTTTCAAATAAATAAGATATTTAAAAAATAAACAAATAAAAATTTAAAAATGGGATAGCATTAGAAATAGCAAGCGTTGGCTGAGTATTCATTGTCTGCCAGGTGGCATGCTAAGGTCTTTCCATGATTCGTCTCATACTCACAACAATCTTATGATGTAGAGTGTTACCGTTCTCTACATTTTTCTCGGAAGGAAACTAACGAAGGGATTTTTAAGTTAACTTGTCAAACTGGCAAAGTCTAAATTTGAACTTGCATATCTTGGCTCTAGAGCCCATGCTCTTTAATGCTGAGCACCTAGGAAGTTTTCAATAAACATCTGCTCAAGGGAATTGAATGGGAGACAATTTGCAAATCTGAGAGCCATAGAGAAGCCTGTTACAGGAATGCCTTGGGTGAGTGAAGGGGGCAGGTGGTGAATACTTTTCTTTTTTTCCCTTTTTTTTTTTTTTTTTGCCATTTGAATGGATTAGGAGGTTTGGATGTATTTAACCTTTAACCTTCATACCTCACAGGCACACAGGCATCTTTTGTCATGTGGGTATGTGGAGGAGTCTGGGAATGGTGGGGTAGGCAAGGTAGGCAAATGGGGTTGGCTGTGTGTCTGTGGATCAAAAAAGAGTAAAGAAATATAATGAATAGCCCATTTTTGTGGCAGCACATTTTCAAATTTATTTAATACAGCTCAGGTGCTTCATAAATTCTGTTGACTTGTTGCTTAGATGTGTCTCCTGACACCCCCACCCCCCACCACATGCTTCCTCATTGTGGCCACAGGCATAAGGGGAAATTGTGCCATCCTGGGGTTTGCTCCAAAATCAGAAACAGGACACAGCCTAGTTGTTATAATAATTTCCACAGAATCTGTTGGTGCACACACTAAAGTACTGCCGTTGATTTGATAGGCAGATATAGAGGATGCTGCTATCCATGAACATGGGACTTCAGGGCCTTGGTCATAGAGCAGGACATTCTATAGTCTTGTACATACTTTCCTACAGCTGCAGGCTGGTCTCTATGGGGAAAACTAAACATGAAAAACCGTGCTGTTTGTGAGCAGATACTCTCAGAGGAGATTGGCACTTGCTTAGTGGTAATTCTGTAGCTAGTCATGTGAATTTTCCACCCAGTCTACATTTTCATCTCATGAGCAGCTTTTGGTATCCTAAACATCAAGGCACTGGATGGGTGAGTAATCTCTGAATTGTATAACATGATCACATTGCAAATGGCAATCATGGAAGGTCGAGGTCCTTGTGCCACCCAATGACACATACAACTGCCTGGTCACATATTGGGAAGGGCCCCATCTAGTGACAGGTGATAGAGACCCTGTCTTGCTAACTAGAAGCCATCTTCTCCACTGCAGCTCTAGCCACTACTGTTTGTGTCATCAGTCTGTCTTCTAGGCCACATTCAGCAGGGTTGGTTTCTGCTCTACTTAAGCATTCTTCACCTTCACCTTTTATCATATGTAATTATTCCCCTGTCATGCCTTTACCTTCTCTACCAGTGCTTTTTTTTTTTTTTTTCCACAGGTAGCTGGCTCCTAGGTGGCTTCCTTTTGACCCTAGTCAAGACAGGCTTCTCCTCTTAGCTTTTCTACTCCTCCCTCCAGCCTGGTCCCCATGGTCTACTCTAGCTGCAACTATGGCCTTAAATGTCCTTGCTATTCTCCCTTTCAAACAAAATCCACCATCCCCATCCCCCAGACCAGATCATTCCAAGGCTGATGAACAACTTTGACCAAAACACACACCATTTGCTGCCCTATGTGTTTCTGGTCAACTTCGTTTCCTATTCCAAGTCTCCAAGTTTCCTCTTGGACATATTTTTCCCATATCCCCTCTCGTTTTCAGCAGAGGCTGACCCTGCACCTGACTGCACAGAAAACACTCCGGCCTGGGTTTTCCCCACCTCACATTCCCACTGTCAACATGTTTACAGGCAGAGCCAGCCTTGACCCTTCTCTCCTTGACTTTTCCATCCTTCCTCCTTTTCCCTCCACTCCCCCTTTCTCCTTATACATCTTGTTTCTCCAAAGAGACAGTGTTTCCTATATGTTTACAAGTCTATCTCCATCTCCTCTCAAGAGCCCACCTTTTCTTGTGTCCTTTTATACCTCTCTCCCCTAGTGAGCTCCTCTCATTTAAAGACTTTTAACTTCCTCTTTTCTGCTTAATCTCCACCAGTATGCAAACATGCATAGGCATCTCCCATCAATAAAGATATTATTCATGTTGTATCTTTTGCAGTGGTTAATTCCCCATCCCTCTCTTTCACCTCATAATCAGACCTCCTAAGTGAGTAGCCTACACTAGCAGTTGCTACTGTCACTTCTTTAATTCACTGAAATCTGCCTCTTGCCCCTGTGCTCCTCTGGGACTGCCCTTTTTAATGTCAATAATAATTTCCAGATGCAAAATCCAGTGGACACTTTTAAGTCCTCATGCTTGCCTGATTGCTTAGCAACATTTGGCGTCGTTAGCTACTTTCTTCTTGAATTTCACTACCCTTTTTGCTTCTAAGACACCAAGGCTTTCCTCTTTCCTTACTGGTACTTCACATTTCCTTTATTGGCTATAATTCTGCCTACCAAAACTAAATGCGGGGTGTCATAAATATTTCCCTTAAATTTCTTTTCATGCAGACTCTTGGTAGGCCATTTCACCTCCTGTCTATCACTGAAACACCAGTGACTTTCATGTCTATATTTCTAGGCTAGGTTACTCTACTAATATTAAGACAATGACTGACTGCTTACTCTATATTTTCACCCAGGTAAACAAAGTTACTTCAACACAACACACTCAAGCATAATCAGTATCTTCCCACACAAACATGGAATCCCTCTTCTAGTCCTTCCTTTGCTAAGCGGTACTGACACCCGTCCAGCTATCTGATGTAGAAATAGAGGAGATATCCTGGATTTTAACTCTTCCTCATACCCCAGAACCATTGCATTGCAGAACTCTTATGATCCCTAGTTCCTTAGTTTTCATGAATGCATCTTCTCCCCTCCTCTGCCCCCACCACTGTCTTTCTTTGAGTGAGTTACCCACCAAGTGGGAATGAGCAAATGCCTTTCCTCTGGGCACATTAATGTCTACCATACCATCGCTTTCCACGTCCTCTTTCCCCTTTGCACATCTTTCCTCTGTTGCAACCATCTTCCTCTTTTCTCATCCCAATTGCATTCCTGCTCAGACATTATGTTCTTTATAATGCTTGTCCTGACTTAACTTAGGTTGTCATTCCCATCTCTGTGTTTCTGTGATATTTCTTGCGGCAGAGCACTTTTATCATTTTGTATTATAAAGATATATTTACTTCCTTCAAAACTATATTTTGAGCTCCCTTACAGCAAGAATTTTGTGCTTATTGTTAGGATTTATCCAGTATTCTTAACACCTGACACAGTGCTGGGCACATGCTTATAGAATGAATACAAGGAAGAATAAATAGCTTAACATTTCCAAAGAGATTAAACCCTTCCTCATAGCTATCTGCCACCCTTGTATTTCAGTTATTTAGTTGGCAAACAGAAAGAAAGTTAGTGAGTTATTGCATAATTTAGTGGAAAGAGCATTGATTAACCTTGAGGAGAACTAGGCTAATCCTAGTAATTAGGCATATGACCTTGGGCAAGGAGTCACCTCTCTGGATTTCTGCTGTTTTATCTTTAACATTAGAGAATAAAATTAGCTGATTTAGAAAAATACTTCCAAGTTTAAAATATTATAATCTAAAATGCGATCTTCTAAAATTCTAAACAAAATGGTTCTTAGTCTTAGATCCTTGGTTAGGATGTTTGAACTTCCATAAACTGTGTGAAATTGCATTCAAGTTTCTGTTGTTACATGCTGTGGAAGGGATTACTCATTGAGTAATATGTGTAATAATGTGTTCTCTTCCATTAATGCCATATACAAAGTTTTATTTGGTCACATGGCCACCCAGGAGAGCCTTGTAGCTGGTCACCCTTCTGTTTCCTGGTCTCCCTTGTAGCTGGATGTGACAAAGTCACTAGGTTCTGTGTGACAAAAAGACTAAAGGAGTGTAAGCAAAAGTGATATAGGCAACTTCTTGTCATCCATGCCTGTCCTCCACTCTTCCCTCTCTTTTCTTAGGATGGAAGGTAAATATGATGATATTGAACCAGTTTGGGCCAAGAAGGGTGATATTCCAGGGGTTGACAGAACATTAAATCAGAAGGAACCTGGGTCTTTGAATGACTATATGTGGCGAAAGCTGTACCCCTGTCACCCCAGACTTCTGTGTAAGAGAGATTTACACCTTTTATTGTGTTTAAACCACTGTTATTTTTAGTGTTTAACAGAATATTGAGCCAATATCCAGCCTAGTAAATTTATATGTATTTATTTCTAGAAAAAGTGCTCGTAGATTTCAGCAAATTTGCAAAAGGATTCATTGGCCCATTATGGTGGTGAATTAAAGATTGCCACAGATTCTTTAACAGACTTCCCATTGAGAGTGGGTTTATGTCCCCTTTCCTTTTTTTTTTTTTAATTTTTATTTATTTATGATAGTCACACACACAGAGAGAGAGAGAGGCAGAGACATAGGCAGAGGGAGAAGCAGGCTCCATGCACCGGGAGCCCAATGTGGGATTCGATCCCAGGTCCCCAGGATCGTGCCCTGGGCCAAAGGTAGGCACCAAACCGCTGCACCACACAGGGATCCCTATGTCCCCTTTCCTTGAATCTGTGACCACTTTGCCAAAATGAATACTGCATGTATAAAGGTGTGCCAGTTTCTAATCTAGGGCCTTAAGAGAATGGCAGCTTCTTCTTCTTGTCTCTTGGAAGATTGGCTTTTGGAACCTCACTGCCATATTGTCAGGAAGCCCAAATAGCCCAGGGAGGAGTCTGTGAGGAAATGCTCCATGGCCTCTTCTTTATTTCCTTTAAAACTCACAAGAAAACTATGAAGACTATATTACGATCCTGAATTACAAACGAGAAAAACAAAGGACAAGGACTTTAACTTGCCTGAGGCTACTATTAGGAAACAGTAGATTTCAGCTTTGAACCCTGGCAGTCTAATACTGAAGCCTTTATCACTGAACTTTGTTGCTCAATATGACACTAATATATGTTAGAAAAGTTATAAAAATTTAATAGATTTGTTATTTAACAGTCTCTTTCCTAATGGACCTATTAAATATTACTATGGTAAGCTAGTCTTCATATAATTCATTTCTATTTTGTGGCTATCCATGGAGACCCACAATAAAATTTTAAAATATTTTATTGTGATCTAGCTAGCTATTCATCCTGCCCAAGAAAGCCCTGAGAGATGGAATTTTATAATCTTGCTAACAATTAACAAGTCCTGATCATTTCCGCCCCTTCCTTTTCCTAAGTATATATACTTTACGGTATCTTGGCATTTGAATTGCTTTCTACAACATGCACCTCATGTTCTATATTTCTTAGAGGTGTATGCCCTACATTCACATCCTTAAGTTAGCACTGCTTTTTCTGTACAAGAATCCAAGTGTTCAGTCTCTGCTCATGAGCCTCCTTAAGATTCTGTTGGAACAAGCCCAATTAATGCCTGAACATGACCCCTTTGTGTGGATTCATGCACAGTTATATGCACAGCCAATCTGCCAGTCCGGACCGACAGCCTCACACCAAAGCCTCCATTTCTCAGCAGGAATCCAGCAAACCAGATGTCAAGTGCATATTTCCTGAGTATTTTATGGGATCCACAGAGAGGCTCTCACAGTATGGTTCAGGCCTCAGTTTAGTGCAACTTGTCAAAATGAATTGTTTCATTTCTGTACCACAAATGCCAGGTTGAGGGAAAATTTTTTTAAAAAGAAATTCTGCATAAGAGTTTAGGCTTTCATGTTCTTAATGAAAATCCCATGGACTTGTGGTTGGGATAAGGTCCTGGGGCTGGGGGTGGGGAGTGTAAGAGTCTGCTTCTTAAGCAAGGTGGAGAGCAGGACAGTGTCCTCTGTCTCAGCTTATTCAACTATAAGGGAAAAGAGCTAAGACTCCCTTCATCAGTTCCATCACACCCCCAAGGTGGCTGGGCAGGTTTGTTGGCATTATGGCACAAGGCAGTGTTTTGAGGAGTTCTCCCTCCCTAACCTTGAGAAATGTAAACTATTGGCAACAGATCATTAGACAAATTCTCATTTGCTCTCTGGGGTTTTCTAACCTAGTGTCCACCATTGGATCACAAGTGGTGGTTTGCTTATTTCATAAATGTGCAGTAGAACTCTTCTTCCTAAATCCCTTGGCATTCATAAGTTAATCTTCCATGAAGAAGTTGCTTTTGTTGCACAATGGTTAAGAAGTTGGTGTCTGCATTAGACAGAGTGGGGTAAAATACTGATTCTGGAATTCCATAGTGAAGAATTTGGGCAAATCACAGAGTGGATTTTTACATGTCTAAGATGTGGATGGATATGGTACATCCAGTAGTACTGCCACTTAGCCAAGATATGATGTGTACTCTGCTTAGCTCAATGCATGCAGAATCAACACTCCACAAATATGATTATGCATTGCAAATGCTACTATTGATATTGATATTGCAATAACAATTATAATTATTGATTCTGATCCATTATTGCTCCTTCGTCAGCTATCGTACAAGATAGAGATCTTCTGGTGATGCAGAAGTTGTTTGTAAATTCTCCTTTCTAAATTACTAGTGTCACATTGTAGGTCCTCCATCCCTTTTAGCTGAGTTACATGGAAATGTTGTATTTTTCCACCATCACTGACTTTCTTTGTTAAGCCTAATTTTCAGTTACCCAGCAGTCAGCCACAGCCTGCCTTTCTCACCATAATGAGCTGTTGGTGCTGAGTGACACCCCATCTAACCTGTATTTTTGAGCTGGACAAGCACACTATTTCAGGAGGCTCAGAGCCAGCCACTGGGATTATAGGGACTGAGTATGGCTACTGTAAACTGGGTGTCTGTACTTGGATTATTCTAGGTGTTGACAAGGTCACCGTCTTTCCTTAACCCCAGCAGGCCATCGCTTTTGCTTTTTCTGTTTAAGCTCCTGGGAATCTTGCCTTTCCTGTAGGCTTGTCTCAAACTCCAATTTGTGTACTTCTGCTACTTATTTACTCTGTCCCCGCTATCCTATGGACTGATATCTAAGAACTATGTATAATTCCAAGAATCCACTTGACTTTAGTGGTAGCATTTACCACCTTCTATACATACTCACTCTATCCTTCCTTTAAAGTTTTTTGGCAAATTCTGTATCAAGTCCAGCCTACTTCTTCAGCCTTCCCTAACTATTGCAATCATCACTGATCCTTTGCCTCTTAGTATTTCACTTAATTACGAAATATATTTTCCTTTGTGGGTAACTTGTCTCCTTTATAGATAGAGACCATCCCTGAGCTTTCTCTGGTGAGTCCTTAACAGTCCTTAACTGATGAGTCCATTGCATATAATCTCTGTCAATGGATAGATCGACTAAATTGCAAAATAAAGAAAGGGTTTTCTGTGTTCCCATAACTGAAAGTCTTGGTGTCAACAACTTAATATTTTAGAGAATGAATGTATTTCAGCTAAAGAAATGCTAACATTAGAATCCTAGGACTTTGGTTCAAGTCTGAGTTCTTCCATCCACTCATTTGTTACAGAAATTCAAACGTTCTGACTCTTCATTTGCCCATATTTAAAATGGAAATAATGTATCTATCTACTATTTTTTTTCTTGAGAATGAAATTCAATAATTTGTGTGAAAATGTTTTGGAAAGCATGATGTTGTTATTACTGAGAACCCTCTATTTTACAAATAATGGTGTCAAGATGAATTCCTGGTATACCCTTATTGTGATTTTATTACCAATGTCCTTATATCATAACCAGATTATTAGTTTTGAACAAATGGCTTTGCTTCCAACATTTGGGTATGTTTGTGGTCTTCACTTGAAGATGTGTTATTGATTCAATGCTGTTTACCATTGGCGGCCTGTCAATTGAGAAGGTGATGGAGGCTGTCTTAATCATATGGGCAGATTCAGACTCCACAGAGGAAGAGAAGATAACTTCTAGAAATTTATGACTTCAAACATTGGTATAGAGAAAGGGAAAATTCTTTAAAAAAAAAAAAAAAAAAAAAGGTAAGTGCAATTCATTGGTTTTACTGAGACCATCAGACCAAACCTCCATTGTCTCTGGCTTGAGTTGAGGTCACATCCTCTACTTAACCATGGGTAAGCTCTGAGAAGCAGAGTAGAGCACGGGTGATTTAGGAGCCCCTCACTGGTGTTGTGAACAAGAATGAAAGAAGCTGGATTTGACTTGGATTTTTCTCTTGAATCGGTTACTTTTTTAAAAGCTAGTTACTCCTAGCAAATTTTATCTTTCCTATTCGGCAAATTTTTATTTAAATAGTCCTTCAGAAACAGTTCTTTGGAATTCTGTTTAGGAGGGTGCTTTGAACCTCTAAGATACAAAATTCACTTATTAGTTGTATGCTGTGCATTCCTAATCAGATCCCATTACACGGAGTCCTGCAGGCTCCGTGCTCAGGCAGTTCTCTTAAGAAATGATGATCTGCTCTTTTGCTCTTTTGGCAGCTGTGGCAGGGTTAGAAGCATTGTGTGCCACTTAACTGGCTTCTTTAAATACTTTGGGCAAAGCCTTTAGTTAACATTGTTGCTCAAGTAAAAATATTATTACACTTGGCACACTTGGTGAAGAAGAGGCATTAGGCTGGTGGACGAGGATGGTGGGATTTACCTATTGACGTAGACAGCTATTTGAAGACATGGCAACGTCACTTGCAGCATATCACAGCGTCTGGCAAAGGAACACAGTAAATGGTCACTAAATTAATGATCCATTCCATGGATAGAGCCCAGCCTCAATGTGATATTTAAGTCCTGTCTACAGTGTTCTTGCCACAGACAAAGTACTTGTTAGGCCTCTTCTAGGACACTTCTGATGATAGAGAGCCCCGCAATTCTGGACATAGCAAATAGGACTGAACCAAGCCAGAATGCAAGTGCTGGTTTTTATCTTCCCTTTCTGTCTCTTGCCTTCCATGATGGCAAGCACCTCAACCACCTTCCTATGCCAAGGTGGTCTAAATTCTCTCAGCACCTCTCCCGCCCTATCGAAATTTACTCCTAAGAAAGGCTTTGACAAATCCTTCCCTCTGAGGTATAAACAAGCAATTGTAGCTCAGAATATTACTTCCCCTTGGGGTCATTTGCATTTTATCAGAACATAAATCTTTAAATTTAAAGAAGTTAATCTCGAAGAGTAAAATTTCAGGCTTCTACCAATGGCTGGAAGAGAATGCCTCCATTCTTCACCTGTCAGCCGTAAGGCCTTCTGGGACCCTGAAATCATATCTTGTGGGCAGCTGTCTTACATCGTGCAGAATCTAAGAGGAAGCATAAGCAAGTATCATGGAATGCTACGGCCTCAAGGTTAGCAAAGTCCCCATTATTTTCTCCCAGGAATTTGCATTCTCCTTTCTGTTTTACCAACAACAAAATCTTCTCCAATCTCAGGGCACTGATGTATTTTATTAGTTTCCTTAGTAAGTCATTTTCTATGATTTTGGAAATAAAAAAGGTTTCTGGACTATCCCATTGGTAAAATATTCCATCTGGTTTTTGTTTTTGTTTTTGTTTTTGCTTTTGAGGCTCTCTATCCCCCTAAGGAAATAGAAACATTTTTACATTAAGGGAACTATGTTGTGGACACTCTAATGAATCCTAAAGAAAGACCCCTCAGTTTGAGGGAATAGCCAGCACACTGAACTGAAAGCAGTCTTAGCGCCAACCTTGGACCCAGGGCTGGCAATTAGCAGAAGCTCTGAGCATATGCCTGGATAATGAAGATTTGTAAACCGGGTCCTGCTGGCTCCCCAGTCCTTGTGAGGCCCGCTGCAGTCTGCAAAAGGTTTGAAGTGATTTTTGTCCCTGCTCAAAGATCTGTAGGATATGCCAGCAGAGTAAGAGGAGGGCAGAATTAAAAAGAAAGAATGTAAAAAAAAAGAAAAGAAAAGAAAAGAAAGAACGTGCACATGCCTCCTGTCACCAGATTGGTCCTGGTATGCGTACCTTTCCCCGTGGAATCATCGCGAGGCATTTCTAAATGGGGGTCTTGCACAAGGCTGAGGGGAGTCCTGCTATTGTTGCCATGAGGGAAAGTGCCTAAGGGGTAGATTCTATTTCCAGCTAGTTGCTTCCAATCAAGGATACAAATACGCAGATAGCAAAGTGGTGGTGGAAACAGCAAAACAAAAGCACGGAGTTGGCAGTTTGAGCACTTTGGGTATAGAGAACAGAGATTATTCCAGAGGAGAAAAGACAGCCTGCAGATTATCAGGGCACTTATAGAGACATGGGTAATGGCAAGAACATAGTCACAAATATTAATAGAGAACAAGGATGATTGCAGTGCATCTGAGCAGAGCATACTGAGCCTGAAAGCCCTTTCCTACTTGCCATGGTGGATCTTTCAGGGGAGGGAAGCAGGCAACATATTTCCCTCCCTTGCATAGTGAGTGTCTAGGATCATTAGGACCCGAAGTAGAAAAATGGAAATAATTTGACAAAATGCCCAGAGGCACCACATGATATAAAGCATGACATTTTTCACATATGTGTAGGCTTGTTTCAAAATGGGCATTGCTTCTAAAAAAGAGAGCTTTGAAAAAATGCAGATACAGAGTCAACTTTTAGTTATCTGAGCTAACACAGTTGTGGAGGGTAAGCAGGAAAAGTAGATTTTTTTTTTTAAGGCAGATAATCACAAGCGTGCATGTATGGTTCTACAGAGCAGTGTGTACGTGTGTGTGTGTGTGTGTGTGTGTGTGTGAGTGTGTACAGATTTGGCATTCGGTGAGTTGCTTAATATTAAAATGGATTTGTCTTCTGTGGATACAATATAGGATTACTGAAGAAACATAATATGAGAGCTGATTTCTAGTATCCATGCTTCTGGGTAACCCCAGAGAAGTTAGATAACCTCTCTGGCTATCACTGACAAAGTGAAGGAGTTGGTCTTGCCATCCCTTTGAGGTACGTGGCAGCTATAAAGTGTGATGATTTTTTTTGCTTAGAGTTTCCAGGTATGTTCCAAGTGTCCTATGATGGTGAAACTATATATATATATATATATATATATATATAACTATATAACTATATATATATATATATAATGTATAGTATATATAATGTGTATACACACACACACACACGCACACACTAGGGGACATATGGAGAGGGCAAAGAAGAGGAAAAACAATTAAATTATCCCAGTGATGGAAAGGAAAATGAGTATTTGAGGGCAAAAGAGGTCTGGACTCAGAAGCAGGTACTGAGGGTAGGCCTAATGGTCTTTGCTGCAAGTATTTGTTCCGTGCTCTTAGAGGTTGGGCTCTGCATGAGCTGGGACTCTGTCTTTGCCCACAGGAATGGGGTGACCTGCTGTCTCCTGTGCAGGGAGGTTGGGGTATTATCACTGCTGGCCTCTATGCCTTCTTTGGCCAGTCCTCTCCCTATGGCCCAAATTGCAGAGGGAGGCCAGCTCCCTAGCCATGCTGGGCAGGTCCTTCCCCTTAACCATGGGCCCTAGCAGAACACTATGTCTCCACCCACACACACCATGCTGGTGCAGCCCAAATGATAGTGAAGAATGGAAGGCAGTTTCTAGGAGTGTATGAAAGGGAGCACATGGGCAGAGGGTAGAGTTACCATTCAAAGATTTTTTTTTTTTTTTTTTTTTAGTTTTAATAAATCCAGTATCTGGCAATAGAACGATTGTCTCCTAATCCTTCCCTTCGAGTTATGTTTCCTTATGGCTGTCTAGTGCTCAGGCTGAGTTCTGAAGCTCCTGGCACTAGAGAACTGCCAAGAAGAAAAGACCATTGCTCATCCCTAGACAAATCTATGAAGAAAATCCACACAAAGAGGGAGAACTGGGTAGATTCCATCTTAGTTTTACCATGTGTCAGGGACTGAGGGAAGTCAGAATGGGATGAGGAAAGTCCATCCACTGAACTTCTGGGATTGGGGAGATGGAGGGAGAGATGCAGGACCTGGACCAGAGGGCCCAGGTGGGCCTGCTCTAATAAGTCTTCTGCAGGTCTCCTGGGACTATGAAAAGGTGCAGAGTTTCCCACACACACCCAGGGGAGAAGAGGGCATTTACCTGTGCAAGTGGGTCCAACGGTATCACAGGGGAGTGGAAACCAACCTGGAGTTGAGGACCGTCATGTAGGCCCATGAGCAGGGTGATTGAGTCTCTAAATTCCTTCCACAACATGAGTTTTAATAAGCCACATGCTATTCACTTGTAAGATGTGCCTGATTTTTATTCAAAAGACTGCCTATTCTTATGCATTAGAGTATTTCCAATTTCTTTACAAAATTACACTTTAAATCAAGAACATCAAGGCAGTGCTTGGAAACATTTAATTTTCTTTGTTATCAGTGAAGTAGTTACTCCATTGGAGAGCCATAGCTCTGTGGCCTAGACCTGTGGAACATAAACACAAACTGAAAGAAAACAGACCTGCTGCATTGGAACAACCAGAAGGGGAATTACTCAAGGGTTCATGTGCTTTAAAGACTCCTCGGGTAATTCTGGTGGGAATCCAGCTTTAAGAACCTGTTTACTAACAAGGCCACTGAGATGTTATTTTCTATTTATAGATTTAAGAATCAGTTTGTTTTTAAGTCTATTCCCCTTGTGGTGTAATATTAGACAAGTTTCTGAATTCCTTGAAGAACTAAGCAAAGAAAAAACTGAGCCTGGTGGTGTTCGCTGAGAAACATGAATTTTTGCCAGCCTTGTGTCATGAAGTACACAGTTGGGTTTACTCTTCAAGAAGGGTATAGAAGCTCTCTTTTATAAGCTTTATGGGGAGATGGTGCCATCCTTGTTATTTTCCATGTGGAGGGGAATATCCAGAGAATCAGGGAGGTAGGTGAAAGTTTAGGAGCATTTCCCAAATCATACTCCATGCAATACTCATGTCCAGAGAGAGAGGGAGGATAAAGTGTGAAGAGCAAATTAAATTTGTAAGATGAAGTATATGTTCTCCCATGTGAAGGTCACAGTTGGTATCAGAAATGTTTAAACTGATGGGATAGCCTGCTGGAGGAAGAATTATTTATCTGTTTTTTTTTAGCCAAATGATACCCTTTATCTTAACATTTTGTGGGGTGCTGGTCTACTGTGGGAGAGTCGACCTAAGACATCCTATGGGGAAGGCTTAATGCATAGCTCTCCAGTTACTATGGAAAAACAATGGCTTATCCTCCAGCTGTATAAATGATTATGGTCTTTCGTTCTGTTAATACCACTGACTTAATCTTTCAGGCCCTCAGTATCGTTGCTTCTAAAGTAGGGACAATATTGGGACCAAGTGAATTAATTCAACTACGGTCTAGCAGAGTGTCTGCCATAGTGTGGATGCTTCACTGGTGCTTATACCTGGTTCTACTCCTTCAGAATTTTCATAAGGGTGTCTGAATTTATACCATAGCATCAAGTGCAAGACCAGTCCACCTACTTGCCTTGGTAAAGGCTCAGACATGTTCATACTTATTTACCTGAACTTGTTCTCCTCATACAAGAGCCAACTATGCCTCAAGCTCCTTTGAGGCAGAGGCTATGTTTCATTTACTGTTAAATTCCAGTACAAGGAGGCACCTGGGTGTCATAATAAGTTAACCATCTGACTCTTGGTTTTGGGTCAGGTCATGATCTCAGGGTCATAAGATCGAGCCCTATGTTGGGCTGCGTGCTCAGCTTGAGTCTGTTTGAGGTTCTCTCTCCCTCTCTTCTGCCCCTCCTCCTCATGCTCTCTCTCTCAAATAAATAAATAAATAAATAAATAAATCTAAAAACCAAACAAACAAAAAACCAAGCCCACTACAGGACTCTCATGGTCTTCTTGGAGCTGTGTAACGGAGCAACCCTGCTATAAACAGTCTGATACATGGTAGGAATTTGGTGTTTTCAATTTTTAGTGGTTACATTCCTATCTTGCCTATTCTAGTTAGATATTTGGGGTTCCTTCCTCTTAGTGAAGATGAAGTTTAGTTTTTGGTGCCCTTCTCCAGACTCAGAATTAAGAATGGATGAAGGCTGGCTGGTAGGAACTTCAAGGTAGACCAGACATTACTCCTTCCTTTCTGTGACACTGCAGTGTCTTCCTCCCTCATGTACATTCTGCTGTCTGCAGAACATACTATTCTTAAATCAAATCTATATTCATAGCACATAGTCCTAAAAGCAAAGGGTGGGGAAAGAGAGAAGGGACTGGACACTTAACTGATCATGTCACATATGTAGGTCACTCTGCCAGGCACTTCACTTTTGCTATCTATTTCAACTCTCACAACAACTTTGAGAAATAGATATTATCATCTTCATGTTAAGTGACCCCAAAATTTAAGTAAAGCAGTAAGCATACAGTGTAGTCATATCATCAATAAATTAGAGTCAATATTGTTGTTATTCCCCTCCCTCCAAAGGAATAAACAGGCTCAGATCCAGCAAGCAATTTTTCCAAGGTTACAGACTAAAAAAAGAAAAAAAGGCAAAACTAGATTTTTAAAAAATATTTTATTTATTTATTCATGAGAGACACACAGAGAGAGGCAGAGACACAGGCAGAAGGAGAATCCGGCTCTCTGCAGGGAGCCCGATGTGGGACTTGATCTCAGGACTCTGGGATCATGCCCTGAGCCGAAGGCAGACACTCAACCACTGAGCCACCCAGTTGTCTCCAACCAGATTTTGAACCATGTATTCCAACTCAAAAATATTTGCAGTTTCTGCTCCAATATACGGCCTTCCAGAATAGGTAAGGAATAGGAGCTGGGCTTTGTTCCCTAAGGTAAAATGCTACTTTCTTCCCCTCTCTCTTTTGTTTTGACCTTTCAAAATTGGGAAATATAACACAAATACAGAGAAAAAGAAATAATCATGAGTATATTGTCATGTATTATTAAACACCTAATTCTGTGAAAGCACCATCTCAGGCTTGAAGGAGAATATTTCCCAACTCCAGAAACTTCCATCCCAACCTCAGGCCCAGGCAAGGAAAGGATAACTACCCCTTTCTAGGTAAACTTCCTTGTTTTCCTTTATAGTTCATATGTCTCTAACCACAGGAATTTAACTTTCCTTGCTTTAAGAATATTATTTAATGGATCATATAGAATGTTCTGTTCTGGATCTCACTTCTTTCAGTCAGCAATATGCTTATGAGATTCATCATCCTATTGCATTCATCTGGATGAAAACTCATCCCATTCTTCCCAGAACTACCCTTTGCTTTTTTAATTTAAATTAATACACTTTATTTTCAGAACAGTTTTAGGTTCACAGAAAAAGTGAGTGTAAAGTGTAGGTATTTCATATCAGCCTGTTCACACACTCACACAGCTATCACTATTCCATACCATGGTGGTACATTTATTACAACAGATGAACCTCCAGTGCTTTATCACTATCACCCAAAGTTCATAATTCACATCAATTTTGGTGGTTGTACATTTCTATGGATACAGATAAATGTACAGTGACATGTATCCACCGTTATAATATCACATAGGGTAGTTTCACTGCCCTAAAAATCCTCTGTGCCCTGCCTGTTCTTCCCTTCCTCTGTCCAACCACTGGTAAGTCCACATATTTTATTATCTCCATAGTTTTGCCTTTTCCAGAATGTCAGATAATTGAAATCACACAGTATGTAGCCTTTTCAAATTGGCTTCTTTCACGTAGTAAATATGCATTTAAGTTTTCTCCATATCTTTACACGGCTTGATAGCTCATTTCTTTTTAGCACTGAATAATATCCCATTGTCTGTATGTACTACAGATTATTCATTCACTTACTGAAGGACATCTTGGTAGCTTCCAACTTTTGGCAATTATGAATAAAGCTGCTATAAACATTGTGTGCAGGTTTTTGCATGGACATAAGTTCTCAATTCCTTTGGGTAAATACCAAGGACTGTGATTGCTCGATCATATGCTAAGAGTATGTTTAGTTTTGTAAGAAACTGCCAAACTGTCTTCCAAAGTGGCTGTACCAGTTTTCGTTCCCACCAGCGATGAATGGGAGTTCCTGTTGCTCCACATCCTCTCTAGCATTTGGTGTTGTCAGAGTTCTGGATTTGGGCCATACTAATAGGTGTGTAGTGGTATCTCATTGTTGTTTTCATTTGCAATTCAATGATGACATATGATGTTGAATGTCTTTTCATATGCTTACTTGCCATCTGTATATCTTCTTTGATGAAGTGTCTGTTCAGGTCTTTTGCCCATTTTTAATTGAGTTGTTCATTTTCTTATTGTTGAGTTTTAAGAGTTTGAAGTATATTTTGGATGAGTCCTTTATCAGATGTGTCTTTTGCAAATATTTTCTCCCAGTCTGTGGTTTGTCTTCTATTCTCTTGACATTGGCTTTTGCAGAGCAGCAGTTTTTAATTTTAATGAGTTCTAACTTATCTTTTTTTTTTTTTTACTTTTATTGTTTGCACCTTTGGTGTTGTATTTAAAAATCATCATTAACACGAAGTTCACCTAAATTTTCTCCCATATAATCCTCTAAGCATTTTATAATTCTGCATTTTACACAAAAGTCTGTGATCCATTTTAAAGACAGAAAATCGGTGTAAAATCGGTGTCTAGATTTATTTTTTGCATGTGGATGTCCAGTTGTACCAGTGTTATGTTTCCAAAATGCTATGTCTAAGATTAATTCATTATATTTCTGTTGGTCAATTTCTGGGCACTTTATTCTGTTCTATTGATCTATTATTGTCTATTATTCCCCTAATACCACACTATCTTGATTATAGTAAGTATCAAAATCAGGTAGGGTCAGTCCTCCAACTTTGTTTTTCTCCTTTAATAGTGTTCTGACTCTTCTGGGTATTTTGCCATATAAACTTTAGTATCAGTTTATCAATATCTACAATAACTTGCTGGGAATTTTTTTTAAAGATTTTCTTTCTTTCTTTTCTTTCTTTCCTTCTTTCTTTCTTCTTTCTTTCTTTCTTTCTTTCTTTCTTTCTTTCTTTCTTTCTTTCTTTCTTCTTTCTTTCTCTCTTCTTTCTCTTTCTATAGAGTATGAAATAGAAGAAAAGGCAGCAGAAAAGGGAGAGAGAGAATCTCAAGGAGACTCTGTGCTGAGTGCAGAGCCTGACAGGGGGCTTGATCTCATGACTTTGAGATCATTATCTGAGCAAAAATGAAGAGTCAGACACAAACCACTGAGTGACCCAGGCACTCCAACTTGCTGGGATTTTGATTAAGTTTGCATTGAGTATACAGATAAAATCAAGAAGAACTAACATATTGACAATATCCAGGGACATGGAATATTTTTCCATTTATTTATTTCTTCTTTGATATCTTTCCTCAGAATTTTGTCTTTTTTTATATGTATAATATACTTTTTATTAGAGTTATACCTAAGCATTTCATTTTTTGGTGCCAATATAAATGCTAATATGCATTTATTTCAAATTCCACTTATTCGTTGCTAGCATATAGAAAAGGAATTGGCTTTGTATATTAATCTTGTAACCTGATCATTGCTATAATCTCTTATTAGTTCCAGGGGATTTTTTTTCTCAGATCTTTCAGATTTTCTACATAGATGATCATGTTGTCTGGGATCAAAAGTTTTATTTCTTTCTGCCCAATCTATAGATTGTATTTCTTTTTCATGTTTAATTGCATTAGCTAGGATTTCCAGTACAATGTTGAAAAGTAGTGGTAAGAGGGGACATTCTTGAATTATCCCTGATCTTAGTGGAAAAGCATCTAGTTCCTACCATTAAGTTTGATATTAGCTGTAGGGTTTTTGTATGGAGGAAATTTCCTCTGTTTTTAGCTTGCTAAGAGTTTTTATCATGAATGGATGTTGGATTTTGTCAGATACTTTTTATGCATCTTTGGATACCATCATGTGATCTTTCTCCTTTAGCCTGTTGATGTAATGGACCATAGTAATTGATTTTTGGGTGTTGAACCAGCTCTGCACAACTGGGCTAAATCTTATTTGGTCATGGTGTTTGATTCTTTTTATTCATTGTTGGATTTGATTTGCTAATATTTTATTGAGGAATTTGGCTCCTATGTTCATGAGAGAAATTGGTCTGTGGTTTTCTTTTTTTAAAAAAGGTTTTATTTGACACAGAGAGAGCGCATAAGAAGGGAGAATTGCAGAGGGAGAGGGAGAAGCAGACTCCCCACCGAGCAGAGAGCCTGATGTGGGGCTCGATCCTAGGACCCTGGAATCATGACCTGAGCTGAAGGCAGACACTTAACCAACTGAGCCACCCAGGCACCCTATAGTTTTCTTTTCTTGTGTTGTCTTATTCTGGTTTTGATTTTAGCATAATGGTGGTCTCATAAAGTGACTTAGGAAGTTTCTCTTTATTTCTGTTTTCTGCAAGAGAGAATTAATGTAATTTCTTCCTTAAATGTTTGGCAGAATTCACAAGTGTATTCATCTAAGTCTGAAGCTTTCTGTTTGGGAAGGTTATTAGTTATTGATTAAATTTCATAGATATAGACCTATTTCAAAGGTTTATTTCTTCTTGTTTCTTGTTGTATGTGTTTTGGAAGAGTTGGTCTTTCATTTTTTTTCAAAGATTTTACTTATATATTCATGAGAGACACACACACAGAGAGAGGCAGAGACACAAGCAGAGGGAGAAGCAGGGTCCATGCAGGGAGCCCGATGTGGGTCTCAATTCCTGGACTCCAGGATGACGCCCTGGGTCAAAGGCAGGCGCTAAACCACTGAGCCACCCAGGCATCCCAGATTTGGTCTTTCAAGGAATTGGTCCATTTTGTTAGGTTATCAAATTTGTGGGCATAAAGTTGTTTATAATATTCCTTGTTCATTCTTTTAATGTCCATGGGACATGTGTTAATGTCCTCTCTTTCATTTAAAATATTAGTAATTTGTTTCTTTCTTTTTTCCTAGTTAGCCTAGGTAGAAACACTGATTTTATTGATCTTTTCAAAGAATCAGCTTTTGGTTTTATTGATTCTATGTTTTAAATTTCTTTGGTTTCTGCCCTAAATTTTATTATTTCATTTTTTTTCCTGCTACTTTAGATTTAATTTGTATCTCTTTTTCTAGTTTCCTAAGATGGAAGCTTAGATAATTGATTTTAGATCTTCTTTTTTAATATATGCACTCAATGCTAGAAATTTTCCTCTACACACCAAATTTGTTGCATCCTACACATTTTGATAACTTGTATTTTCATTTTTACTTAGTTTAAAATAATTTGAAATATCTCTTGAGATTTCATTTTTGACTCATGTGTTATATAGAACTGTATTATTTAATCTCCAAGTATTTGGGGGTTTTCCAGCTACCTTTCTGTTATTAATTTTTAGTTTGATTCCATTGTGGTCTGAGACCTGATGTTTTATGATTCCTACTCTTTGAAGATGTGTTTTATAGCCCAGAATGTGGTCTATCTTGGTAAATGTTTCTATGAAGTAAGAATGCATATTCTGCTCTTGTTGGATGACATAATCTTTAGCTGTCAATTATGTCTAATTGATTGATGATCCTTTTGAGTTCCATGACATTCTTACTGATTTTCTGCCTGCTGGATCTGTCAATTTCTGATATGGAAATGTTGAAGTCTCCAAGTATAATACAGGATTTATCTACTCCTTGAAGTTCTCTTTAGTTTTTCAATTTTTCTTTTTCAGTTTTTGCCTCACATATTTCAATGTTCTGTTGTTAGGCAAATACACATTAAAGAATATTGTATCTTCTTGAAATATACATATACACACATATATTCACATATATACACACACACATATATATTTCATACATATATGTATATATAACTTTCCTTGTTCTGAAAACTGCTCTGTCTGAAATTAATAGCCATTCTTGCTCTCTGTTGATTAGTGTTAGCTTGGTATATCTTTCTCCATGCCTTTACTTTTAATCTATATGCTTCTTTATACTTAATGTGGGTTTCTTGTAGACAAAATATAGTTGGATCTTACTTTTTGATCCACTTGGACAGCCTCTGTCGTTCAATTTACAGTGCATTTACTTAAGATGAATATTGATATATTTGGAATAATATCAACCACAATTATTACTCTTTTCTACTAGTTGCCCTTGTTCTTATTCCTATTTCTGTCTTCCACACTTCTCTTGCTTTTTGTGTTTTTAATTAAGCATTATATATAATTCCATTTTCTTTGCTTTCTTAGAATATCAATTTTATTTATATGTGTATATATATACACATATATATTTTACAATTTTTAGTGGTTGCCCTAGAATTTGCAATATACATTTATAACTAATTCAAGTCCACATTCCACCACTGTTTCATCTTAGTGCATGTGCCATATAATAAGAAAATTTTCCAAATTCTTCTATCCCTTCCTTTATGTCATCACTGTCATTCATTTCACTTATACATAATCATACATAAGCATATATGTATACTTTTGTATATGTATACATATATATGCAGAGATAATTGAATACATTGTTGCTATTTTTATTTTTAAAAATATTTATTTATTTATTTTAGAGAGAGAGATTCAGAGACAGAGTGAGCATGAGTGAGGAGAGGTTGCAGAGGGAGGGAAAGAGAGAGAGAGAGAATTTCCAGCAAACTCCCCACTGAGCACAGAGCCAATTGCCAGGCTTGATCTCACAACCCTGATATTATAACTTAAGTCAAAATCAAGAGTCAGACACACTTAACCAACTGAGTCATCAAGATGCCCTGCTATTATTATTTTGAACAAACTGTTATTTTTATATCAATAAAGAAAAATAAAAGTTAGTATTTTACCTTTATTTATTCATCATCTGATACCCATCCTTTCTTCATGTAGATCCAGGTTCTTTACTTAATTATTTTCCTATTCTCTGAAGAATGTCTTGTACCATGTTTTACAAGACAGGTCACTAGCAACAAATTTTCTCAATTTTTGATGGTCTGAGAAAATCTTTATCTCTCCTTCACTTTGAAGGGTAATATCTCAGGGTGCAGAATTCTGGGTTAGTGGTTTTCTCCTGTCAATTCTTTATTTCACACTACTCTCCATTTAATTGAATGATTTACGAGAAGAAATCAGGTTAATTCTTATCTTTGCTCCTCTATAGGCAAAGTGTTTTATTCTACTGGCTTTGGCCAAGATTTTTTCCCCTCATCTTTAATTTTTTGAAGCTTGAATATGATATACCTAGGTATATGTATATTTTAATTTATCCTGATTGGTGTTCTCTGAGCTTCCTAAATCTGTGGTTTTGTGTCTGACATTAATTTGGGGGAAATTCTCAGTCATCATTTCTTCAAAAATTACTTCTACAATTGATCCTTTAACAACGTGGGAGCTAGGGGCACTGACTGCTCCCCACCCCCACATACAGTTGAAAAGCTATGTATAATTTTTGAGTTGCCAAAAACTTAACTACCAATAGCCTCCTGTTGACTGGAAGCCTTACTATTTCATACTATATTTCTTACAATAAAGTTATCTAGAGAACAAAATCGTAAGGAAGAGAAAAGAAAATTATAGTACTATACTCATCAAAAAAAATTTTGCCTAGAAGTGGGTCCACACAGTTCAAACCAATTTTGTTCAGGGGTCAACTGTATTCTTTTTTTTTCTTCTTTTTCTGTTGTTCCTATTATGCACATATTATAGGCTTAGTATTTGTCCTAGTGTTCTTGGATAGTCCCTCCTCCTCCTCCTCCTCCTTCTTCTTTTTAAATTTCAGCCCTCTTTTGTCTTTCCTTGTCTTGTCTAGAAGTTTCTATTGTCATAACCCCAAGTGAAGAGATTCTTCGTTCAGGTATGTCCACTCTACTTATGAGCCTATCCAAGGTATTCTGTTACAGTGCTTTTTATCTCTAGCTTTTCTTTTTCATTCCTTCTTACAATTTCCATCTTTCTTACATTATCCACTTGTTCTTGTGTGTTCTCTATTTTTTTTATTAAAGCCCTCAATATGTTAATCATAGTTTTAAAAAATCCTTGTTTGGTAATTCCAAGATTCCTGCTATATCTGAATCTGTTTTTGATATTTGTTCTGTCTTTTCATTGTATATTTTTTGTCTTTTGGTACACCTTATGATTTTTGGTTGAAATGTGGACACAATGAACTAGGTAGAAGGAACTGTAATGAATAGGCCTTATTCGTGTGGTGATGAGTAGGGGGAGATGAGGGCACATAGTCCTTCAGTTAGGTCTCAGTCTTTAAATGAATATGTGCCTCTGGGCTGTGATCTTCACAGGAACTTCTCTTTTTCCTCCAACCCCAACTCCATTAGGTGGCACAGGATGCTAGAGGAGCCTGGAGTTGGGTATTTCCTTTCCCCCCTGTGGAAGTTTACTACCAAGTAGCATCAGGTATTTGCCTTCCCCAGGTCATTTAGGCTCTGATAAAACTGCAGCACATAAAGTTTCTCCTGAGGCCAAGCCAGGTTTCTTTTCTCCGTCTTCCTGTAGGAAACATGAGGGTGTTTCTCTTTAATATTCACCAGGAGAATTTTACAGAATTCCTCGAGATAAAACTCACAAAACCTGGGTCTCACTAGAATTTTTACCTCTTAGGATTCTCTGGACCACCCTCAGCCTCCATAGACTCCTCCTCTTGGATGTCAAGAATTGTGGAGATGGGACCTTGCAAGGCATTCAGCCACTGACCTCTTGTGGCCTGTCATCTACCCCAATAGCCCTGATAAAAATAGAGACTTAAGATTTAGAAAGAAGTTGTATAGACATTGGCTGTCAAACCTGCTCATTCAAAATATCTGGAAGTTCTTTGCCCTTGAGGTGCTGTAATGACCATCTCTGGTCTGTGGAGTGGAGTTTTCCTCTCTTTTTTGACTCTTACTTTCTCTGAGAAGACTGACTTATTCTTCTGTCTGTTTTTGCCCTTTCTGACTGACTTGATGGACCAGCAATGTCTCAAGCTTCTCCTTAGCCATGCCTGCTTTCCCTAGTTCCTCATCTTGGATTCCAGGCCGACAAGATTTTGAGCCTCCATGACTCCCATTGTGTGAAAATTTGGTTTGTTTTTGTGACTCCTTCACAAATATTGGGGCCTGCCTTGGTGACGCAGGAAAGAATCATGCCTCTTAGCCTTCCCAGGAGATAAAACATGGACAAAGGCAGATGTCCAGAGATCTTTACAGAGAGTTGAATCATTTTCAGGGTCACATGGCTCATTAATACTCTATATAGATAGGCATGGAAGCACATTTGCAAACCATGTTCTTAGAAGAACTAAGGGTGAGCAGAATCCTGGGACTTACAAGGAAAGAAACAACTCCCTCCACTCTTCCCACGTATCCAAATTCAAATGCTGTTTATGATTTTTATAATGGTATATACAATCACACAACAGAAAAGTGCCAGAAAGGGCTTCTGGCTAAGATAGACACCTAAAAAGTGAGGCATTTGTTTGAAAAACTTCAGGCTCTTGCCCTCCCCCCCATCCCTGCTGCCAATCCTTTCCTATGCTTAATATCCAGAGACTTGAAAGAAAAAAATACATGTTTTATTAAGTGTTCAAGAGCTCTGGGTAGCTTACTGTAGTTGCTTCCTACAGCCTCAGTCTGAGACAGTGACACTAATCCATGAACTGCCTTATCTCCTGGTGAGAGTTTTGCTCACTGCTCTGAAGATGAGGCTCCAGGGTCATCCCAGGCCACTCTTTAGCTTGGAGCGGAGGTCTACACACAGTGGATTTGGCTGTCTCACTGTAGCACCAGCTGGTTGTCTCTGGTAGGAAAGAATTGAGAGAGTATTTTACACCATGGAAATTGTCTTCCAGGCCCAGATGGACCGTCGCTGTTCTAGCTTTGACAGGCCAGGATAGATATATTCAGAAAGCCTTCCAGCTATTTAGTTACTCTTCCAAAACACTGTCAGCACCCATGCTAGGATGCAGGGAGTGGGAAGGAAGTCTAAGTAGGGAACTAAGCCTAGTTAGTATATATTTGCATAATTATCCTGCAATGAATGGATGTGTGACTGGCGTCAGGGCGGCGGTCGCCTGTGGACACTAGAAACCAGAAGGAGTTGAGCTCCCCTGGGTCAGCATTTGGGACCCTTCACGCAAACTCCTGTGCTTTTTAAGTGTCAGGTTAAAAAAAAAGCAGAACTCCAATTCGGCTCACCTGGGAGCTAGAGAGAGGCGTGTGGGCCCCAGGCCCTTGGATATTCTTTCCTGTTCTCTCAAGGCCAGGGGTCAGCCTGTGACCACCTCTACTTGTGGCCTGTCTTGGAGGTGGGAAAGAAGGACTGGGAAGAGCAGTAAGCTCTTCCTGGTCACTGGGGAGCAAAGATGCGGTGCAAAAGCAAGTGTTTTATAAAAAAGATTATAGAGATACTATAGAATTCATGGCAACAGCACCCTGAATTTAAATATAGCTCTGTGACTGTTAGCAAAATGATGTGGTTATGAGCTGACTATTAATATAGCTGTTTGCCTGAGACAGACAGATGGGGGGATGGGGAGGGGGGAGGGGGGAGGGGTGCAAAAGGGTGGGGGAGGGGAAGAGAGAGGGACCTTCACCTAAGCTATGAAAAATTCACTTAATTTTAGGTGAAATATGACCTTTTTAGGACTAGCCTTCACTTTTTGCTTTTTGCAACTTCTTAAATTAGAGCTTCCCCCAATTTTTAAATTGATCAGTCAGGCAGACTGAGGGAAGTAGGGTCAGAAAGTGATGGCCTTGGTTTACCCTACAATTCTTGTTTACCCTACAAAACAGCTTCCTAGGTTGTGGAAATTCCTAAAATGTCGAATATTGCCCCCATTCATGTCATTGTAATTTTTAAATGAAATTTCTTCAAGCTCCCTCGACCCACACATTTGAAAGAAAGGCAGTGCAATTCTTGATGTGGAATTTAGTTGTAGTGCTTTTCCATAAGAAAACCTTGAGTGTTTTTTTTATCTATATCTCTATCTTATCTCTATCATCTATCTATTGTTTTGCATCAGTCTCTAAACATATAGAATTAGACTCTGGTGTCACAATAATCTATACTTAAAAATTCGCTTGTGAAGTAGTTTTACTGCTTTACCGTTTTTCATTCAGCACATTAAACAAGTTACTGCTCTCTTTAGGTGGGAATTACTAATTGTGTTTTGACGGACCAGCAAATAATCACGGGCTGTTCATTGCCTTACCTAACTCTATTAATGACCCAATGATGGCTGATTATGAATAAACTTGAAATAAACTTCCTTAAAAGAACAGCTCTGGAAAGGAACAGGCTCTCTCAGGTAAGGCAGCTGACTTATGCTCCATGCAGTAAATGACTCTGTGTTTTAAGTGAAACACCAGACTGTTGGCTATTAGCCAGTTTCATGTAAATAGAAAAAAAATACTCTTCTCCTGTGGCAGTATTTCCATCACTTCTCTCATTTAATGGTCCAACAGGGTCTCGATTTTGCCCAAGATATTCATTAGAGGGGAAAGGAAAATATGAATATTATATTTTCCAATGGAACCAAAATTAGGCAACTTAATTGGGCTGGCTTTGAAGCACCACAACTGCCCCCAATTTTCTTTTTTTGTTTTAAGTTAACATTGCTTTGACTAATACAGATGAAGTCAGAGAGTTCATGAAGAAAAATAGACATTTCCTCTAAATAATCAATCCAAAATGAAGTCTTCCCTTGTCATTAGGGTTATGAATCACAAGGATAAGTTTTAGACTAGCTCTTTGAGTCCATTGAAATCATTTCCCTCATTCTAATCAGTGTACTAATACTGAGCACTCACTTGAGTTGGTGTGCAGTGGGCAGAGAAAGATGTCTGTGTCTGAGCACTGTCTCCAAGGGAGGGGTGTGAACATTCAGGATTGCACATGACCTACTAGAGAACCACTCCTTGCAGGAATTTATATTTCTTAAGACTTTTGGGTGGTTAGTTTCCCCTCAAATCCTTCCCCTGAAATTTAATGTATCACCTGGAATGGAATTTCTGAATGTATGAATTTCTGAAGGAGATGAATTCCTGAAATTCCCGACAGTATAATTTCCAGTTGACTATTTGCCTTTTCTAGTTTTGAAATGCCTTGGGCTAATGGATTTTCACTATCCGTGTGAAGTTTAAAATGAATGACACTACACTCTATAGTGAGAAAGGTCACAAAGTCTCTGATCATTCCCATAAAACACTCATGTGAACTGTATGTACAGTTGGCCCCTGAGCAACATGGAGGGGAGTGTAGGGGCACCGACCCCCCTGCAGTCAAACTTAACTAATAGCCTACTATTGATGGGAAGCCTTACCAACAACCTAGTCAATTAACACATTATTCTGTATGTCATATGTATTATATTCTGAATTCTTAGTATAAGATAAGCAAGAGAAAAGAACAGTATTAAAAAACATAAGGAAAAGAAAATACATTTACAGTGCTGTGCTGTATTTATTGAAAAAATTGTATGAGTGGAACAAAGCAGTTCAATCCTGTGTTGTTCAAGGACAATTATACTCATGTGTGAGACAGACTTATATTTCTGTTAGGTCAGTGGTCATTTATTGATATTCCCTACAGAAAACACTATACTTTATGTTGTTGTTGTTTTTAAATAGATTTACTTATTTATTTTAGAGAGAGAGGGACAGCGTGAGTGTTAGGGGCAGAGAGAGAGGAAGAGAGAATCTCAAGCAGACTCCTCGCTGAACCCCATTTGGGGCTCCATCTCATGACCCTGAGACCACACATTTAGCCAAAACTAAGAGTCAGATATTTAACTGACAGCGCCACCCAGGTACACCCTTCATAATTCATATTTAAAAAAATACTACCCACTGAAAAAGCTACTCAATATTTTAAGATGCTTCTAACACAGGAGCTGTAGTATTGTTGTTGTTGTTGTTTTTCATTTTATGCCCCTTTTCTTCCTTCGTGTAATCAAAGATATTTTGACTTTAAGTTCATTGAAATCACTGGACATGCTCTTCATGATGGCCATGTTTCTACAAAGTATTTTGCAGATGAACATGTCAAAAATGTATGTTTGAACACAGCCCTCTCTGTATTTGGTTTTGACTTAAGTTCCAGTTACACTAATTACTGAGGCAGAACTGGGATTTCCTTTTCTCATTATTAAAGCACACAACCCCAGTCATAATGGGTTACATTCTCCTGTCATCAAGACACTGATTCTCAATTGCTTAATGCCTTGGTCAGAGCTTATTAGCCTCTTGTGAGTGGCTGCTGGGCTAGCAGAGGCTGCAGAGAGGGAGAGGTTGCCAGAGGGCTTGACCTGCCTCCCAAAATGAGGGAATGAATAATGTCATTCCAGGTGTTTATAGAAAGAAAGAAAGAAGAAAGAAAGAAAGAAAGAAAGAAAGAAAGAAAGAAAGAAAGAAAGAAAAAAAGAAAGAAGAAAGAAAGAAAAGAAAAGAAAAAAGAAAGAAGAAAGAAAGAAGAAAGAAAGAAAGAAGAAAGAAAGAAAAGAAAAGAAAAGAAAAAAGAAAGAAGAAAGAAAGAAAAGAAAGAAAGAAAGAAAGAAAGAAAGAAAGAAAGAAAGAAAGAAAGAAAGAAAGAAAAAGAGACAGAAAGAAAGGGAAAGAGACAGAAAGAATGAGAAAGAAAGAGACAGAAAGAAAGGGAAAGAAAGAAAGAAGGAGACAAAGCAAAGAAGAATCACATTATTATTGCAATGTTCCCAAACACCAGAGTCTCATTATGATAATGCAGTTTTTCTCCATCTGCATTTAAAATTTCACCTGAAAAACCCTTTATGCTTTCTTCCATTTAAAGTTTAAGTTAAAACAGAATCTGGCCAATGTCCATCAACATGAAGGAGGCAGCCTGGGAAAATGAGCATTCTCCCCAAGAAAGAGGTACTGCTTGCTGCCTTGCATGTTAAGAGGAAGACAGAGGCAGCAGGATTCTAGCAATTTTCAGGAAACCAGTCTTTGTGATGCCTGTAAAGAGGTTCCACAGATATTTATTGAGCAGCCTTGGGTGTCAGGCTCCTTACTAGACACTGGGAAAATTGAGTGTTTGTAAAATGGATGGAGTCCCTGATCTCAGGAGTGTCCTGGGGTCCACCTTGCGCCTGGTCACCTCTTTCTCCAAGCCCGTGTTCCATCACGTTGGGAGTTTGAAACCAGCCATGGCAGGTGGGTTTCTACCACCAAAATCAGCAAATACTGGGAATCAGGTTTTTTTTCCTACATTCAGAGAGCTGGTTGTTAAGCTCTCCCTGCACACCACTATTTACATTGTCCTGGAGGCCAGAGGGGAAACAAAGAATAAGTAGTAAGTCACATGGTGATTATACTCAGAAGATGAACAAAGCATGGTAGGGGATGGATGGAGGGATGGCTGGGAATGCCTGAAATATTCTACCTTCTGCTTGTTTTAGGCATTAGTAGATAAAGTCCTGGAGAAGGGGAGCCTGGAGCTTGTCCGTGCAGTTCTGTGATTTTTTACAAGTTTTACCATTTCTGAACCTCCGTTTTCTCATTTATGGCATAACTGGATTGAACCAGATGCTCCCTAACATTGCTCTCTGCTCTGCGATTCTCTCCTGATTTTTTAAGCTGAAGGCCTCAGTGGAACTTCTCTGGCTAAGCCAAAAAAATTCTATGGGGCAGAAACAAATAATATTTAGAAAAAAAAATCATCACCAGATTCACTACAGGCCTCCAGATATCTAAAGGTATTTATGAAAGAAACAGGGTCTCAGGGATCAAGAGGAATCAGGTGCAATTGCTACATGACCCAGATTACAGAGAAAAAAGGGGGCCTAGACTTTCTGGAAGTGTTACCTAGAAGACTTTGACAGAAGAAAGGCCTGCCTGTGTCTTTACAGCAGGGAACCAAACTCCATTGAAAAATATATATTTTTTCACATCATTGTGCCCTAGTGATGAATACAGCAGGGCCCCAGGATGCTCCAAAGTTTCCAAATTGCGCTGCGGCCCCTGCTCCCTTTCCCGCATGGCCCAGCAAGCAGAGGAGAGAGACCACAGTGCTAATGGAACATGTCCTCCTTACCAGTGACCGGCTTCCTAGGGTCTGAAAGGCATCTCCCTCCCTCTGCAGGTGAGTGCCCCACAGCAGGGAAGGTGGCTCTCCGCCTTGCAGTCCAGACTGCGGGAAGGGATATGGTGCAGAGAGCCTGGACCCCGAGCTTAAAACTCACAAATTCAAGTTACCTTCTGCCGCTGCCTGTGATGTTTTAGTAATTCAGTTAAGTCTTTTGAGGCTTGGGTGTGTTTTTTTTTCTTTTTTTCCATCCATAAAATGAGAAGAAGCCTCATTGTCTCCTAGAGCTGCTCAATGGATTAAATGGTGATAAAATATACACTAGCGCTTGTGATAGTGCAAACAGTGTAATTATGAAGTATTATTACTGTGACATTTCCCCCTAATTAGTAGAATATTCTTTCTTCACAGGGGTTCCCCATTCTGGCTACAAATATATCTGACGCCACTTAGATCAAATTCTAAAAGGAGAGCGGATGGCCAGTCTTCAATGAGAGGGACGTTTTGTTATGGTTACGTAATGGTAGCACGGGGAGTTGTGGAGACAGGGTAGGGAAATTTGATGAGCCAGGCTCTCCTTAACACCGAAGGGATGTTTCAAAGCTTGGAGTAATTAGAGTGTAGATGCTGAACCACAAATAAACATATTTCCAATGATGAAAATAAGCCCCGTGGATGTCTGGATGCAGTAATTCTTTTCTTTACAACTTTGGAGCACTCTGCTCGCTGAAAAAAATAAAAAATAAAAGGGTGATAAAAGGAACCATGAATATGAAAACTGCCTTCATTCCCATCTTGATTTTTTTTTGTCCAGAAGCTTATTGTAGCCGCACACTGTCCTCTCCAGCATCACTAAAGCTTTTATATGACTTTAAATTTCAAAGCTACAGGTGGCCCACGAGTGCCACACTTCAAAGACAGTTTTGATTAAATGAAACAATATTTGTGTAATACAGACCCTGGATCTTTGAACTTTTCCTGTTCAATTCATCCTACAAAGGTTCAATCAGGAGAGATCAGAAGACAGTGCGCCCTGAGCCATTTCCATCTGTCACTCAAGTTTGTCTTTTCAAATATCTTTTATATCAATCCAGGAACAACAATTTATTTTGAGGATGTAATAATCATAATTCAAAAGCCACTTTCAAAGAGGCAGTGTCCTTTGCTAGCAAGGGTGGCGTAGGCCCACATAAGCACTATTTGAAGTGAAATTTTAAGCCTTGGCAGCCTTGTGATTCCTCGTCATGTTACAACTTGTCTTACTATTGATAACTTGCACTTACTGCCAACAAAAAAATCTAGCCCAAGAGACCCAGCGTTTGGTGAGTCTTTGTATCAGTGACTGGAGCATATTTCACTTCTGAATCTTGTGGTTTTGCCTTCAGTGAAAGAAAAACTGATCCTAACAGTTTTAAACTTGTTAATTCAAGCCATATGTCAGAAACCCAGTCTCCATATGGTGCCATACCACCTTATATTTACAGGGGGCTGCTTTTCAAAACATTATTCTAAAAGCTATATTTGCCCCCAAGTTAATATGTGTCATCCTGTGCTATTGAATACTGTTTTTAAATATCGCAGGCTAGGAAACTGCATGCTGATATAGCAAAAATATACTGGTTATTAAAAACTAATTACTGACTGTTTTATTGGCAAAAATGTGCTAATCACGTCCTTGAGTAGGAAGTGTACTGAAAAGGAGAACGCCTTGCCAATCCTCTCTCGGCAAATATGGCAAAAAGAAAAGAAGAAACAGAGAGAGGAAAATCATAACCTTGTTGATTATAAATAAGACTTGGATGTTTCAGTGCAAAGTGTCCACAGCAGAAGTACAGTCACAACCAAGAGACAAAATCTCTTTCTGGTTTCGGCTTTGAGGAGAAGGTGGAAATGAGGTGAAGACACAAATATCCTAAAAATCCAGAGACCAGCAAGTACCTCCTCCACTCCCTTGCTTTTGCACTGGGGTCTCCAGCCGGCAATCCTACTGACCTGAAATATTAGGGACGATTCTCCTATTGCCTATGGAGTTCACTTTCCCAAACACCTACAAGGAGACTACAGATGGATTAGAGCATAATTATCTTCCAACAGCTTTGTTTGCTCTGCAGAGTCCAAGCAAGCATGGTTTTGATTTGAGAGATGAGCTTTTGAACGCAGTTGGCACTATATAGACAGTCGGTGCGTGTAAAACATATCATTTCTTTCTTTTTTGAGATTTAAAAAAAAAAAGTGTTTTCCTTGTGTCTGTTTCCTAGTGGGCATTTGTATCTCAGTCTTACTTTGGAGACTCGCAAAGTTCACTGGCAGGATTCTTGTCCGTGGAGGACGGCTTGTTCTGCTATACTGCTCTCGCGGCTGGCTTTGATTCGACTCATTCTACACTGAGTCAGTTCTTCTCTTTTTGTGTTTATTTCTCACTTTTCTCCCCTGTTCCTTTATATCCTTTCTCCTGTGTAACTCCTTACCTTCCTAGATCCTTCTTTTCCTTCCTTCTGTCCGCCCTCCTTCTTTTCTTCCTCCCTCCTTCCCTTCCTTCCTCCCTCCTCCCCTCTTCCCTCCCTCCTTCTATTCTTCCTCCCTCCCTCCCTCTTTCCTTTCTTCCCTCCTCAATCCCTCTTTTCTTTGCTCCTCCCTTCCTCCTTCTTCCTTACCTCCCTCTTCCGCCCACCCTCCCTCCTTCCTTTTTCTTTCTTTCTTTCTTTCTTTCTTTCTTTCTTTCTTTCTTTCTTTCCTTCCTTCCTTCCTTCCTTCCTTCCTTCCTTCCTTCCTTCCTTCTTCCTTCCTCACAAATAAAAAAAATGGTGTGAGGTTTTTCTTTGAAACCTAAGAAATGATTCCAGGACATTTTCTAAATCATAAAACTGAATGATCTAAATCACATAGTTGTTATAAATATTACAATGCATTTAAGACTCTTCCCATGACAATAAAAAGGTTGTTATAGGCATAGTGTCCAACTGGCCTGTTCGATCAAGAGAGGCATAATTTGAGAGTTCACCCTTTTCCTTAGGCCTCAGCGAACATGCAGACCAATGCCTCCACTTTAAAAGCAGGACAAGTCTGTAGTGGGATGAGAAACAATGGATGCATTCGAGGGAATGATAGGTTTCATGACTTTAGTAAATCTTCATGGTTTCGGTAAACCCTCACTTCTAAGAACAAAACTCAGCAGTTTTCTGAAATGAAAAACACTTATATGTGAATGGTCTGACTCAAGGATGGAGAGAAAAAAACATGCATTCAGGATATTCCCAGTTAGTTTGAGTTCCTAGCCAATCAAGCCAGAAGGGCACACAACCCCCTTAACCACTGTGGTGCAGGAAAGGGTGCAGTGAATGGGATGCGTTGCCTCTTACCCTGCGTCCATGCTGGATGGAAAGAACTCAGGCAGCACTCAGTGCAGGATTGATGGAGAAATTTAGTGCTTTTTCTAGACCAGTGGGTAAAACCCAACCCAAATAACCAACGACTTGATATGGTGCTCTATCATTTGCAGCTGACGTTCAGTTAAAACTGAGAAGTAATAACAAACTATGATTTCTGATAGCCGATTAGCCTGATCTATATCTTAGTCTGGGAAAGATGTCTTTTCTGATAATGCTCACTCAAATTTCCTGTCCTATGGAATGAAAGGAATGTTCCCAAATTAGTTCTGCAGTGAAACTGCTTAAAGCTTAACTCATAACCAAGGGAGAAAACTAACACCTTGCAAATGGATGTTTCTTAAAGATTTCGAATTCTTTAGTTGTTTTTTGTTTTGTTTTGTTTATTTTTCAGCGTTTCCCTCCTTCTTATGTCTCTCACAATACTGATGCTCTGTCTTGCCTCAGAGGCCATTAGAGAAACTTGTAGATCACTCCCCCCACTTTTTACTTGGTATTATAAGAAAATTCTGGTTCTGATATACATACACTCTCTAAATCCAAAGAGACACTTTCTGATTGATGCACACAATAAATACCACATGAAATTTTGTGAAGCTGAGGGCTCTCAAGTTATAAAAACAAGTAAGCTTTGGTCTTGGAAGAATGAGATGTTTTTGCATGGTTTAAGAATAAAAACATATTACCTTAATAGAGCCCTGTAATTGTGCATTCTTGGTATGGTGCTCTCAGGAAACATCTGGTACTGCCACTGAGGATTTATGGAAGACCAACCTGAGCACAATCTAGTATGTGATCGAAGCCCCCACTGTTTCTAGGATGACTCTCCTAGAACTTATGTGGAGGATGGCGGGTGATGGAATTTCTAAGGGAGTCAACTGCTGGACTGCTAGTGAATTCTATTCTAACAAGCTGAGCCACTCAGGACATATTAGGTTAACTGACCATCAGCAATGATTCCACGAGATAAATTACACACCGTGAAAGGCCCCCCAAGGCTGCAGCTTCTGATAAATTATTAATGTCACCGAATCAAAATGATTAAGTTGTAAACAGCATTGTTTTTTTTAAACTGAGGCTATTTGAAATAGTCTCCTGTTTTTTTTTCACATTTATCCTCTGATATTACCACTTCTGTTGTTTACAATAAGACTAATAAAATAATTGAGTCTTTAAAACATAAATAAGTAATGACATCATGTTGGAGTAAATAACAAATAACAATCTGACAGTAGTTTCTCCCTCCTCCATATTAATGATAGTTGCCTTTTCAGAATTTTACATTTCACTATATGTAAGCAAGAACATTTACACATTGTCACTGCCATCTAGGATTTTGTTTTAAAAAATATAGAGTTACAGATTATGGCCTTTTGAAATAATGGCGTGACACTGATACTGTGGAAGGGGACTGATGTTTTACTAGAAACCGGAAGCGGGATACAGAGTGGTAACATTAATCATTTCATTTTCTTAGTCTAAGAAGCACTCTGCATATTTCAAAACTGCAGATTAGAAAGTGCTGGTCTGAAATATACATAATTTAATTTTAAAGAAAATAGAATCAAAGTCCTAAATTACATTTTCATATCAATTGCATTCGATATATGCAGTCCTAGTCTTTGTTTTCTTTATAAAAGTGAATATAGATGTTTTAAAATGATTTTTTATTGTTCTATTCTCCTTGGATAAAGAAATTTACTCTAATTTTTCAATCAAGCTATTACACCTTGTGAAATAAAAATTCTGTGATCAAGGTGCCTGGGTCACTCAGTTGGCTAAGTATCCAACTCCTTTGGCTCAGATCATGATCTCAGGGTTGTGGGATTGAGCCCTGAGAATCTGCTTGAGGATTCTCTCTCTCCTTCTCCCTCTGCCCCCTCCTCTGCTTGCACACAGACTCTTTCATTCTCTCTCTAAAATAAATAAATCTTGGTGCACCTGGGTGGCTCACTTGGTTAAGCATCTGCCTTCAGCTTAGGTCATGATCCCATAATCCTAGGAATGAGCCCTACATTGGGCTCTCTGCTTGGTGGGGAACCTGCTTCTCCCTTTCCCTCTGCTGCTTTCCCTGCTTGTACTTGCTCTCTCTCTGTGAGATAAATAAATAAAATCTAAAATAATAATAATAAAATAGATCTTTAAAAATCATATATATGTTAAAATTTTTTAAAAATAAAAATTCTGTGATGAATATGCAGATGCGTAGTGGTTACTCAGCAGCCATTCACCCTTACCCAACCTAGGCCTCCTTATAAATGGAACTTTGCTTTGTCAGGCATCTGGATGAGACCACTTGAAGTCAAGGTCAGCAGACCTTCCAGGCCAGCCTAAAGATGAGTCCTGATGAATGATGTCAGTTACCCTAATCTTCCTACTGGCAATGACTGGTTGAAGAGTCAGCATGTGTGCACATATACTCAGCGCAGTCAATGAGACCTAAGGGGGAGATCTACTTGGGGGTGGCAGCTGGGGACAGGGGAATGGGATAGGAGATGGATGGGAGAGAGAAGGTTTCTTTCCTGAATAAAAAGACAAAATCTCTTGAGACAAAAATCCTCCTGTCTGTCTCCTCCTTTTGACCTTAAACATAAATGTGATGCTGGAGATGTAGCCACTTCTGTGCTTTTGATCCCTGATGGCATCACAAAGCCAAGAAATCTATGCCAGCATCTGCCTCCCACTGGGCTTCTTGTCATGAAGACATAAGCTCCTGGCTTTTTTGGTCACTCTAGTTGGGTTTCTTGTTGCTTGTAGCCAAATGTGGCCTAACTGATATAATTAGTAGGAGATCGTGCTCTTTAAAAATGAGACCAACCAGTCTACCAATGTCCAATATTAACTCATGCAATGATATTGTAATTGCTTTTCCAGTAAAGTGACTATTTTAAAAGATACTATTTTTGTACAATTTCTCTTCCCTAATAAAAAAAATGTGTTATTCTGAAATCTGGGGTGATACTTCCTGAGTTAATCCCAATTAGATTTATTAGTAGAAAATGCTTGATATGTCAGAGAAAACAGAACCACAATTATTGCAATGCCTTGGAGGGACAGAAGGGCCTTTGTCAAACTTTCATCAACTTCTATTAACTCATTTGTTTGAACCCAGATGTCTGGATATTCCCCAAGTCTTCATGCCTACTAGAGTAATGCTGTCCTTTAAGAATTAAGGAATGCTCTAACACTTATCCCATATGCTGTAGAAATAGTCTTCTCCCTGACTGTGGTCGGTGATATTGCATTTATCCCAGTGGCCTTGGGGCTGATCTCAGGCTTCTTTTGTTGCTGTTTCCTTCTCTCCCCAGTAGTGTTGACCCAGGCATAAAATACAGTTACTTTCCCAGGGCTACATTTATTCTTTCAAAATATACTTTTTAAACTTTCAACTGTGTGGATAAAAATTCATGTTGCTGAGATCAAATGAAATACTGCCTGGAAGTGCCCAGCACGAGTGTACACATGAATGTCTTGCTTTTCATAGTAGAATCCTGATTATTTGCACAAACTCTGGCTTGATGGACCTGGATTTCAGTCCCTGCTCCATTCCTTTTTGACCCTTGACAGTATATTTGGTCTCTCTGAACCTTAATAAAATGGGACCATAGTACCAGCTAACACTTACAGTAGCCGAAAGGACATAATGCAATACTACAAAAAAACTACCTGGCAAATACACTATTGTTATTATGGTTTTGACTTTTCTCCCCCCTCCAGCCTCTCTCTAGCAGATGCATGCCTGATATCACTCCTTCCTTTCATCTTGTGCATTAGCCCATGGATATCAAATAGCAGTTACAGTGCAAACTTACCCTAGAATTCATGTAATCCATGATGGTGTCTATGATTTATTTCATTAAAACAGAACCTTGCTAGGTATTGAGGATCTTATTTGATTTTTGTTTTGTTTTGATGTGTGGACTACACATTGCTTTTGATGTCCTTAGTGCTTTTACGGGCTCATTTGATGGGAGTTTGTATTTGATCTGGGGCTTTTACTTTCCTGAATCTCAAATATGTTTGCACAGAAAGAAACATTTATACTCTTTACGAATCCTCTCGCAAAACAACAGAATTCATGAGCACACAAGATGGTCTGTTTTGAGTTCAAAATTATCTTATTCTCTTAGACTCTTCAGAAACTGGAAGATTCAATGGCCTTCAGTAAACTCCAGTTTTTGTCCTTTAGCTAAAAAGGGAACATTCTAAATATAATGAGTTCCTTCTGGGAGAGTTTTATTCATTGTGCTATACTCAAGTCAAAAACAACTGTCCGAAAGGTTTTGATGGTTCAACACATTACTGCTCATTTGGGTAAGGCCAACGAGCTCATTTGAAGATCAATTAGTTTATATCAGTGGAGTAACATACAGATTCCTAGGTGCCTTCACAGAGAATATTTTAATACAAATGCTTTATTTTTGTTTTCTTTTTTTTTTTTTTTTAAAAAGAAAAGAAAATGCCAATCTCTACATAGGAAAGGTGACATTTTTGAAAATCATTGACATTTTTCTGTATCCTGGGCTATTTCAAGCAGTGACATTATTAAATTAATTCAGCAGAAGTAGAAAAGTTGCCCACAGAGTATTCAGCCAAAGAGAAAGTCCAAATGTGTAAATATGATCAACTGCTGAAGAATTCACATATTTAGAATTACCCTTAATTTCCTGACCTTGAGCCTCCTTTTATCGAGTTGATAAGAGCAAGCAATAGGATTGGATGTAAATGTATGCATCATGTTTTAGCTCCGTTATTTCTGTTCATATGAACAATAGTTTGTATGTAAAAATATTAGTAAAAAAAGTATCAGTACACATGCTTAGAACAGCTATATTTCTGAAAAATTTATCTTCAAAATGGAATTTTATATATGAAACTCTATAAACAAATTTGAAGTACTCTGTGAGCTCTAAGATCACAAGAGATTTCTTCGTTATAATCTCAAAAAAGCCAAACTTAGATACATAGATACTCTTCAGTACAAAGGTCATAAAGTGGACTTTGGGGAGAGAGCATAACAATTAATTCCTGTCTATAGTTACTTAACTAAAAAATAATTTGAGTTTAACTAGTGTTTAATATATAAACAATCTCTCACTCTCACTCAGTTTGAATGTTAGAGTCTCAGGGATGTACCCCCAAATGAGCACTGACCAGTCAGACCAGTCAGGATGAGCAGCAGCTACAGAGCTGCAGATGTTACTTAGATGCTATATCTTGGGGACATATGAGGTCTAGGAGAAGGGTCAGATTAGTAGGTATTTGGGGAGGATCAGGACAGTGACTATTTATATCCGGAATGAAACTGACTCAGTTCTGTATTTTAACAACCACTACTGCATTTCTCCTGCGTATCAATCCCACATGAGTCCCATATGGTGTCTGTGGTAAATGGAGAGGGACAAAGCTCTTCCATGTGGAGCCATGGATAGGGCAGTTTTACTCCTACAGGTGCCTGATACATCATCACGTAGTGAACACTGTTTGTGTTCCTAGCTAAGATGTAAGAACTGGATTCTGTTGTTTCAAGCAGACTGACCAGCACAAAATGGACAAATGATTTCAATTATTCTTGTAAAGAAACCAATTCATTTAAGATGCAGCTGGTGACATAGGCCATGTTAGCCAGTCAGTGGAAGAGCTGCTATATGCCACTCCTGGCAAAGCTCCTCTTCATTCACATTGAGACATTTAACATAATTAGTGACAAGTGGCTGAATGAAAGGAAATAGGAATGGATCAATAATATTTAAAATATGGATTTATGTCCAATATCAGTAATGTTGAACTACATTCTGAGTGTGTCCTGTATTTTAGATAATATAGAAAGACATGTTGTAGTTAGGGAGACATTTAAAAACATTGTCTGTAATCATCATCACTGACTCAAGCTTTTAAAAAGCTAAGTTTTAGAAATTCTAGTGCATAGAACTTGGTTAATTTCCTTTTTTAATTGCTCCCCCATGAACCTTTCAAGGTCCCCTTTTGTTTAAATTATACTTTTTCATATGCTATAAGAAGCATCCATGTTCATGAGTATACATGAATCTATCACCCAAGGCAACTAATGTTACTAATAATTTACATATGTCTATATCCCAGGCTTAAAAATTTTTCTATTTGGTATATGGGTATATGTTTATAATAAACATAATATAGCAATACAATAGTATTCTCCTTTTTGTTCTCCGAGGCCTTTTTTTAAAATTTGCAGTAATATCAAACCATCCATACAAATGTTCTGGTCTCCCATCAGCTGTAATTAAGTAGATATGTCTTTGGGATCATATAGTTGTTGGTATTCACTTTGGTAGATTCAGGAAGGGACAAACTAACAGAAGTGTATCACACAACTTCAGCTGGAAGGAACATCTGAGCATAACACACCTGAACTCTTAAGGGGGGAAAGGGAGACACTCTTCATTTGTTTTTGAAGAGAATTTGTTGGAAAATTAGTGAACAAATAAATAGTCATTATAAATCAAAGGTATTAATCACTTAGACCTTCAGCCTAGGAAACAAAGTTTTTCTTTTTATAATACCCTCCCCTGAAATAAATTTACCAGTGAATCCTAAAGATTTAGTACAATAACTATACTTCATGGTTGCTTTATTCTTTTCTAGAATTTGGCAATATTTCCAATCTTCATGGTGAAACCCAATAATTCCTACAGCAATTTTGGGGGCTGAATGTTTATGAAAATTAGCCCTGGCTGTCTGAATTTAAGGCAGTGCAAATTTTAGAACACATTGTTACAGAATTTTCATCCAAAATACTGTCATTTTAGTACACATGTGTGTGCAAAGACACGTAAGTGCATATATATGTATATGCCTTAAGATATAGTCCACCCATTGCCAATGTAATGAAGCATATTAAAGAGGCCAGGAACCATATCTGTTCTACTTATTATTTTTTTCCTCAGTAAATTATTTAGCAGAGTAAATGGCACATTCTAGATGCCTAATACATATTTATTTATTGAATGAATGAATGACTATATATTTATTGAGTGAACAAATGAATGAATTAATACATAAAACTTTGCTTTGTTGATAAACTGTCTTGAGGCATATGTGTATCCTGTTTTTTTTTCTTTCTTTCTTTTTTTTTTTTTTTTTTCATATGTGTATCTTGTATACAGTTCTGAGCTTCCAAAACCTTGGCTGCAAAGTCCCATTTCTTACTCAACAATCCTCAGTCTCCCAAATGTTTCTGTTATCTGCAGTGACATCTCTGAAGGGCCATGCAGCCAAAGCTGGGAGACTGATTCTGTAATGCAGAGACGTCAGAGCCATTCCCAGTACCCATGGCAGGACTTTTTCCCTCTAAGGCACTTATAGATTTTTTTTTTCATTCTTTGAAAGAAGTTTCTAGGGACAATTTTCCAATTTGGGGTATTATTGTATTTTCCATCAGTGTATAAATATATCTACCACATATTTACCACAATGTCCAGTCTTTAAAAGAAAACATAAAACCTCTCCCTAGAATCTAGACTTTTTCTCCCAGCTATAACTTCATGTTTCTGATATTGTCCAGGTTAAAAAAAAAATATATATATATATATAAAACACAACTGAGCATAAGTTGTCTTTATTTGTCTTCTGTTTTCTTATCTCTTATTCTCTTTTTAATCCATTCTGCTCACTATTCTGTCCCTACTCCACCAAACTCCCCTCATCAGGGGGCATCAGTGAGCCCCTGTCTCACACCAGTGACACTTTCTAATTTTTATTTTCTTTGAAGACCTCAGCCACAGTTGACTTATTGGGCCCACCCCCTGTCTTCACTTGCATCATGATGCAATGCGACATTCCTGGTTTTCCTCCTGCTACTCTTTTAATGCTTTCTTCCTCCCCGATGGATCCCATTTTGTTGAGAAGCTATGCTTTGCATTGTAGGGAATCCAAGCTGTTCCACAAGTGTATATTTCTTCTAAATAACTTCCAAACTTTAAATTCCTAAATTCTTTCTTAACTCTCCAAAGTCATATATCCGACTATCTGGTTGAAATATCTACTCCGATGTTTGCATCACAAACTTTATATGTACCAAGGAAAGATCTTGAACCCTTATTCCCCAGTGCATTCCTCCCCAAACCTCCCCACCTAGCAATTAAGTGCACCATTCATAAGGAAGTCTTCAAGCTGGAGCCCCCATATCATTTACGATACTTTCCTTACCTACATTTCTCCATATGGAACTCTTAGCAATCTTTTGGAATGTATCTTCAGGATATAGCCTGAGCTTATGTTTCATCAACCCCATTTCTACCACATACATTTAAGGCATTATTTTTTGCCTCAATAATAGCCAATAACCTCGTAACTGACTCTTTTGCTTTTCTTTTTTTGCTCCTCTATAATTCATTTCCCCCAGTAAAGTCAGAAGGATTTTTTACATTCATGACTCATTCTCTTAATACTTCCTGCATCTCACCATCATACTTTGAAGTATGACCAAACTCTTGTGCAGAGCTTACAAGTTCCACAGACCTGGATTCTGACTCATTCTTCTTCTTTATCTCCTGCAACAACTTTACCTCCTACACCCCAACCCGAGTACAACCTTCACTCCACAGTGTTCTTGCTGCCTTTGAACACACCCCTATTTTTCTTCCAGTTTTTGGGCCTTGGAACCAGCTGTTCTCTTTTCTTGGAAAAATCTTTTTCCAGATATTTCAAGGGATTATTCATTTTTGTCATTCAAGATTGAGCTTAAATGGCATTTTCTCTGTTCCTTGTCGAAAGATCAGCCACATAATTGAAGCTGATAGACCCTCACCAGAAAAAAAAATGTCTTTATAACACATCAAGTTGCTTTCCTTTAACATTTCCCAATATATGACATTATCTTCTTTATTTTTTGCTCATTTGTCTTCCCCAATGAGGACAATGGTTTGACACAGGGTATGTATTGAATGAATACTTGTTAAAGTGATGTCTGGAACAAGGGAGGAGAGTGTACATTCCATCTAAGCATTTTTAGAGATACAATTTTTAAATTGAAAGTATTTCTGAGGTACAATAGATACACAATATCAGGCTTCTTCCTCAGCATGGTTATCTTATGTTGGTATTTTGAACAAGATAGCTAACTTCCAGGGGATGCCTATAGATTGCTCTTTGACAGTTGCTCAGGCCCAGCCTAGCAGCAGAGTTCCTTAGAATCAGTAGATTTGTGTAAAATTTCACTGACTTTCATATATCTGAGAAGTCCTATTCAGGAAAATCAGTTGCAGCATTGGCATCACCATGACCATACCCAATTTTAATTTTTCCTAGCCACCCAGTTAAGGGATTTTATAGAGTAAACAAGCATGAAATGAATTTTCCATAGTAATTTAGTTATTTAAGGAAGACTCAAGGTCTGGGAACACTTTGAGAAGTGGTGCCAAGTTCTAGACTTCCTCTTTTCCTTTTTCAACATTGATTTTAGTTTGACAAAAATACTAAAGACTATTAATTTGTTACTAAAAACAATTATAACAATTATAATATATAATCATGGTTCTTCCTTGGTAACTCTAGACAGTTTAAGATGGTTTATCAGTGTTGAGCATCCTGATAATAAATTGTCACAGCTCATTGAATGATGCTGGCTCATCTTTCGAGCCAGACGTGGCTTCATTACTAGCCCATTTTTTCTAATATAGAAAATTAGAACTTGGGAATCGTACAAGAATTATTTATATTAAATCATCTGTGAAGAACTGGAGGGTGGGTCTTATCTACCATCATTAGAATTCAAATGCTATGTAAATCATCAATTTTAGATTATTTGGATCTGGCACTAACCTGCCTCTATGAATACCCTAGAACTAACTTCCTGACCATGCATTTTACATATTTCTATCATGAAACATTTCTATTTAGGGCTAGCTCCCCGCCTCAAGTTCTTCTAAATATATGGCCATGTTCTCTTCTTAGTAAAATGGAAGAAAGATCCAATGTTCACTGTCAAGTCTACTAGAGAATTAAAAGGTGAGAGATTCTGATGACCAAGTCCATTTTCTTTAAATGAGAGAAGAAATAGACAAGTCAAAACCTGAATAGTATTAATAAATTATTTGAAAATATATGTATTAGGAGAGAGATAATTAATTATATAAATATAAAAAGGGACAAGTGTAGCCAGCAGGTTAATAATGAATATTTCAGAAGCTAGTGCTTAAAAAATATGTTTCTTAATTATGTTAATTTACAGATTTCTGAAAGAGAGGGTGTTAATGGGATAAAATAATTTCAATACGTAATATAAAGATGAAGCAAAATGAATCATGAGCAAAAAATAAGAGCAGATGACATACAAATAGGTTGTAAACATTATGGTCTCTTTTCTCATACATATACACTGATATAAAATGTTCTCTTTGTCACTTTAGATTTTAGAAATTGAAATTTAATGAAGTCTTTGACAAGAAAAGATAAACTCTAATAGCTTCTAGGATTTTTTTTTAAATATTTACCTCAAAAAACTAGACTTCTTAGAAGAGAATACTTGGTAGCCAAAAATAAGATCAGATTTTGCCTACAAAGCAAATAAACAAAGAGCTCTTTAACATTCAAGGAATTCAGGATCAGAGAAATCCATTCTGGGATGGAATCTATTTTACTGAAACTTTAACATCTATTTTCATATTTCCTTAAAAGGTATAGTCAAAGTATTAATATCAGTGATTGTCTATGGATTTGAATTGTGATTGGGCACCACAATTTGCTTCCATCTGACCTTTTGAGAGATTCTATTCCTTTTCATTCAAATGAAAATCACAGAATAATAGAGTTAAATTCAAGTTTGGAAATCACTGAAGATGCTAAATTCCAGGCCTTTTATTGTCCTTCACTGAGATAGGCCAGTTCAAACTTACTGCAAATGTTAAAAAAAAAAAAGAGAGAGAGAGAGAAAGTTCGGAACTCTCTTCAAGGGGCCACCATGCTGACTCACTAGTCCAGGTCAATGAGAAGCTTGTGTCTTGGGCTACATGGGCATGCTTGTGGCTCATCTGCCAAAAGAAGCTCCTGTGCTGAGTGCCTAATGGGTGCCCTTCCTCTTACTTTTCTATCTGTACCATTTCTCTGAAGACATTCAAAAAAAGCATCACATTCTCTCAATAGAGAAAGAATTACAGATTAGAGATTAGTGATTTGAAAACACTCCTGCAGGCATTGAGCAATAAAGGAGAAAACCAATCCTACGTATCTTTTATTTGCAGTGAGATATTCTCTAAGAAATAGACACTGTAGTCTTGGAAAGGTCAATTCCAACAAATACCAGGGCTCAACTGCTGAACTGCCTCACATTTCAATTAAATATTTTTCTGGTGGTGTTGGGAGGTAATTCCATTTATTTACTCCATGTAAAAGAATTTACCCAGCAGGTTTTCCTGGAGGTGGTCTGGCCAAGTCAATTTTCTAAATATAAAGAAATATAAGAGTGTAGCAAATCTTGTTGGTTGCGAGGCTCTCCATGGAGCTCTTGCCTTTTTCTTCCTAAGAAAGCATTAATTTGACTGGGGGGTCTCTGTCTTTTTCCTATAACCACAGGCTTTCCTGGGCCAGTCGCTGAAGTCTCATGTCCCTTCAATGTGCTTAGTTTTGGAACAGGTGTGGCATAACTCAGAATGAGGTATGAGGGAGTCTCCACTGAATTATTTTTGAGGAAGGATTCCTTCTTATAAAAGTGAGAGTGAGGAAGACATTTATCTGCTTCCCTTGGACACTGTCACGCCTGGATGTCACATCCAGGTTGACACAGCCATTTTTTACTGTGAGGGCAGCCAGCTGGAGAATGGAGCTGAAATGCCAGCGAGGGTAGAGAGCAATGACAGAAGGAATGCTGGCTCTCCGTGACATCACTGAGGCCCTGCTGTCACTCGCCCTTTCACTGTGATGCCCGAGGCTTCCCATTACACAAGATAATGCCATTTTCTTCATTGTTTAAGACAGCTAATTGTGAGTTTTCTGTTGTTTTGTAGAGAGTCCTAAGAGATATACAAAGAATATAGAAGTGGCCTTTTTCTCTGATATTTTTAAAATATGGTGACCCCTATCAAGGACTTCATACTTCCATCACTAAAGATGATGCTAAGAATATATAGTTGGCTAGATTACTATCCTCAGTGATGGAATATTCAAAATCTAATCAGTTTTCAGTTCAAGGAAATAACCGCTAATAAAAAAAAATACTTTTGGATCATTTCATGAGCTAGAGTACTTTATTCCATATGGCATCCTGCACGTCCATATGGCTTCAGGAATTAGAGAGGTATATTTGTCAAAATATTCAATCAATTGCAGCCCTTAAAGTTGATAATGTTATGTGTTTGGAGCATACACCATCTCTTGAATATGGGGGAAAGTCAAAGGAGCAAATGCCAGCCAAAGGAAAATCATAGTGAGTTTATATTCAGCAGAGAGAGAAAAGAAAGAAAAGAGCCCCGCACTGCTGTAATTTAATCTAAATCATGTGAACGATATTGACTCAATGCTGCAATAACCTACTCACGGGTAAAAGCAATGTGTAATAAGGTTTATTCAAATAAGAATGGGGCAGGAAATTCTGATTATTTTACATTTCAATTGGCATAATTTCAGAATTTCAACCATATATAAAGCAGTTACCTTGGAGAAAAAGACTGGTAATAAGCAAACTTAAACACCTTTAAAATATTTCAGGTTTTTTTTTAAACTCTTCTGTACCACTGATCTTCCCAACCCTACTTCAAAGACTGTTCTTAACCCCTTCTGGCATTGGCTGCCTGTAAACTGTTTGAGTTGTGACTGATTTGTGAATTCTTCTGCAAATTGGGCTTTCCCGATCAAGGGCTCAGGGAGAGTCGGCTGCCTGTGTGAAATGCACCACACCACCGACACTGTCCATTTTTACATCCCATCGTCTGCATCTGGCAGCTCTCAGAGTGAGTGGGGTAGGCCGCTCAGCAGGGCAGGCATAGGTTCCTGGGCAACAGGTTTTTTTGCAGGGTGAAAAAGACAAGCAAAGGAAAAGGGTAAAAAATGATTACGAGCTGAAGCTGTACTTCAGTGAAATTCTCCCAAGAGAGAAAAGGCACAACATGTAAGAGTCCAGGGCTATGTAGAAAAGAAAGCTACCCAAGAACAAGATCAGTTCCCCTGGGGGAAAAAAAAAAAAAAAGACTCAAATACATCAGTTAAGAGGCAGAGAAGTCTGTAAGGGCCACAAGGCACAAAGAGACCAATTTTGAAATCCATTTCATTTTAAATTAACTGCTCTTAGAACCGGATGCAGAATAGAACCAGAACAAGTTAGGTGAGTAGATGCAATGTTGTGTGTGTGTCTGTGTGTGTGTGGATGTATATACAAAGGAACTTCGACATGACTCAATTCAAAATACTTTTCGCTTTATCAGAGAATTATCCTCCAGATATTGTAGTGAAACTGGAATACCACAAGCATGATCTAATTCCCTTCATTTCGGCGCATTTTTAGCACTTGTCCATCATCAGAACCCCAGCAGTGCCCACCTCTGGGGTTCACCTTACAAATTGGCAAGATAGTGCCTTTCAAGCAACACAATGAAACTCCAAAGTTTGAGCTACAGCAGGCATGAACCTATTAAAAAGCGAACAACAAGCCAAGGTCTATTGAGCCTAATGAGGTGGCCTATGACATCAGGACTGATAGTACTCTCTCTTCCCCAAGTTTTGTCTAAACTCTTTGATATGTGCAGATCACATCTGAACACAGTTGGCCTGTCACAAGCTCATATGATGTGAGCGCCTGGAAAACAGTGCCTCCCTGCACCCATCAAGGGCCTGCTGTCCCTCTGGCACTGAGACACGGATGCAGGCATGGACTGAAGGCACCATGGGGTTCAGCCCCATTGTGGGGGGATGGGGTCTGTCCCACGCCTCCCTTCTCTGTGGAGACTTCCCTGACTTCCTCAGATCCCACTGGTTCTTTCTTTTGGAAACCTCTAGCTCTGAGTAATTTAGTGTTTAGTTACATTCTTCGAGTCTCTTTCTCCTCCCTCATCTCTCTGAACAGTTGCAAACTCCTTGAAGAAGGAGCCATGACTATTTTTCTCTTAGTTGCTTATCTTCAGTGTTCAGTGTGGTGTTGAGGATTTGTGAAGATGGTTAATTTGGGTGTGAAGAAAGAGAGCATTTCTAAAGCATGAGAGAAATCCTGCCCCTTGGGGTTTGGTGGGAGCATGGGCTGGGGATGAGACATAATGACATGAAATTAAACCACAATGACACCAGCCTGACTATACTCAGGGGGTGGCTCGAAGAGAATAGAATCAGCAAGAATTTGGAAACAGAAAAATCTGGGTTCAAAGCTTGACTTTAGAATTTATGACCTTGTAAAATTGGGCAAATAATCTGTTTTTTCATGAGGAACACTGGAATAATATGAGTTTCTTGCGTCTTTTGTGGGGCTTAAGGTAAACAGGGTAAACTCATTAGGTAGGATCTAACAAGAGCAGAGTGTCGTTCCCATTACTTCCTTCCTGCCCTAGTAACCAGTGAACTTTTTTCCTGAACTTTTCCCTGGAGCTAATTTTTTCTTTCTTTTTAATGATTTTATTTATTTATTTTGGAGAGATAGGAAGAGCAGAGGGAGGGGGAGAAGGAGAAGTAGGCTGCCTACTGAGTTGGGAGCCTAATGGGGGCTCGATCCCAGTATCTTGTGATCATGACCTGAGGCTGAAAGAAGACACTTAACCGACTGAGCCACCCAGGTGCCCCACCCTGGAGCTAATTCCTGTTACCCTTGATGTTAGCTTTCTTGAGAAAATCCATAAGGAAATTCCTGTGAGGAAAGTCTAGGAATTCAAAAGCCTAGAGGGAACTGAATTACTGTGGATGATTAGTCCAAAGCTCCCTACTTATTAGATATATGGCCAGCAATTAGCAATTCCTAGTCATGTGTAAACACACACACATACACACAGGCACACACACTAAATTTCAATATAAACTTGTATCTATATAAGTAACCATAAACTACTGTGTTAGTTTTTCATTGCTGTCACAACAATTACCACAAACTTGAAACGATGTGACACAATGGATTATTATCTTACAGTTCTGTTCACATGGGTCTCACAAAGCTAAAATCAAGGTGTTGGCAGGGAGGCGAGTTCCTTTCCGGAAGGTAAGGGGAGAAAGCATTCCTTGACTTTTCTGGCTTCTAGAGACTTCCAACAGTCCTAAGCTCATGGCTTCCACCTCCTTAAAGGCAGCAGTGGTGGCCTAAGTCCTTTTCACTTTGCTCTCTTTCTGCTTCTCCCACTATGGCCAGGAAAGGTCTACTTTTAAGGATCCATATGATTATATTGGCCCATCTGGAGAAACCAAAATAAGTTCCATATCTTAAAGTTGTTAACCTTACACCTACAAAGTCCCTTTTGCCACATAACATATTCACAGACTTGCATGGTGAGGGCATGGACATTTTTTGGGGTGGGAGGGATTATTCTGCATACCACAATTAGGAGGCATGCATTTCAAACCTCAGGCATGCAGAATGCATATAACAACTGAGAATTTCTAAGCTACCTCCATCTATAAAACCAATCCATCTCTTCTGCAAACTTCCAACACTTCAAAACCCTTCTCAGGCTAGTGTGTCTGGACTCCTGCCTCCTCTAGACTTTGTTGCAAACATGAGAAGTCTCTAAACAAGTACTATAAAAACAAAACTCTCTGGGTCTCCTATTTCTATCTGAACCACCATCTTCTCTGTAGGACCTACCTTGGCCTCTAGTTGCTCAAACTGGGGTCTTGTGAGTTTACATTTCCTGAAAGCTTCAGGATGTGCAGAGCTATTGGAGACATGACCCACTCCCTATACTTCCCACCCAAGGTACCCACACTCTCAATCTGATGTCTCCAGGACAAGAAGGAGTCCGGGAAGAATATAATTCTATTTTTTGGGATGTTGCCATCCTATTTCTCATTGTAGGGTTATTCTTGCCCTGATCCTTCTCCTGTTCCTGCACATCCTCATCCTTTTTCTAGTCTCTTCATGCTACACACTAGTGCCCTGCTGGAAGATCATCTGCTCTGTAGCCCTCGGTCCACTGAGGCTCCAGCATCAGCATGTCCTGCGTGCTCTACTAAATTCTTACTCTTCATGTTAGGACAGGAATAGGTTTTAACCTAATTTGATCCCATTGCAAGGAATCCTGAGCTTGGATGGGAGTCCTGGGGAAGAGATGCTTTCATTCCCCATTTGTCTCGTCATACTGCAGGAAAGGTGAGGCTGGTGCCATCAGTGGCCACCACACAGGCCCTGGGATGAAGCCAACACAACAGGCTCAGAGAAAACATACAGAAAAGGTAGATCCTATTGGCATTGATTGACATTCAAATTCCAACCATTTCTGAAGCCATAAACTTGTCAGTTATATGTTACAAAATCTTAACAACTGTGTTCGTTTTAACTGGATTACTCCTCACTTTTTCTTTCTTGAAAATGTCAGTAATGCCTTCTCTCGCTGGGCCTCGTGTCTTCCTAAATAATATTATGCTGGATTATTGTCTTGTATAATATAGTTTGGGCTGATACAGCTGCTCTAACATTTATTTATTTATTTATTTTGAAAAATAATAACAGTGGTGAAACTGAGAGGGTGGATGATTAGGCCACATTCCTCTAAATGAAAACATACTGATGAAATCTGCAAGTCATTTTTTCCTACTTTGGAACTACTTGTGTATTTGCCTGGTTTTAAACATATGAATACTATAGACATTCACGTTTCACATTATGATTTTGTTCTGAAAATAAGAAGAAAAACACTTTTCTTAATATTTTCCAAGAAGATATCTTTGTATTTAAAGCCCTGTGTTTGATAACTTGAAAAATATATTTTCCTGAGAGGTAAGTATATGTCTCTTCCTACAGTGACTCTTTTCAGTATGAAGTGAATATTTTTCCTCAAGTTTGGCCAAGATAAGTACTGATTTGATGAAACAATTAGCATTTCATTTATTTGTCCCAACTTCTTTTTCAGAAATGAAGTAGATGGTATTAAGGGGTATATTGTGTTTTTTACAAAAATCTATCTGACCATTCATATGCCCAATGGAAGCTCTGTTTTTCTTTCCAATTGCCTAGCTTGCTATTCAACCGTGAGGTCTAATATTTTCCATTGAGGTGAAATTCAAATAATCCAAAGTAATTATTTAAAGTGTACACCCCAAAAGAAAACGCTATGCTCATTAAGTAGTCATTCCCAATTCCCCACTAATCCCAGGGCCTGGAAGACACCTCCTTGCTTTTTGTTTCTGTGGATTTACCTATTCTGGATATTTCATATAAATGGAATCAAACAATATGTAACTGTTTGCATCTGGCTTCTTTTACTTAGCATGATATTTTTGAAATTCATCCACACTGTAGCAGGTATCACTATACCTTATTACACATATATGCCATAATCCATTTATCCTTTCACTCACTCATGGACATTTGAATTTTTCCAATCTGTTGGCTATTGTGAATAGCACTGTTCAATTTTTTGCATGGATACCTGTTTTAAAATCTTTTGGGTACCTTTCTAGGAGTAGAATCACTGGGTAATCTGGTGATTCTATTTGACCTTTTGAAGAATCAAGAAATTATATGCCACAGTGGCTGCACTATTTTCATCCCCACCAGAAATGTGTGTTCCAATTTCTCCATATCACTAGATTTGCTAAATTTATTAATTCTAGTAAATTAAAAAAATTCTTTGGGACTTTCCATAAGTAGGATCATGCCATCTGCAAATAGAAATAATTTTTCCTTCAACACTTAGATGCCTTTTATTATTATTTTTCTTGTCTAAATTCTCTGGGTAGAAGAACTTCCAGTATAATGTTGAATAGCAGTGATAAAGGGGGGCATCCTTGCCTTATTCCTTAATTTGGGGGTGGGGGGAACTTTTAATCTTTCACCATTAAGTTTGGTGTTTGCTAGGCTTTTATAAATATCCTATATCATGTCGAGTAAGTTTTCTTCTATTCCTAATGTTCTGTTTTTATCATGAAGAGGTATTGAATTTTGTCAAATGCTTTTTACACATCAATAGGATCATCTTTGATTTTTTTCTTTGTTATGTTATTGTAGTGTCTCACATAAATTGATTTTCTTATGCTTAACAACTCTTACATTGCTGGGATAAACCCCACTTGGTCATGGTGGGTAGTCTTTTCCGTGTGTTGTTGCGTTCAGTTTATTTTTGTTGAGGAGATTTGCATCTATGTTAATTAGAGATGTCAATGATTTTTCTTTTCTTATGGTGCCTTTCGGGCTTTAATAACAGGATAATGTTGGTCTCAGAGAAAGAATTAGGAAATATGTCCCCCTTCTTGTATTTTTGGGAAGATTTTGAGAAGTATTGGTTGTAATCCTTTGAGTATTTGGTAGAAGTCATCAGTGAGCCATCTGGTCCTGGATATTTCTTGTTTGGAGGTTTTTGATTACTGATTCAGTCTCTTTACTTGTTAGAAATCTGTTTAGATTTTCTACTCCTTGATTCAGTTTTGATTATTTCTAGGAATTTTTCCATTTTTTCTGTCTATGCTAACTATGTTTGGTGTATAGTTGTCCTTAGTATTCTCTAGTAATTCTTTTCTGTAATATTAGCAGTGATAATTTTCATGATTTCATTTCATTTCACCTTTTTCATTTCTGATTTTAGTTATTTGCATCTTGTCTCTTTTTTTCTTAGTCAGCCTAATTTTTTCAAAGAACAAATCTTTGGTTTCATTGGTCCTTTGTGTTTTTTTTCCCTGTACTCTATTTCATTTATTTCCACTTTAATCTTAATTATTTCCTTCCTTCTTCTAGATTTGGGTTCAGTTTGCTCTTAGTTTTCTAGATTCTTAAGGTGCAATGTTAGGTTCCTAATTCGAAATCTTTGTTTTTAATGCAGGCATTTACAACTATTAATTTCCCTCTGAACACAGGTGCTGCATTTCATAAATTTTCCTGCATTTCTAATTTTTTTTTGAGACAGCATGAGTGCATTTGTGTTTTCAGTGGCAGGGGAGGGGCAGAGGAAGAGGAGAAAGAGTATCTCAAGCAGTCTCTTTGCCCAGGGCAGAGCCTGACAAGGGGCTCGATCCCATGACCCTGATATCATGACCTGGGCTGAAATCAAGAGTCAGACCCTCAGCTGATTGAGCCACCCAGGCACCCCTCTAATTTTCTTTGTGAATTTTTTCGACCTATTTGTTACTTGAGAATGTGCTATTTAATTTTCATACTTGTGAATTTTCCAGATTTCTTTATGCTATGTGATTTTTAATTTATTCCATTGTGGTCAAAGAAGACACTTTGTAGGATTTCAATTTCTTAAAAGTATTGAGATTGATTTTGTGACCAAAATATATACTGGAGAAAGTTCTCTGTGTACTTAAGAAGAGTGTGTTCTGCTGTTGTGTGGAATGTCTGTTTGTGGGTTTACTGGGTCATTCAAGTGCTCTATTTCCTTAGTGATCTTCTGTCTGAATCATCTATCCATTATTGAAAGTGGGATATTAGGGTCCCCCACTATTATTATAGGACTATTTCTCCTTCAGTTCTTCATGCATTTTCCAGCCTTGTTGTTTGGTGCATCTATGTGTTGTATAATTTTTACACCTTCTTAATGATAGAGCCTTTAATGTATTACATATTTGGTCATTTATAACAGTATTTGATTTAAAGTCAATTTTATCTGATATTTGTATAGCCACTGTAGCTTTCTTTTCATTATGATTTGCATGGAATATCTCTTATTATTCTTTCACTTTTGACTTATTTGTATCTTTGGATCTAAGGTGATTTTCTCATAGACACATAATTAGATAGCCCTATTTTAACTGGTGTATTTGGTCCATTTATATTTAAAGTGAATACTGATAAGGAAGAGCTTACTTCTGTCATTTGGCTACTTTTAAAAATGTCATATATATATAATATATATATATATATATATATATATATAGTTCCTTGGTCCCTCTAGTAAATACTGCCTAGCATAAATACTTCTTTGTGTGTGTGTGTGTGTTTTCCCTTTCTCATTTTCGTTTTCTGTATATATTTTTTAAAGATTTCAATTTTAGTTAATCTCTACACCCAACATGAGGCTTGAACTCACAACCCTGAGATCAAGAATCACATGCTCTACTGACTGAGCCAGCCAGGTACTACTTTTCTGTATATTTTTATATTATTTTTTTAGTAGCTAACCTGGGGATTACAATTAACATCCTAAATTTATAACAATCTCGCTTAAATTGATGTCATCCTAGCTTCGATAGCATACGTAAACTCTACTTCTATACAGTTCTCCCCCTCTCCCTTTATGTCACTGTTGTTGTTACAAAAATTGTATCTGTATACATTGTATGGCGATTAACATAGATTTAGAATTTTTTTATGATTTGTCTTTTAAATCCTATGGAAAAGAAAAGTAGAGGTACAAATCAAAAATATAATTCTGGCTTTGATGTTTACCCATATAATTACCTTTACTGGTGTTCTTTATTTCTTTATATGGCTTTGAGTTACTACTAAGCATCCTTTGATTTAATCCTAAGGGACTCTCTTTTGCTTTCCTTGCAGAGTAGGACTACCAACAACAAACTCCTTCAGCATCTGTTTATCTAAGGATGTCTTAATTTTTCTTTCATTTTTAATTGATAATTTTACCGGGTATTGAATTCTTGGTTGAAAGTATTTTCTTGTACACTTGAAATATGTCCTCCCCATCGCTTTCTGGCCTCCATGGTTTCTGATGGTAGTTGGCTATTAACCTCATTGAGAATTCCTTTTATGTAATCAGTTGCTTCTCATCTGCTGCTTTCAAGACTCCCTCTTTGCCTTTGTCTTTCAATAGCTTGATTAGAATGTATTCACTGTAGGGGTGCATGGGTGGCTCAGTGGGTTGAGTGCCTGATTTGGTTTGGGCTCAGGTCATGATCTCATGGGTCATGGAATCAAGGCTCACATCAGGCTTCCTGCTCTATGGGGAGTCTGTTTGGGGATTCCTTCCCTCTGTCTTCCACCGCTTGTACTTGTGTGCTCCTCTCTATCAAATAAATACATAAATAAATCTTTTTTTTAAGAATGTATTCACTATAGATCATAGATCTTTTTTAGTTTATCCACTTGAAGTCCTTTCTCCTACCAGAATCTGCAGATTCATGTCTTTCAACAAGATTGAGAATTTTTTAGCCATTATTCTTCAGCGTACCTTCCATCTCTTCCTCTCTCTTCTGGAACTAATATAATGTGTATGTTGGTAGACTGGTGATGTCTCACAGGTCCTTTAGACCATTTATTTTTCTTCATTTATTTTATTTCTGCTATTCAGTCTTGATCATTTTAATTGCATTATTTTTAAATTTACTGATTCTTTTTCTGCCTGGTCACATCAGCTTTGAAACTCTCTAGTAAATTTTTCATTTCAGTGATTGTGTTTTTCAACTTTTCCTATTTGTTTCCTTTTTCTAATCTATTTATCTTTACTGACATACTCTATTTGTTGATACATTATTGTCCTTAACTCCTTCAGTTCTTTGTCCATGGTTTTCTGTAACTCTGATCACACCTGAAACAGTTGATATAACATCTTTGCCTAGCTAGTCCTGTTACTGGGCTTTCACAAGGACAGTTTCTGTCCATTTTTTTCCTACCATGAATGGGCCATAGGTTTCTATTTCTTTGTACGTCTTGTGATTTTGTTGTTGGTGACAGTACCTGCACATTTTGGGTATTACAATGTGCTAACTCAGAGATCTGATTCTTCCCATGTCCCACTGTTTCCATGTTGTCTCTTTCAGAGAGTAATCACTTATTTGGTGAGTTTTCCAAACCATTTTTACAGAGGCAATATTTTTTTTGTGTGTGTCTTTCCAAAATCTGTGTTCCATTGTCACAGTGATCAGCCAGTGACCTAAAGTGATTTTCTTCAGTGACAACAAGCACTGTCCTAGTTTTGTAGCCTGAAAGTTTTGTAGCCACTTTTTCAGCACTAAGCGAGGCCACTTAGAACTCTACCTTTGTCTTTATCTTCTAGCACAGAGCCCAAAGATCAGCCAGGAGTGCAAGCTTTGTGTTGTCTCTGGTCTTTTCTGTGCAGGAAACCAGTCCTGGGCTCACATATTGGACTCCAATTGCCCAAGTGTTTGCAGTAGCCTTTCAAAATCCTTATTCCCCTGAGAATCTTCCTTCTCAGCTTCCTCCTTCCTAAGCTTTTTGGTGTACTTGCCACTTGCCCCAAATGGCTCTAGGTTGAATATGTCTTTAAATGCTTCCAACAGATACCACCTCAGGAAACCAAATGGGAGAGAATCAAAGGCAAGTCTTTGTGTTTGTCCCTCAGAGCCATCAGATAGGTCAAAACACACAGCCCTAAGTTTTAAAGAGTAAGGTCTATAACTCTCCAGCTCCACCTTGGCAAGCTGCATTAGGAATGCAGGCTGATGTCTCTACAGTCACTGCCAGAGATAGTGGCCAGTAAGCAAAACTGCCAAAATGCCTTTTTTACTGAAATTTCCCAGTTTCTTTCTTCATGATGTACTTCCCTGGTTGCTGCAAATTTCAACTAAAGAGTTCTTAGAAAAGTTGATTCTATCAGTTTTTGTCAATTTAAACATTACTTGAGTGGATGGATCGATGCTTGAAGCTTCTTCTTTCACCATTTGCCATGATATCACTCCTGAGTTTATTCTTTATTATTTTACTCTACAGGATGTGTGTTGGAGAATGACAAATGATATTTATTCTCATGGGAAAGATGACCCTTTGGTGGTGTAAAGTGTGCTAATGCCATGACAGAGGCATGCCAGCTGCTGTGGGAGCCTCTGGGAAAGGACATGACCTGATCAGAGTGATATGTCATAGTACTGAGTCTTGCAGGATAAACAAGTGAGCAGTGGGCTTAGAGGGCTCCAGACAGAGGAAATAGATGGTACAGATTTGAAAAATAGTGTGAAATGCTAAGTGTGACACATATTCTGGTGCAGCCATAGGATGGGTGAAGCAAGTTTTGACTTGATTAGATTTTTTTCTGCCAGGGGCAGCCTCAGTGGCTCAGCGGTTTAGCGCCACCTTCAGCCCAGGGTGTGATCCTGGAGACTGGGGATTGAGTCCCACGTCAGGCTCCCTGCATGGAGCCTGCTTCTCCCTCTGCCTGTGTCTCTGCTTCTCTCTCTCTGTCTCTGTCTCTCATGAATAAATAAATAAAATCTTAAAAAAAATCAGTCTAAAAAAAAGAAAAAGATTTTTTTTCTGCCAAAAATGTTACCTGGTAGCACTATGGACATTGTCAGGGCAGAGGCAGAAAGAAGGGTCACCAGGTCACTAAACACAAAAATTGGTGAAAATTCCAGCTAAGGCAATTGCATGGGGGTGGAGAGCATGTAAGGATTTTTGTCTTAATTTAAGAGGTTGAATCTGTGTAACCTGGTGACCAATTAAATGTGGCAAAAGAAGGTGTTGTACAAAATAACTCTCAAATTTGTGGCTTGTGTGGCTATCAATAAAAAAAAAAATGGAAGAAGCCTTATGTTTGGCAAGGGAAAATGATGAGTTCAGTTTTAGGCTTACCATTTCTGAATTTCCCAGGGACATGCAAGTGGACTTGACTTTTCAATTGATTTTTCATTTATTTTACAAATATTTGTCAGAGTATCAGGGACATAGGAGAAGTGTCTAGATTATTGATATACACATAAGAATCATCTAATACAAAACCTATGTTTTCTAAACTGTTAGCTGATAAGTTTTTGAAACAAAAACAAAAAAGAACACTCATGAAAGGTTTGTTTTTTCCCCCAGCCCAAAACCAAAGCAAAGCAAAACAAACCAAAAACTCATTTTTGAAAGAAAAGTTTTTCAGAAGAAATATACATAAAAGGCTGTGAATTGAGAATACATGAGGAACTTATGTGCATCAATAATAAAAATAAAAACAACCAATAAGTGGCCCAAAGATTTAAACAGCTTACCAAAGAAGAGAACAGAGGGGCCAGTAAGCACAGGAAAGAATCTCACCCTCCCTAATTCTAGAAAAGTGCAAACTAAAGGAGATATTGCACCACTTTGTACCCACCAAAATGCTTGAAGTTTAAAAGACTAACAAGACCATGTATTGATGAAGATGTGAAGCAACTGAAATACCCATATACTATCTGTAGGAATGCAAAATGATATCACTGCTTTGGAAATAAGTTCAACGGTATTGTAGAAAGTTAAACATAGTTCTGCCATATGACCCTGTAACCCTATTCCAGGCATCTACTCAAGATGAATGAAAGTCCACATCCACACAGGTACTATTATGTCAGTAACAGCAATATTCATAATAGCCCCTAACAACTCGCGATGTTCATCAACAGGTGCTTCACTACTCAGCAAAATAACAAAGTATTGACACATGCAACACCATGGATGAACCTCTACAATAACGTGCAAAATGAAAAACATCAAAGACTATGTGCTTGTCTTAGTCTGTTTGGGCTCCCATAACAAAATACAGTAGCCTGACTGGCTTATAAGCACCAAGATTTATTTCTCACAGATCTGGTGCCCAGAAGTCTAAAATCAGGGTGCCATTATTGTTGGGTTCTGGGGAAATCCCTCTTTAGTGTTGTAGATTGCCCACTTGTCATAGTGTCCTCACATGGTGGAAGGGGCCCAAGAATCCTGTGGAGTTTCTTTTATAAGAATACCAATCTTATTCATGAAAGCTCCATCCTGATGACCTATGTACATTCCAAGGGCCCAAACTCCTCATATCGTCATCTTTGGCGTCTAGGATTGGTCAGACCAGAGCAATACCATATATTCCATTTATGTGAATTTCTAGAAGAGACAAAACTATAGTGGCAGAAAGCAGATCAGTGGTGGCCTGGGGCTTGAGGTTAGGAGAGAGACTTGATTGAAATAAGCCATGAGGAGCTCTTTGGTGCCAATGGAATAACTTTATGTCTTGATTGTAGTGGTGGTTATGTGACTGCAAGCAACTGCCAAAATTCATCAAATTGTATACTTCATGTGGATAGATTTTATTATGTGTAATTTGTACCTCAATAAAGCTGAAAATAAGGAACTAATCCCAATAATAGAATGAAGTGAATATGAATGCATTTAATAGGGATCTTTATAAATAAGCACTTGTTGAAAATAGTAATTTGTTATCATGTTGACATCAGTTTTGTTCTGCAATATCACTTTGGCCTTTTAGAAGAATATACTTGCCAAAAGAAGTTGTGCTGTCTTAGATAATGTGAGGCAGCCCCACAGCAAACCTTATCTCTACTTAACTTTTTGAGATATTGTTACAGGAATCTCTCTTTTTTGCACCCTCAGTAATGGCTAGGGTCATGAAAATTCTTAACAGCACAGTGCTGTTTCATACCACTTTAAAATAGTAGTATGGACAGCACTTTGTTGTCTTTCCCATCACCTACAAATGGTTGGTGCCATCTCCTGGAAAGAACTGTCCCACTTTGGGTTCTAATTGTAAGCATAGCCCTCTTTACAAGAACTCAAATGCATTATTTGAAATGTGGCAGAGCCGTGAGTTTGTACTGTGGCCACTTTATACCTCTGTGATACATTAAAAGGTGTAATCCAACTGAAATGTAAATCACTGTTCTTGAAAACAAATCACAAATGGAGATAACAGGGCTGCAGAGCAGCTTTAGGCTTCGGAGGGCCCACCTATTTCTTTCAGGTCTAAATTGCAGCTACACTGCTATCAAGGGTAATAGGGGGTTGCTGAGGCATGCTGATTACAAGGTGATGGTAAACAATGCTTTTAAACGCAGTGCCTGAATAGAGGAACACACAACATTAATCACTCAAATTCAAAAAGACTCACAGGAGAAAAGAGTGGTTTTCCCATGTGCTATAGCTCTAGCTAAGCCCTGTAGATAGACCACACAAGGATCCCCTGGTAGGACACTTTCTTTTTCCTTAGTGATCCTTAGTGATCATCACCAATGTATGTCAAATGCTAATTGCTAGTCCATTGGTAAGAAGAAAAAGCAATGATGAATTTTGTTTTGTTTATGACCATGATGAGCTATCATTACTTTATTATTATTTTTATTATTATATTCATTACTATTACAATAAATGAGGTTTCAGGATTTTAGGAGTTGAAAGGGAGAGAGGAATTATACAGGTTTCTCTTACTTTGACTTCTCTTTCCTTGGTAGAAGGTGATAAAGATACTGCATGAGATCTTAGGTCCCTTCTGAGATAGAAAGGTACCTGAATGGTTTCCAAGTCCTGGCTCCCATGCTTAGTTAACTGAATGAGTAGCTCTAGCTTGTGAAACTCTAAATTCTGAATGGAATTCAGGACCGAGTTTGCTACAAGCTAGTGTGTGTTCAGGCCAGATGGGCACGCGAGTGACTTGAGACAAGAGTCTCCTGGTTGTTTGGCTTGGATTCCTTTTTTGTGCAATTGCTTATGTAATGTTTATACCTATAGAGAATACCATTTATAGTTTATATCTTCTATACTTAATCAGGCCAGAGCCAGAAATAATTAGTCCATACCAACTTCAACTTGCTGGATCAACTAACTCACAAATATGTAGATCAAATCTCTTCCCTTCTTTTGCTAAGAACTTTAAGCAGGTTGTTCTATTACATTACATCCCAGTTCCTTAGTTTAGCATTCAAAGTTGTCAGTGATCTGGTTTCATCATTGTCTTTCTTAGTATTATCTTCTACTTGCCCTACAAAAGTTCACCCCAACTGACACTGGTTTTCAGTAACTCTGAGTTTTCCTCTTTCATAAATCATGTCTTCCTCTTATGTTCTCGTCTAGGAACAACATGAGTTGATTGCATAATGAAAGGTGAAAATTTCTATTCTGTGACAGATCTCTGAAGTCAGAAGTTGTATTTACAAAATAAATTAATATTATCCATATACTTGAAACTACAACTTAATGGATTCTCACCAGTTAACCAGTATTCCCATTCCTAAGTGACATAAATCCCCAAATTAGCATACACCTGAGAGTGGGGGTAGAGAAATTTCTCCTACTGAAACATTGCAATTCTCTACCTCTAACACCTAAGTATTTTATAAATAAGATGGCAACACAGGCCTATTTTCCTAGGGTGGCCCATGATTAATGCCTGTCACCCATGCATATTTTTAAACAGACCCCTTTCATCTGTACAAGTGGATATGAACAACTAATCATACAGACATCCAACTCGTAAGCCTAACAAAATAACACTGTAAAAGTTAGTTACATCTCATTTAAGAAAAATAATATCACAGTTATAAAAACATAATTAAAGGCACTCATCCAAATAAGCCACAGTTAGATACAAGTGATTTCTTTTTTCTATAAGACAGCCAGAGCACCCTCAGCTGTATATAGTGTGGCTTCAGAGATGCTAGGTATGATATGATTCTTATGTGTTAATGTTCAACTGGTTTAGCCCTTCAAAAATAGTTACACAGAATTGCCATTTAATTATTACCAACCCCCACAAACAGTACTACACCATATCTTATTCTGCAACAAAGAATAAAATACATTGGAAGGAAATCTAATTATACCTTATCTCTTAGACCATTCCTCTCCTACAGGTTGCAGACTGTAGGATTCAAACTACAAAATCAAAGCTACTTTAATCATTTCTAGCATGAAGAATGAAATCAACAAAGTTTATATCACAAAGAAAGAAAATGTTCACATATTTAAATTTTTAAAAACACAGGCCACTGATGTTATTCACTAGAATAGTCCTAGAATAGAATACATGTAGGAAATGATGCTCATCTTAGGGCAGTATTTAAAATCTTATTATATGGGATGCCTGGGTGGCTCAGTGTTTGAGCATCTGCCTTTGGCTCAGGTCATGATCTGGGGGTCCTTGGATGGAGTCCCATAGACTACCCCCACTCTCAGGTGTATGCTAATTTGGGGATTTATGTCACTTAGGAATGGGAATACTGGTTAACTTGTGAGAATCCATTAAGTTGTAGTTTCAAGTATATGGATAATATTAATTTATTTTGTAAATACAACTTCTGACTTCAGAGATATGTCACAGAATAGAAATTTTCACCTTTCATTATGCAATTTAACTCATGTTGTTCCTAGACGAGAACATAAGAGGAAGACATGTTTACAAAGTTCAACTCCAAATTTCAGTTGTAATCAAACCTAGTAATAAGAATATACTGTCCCTTCATAGTTTCTACATACTATTTAATACAATGCTTTGCGATCATAAAGTTTGCTGGTATATTTATTTGTTTGTTTCACAAAGCTTTATTAAAAGACATGTAAAAATGTTCTGGAGTGCTTTGTCTAATTGTGACTTTTATCCTCAGAAGCAACCATTTTCCCCTTGTTCATGACCTAAGATCTTTGAAAGTATCAAGTGTGTCTTGTAATGATCAAAGTATTCAAAAATATACGACAAATGAAAGGTAGCTTCTATTTCATTACAGATTCAATTCAATCACAAAGGCAGCTGACAGGACAAATTTGTAACAAATTGGGCAATTCAAGAAGCTATATTAATGAATGCTATGAAACACAGGGATCATTTGTGAATGGAGTTGAAAAATACACCTGTTGTTTCCAGGTAGTGATAATAATCATATATCTAGGCCATAGGATAAGGCCTGCTTTCTTGGTTCATGCCCGTTAGGAAACAACCCTTCATTGTTACTTCGTATGTGGAGAAGCCTTGCAAATGGTGGGGGCGACAGGAAACAAAGCAGTAGGATTTATTTAGTGCAACCCTATACTCGGACAGGTGCCACTTTTAGACATTTTAATTGATCTCATTTGTTAGTTATACCTGTAAATCACACTGTTATCATCCTTGAACAAGGAATGGAAACCAGAAATTGTCACAGACTAAAGATAGCAGACCAAGTCCCCAAATGGACCAGCCATATAGATTTACTGGCTTAGTTTCACAACAGTACATTAGATTGAAATTGGATATCTGGAAAAATCCAAATTACATGAGGCCTCTTGTTTCTTTATATCACATTGACAGAAAACATGGTTTAATATTCTTCCGTGGCCAAGACCGCATATCATATATTAAGATGTGTGTGGATGTGTGTGTGCATGTGCGTGAAAGGAACTTTTGAAGTTGTGAAAGGGTCCTCTGTTTTAGTACAGTAGGTAGTACTGTGGTACAGTAAATATAATGCTTATCCAAAGTCTTGTTAGAAAGTACCACTTTGCATCTGGTTACAGTACTCTCCAGTATCTGAATGATGGAAAGATATGAACCAAGAATATCAATGGATTGAGAATAAAGAGGCATTCAAAGGTTGTGGATTTCAAGGGAGTCCCAGCCTGGGTGGTGGTGGGCTGGGGGAGGTCTTGCTTTTCTATGTTCTTTTAATGAATCACTCAGGAATAGATAACCTCCATAGGATCCCTGAATGAGGATGCTGCTGAATTAAATGTAACTTCAGCAGAAATCCCATTACCAGAAACATACCAACAACAGTCACTCAGCATAAAAACAAACCTATTTGGTTTTTGCAGCAGCTTTTCTAGGCTTATTGTACTCATCAGTGACAGTGTTGCCTAGACTTTGCATTGTAGATCCATTCCCATGAACATCATCCCAAGTACTTAGCATCAGCATCTCTGCTGGCTGGGACTTTGCTTAAGTGGAGGCCAAGCCAAATCCTATTTTAGCTTCAATGCAGCAAATTGCTATGTGAAATACAATCAACTTCTCATCTGCAGTAGCAAAAATTGTGGTTAACATAATGAAATCTGTGTTAAATTATTAAATGTTCTGAAATATTTTGTTGTGATCACACTTAACAATGACTATGGCCCATGCAAAATATTGGTATAACTGGCATATTGAAAAATGGCTATATTTGTACTAAGTAAAAGACACACAAAATATGCTCATTTGATCAAATCTGAACTTTCAATGATCACCTTACAATCCCTAATATAAGTGGTAAAGTGTTCCATTTGACTTTTGAAGTTTTCCTTTATTTAAAACAGATTAACCGTGTTTATAAACGAGGTAAAAGCAGCATATAAACACTCAGAAAATATAACATAAGAAATAATAGGGACCCCTCGGTGTTGCAGTCCATTGAGCAACTGGCTCTTGTCTTTGGCTCAGGTCATGATCTCAGGGCTTTGAGATGGAGCCTTGGGCTCTGTGCTCAGCATGGAGTCTGCTGAAGTTCTCTCTCCCCTTCCCTCTGCCTCTCTTCCCTCTCACTCTCTCTCTTCCTGTCTCTAAAATAAATAAATAAGTCTTTAAAAAAATAATAAATAATAAAAGATTTGAGGTGAGGCACTATGGCAGATGCTGTTGCTTAAAATGTATGAAAAATCTGTTACTAGATATTCATCAAATCCATGATTCTTAATCTTTTAGGGACATGGGACTCTCCAGCAATCATATTTAACTCTCTCCTCAAAAGTGAAATTAACACACTTTATTATGCCAGATTTTATGTCTAGAAATTGATTCCCTTCACCATCAGATTATTAAAATAATCTTTAGTCTTGTGTTCCATGAACAATTTATTGGCTTTTTTTCTGGAAGATTTTGAAATCAGCCCACAGTATGCAAATGAACCAAAATTAAATTTTATTCTGCTCAAATTAAAATTTTAACGGGAAGGCTGTCATTGTGTAGTAGAAGCTGTATTTGCAAACTGAGGCATGGTCTTTGATAAGGAAGCGATCTTTAGCTTGATATCAATTTAGATGTTTTGGTCTGACAGCAGTAAATGCTGAAACATCTCAGCTGTAGCTCTGCCATAGCAAACTAAATCCAGTGTCCTCTAGCTTAAGTTGCTAGATGAGAGGAAATTTGTGTAAAGAACAACCTGAAATCTCTAAGTTTACTCAGGTTGAAATCATGCAGCATCATTTCTTTTGACTACAGCTTAATTGGGTTACAAAGCCTGCATTGCAGGCCTGGAGGCCATGTGGAGAGCTTTCCAAGCCTTAATAGTAGATTCACAATGGACATCCTTAGGTGTAGAGTCAGCCTCTCCTCTGAGAAGTGGTTCTTGGTCTGTTGGTCTATTACTATGACTTGGTAGAAAATGACCAGGCCCATGTCAAGCATGCTGCCCATCAAGAACAGGGTGCTAACTCAATTGATGTTGACACAAGATCTGGCATGTCGGAGAGCACTAAAGCATCCAGTGGATGAAATGTCATAAAGTGGATGAGGCTAGGGCCAGTCATGCACATGAAGGGTGCACGAGCCATTGGCTAATGTTCTGATTGTGCCCACCCTTGCTTCCCTGCCACCATCTTCCAGTGCACATCTACAAACTCATCAAGTGTGCATTATGACCAAGAAAAAAGATCCAACCTGAAAAACAGGTGACTGGCATCACTGAAAAGAGGGTTTAGAGGTGTTTTAACTCCATTCATATGTGAAAAACTGTTCAAAATGGTAATCCTCTCCATGGACAGAACTTCAGATTTTTCTGTGATTGTGAAAGGAGAAAGCTGAATTTATACTAATTCACAAATTGTGGCAAATTGGCCAGATGGCTAGGGATTTGGAAAGGGAAATTTAGGGATTGACAATAAAGAAGTATATGGATAGAAGTCTAGGAATAGATTCCAAAAGTGAGAATATTTGTATCTAAAGTGAATGTTCAAAAAGTCCTCCACTGCCAGAAAGTCTCCTTGGTGTCTGTGGGCATATTAGCTCCACTATCGGTGTGTGGCACACAGGTTCATTTTCCAGCCTGTTCAGTATTTTCCCAGTTGGCCATGATGGCAGAGATGGGAGCTATGGAGGGCTGAGTGATAAATGAGGAGATAGGGCTGCTGCTCTGCAGTGGGGTAGGATGATGCCCTGGGTGTGGAGCAGGGTTGAACTCCTAGGATTTCCATCATGTTAATACTATTTAGAGAGGATGTTAGTAGAAGATGATGGTGATCCTTTAGCAGAAACACCACTAAAGAGTCACATACCTCAGAAATGAAACTGTGGATCACCCTGGATGGCCTAAAGAACTCTAATCAGCTCTGTGCTGGCCAAAGGCAAAATGAGGTTGGTGATGGAAGAAGGAAGTTGTATATGTGCCACCCATGACCAACTGGGAAACAAAGAGTTGAATCTGTCTGTATTTCCTTTCTTTTGGGTTATACACAATAATATATATTTATAAATATATGAAATAACAAATGTATATATTCTATTATTATATATTCATTATATATTATATATAAACTATGTCTATATAATTTGTGGTTTCCCTCCCTCACTTCTCCAACTTGGGTGGGTTGGTGGTAGTTAAATTATTTAATTTTTTGCCAAACATCACAGAACACCAAGACCTGAGTCCTACCCAGCAAGATGAGGAATAGACATTGCCAGGAATATTGGGTTTGGAGCTAGATGGTGATCAACTGACAACACGTTGATGGTTTCCTCTGAGCAGAGAATGGGTGCATTTCCACTTCTACAAAGAAGAATTGCACTGAGTTGCATGATGAGTTGGCACCTTTTATTTGGAAGTGTTTCAAAGGGAAGAAAAGTCTAGTAGGAACAAGAGAAACATTTTGCCCACATCCTATTCCCGAGCCTGGGAAGGAGTGGGGAAACCAGAAACAGGGATGCTTGCCATAGGGCTTCTTTAGACAGCTGGAACTCCTACCTGGGTTAGCCTCCGGCTCCTTTCACCTGCCAGACAGCTGTAGCTGAATAGTTCAATTACCTGACTTGCTCCATCATAAGCAAAACAAAACAAAAACAAAAGTATGACAAGCTATGCAATAAGACACAACATTCATAGAGAGCAAGATTAGTGTGAAAGAGTTGACAAAAAACTACTTGAATTTATATATATATATATATATATATATATATATATATGTTAAGGAAATTCAAATGTAGCACAAAGGAGACTTTCTAAGAATTTAAAAATTTGGCTTTCTTACTACAAAAATCATGGAAGGAAGGGATGGGATACTAAAACCCAAATTAATGGGTAATGTCTTACAAAATGTAAGAAATAAGTCAAAACACTCAACAAAAGTATGAAGAGATATTAGTCATAGATACCAAGTTTATTATTAGACTTTCTGTATGCAATGCTGGGTATCAGAGGAAAACTCTAATGAATGAAGAAGGATGAAGATGTGACCTAAGATTATTTTTACCCAGCTGATACCTTTAAAGGAGAAAGAAAAATATTAGGGAATGTACTAGATTTTAGTGAATGTATCATCCCTGCAACATATTTGAGGTAAATACCCAAAAAAGTACACTAATCAGACAACAAATATATCACAATAGAAAAGTTTTAGATTTAATGTACTATAATTTCAAAGTCATTTTATTTATAGTTATTGCTTCTTAGTTATGTCTTGTTAGAACTCCAAAGTCTTAAGATATTCTCCTGTGCAACCACAAGAAGATTGTCTTATTTTTTATGGTGAGAACTATAGTCTAATCAGAATTGTATATGTTGCATAGTAGGGATCAAATTTTATCTTTTTTTCCCTTAGAATATCCTATAATTGGCTATCTTTTCTTTCCCACTGTTTAATGACCTCCACCACATTTATTAAATATTCTTAGAAGGTAAATACTACAGTTATAACAGTATCTTGAAGAGATTCAAAGATATCATATTCTTTGATTAATTTATTTATTATTTTGAAAATGTACCATGATTGAGATAGGCGAGAGAGCAATTTAGACAACACAATTTCTGTTGAAGCCAGTAGCATTAATAATGTGCTAGACTCCTTTCCATAGATTATGCAGTGAATATGAAACAACAAAAGGGTTTTTTTGAAATAATTTGCAGTATTTATGTAGAGTATAAGAAAGCATTCCACAGCTGAAAATTCGCAAGGCAGCTCAGAGTTTGGTTTGGGAAATGCTAGTATATTCATTAATAATAATTCAATTCTATAAAGTCATAATGATAGCCATCACATGATTATATCCATTCATGTCATATTTTTCACATGAATGTAACTTCATTAATATGTCAGCATGACTCATACCTCAGGTTCATCTCTTTTGCTTATTAATTCTTTTCCTCTATCGTCACTCAAACTTTGGTGTTCCAGGTTGCCTCTTCCCAAGCACCAGAGGGGAAGTGTTTTTCAAGGCTGTTTATTTCATGTTTTCTAGAGGCACAGTGGTCAAAGTAGGTCATATAGTCCAGATTTAAGTAGTGGAGGAGAGATAGATTTCAACCTTTTGTGAGAACAGTGGCAAGATCAAATTGCAAAGAAGGTTGTGCAAATGGAAATTTGGAGCCATTTGGAGAGCTCCTCTATTCGTTGTATAAGGACAGTACTTTTTGCAGCATTTGCTCCAGAGAATGCACTCAATAAATGTTTGCTGCCTAACTGACTGACTGAATGAATGAACACTGAGAAAGTAAACATTCACATTTCAAATTGAAGAATAACTTTATGTACAATTACTTTTCTTCTTTTAGACTTGGTGCCTTGCATTGGTAACATGCTTAGCTGTTCCTTTAAGTTATGGCCACTCGTTCTTATTTTAGATTAAGAAAAGCAGTAAAAAGCATCCACATTTCATCATGGCAAAGTGTTAGACTACATAACAGGCTTTTGCAGGTTAGAGGTTTTAAACATCAAAATTATGAAAAAGAAACAATTTCAGCATTTTGTTAGTAAGGGTAAAAATGGAATCCATAGTATCAACTGGAAGATATTTTTTCCCCCTGAAGAGGAACAGATAGAATGGCATATGCTTTTCTAAATGTGGAGCTGCTGAGTGCTGAGTACAACTAGCACAAGAGTAGCAATTAGATGACTCAGCTTTGAAAATGCTCCTTAACTATACTATGCAAAGTCAAGTGGTCTCGAATGAAATATAGTGAACACCATGGTTTTAATGCATTGTATTTATTTCAGGGTTTTGTTTTTTGTCTTTTCTTCTTTACTAAGTACTTGGATTAGTTTGATTTACTACAAAGCTTTTTATACTTAAGAAGCCATGATAGGAGGCACCTGGGTGGCTCAGTGATTGAATGTCTGCCTTCAGTTCAGGTTGTGATCCCAATCCTGGGATCGAGTCCTGCATTGGGCTCCCCTCATGCAGCCTGCTTCTCTGTCTGCCTCTGTCTGCCTCTGTCTCTGTGTCTCTCATGAATAAATAAAATCTTAAAAAAAGAAAAAGAAGTCATGATAGATTTTTTAGGACCTGTTCTGTGTGTGGCCTAGGAATTAAAGAGGACTGCATTTCCTATCATCTCCAACAGATGCAACAGTTGGCTTACTGCAAAGCTGCTCATCAGAAAAGTTTTTTTAAAGATATGAACTGAAATTTTCTTTGTGACAGTAGTATTGCCAGAGTTATTCCGTTGTAATCTTCACATGTGATGGGTTAATGTCTTTAGACATACTTAACGAAAGCTGCCATAAGCATCATATTTCTTGGTTCTATGATTAGGTTTCACAGATTTGGGTACAATTAGCTAGTTTCCTACTTCATCCTACTGTTTTAATTGCTTCACTCTTTTTCTGTCATTCATCAACTCATCTGCCTGGAGGTCAAAATGGGACCAGTTACTAATCAAGGCCAATGGCAACCATGACTGTTTTGGGGCACCATGTTTCATCTGTCAAGGGGCATCTATCACTTCTCTCCCTGTCAAAAAGAAAATTAAATTAGACTAATATAAACCTCTATTTTTGCCCTGATTAAAGGCCTATGTCTTCCCTAGGCATTGCCTGACATGATTTTGACTTGTGAAAGACTGAATGTTCTTATAACATCATTTGGAGAGAGTGTGCCTGTCTCCCTGGGTCATTATTCTTCAGATTCACTTGTTTTTCATGGACTATGGGCTAGATAATCTAGATCTCCTTTGGGGTGTTAATTAAAAAGAGTATCCAAAATTAATCAACGGACTCACTAGGGCGAAGGGGAGCTGTCTGAAGACCTTGGAATATAACATGCTTCTGGTGCAGAGAAATGAGCCTTCGGCTATCGACGAAAAGCAAACAAGTGTACAGACAGCAATGTGACATAAAAATTCATATATATATACAAGTATACACTCATTTTTCTTGTCAGCTTGTCAACTTTAATTACAAAGGTTGATTTGCTATTTGGCAGATCACAATGTAGTAGATGTTGGCCATTTGAAAAACATCGTGTGGTCAAGGTCTTAGAACTATGGCATAGGATAACAATGGATGAGTGATGTGTTTTAAGGTCCACGCTGAGCATAAAAATTCTTGCATTGTAGCTGAATTGTAAAAACTCTGTGATCCTTTCAAGAAAGAATGTATTTTATCTACAATAGAATATTGATAATGAATAAAATTTTGATTTAGAAGGTGTAGTTTCTTCATACTTTGCAGTATGCTTTTTTTTTGTTTCTTACTTTATTTTAATATATTTGTATCTGATACTAAGAATTTTCTAAAAACTCTAGGCTAAAAGTAATCTTTTTAGCAAATCTTGAGTTTTGAACATACTAAGAAATAGCTTTTGCTCTTTAACTTCAACAAACATTTTTATTTCACTTCTAATTTACAGAATTGAATATCACTTTTATAGTGCTTATTTAGTTAGATGTTAGTATCTCACAACTCGCTGTTGTTCATTTCCACCTAAAGAGAAATCTTGATGGTCAAACCAAAGGTCATAGATTCGCATCCTGTAACTGAGATTTTCAACATCTTTTTCGAAGTTGAGAGATTAGAAACATCTACTTTTATCCGTTAGCATTCTAAATGCTGTTTGTCAGATGATAAGCTTGGAGTGCTTACATTCTATAAAGATGGTACACCTTCAAAGCCTAGTCTTGCCTATAGTGGGCCTATAGAAATGAAGTTGTTCACTGATCTCCATGAGTAATGTTTGGATCCTGAGTTATGCCTATTGGTCCTGATGTTTGGCCTGAATCTGGTATTGGTAGAACTTGCAAAATAATATTTAGTACAATTTGCAGACAGTTGAGATTATTCAATTATAAAAAGTAAGTATTTTCTTACCTCTAACAACACCCTGATTTAGGTTTGCCAAATTGAAAGAAAAGCATTTAAGGTAAGTCATTCTTTGCTGTATGGAAAATGGCATATCTTAATTCTCTAACTTAATATTACTTATTCAACAGTCTTATTATATATAATTTATTTCTAGTAGAAAATATTTACCTAAAGGTTGTAAGATGTTCCTACTTCATTGTATCAGGAATGTCCTAACGAATTGTATTTCTTAATTCATTTTTTATTTAATCTTCTTCATTCATAAAACTATTTTATGTGTCATTATTTAGTGTCAATAAATTTACTATGCACAAGATAGAAATTTCTACAAAAGACAAAGAGACATTTCAACCATTTGATGGACACAATACAATTTTGTTTTGCTTTGATTTTTGTCTAATTACAATAGGAAAAGCTTTAAAATGCAAAAGGAGTTTTCAAACCTTTATAAAATATTATTTTCTTAAATTCAGTATTCTGAATGTTGGCAACAAAATAACTTATTTATGATATTCATATTTGTTTCTATATTTCTTGGGATAATTGATAGCTTAATGGCCTTTTAAATATTTTCCCCAAGGACCATGCTCATTTCTACTTCTTTCTACTCTCACTTTGAAAAAGATTCAATCTAAGTATATTATCTGCTTGATTAGTACCTCCTACCTGTCATTTCAAAGTGTAATCTTATAATCAGACTAAACATTCCCAGAATCCTTTCAACTCATGTTTGCCTTCATTCAACAAATTTTTACTGAGTTCTAATGTGCATGATCTCACAGAAATTACATTCTCTTGGGCACATCATTTTCCTGTAACAATATACACCATTATTTAAAAAATATTTTTTAGTGGCAGGTAGTTGTAAAGAAAGTAGATGTTTTTAAGTCATTTATCATGTATATTTTTGAGATCCATTTAACCAAAACATACTCCTTGTTTGTTAGGTCAGCCTTGTTATTTTTACAGTTTTTAGTTAATTTAATCTCCATTTGAAGCCACTCTTAGAGTAATAAAGGGGAGCACAGAATAATATCTATATCCAAAAGTCTGAGGGGTAAGGTCACCACTTGGAATACTCCCTTAATAACCCCTGAATTAAGTAAGTCAAAAATTTTGGAACTATAAAATGGACTATGGAAAAGAGAGCAACATGACCAGTTGGTTGTGACATATTAGAATTCATATATCAAACCAGTAGTAGAAAAAGATCATGGAAACTGGAGACTACCACATGGAATAATGAAACATCACAGAAAATATAACAAGATAGAGAAAGCTGTGTTTGCAGGAACCCTCACATGTATGTTATCACATAGAATTGCCAAAGTTGAAAAGAACAAGCCTCTCTGAATGGGACAAAATAGTGAGATGTCACAGAACCCATGATCTGACCCATTTGGCCACCAACTGTCATCAGAGGAGGGCTGGTTCTATTTACCATAGAACTTTCTTTGGATCAGTAGATGAGTCATATTAAGATGAAGAGTTTCATGGGCATTCCCTATGCAGTGTTAAGTACCTCTTCTAAATCAAATACCAAAGAACTACTTAAAATTACTGTTAGACTTTCCATAGTGCCCATATGTCTCTGTTTGGCCTGGCACCTCAAATCTTTACATTTTTTTCAAATCTTATGCCATTGTTCAAATAAGTCTTAGAACTTTTCTTTGGAAGTTACTTGTGTGTTCTTTAAAATATTATCATTGATAACAAATGTACTTTTGAGTATGTGTTAGATTCCCTTAAAATTGATTTTAAACAATAAAATGGTCCTTTGATCTTGATAAATTAATTTAATGACCAGAATACCTGATTCTCTTCTGGATCAAAATTGTACTACAGGGGATCCCTGGGTGGCGCAGCGGTTTAGCGCCTGCCTTTGGCCCAGGGCGTGATCCTGGAGACCCGGGATCGAATCCCACGTCGGGCTCCCGGTGCATGGAGCCTGCTTCTCCCTCTGCCTGTGTCTCTGCCTCTCTCTCTCTCTCTCTCTCTCTCTCTCACCGTGTGCCTATCATAAAAAAAAAAAAATTGTACTACAACTATAAAATAAAGGGACTCACAGATAAAGTACAAAGCCACTTCACTAAAAAAAGGGGTTTCAAAATGTCCTAAGCAAAAGAATTATTGCAGTGAGTTTATGGTCTATCAAGTTTTCAGATAGGTCAGTATTTACTTTGAATTCGGGTACTGTTTGATTGTTTTCATATGTAGTTATATTTTATATTGACAGTTTATATTTATATTTATAGTGAATTTATTTCCAATAAAACATATTCAGTGGGTGATCTTTTACATTCCATAAAATAGTCACTCCAGATTTTGCCTAAAGATTTTTTCTTTTTTTTGCCTAGAGATTTTTGATCAATGATCTGCTAAGATTAAAAAAAAATTTTTTTTTGAAGAAACTATTTTAAAACAATCATTCTATACAGAGTTTGGAGATTTAAGAAATATTCTACCCTGAAAAACAGAACAATTGGAAAATACAAGTGTATATTTTTTTAAGATTTTATTTATTTATTCATGAGAGACACAGAGAAAGAGGCAGACATAGGCAGAGGTAGAAGCAGGCTCCATGCAGGGAGCCCAATGTGGGATTTGATCTCTGGACCCCAGGATCACACCCTGAGCTGAAGGTAGACGCTTAACCACTGAGCCATCCAGGCATTCCAATACAAATGTATTTTTAAAGGTTAGATATGTTTATTATAAAAGATGCTTATTAATTTCTTAATATATGGCATTTTTAGAACATTTTTTTAGAACAAAACTTACTGAATGTACATTACCTACTTTGATTCTCATAGTAGTCAGGGAAGATATTATTAACAGTTTTTACAGACACGGTACTAAAAGATTAGTGAACCTCTTTTACCTAACCATCAATGAAAAGAGACTGGACACCAAACTCTCAAGTACAGTTACACTCAGACTGGTGAATTTCTAAGGATAATCTGAAGCACTAAGATTGCTTTAGCAATACATGAATATCTGGGGTAGTCATACCACAATACCAGGATATCACACCTTAGTGCAAAAAATCACACATGTTGGAATATAAGCACACACAGAAAAATGTAAATAAAGTATATATTATATGCAGCATAGGCATATATACTCAAGGAGTATTAATATTTATTTTTTGCTGTCATTCAAGTACTGACTTATGTTTGGAGACTTTAAACTCATGGTAATTTATAAATTCACAGTAGGTACTTCTTACAGTATATTTAAAATACGAGATTTTTAAAAAATCAGATACTTATTTACTTAATTGATATGCCTTAGGTCTTAGATGCTTTTGGACAAAAAATTTCTAGTTGCAGTTGGCTAATCTAATGATTTAGAAGGAATATTTAGGTCAAAACATTCTCACCAACTTGTACTTATTTCTGTACTATAACCATTGAATAATGAAGAAGCTTTCAATTCTGGATAATAAATCACCAAATTACCAATAAAATGTTGAACTAGTTCAACTAGTTGAATTAATAAATGTAATTAGTATCAATATAAGCTCATATGTCTTCACTATCATTTTATTTTTTCATTTTTTTATAATAAATTTATTTTTTATTGGTGTTCAATTTACCAACATACAGAATAACACCCAGTGCTCATCCCGTCAAGTGCCCCCCTCAGTGCCCGTCACCCATTCATCCCCACCCCCTGCCCTCCTCCCCTTCCACCACTCCTAGTTCGTTTCCCATAGTTAGGAGTCTTTATGTTCTGTCTCCCTTTCTGATATTTCCCACACATTTCTTCTCCCTTCCCTTATATTTCCTTTCACTATTATTTATATTCCCCAAATGAATGAGAACATATAATGTTTGTCCTTCTCCGATTGACTTACTTCACTCAGCATAATACCCTCCAGTTCCATCCACGTGGAAGCAAATGGTGGGTATTTGTCATTTCTAATGGCTGAGTAATATTCCATCGTATACATAAACCACATCTTCTTTATCCATTCATCTTTCAATGGACACCGAGGCTCCTTCCACAGTTTGGCTATTGTGGACATTGCTGCTAGAAACATCGGGGTGCAGGTGTCCCGGCGTTTCATTGCATCTGTATCTTTGGGGTAAATCCCCAACAGTGCAATTGCCACTCTGGAAAACTGTGTGGAGGTTCCTCAAAGAGTTAAAAATAGACCTGCCCTACGACCCAGCAATTGCACTGTTGGGGATTTACCCCAAAGATACAGATGCAATGAAACGCCGGGACACATGCACCCCGATGTTTCTAGCAGCATTTTATTTTTTCAGACAAATGATTTGTCTTCTTGTATCTTCAAAGAAAAAATTCTGCAAACTATTTTTAAAGTTGTAATATTCTTTATTTTCAAAGACTGTGTTGACTTTTATAAAAATAAAGAACAGATCCACTGGAATATGACAGAAATTGGGAAATTTCTGAAAACTTTAAGACACGTGTTATCCATGTTCACTTCAATAAAATTTTGGTGAAGGTGGTTTGAGATGGTGGGTGGCATGGGAAGATCCTCAACTCACCTCCCTCACAGATACAACAAATCTATAGCTGCATATAGAACAATTCCCTCTGAAAAGAGCATGATAATTAGTTGAATAGCTTCTCCACTACAAGGGATAAAGGATCCATATCAAGATGAGTAGGAGAGACAGAGATGTCAAGAACCCCACTCCTGGCATGGAGAGTCACCATTTGGAGGGATCTCACAAATGTGAGCCCCTTCCTGAGAAGCAAGGGGTTTGTGTCCTACATCAGGCACCTCAACCCTTAAGACTTGCACTAGAGAAACAAGCCCAAAACATCTGACTTTGAAAATCAAAAGGGCTTTACCCAGGGGAACCACAGGGCTATAGGCAATGGAGGGTCTTCTGTTAAGGGTTCCTGCACAAGCTCATCATCCTGGGACCCACTGAAAAAGCAGTAGTTTAAAAAAGAGCCAAGACCACATGTGAAGAAGATTCACTTGCAATTTTTAAGCATCTGTTAGAGAGGGAAAATATTATTGGGGATTCTCTCCAGGGACAGGGGCACTGACAAGTGCTATTCTTATATTCTCTATCTCCTAGCACTGGTGCTGGGGGGGCAGTTTTCTATTTTCACTCTACCCTGTTAGTGACCCCTACCCTACTGTGGCCCTGCTAGAGGTGGTATGAAGGTGCCCCACTCTCTACTCACTATCTTTGTTCCTGTAGCCTTACCAGAGGCAGTGGGCAGGTGCTCCATTTCCCCAAAATGGAGCCAGTACACACTGTCTACACAGAGGATGTCCCTTGAGTGCTGGGTTCTGATGGCCAAGGAGGATTATGATTTTGGACCCCACAGGTCTGAAACAATTCAAGAGGCAGTTTGAGAGACAACCAAGAACTGGGGCAAGTTTGAACAATAAGGTTCATCACCTAATGGAGCTACACCTATAAGAGTAGTAGAGATAGCTGTTTCACTGAACACATAGAAACAAACATTAAGAATCAAGTAAAATGAGGAAATTGAGGAATATGTTCCAAAAGGACAAGATTAAACACTTCCCCCCAAAAAAAACCTTTAATGAAACAGAGATAAGTAATTTACCTGATAAAGAATTCAAAGTGACAGGTCATAGGGGTGGCCTGGGTGGCACAGTTGGTTAAGTGAGCAACTCCTGGTTTTCACTTGCATAATGATCTCAGAGTTGTGGGATTAAGCCCTGTGTCCGACTCACCACCCAGTAAGGAGTCTGCTTGAGATTCTCTCCCTCTCCCTCTGCTGCTTGCTGTCTTTTTCTCCCTTTTTGTCTCTCAAAATAACTAAATAAATAAAATATTTTTTAAAAAGTGATGGTCATGAAGTTGCATGTCAAACTCTGGCAAAGAATTGGTGAACACTCAGAGAACCTCAACAAAGAGAAAATAAAAGAAAGTATCAAACATAAGTCACAGAACTGAAGAATACAATAACAGAACTGAAAATATACTAGTCAGATTCACATATACTGGAAAATAAGCACACACACACGGAAATCTAAATAAAGTATATATCATGTGCAACATAGGCTAATGATTCTCATCCCAAATCAGTTGCACTTCTATACACTCACAGCAAACTATCAGAAAAAGGAATGAAGAAAGTAATCCTATTGACAATTCCATCAGAAAGACTAAAATACCTAGGAATAAATTTGACCAAGGAGGTGAAAGTCTTATACTCTGAAAACTGTAAGACACTGAAAAAAAAGTGAAGAAGACAGAAATAAATGAAATTATATTCCATGCTCATGGATTAGAAGAATAATAATGTAAAAATGTTCATATTTTTCAAAGGAATCTATAGATTCAGTGCAATCTCTATCAAAATTCCAGTGTTTTTTTTTTCCACAGAAATAGAACAAAGAATCTTAAAATTTGTGTGGAACCACAAAAGGCCCTGAATAGCCAAAGGAGTCAATTTTGAGAAAGAATAAAGCTGGAGGCATCATGCTTTCTGATTTCAAACTATTTTAGAAAGCTATAGTAATCAAAACAGTATGGTACTGGCATAAAATCAGTACACATAAAATCAAGACACATAGATCAATGGATCAGGTAGAAAGGTAAGAAATAAATCCAAACATATATGGTCAATTAATTTATGACAAAGGAGGCAAGAATATATAGTAAGGAAAAGACAATGTCTTCAATAAGTGGTTTTGGGTAAACTGGGTAGCCACATGCAAAAGAATGAATCTGGACCACTATCTACATCATACACAAAAAAATAATTCAAAATGTATTAAAAACTTGAATGTAGAACCAGAAGCCAAAATACTCCTAGAGGAAAATGTTGATGGTGTGCTTATTGACATTGCTCTGGGCAATGTTTCTGTTGTTGTTTTTTTATCTGACTCCAAAGGCAATGGCACCTAAAGCAAAAATAAACAATGAGATAGCATCAAACTAAAGATATTTTAAAAAATATTTTATTTATTTATGAGAGAGAGAGAGAGGCAGAGACACAGGCAGAGGGAGAAGCAGGCTCTATGCAGGGAGCCCGACATGGGACTCCATCCCTGGTCTCCAGGATCATGTCCTGGGCCGAAGTTGGCACTAAACCACTGAGCCACCCAGACTGTCCGAAACTAAAAATATTCTGCACAGAGAAGAAAACCATCAACAAAATAAAAAGGCAACCTACTGAATGGGAGAAATATTTGCAAACCATATATCTAAAATATGTAAAGAACTCATCCAGGTCAATGACAACAATAAAACAATCCAATTTAAAAATGGGCAAAGAATCCAAAAGGCATTTTTCCAAAGAAGGTATATAGATGGCCAACAGGCACATGAAAAGATGCTCAACATCAGTCATCTTTAGGGAAATGCAAATTAAAACTACAATGAGATAGCTCCTCACATCTGTCAGAATGGCTGTTATCAAGCCAAGAAATAGGAAGTGTCGGTGAGGATGTGGACGAAAGGGAAACCTCATGCACTGTTGGTGGTAGTATAAACTGGTGCAGCCACTGTTGAAAACTGTATGGAGGTTCTGCAGAAAATTAAAAATAGAACTACCATATGACCCAGCAAATCTACTTTGGGTATTTATTCAAAGAAAATGAAATCACTAAATCAAAAAGATATATGCACTCCTAAATTCATAGCAACATTATTTACAATAGCCAAGATATGGAGGTAACCTAAATATCCATTGATGGATGAGAGGATAAAGAAGATGTAGTACATATACAGTGGAATACTACTTAGCTGTAAAAAAATAATGAAATCTTGCCATTTGTGACAACATGGATGGACCATGAAGGTATTATGCCAAGTAAAATAAGTCAGACAGAGAAAGGCAAATACCATATGATTTCACTTATATATGGAATTTCAAAAAACAAAACAAATAAGTCAATGAAGCAGTATAGAACAAAACTCACACATACAGAAGATAGAAGAGAATAGACGGTTGTCATCAGAGGAGAGTCAGGTACAGGATAGGTGAAAGGGATCCAAGAGATACAAACTTCCAGTTGTAAAATAAATGTCATGAGGATGTCATGTACAGCATGGTGACTACAGTCAATAATATTGTATATTTGAGAGTTGCTGAGAGAGTAAGTCTTAAAAGTTCACATCACACGCAAAATTTTTGTAACTTTGTATGGTGACAGATGGTAAGTAGCCTTCCAGTGGTGGTTGTTTCACAGTATATCCAAATAACAAATCATTATGTCGTATACCTGAAACTAATTTGATTTGGATGCCACTTACATGTCAATGAAGAAAAAACAACTGAATTTTGAACATTTCTGTTAACTAGTGACAATGACAGCAGTATTTTCGAACTGTTAGAACTTTAGACTTAATGTATTTTTCAAGTTGGTAAAATTAGAGATGCCATGGCTATTTAAGTCTGTCCTTTCAAACTATTTCCTAGTCCATTCTTGATGTTATCATGTAATTTATAATGCATATTTTTATCTAGTTAGTCTTGATGATTTATCTTTTATTTTTATTTTTTTAAAAATTTTATTTATTTATTCATGAGAGACACACAGAGAGAGAGAAAGAAAGGCAGAGACACAGGCAGAGGGAGAAGCAGGCTCCATGCAGGGAGCCTGACGTGGGACTTGATCCCAGGACTCCAGGATCATGCCCTGGGCTGAAGGTGGCGCTAAACTGCTGAGCCACCTGGGCTGCCCTCATCTTTTATTTTGAAGTAGAAGTCATTATATATAATTAGACATAAAATATATATTTGTTGTGGATAATACTTCTCTATCCATAATATATAACATATAGAACATAATGTTATATATAATATGTAATATTTGTTGTGATATGGAATACAAAAGTGAAAGGTAGCATGTATTCCCAAATAAATACTCAAATCAGAAATATTGGTAAAACTTGTTTAAAAAATGAGAAAATGAAAATAAAGTCATTAAAAATTCTTATAAGACATCTTCTAAAAATTGTTTATTTTCCTAATAAACTAAATACATAAGGAAACATTTCTAGTACAAATCAAAGTTTCAATCCCATATTAACTTTACTGTGTTTAATTTCTCCAAATAAAAGTCATGATTTGTGGCTTGACATAGTTTGTCACAGAAATAGAATTTTGAAATCTAATATAGTCTACGATTATGAAAGTAGTGAAACAGTTCAGGATATTTGGTTACCATGTATGAAGTATCTGTGTTGTCAAATATGGATTAGAAAGTTTTGAAAGAGTTAATGTCTCAATGATGACTAATTCCTCCTGAAGTAGAATTAAATCACTTTTTAAAAATGAGTCAGCAGTTCCTTAATTGCCTATCTTGTTATTTTGATTAATAAAAAAGAACAGCATAAAATAGAGTGAGAAAAACATACACAAAATTACCAGATTGTTTAGAGAAGATATTAGGTGGGCATTCAGTCAGTGTATAATCTGAGCGAGGCCATGGAGAGTTTTTCTACAAAGGCACAAATATGCATATATTTATAAGCTATGTTCCCACACCAGCTCGCATTCATACTCATAAATGGTTTAAATTATTTTCATTAAGTGAGAAATGTGCCTTAAAGACCTATATGGCTTGAATATGGACTATTCGTAACATCTCATCAAAGTATACATTTATGTTTAAAACAATCTACTACTTAAAATAAGTAATTTATGTATCCCATCATTTAAATTCATGAATTCATGTATCTATGCATTCAATTATAAGAGTGCATGATAATGAAACTGCATTTAAAAAAATTCAACAAGGTGCAATGCTTAAATGCATTGGTGGATATTTGCCCTGTGCTTAGATTTTCAAAGGGACTAAGGCCATTGTAATTCTAATCATTATTTTAAATACAAACACTCCTGGGACTTGCCAGATTCCACTTAAATAAGGTAACAACTGAATCTCAGAAATAACCTACCTAGGAGGAGCTCCTGGGAGGTTCAGTCCACTGAGGATCCAGCTCTTGGTTTCAGCTCAGGTCATGAGCTAGGTCATGATAGACTCGGTCATGAGATGAAGTCCCAGGTCAGGCCCTGCATTTAGCTGGGAGTCTGCTTAAAGATTTCCTCCCTCTGTTCCTCCCTGTGATTGTGTGTGCATGCTCTCTCTCTCTCAAATAAATACTTATATTTTTAAAAATAAATAAATAGAGATTCCTGGGTGGCTCTCTCAAATAAATAAATATATCTTAGAAAGAAAGAAAGAAAGAAGAAAGAAAGAAAGAAAGAAAGAAAGAAAGAAAGAAAGAAAAGAAAGAGAGAGAGAGAAAGAAAGAAAGAAAGAAAGAAAAAAGAAAGAAAGAAAGAAAGAAAGAAAAAGAAAGAAAGAAAGAAAGAGAGAGAGAAAGAGAAAGAAAGAAAGAAAGAAAGAGAGAGAGAAAGAGAAAGAAAGAAAGAAAGAAAGAAAGAAAGAAAGAAAGAAAGAAAGAAAGAAAGAAAGAAAGAAAGAAAGAAAGAAAGAAAGAAAGAAAGAAAGAAAGAAAGAAAGAAAGAAAGAAAGGAGAGACTCCTGGCTGGCTCAGTGGTTGAGCCAGTGACTCAGTGGTTTTAATCTTTTAAAAAAATTTCTAAAAAGTAAAGAAATAACTTACGTATGAAAACAAGTAACTTGAATCTTACTACTTAATTATTCTTTCTAGTCACCTTTCTGGAGTATAAAACTAACATCACATTTTACTTCTCTGTGAGCAACACTCTGCTTTGTGCTAACTAGGAATAGATGAACAGAGCAAGCCATTTCTCCTTTCCACTTAATTCCACCCCAATCATTTCCAAGGAAGAACACCCTTTCCTTCAAAATACAATTGCAATGAAAAAAAATGTATTCTTTTAGAAGGGATGAGCACATGAAAAGGTAATTTAATTATTTTTTTAAAGATTTTATTTATTTATTCATGAGAGTCACAGAGACAGGCAGAGGGAGAAGCAGACTCCTCGCAGGGAGCCCGATACAGGATTCGATCCCAGGCCCCCGGGATCACGACCTGAGCCAAAGGCAGACGCTCAACCACTAAGCCACCCAGGTGCCCCAATTTGACTGTATTTTTTGAATGAAAATGAGATTAGCAGTAGCTATCAGAGGAGACCATGTTTCTGTTTTTGTTAACCTTTTAATGTAAACTGTTTATTTGTGGCAAATTTTGAAGAACAGCCCTGAAATTCTATGTAATGAATTAGACTTGACCAATTTTTCTTCTGAGTGATGTTTCCTGTTGGAGAGGGCAAGCAGTTTACTTTGGCTAGCCAGAGTAGTTCTGGTGAAAAACAGTCTGAATGACACATGGTAACTAGACTAACATTGCTACTTGGTTTCTACAGACAGGTGAGAAAATAAAAGCAAATTTAAAATTAGTGCAGTTTTATATAAAAAATGAAATTATGTAATCTCTTCCTTAGGGACTGTTATAGGCAATAACCTTATAATATACTCACCTTTCAACCAGAAAAAAATATGGGGAATTTAAAAATGTCTTTGAATCAACCTATTAAAAGTAGATTATAAGAATTTTTAAAAACAATACTCCTGAATGTCATGGCTTATCTTAATGGTAATCTTTCACCTATAATATGTGCGGATAACAAGTTTGTTTTCGTGCAAAGGTGTTAATTAATGAATGGCAAACCTTTGCCAATTATTGACACATTTTTCTCTAATCCTGTTATGTGAACCATTCTAATGAAGTCATAGCTTATTACTAATGATATACTTTTAATTTTTTTTTAACTGTGAGATAAGGATTAAAATAATTTATTGGATCTCAGCTCCTTTTTAAATCACAGCAGTTAAGAAAGCTTCATTTTGTCTGCCCCAGTGTAGTCTCCAGGGAAGGTTATAACCTCAGCAGGCAAATTCAGGACCTGGCCCTTCACACCTCAGGGAGTTAAGCTTTGAACCTGTGTGTAAGTCCATTACTCCCCTGGCCACAAAGCTGTTGGCCAATTATCTCTGAATAAGAATTGTATCGGATCTTAGTTTGTAGTAACAGGGTCTGGTAGTTTGTGAGAAAAAGAAAAATAAAAACCACAAACAAAACCGAAAGAACAATCCTTCTATCTTTCTCAGACTGTTTCTTTTTGGAGCGAAGGGATCACATAACCATTCCACACCTACAATGAATGGAAACGTTATCATATTATTTATGTCCCCATCCTCTGTGATAGTATCTCCTTCATCAAGAGGATTCACCCAACTGAGACTGGACACTGTTCTCCATCCCCCAGCTCCACAAACCCAGGAAGGAAGAGTTCTCCACAAACCTTGAAGAAGGTTTGTAACATGTGGGTTGGATCATAAGGAGAATCAATTCTCCTTTTTTTTTTTTTTTTTTTTTTTTTGATGGTTTGTAGCAACCCTGCATTGACCAAGTCTTTCAGGGCCGTTTTTCTTTTCTTTTTCCTTTTTTTTTTTTTTTAAGATTTTATTCATTTATTCATGAGAGCGGGGTGGTGGTGGTGGTGCAGAGACACAGGCAGAGAGAGGAGCAGGCTCCATGCAGGGAGCCCGATGTGGGGCTCGATCCCGGGACTCTAGGATCACACCTGGGCCAAAGGCAGGCACTAAACCGCTGAGCCACCCAGGCTGCCCTCAATCCTCCTTTAGAAAATAGGTTTATAATTGCAGTTCTAGAAACCATGATTCATGTCTCTCATTTCAAATCAAATCATAGGCTTCTCCAGAGGTATAAAGGGTGAATACAGGCCCGAGGTACCCGTTGGGGGCAGTGTGTTCACGTTTCCTAAAATCTATACACTGCCCTGAGCAGTTTTTGGAATAGAGCCGGGGAAAGAACAATGACAGAACCTACCCCACCGTCCACTTCACTGGCTCTTCCCGTGGTTTCACAGTACGTGGGGTGGCCCGGCTGCAAGTTGGCACATAATCGTTCCGAACGTCCACTCTGGGGCAGTTCTGAGAAAGGATAACATCGCTAACGAATGCAGTTGCCTATTAAATAATTTGAGTTCACATGCAGGCGAGAGGCTTTTTCTGTCCATATTTGGGGGCGTGAGGTGGGCATCTAGCTGGTTCCTCCTGGGCTTGTGTCCCCGGGTGCCCCTCTCTCCACAGTCTGTCCTATGACACATGGACACTCCGCCAGCCCCCTTGTTTCTGCACCATTCCAGGAGACCTAGCTGCTAGATGCTGACCATCTCCTGCCCCCTTGTTCCTTGCTCCTTGTTTTTTTTTTTTTAATTTTTATTTATTTATGATAGTCACACAGAGAGAAAGAGAGAGAGAGAGGCAGAGATACAGGCAGAGGGAGAAGCAGGCTCCATGCACCGGGAGCCCGACGTGGGATTCGATCCCGGGTCTCCAGGATCGCGCCCTGGGCCAAAGGCAGGCGCCAAACCGCTGCGCCACCCAGGGATCCCCCCTTGCTCCTTGTTTTTATGCACACGTGGGGGGAAGGCAGTCGGTGTAAGAAGGTCCAGCTGCCCAGGGTAAGCTGCAGCCCGGTCCGGGAGCTGCCCTGCGTGCTGCCCCGGGTAAGCTTGCCACCCAAAGTGAGCATCACCAGAGTGACATCTGGAAATAAAAACTTCTCCTTAAGGAGCCCCTGGGGAGGAGGAAAAGCCCCTGGTTTTTCTGACAGAGGCTCTGTTCTGGGGCAAACGACACCTGCTCAGCCTGGGGACCATTGTGGGGGGAGCAGGGGGAGGAGGGAGTTGCCCTCTGCCTCCTGGCTGGTGGCCTAGGTACCTGTGTCCCAGTGACGAGGATGACCGAAGGGGACGGAGAGGTGGCAAGGAGAAGCCCCGTCACTCCCCTGTCACCTGCATCCGGACCGCTCCTCCGTCATTTCACACTGGGTTGGGCCTTGGGGTGACCTACAGCCACGGCTCCGTGGCCACGTGGCCAGCCCATCGGCCGGTGCGCAGCACCCACCACCCTTTGTCCAGCTGGCTGCCGGCTCGGGACTGACATTCTCCTGCTGCAGCTTTAACAATAAGCCCAGGAGCCGGGCCCCACGATGGAGCCTGTTGAACCCCTGAGAACCCCGAGCTTTGCTGGCTTGCGGGAGGCCAACCAGACAGCAGAGGCCGCGCCGAGAAGGGAGGCCGGGTCTGGGGGTCCCTGCGCTGATCCCGAGCGCCCCCCGCTCCCAGGAAATGCACGTCAACAAGGACTCTGACACTTCCATTGCCCATGATCATTTAGGATGTGGTGCCACACGCGGCATCCCCAGCGGCCCTCCAAACCCCCTTTGAGGTGGATATGAACTCTGCTTCCTTAAAGAGCTGCTAAGAGGAAGATTGGTAGATGTGACTTGTGGTGCTGGCGGGCATCGCCTTGCCGGTGACGGCTCCTCTTCTCTGTTGAGGGTCTGCGTGGGTGCGGGGGCTCCCTTCTCCCACCCAGGTTCCTTGGCATGCAGCAGCCTTCATCTTCATCACTCGGAAGTGCCTCTTCTGTACCTCTTGTCCTGACCGTCCAGGCCCCCAAAGGCTGATCCTTAACTTTCCTGTTCCCAGGATGGGGGTGGGAGGAAGGCATTTCTGATGCCCTTTATGGTGCGGCTGTGCAATTTATGCAACCAGTGCCTTTGGCTCCAGAGAGGTGGGTCTTTCATTCACCCATCAGGACATATTTATGAACCCTGGGCTCTGCACCAGCCACTGTACCACACAGTGGCCTGCAATGGCTGGGGAAATCACTAAGCCCGTAAAAGACTCTATTGCCCATCTCCTTTCCTCAAAATGGACTAGCAGACTGTCTTTGTAAAGGCTTAATTTCCACTTGTGCCACCACATTGCCAGGCAAATCTTTCATACTCTAAATATCCCTTCCAGGCTCTACCTCCTTCACCTTCTCTCTTGTGTAGAATATATCTGATTCTGAAGATCTGGGCAGCCGTGTGGAGGTGACCTCAACCAAAGGTGGCAATAGGACCATCCTCAGGGCCGGTGGTGGAGCTCAATGCTCTGAGGTGGATTCACTATGTGGATCTGAAATGTGTGGGGCATGTTTTCGAGGATGTTTTCTGAGCTATGACACAAGAGTTTGCTAAAACAGTTTATTTAAAGATGACACAAGATAATCCTCTGAAAGGACTTGGCACAGAATTAGGCACCAGTGAGTGCTTAAGAAATGCTATTATTGTTCCTTCGCGTGATTTCAAGGTACAATGCAGTAACACATGTAAAGAAAAAATTCAATACAATATTAGGGCTATTATCAAGCTGTAGACCAAAGAAACCCTTAAGATACAAGAATGTTAAAATTTCTAAAAAAAAAATCAGGGTATAATAATCAAAATTCTTGTCGCACTTGCTTTGCTAAACATCTAATACCTGCCATAGTTCTGTAAAACAGGTGATTATATTTCAAGGATGCTTTTTGCATGCTGTTGCTGTCTTATTTACTTAAGGAGAGATTAAGTAAGTGTTAAAGTGGAGTAGCAAGAAGCTCTATTATTTTGTAATACTCATTTTCAAAACCTCATGTAGGTTCCTTTCTCTGGGATCAAAGCAAAGGAGGTCTGCTAGTCTAGAAACTAAAACTGGTACATCACCGTTAAAGAGAACAGTTGCTTCTTTTAGAATTATACCACTAGATGACAAGTAGGAAGAAAAAGCACAAATTTTCACAATTTCTTGATGCCTGAACAAGTTCTTGGCATGAAAGTGTCATACGATCGTTTAAAATGTAATTTAAAGATTTCCATCATTTTCTTTTCTCAATGACCTCTTTACTCTTAAAAATCTGATCTGAAGAAGTCACTTTAACATACAAGGTGACCTGCTTCTCCATGTTCACTCAGAGGATGTTATGGGATTCTGATGACAAGAATAAGAACAGGTAGATGGGTCCTGTGAAGGAGAGTACCTGCAGAGTAAAGCCTATGTGTACCAAGTGACACGTGGGCACTCCCTCCACCGAAGTTTTTTTTTCTGTCAGGCTGTTTTGGAACACACATTTGGATTTTTTTTTTTCTAACTGGGTGCATACTTTTATGCATATCTCATCAGTGGGATATCACAAGATGAAAGAAAATATTAAAAACATTTTAAAAAAGAAATACCACAATTGTGGAGACATCATATTTTGAATATTCTTTGCATCCAAATTCAAAAATATATCTTTCTTGGGATGTTTTCTGTTTGACTTTGCTCAAGTCAGGGGTATTTGGGGAGATGAAAGGAGAAAACCCAATTGAAACAACACCTTTTAATATCGTAGTGAGTAGCAAGAAAAAGAACAGTCCTCTAAGAAGATTTTTTAGATATTTTGTAACCAAGAAATAATAAAATAGTATCCATTTTGATTTTTAAAATCAGCTTTTTGCTTTCTAGATCTTGTCTACACAGGTCCCAGAAAATAGTTCATTAGTAAAATAAGACTCTCAGCACTTTTTAAAAAAATTATTTCAATAGCAAATTCATTTGACTTTTTTGTTTGCTGATATCTTAAGTTGACTCTGCCTCACAGAACTAACTATTTCGGTTTCTTAGAAACACAAGATTATTAGCTAGATATTTATACAACTGTTTTAATGTTCTCATCATTTTGTTCTTATGCTTTGCCTCAAATTGATCAGAGTACGCAATTGTTTTAAAGAACAAATTTTTAAAAGTACAATGCTGGAGATTAATTCTCATCTCCCATTTTCTAGTAGAGTTTACAGTTAGAAATCAATAGTGTTAGTTTATAGAAGTTTTCTCTTCCTTGGTTAAGCTTCAACTTTTACCATTTAATCATATAAAATGTGACAATTGATGAAAATATTTAGCACTGGGTATCAATTTCTAAATTCCTCCAGCAGTTACCAACAACTAGCTTACACTGAAGATTTCTCTCCACCTCTAAGAGAATATATGTTCAGTCGCTGCACCATGTGAAATACTATAATTGGAACCTATTCTACATTCAAATAAATAAATTATTAATACTCTCTGCTGCTGTTAAACAAGCATCACATTTGCGGCATTGAAATTCTGATTTGTCAAGTATTGGGGGATGTAACTATATTAAACAATGTGTCTATGCAAGGGGGAAGATATTCTTTAGAAGGGGGATCTTAATCAGTTTCATGCTGAGCAAAAGAAAATTGTAAACTATGCATTAAAAGAAGATTTACTGAAAGTTATTTTTGCTAGATCCACTGCATTCTAATTCACGGCTACCCTTTTGCTTTCAATGATAATATACGTAATCTTCCAGCCACATTCATGAGCAAAGTTTGATGTGGATTTACACTTGTGGAGCTACATTACAATCGGTAGATTTAAGGTATTATAAAATGAGTTTTTGGATTTGTTACAGAGGTATGGAGCCCCTCAGATACAGGCAGATAGGTTTTCCAACATATGGCAACCACCTTATTATAAAACAAAACAGTGTTAAATCAAAGTACCTGATTACGATTCGCGAGTGCCATGCAGCTCCGATAGCCAGGCTTATATTTAATACCTCAGAAACAATATCATTTATTTTTCTGTCTTCTCTTATCCCTAAGTTATTGGGTTTGTAGGCTTTGAAACCTTAAGCAAAAGGATAAAATACAAATTATAGAAAACATTGGAGTATGGAGAAATCAAATTACATTTTCCACAATCCTGAAAAAGATGGTTCACATTCCTCTTGCGCAGTCTGGGCGAATCCCCATTACCAGAGAGCTTTCGAGGGGATAATTAGTAGTCTTTGGGGTACAAGGAGAGCATTCATATTGCACTAGGAATAGCCAACTGTACTAAAGGGTTAATTTCTGGGTTTGAAATAATAATTACCCAAATTAAAAAAAAAACATTAATGAGAGGATTAAAATAATAATAAAAAAAACCCATCAGGCGTTATTTACAGACAATGTGTATCAATAGAGGTCTAGAGAGGGTGTAATTTATTTCCGAATATTAGTTGGGTTATCCTTGTTTTTCAATTCTCTCTGTAACTTGCAAATTTACTACAAAATTGTGGAATTTTGGAAGTTGTTCAGGATCTGAACATAAAGAAAAATATAATCACCATCAACAGTAGAAAGCAAATTCCTTTGCAACATCCGTTTCTAATAAACAAGACCTTGTGGAAACTGTTAGTGGGGAGATAGAGTCAGTTGAGTGTAATAACTAGTTAATTTATAACCAATCAGAGTTAAAGTTCCTTGGGCTTGTCTTGGGCTCTTGATCCTATACAGGGCTCTCTTATTAACAAGGCTTTAATTCCAGTACTGACAGACAAAAGCGTCCAACCCTAATGAACTGTCTGCTCGGTGTAGAAAGCTGGTGGTAACGTAGAATGTTAGTTACAATAATGATAATCTTTAGTATTTTTAGCTTGTCAGAACTTGCACAGCTAACAACAACCAGTCTTTTACTAAAACTCCACCTCATCAAACTAACTTAATTAGCAATTCAACTCCTTATTTTTGTTTTGGATTCCCCTCTGGCTACTAATTAAAGCTTAATCGAAACCGCTGAACTGAGGTTGTAAAGAATTCATTAATATTAAAATTAGCCCCAACAATTTTTTTTGGGGGCTGGTGCAATTTGTATTTGTTACTGTCAGGGGTTTGAAACTCAGTTGAATTGTTAAAAAAGCCATACCAGAAATTCTCAGTCTGCCATACATATGAGCTGAGCACATATGACGAATGCCAATAGTTATACAAACAGATCATTTCTGACCATACAAACTGAGTCTACTCGGGCCATTTAAAAATATATTTAGCCAAAATAGAACTTGGGATATTTTTCTGAGGTCACTCACATGGCTTTATCCTCCTAAGTGGTTTCATATTTTGGATAAAAGAAAGGAGAAAGGGCTCTGGAAAAAATTTCAAGGATTGATTTTTATGTATTATCTTGACAAGATTAATATGTTTGAAAAACGAACAGATTTAGCTCTTCACTTTGATTTTTCCACTTTTTGCAACATCAAAGATTACTCGAACAGCGGTACTGGTCATTCTGAAAAGTAAAATCAAATGAGCACCAAACCCAACCGCTAAGTATAGGACACTTAAAAAAAAAAAAAAAACCTGAAATCTGATCTTTTATCGAAAATGTTTGAAAAGGAAATGTAATACATTTTTTTCTCTAATAAAATGATTATGTCGGTGTATGCCTTCAGTTCTTTTCCAGATTTATTTTGATGGTTTAAGCAGTAAATTTAAAACTATTAGTTTTTTTTTTTTTTAGCTCACATTAGAAAAAAAATCACTTATTCAATATTTGAATATTTGTAAATATTCTCAGTTTCGATGAAGCTACATTTTATTTTCCCGTTCATGACATGAAAATGCAAATTGGAAGCACTTTTCTTCTTGGTGAACAGGAAATGATTTTCATAAATCAGATCCTCTTTTCATTTTAATTTTTGATATTTTAATAATTTTGTGAAAACCATGTATATTTATTTTACCCTTTAGGAAAATTCCTAGTGTGTAGGAAACAAACCTGTTGGCACTAAAATATACAGCAACTAATACTATTTAGCATATCTTATTAAACCTGAACATTTAAATACCCTGATAAAATGCAAAACTTTATCAAAATATACATGAAAATTACACTTACATCTAGGTTTCATTTAGACAACATTTGTGACAAAATAATCATGTGCACGTTTAAAAATAAATATATGTCCATTTTTAAGCCCCCTGGATTAAATCAACAATGGCATAGAAGGCACACAATTTTAAATCTTGGTGACAATTTCCATGAAGTTATTCAAATACATTTTGACTTCTGACAAGAGGATGTAATTTATAAAACAGAACATGCCTATCAGTGGAACTTAAATTAGCATAATGAGGATACTTTCATTTCTGCAAGCAGTTTTTGACATCCCAATGTGGAGCTCTTAGAAGAAACCAAAAAAAAAAAAAAAAAAGAAAGAAAGAAAGAAAGAAAGAAAGAAAGAAAGAAAGAAAGAAAAAAAGGAAAAAGAAAAAGAAAAAAAAAGGTCAATACGCCTTAGTAGAAAATTATGAAAAAAAAAAAACTTAGAAACTTTATCTGATTTGAGTAAACAAAAAAATATTTTCAAAAAAATCATGTTCCCTCGTACTGATAAAAAAAATGTTTCTTAAAGGCAGAAAAGTCGAATACAGCCTTCAGCTGCTGTCATCCCTGTAAAGTAAGGGAGGTGTTTTGAGGTTATCATTGCATGACAAGAAACATTGTTTGACATTAATGTTATGCGATTTTTTTTATCAGTGTTTTGAGTTAATTTTCTATTGTGTTTCGCATAAACACAGCGCGAGCATAAGTATAACCTTTTAAAAATTGTTTTACAAATTTCTGTATTGAGTGGAATGAGGCGGGTTGTTAGCTGAATGATTTGGGTTATTTGAGAAAGATACAGCAAATCGTTAAGGAAAATGGATGCTTTTTTACTTGAAGCAATATCAAACTGTATTCACCAGCAGAAATGCTACTCATACCATTAGATTCAAACCTGACTTGAGAAATAATGAAAGAAGTCACAAGTTCTCTGTACGATATTTGAAAAAAAGATGGAGCAGTTAAGCAAGTAAAATAAGCAATTGTATTTGAAGCTTAAGTTACAAATACCATTTGCTTCAAACCTGGAACACAAGAAAATAATGATATTTTTCCAAACACATCCCTAAAATATTACTGATATTCTTTGGAGGCATTTGAACTTGTTGTCCTTGAGTAAGCTATGAAATCACTGACATCTATATATAGTCATATGAATACTTTCACCATTTTATACCAAACTAGGTTGGCAAATGCTACTCCGCAATTGAAATATCTTCAAAGGGAAATTTCCGAAGACCTTCTCCTAAAAGGATACAGTGGGATATGTATTTACCTAAGGAATTAATATATCATATTTCAGAAATACGGTGATGTCATTTTGCAAGGAATGGAAAAATTTAATATGAATGAGATACAGAAATGATAGGAGTCCAAAGTGGAACACAGACAAAGGCCATGAGATTATGAAATTTTAACTTTATTGTTTTAACTAGACTTTTATCTGTGGTCTCTTTAGTGAGTCGACTTTCCTTTTACTTGTTTATGATCTTAAGTGAAAGCCAGGGCAGTGGCTCCTGCCAGATTAAGCACATCATTATTAGGATCATACAAAACCTATATGTTACACATAGTTTCCAAGGTAATATTTCAATTTTTTTCCACGATGTCATCCTTGTTTGTCAGTCCTTAACATTTATTTCTTTAATAAATAGGTTGGAACCACTATTACATTTTCAATATTACAGAGATACAGTATATAAATGTCATTTTAGTTTTAAATGTAGCATTGATGTTAATTAGCATTGAGTCATGTTATAATGTTTTAAGATATCATAGAATAATAATAGGCAAAGGAAGGTATATCTAGTCTTTATATAAAGATTCATTTTCTTCTCATCTGCTATTCCTTCTTTCACTATATATGCTTAATCCAAGAAGTGATACTATTCCTTGACTATCAGTAACAAAAGAAAGAGATGCCATAATTAATTTATATATATATGTATACACATGTCAATTACATAATATTTATTTCTGTAAATGGAACTGATGGTAAAGGGAATTCTGTTCTTCTGAAAAATCAAATTCTACGAAATTAATAAAATGTTATATGGAAGATAATGACTTTTCATAATATATAAAACGGTTCTCTGAACACTCCGCTGTGATTTGCGGTAAAGTAATACCACACGAAGAAAAACTTGGTTTGTGTGTATAAAATACCACTGTTCTTTTTGTTTCCTATTTTTCCTATGTGAGGACAGACGGGAAGAATGGGGGGACTCGGCTGGGGTGAGGTAACAGAGGACAGAGGGACATCTGGGAGACACAAAGGACTTGAACTGGCCTCGGGGTCTGCCATCAAATGCTGCATGGTGACTCAGCAATTGCCACTTGAATGAGCTCATTGGAGCTTATCTTTCCTGTTGTCCCCTGGGTCAGACTTGTGATGTGACTACTTTACAAGAAATTTTTTAGAAAGACTCTTTTCACTATGTCCTACCAATTACAGTGTTGGAAAGTTAGCAACAGAAGGCATAACGGAAGAAGGAAAGTGGAACGGTGGTTGCCAAAGCCTCGGGGAGGGAGAGTGGGGAGTTAGAGCTTAATGGGTAAAGTTTCAATTTTGCAAAATGAAAAGCATTCTGGAGATGCATGGTAGCGATGGTTGTACAGTGATGTGAATGTGCTTAATGCCCCTGAGCTGCACGCTTAAAAATGGTTAAGATGATAAATTTTGTGTTATGTAGATTTTGCCACAATTAAAAAATAAATATAAGAAGAGGAACTTTATTTGAAAGAAATGTAACTTACACATGGTGAGTAGGAAATGAATGAGCAATAAAATTTCGAACAGCTGTGGCCGGAGGAGGATGCTCTGTATGTGTTTTAGGAACAGTATTGTGGTCTCTGCCTCACCAGATCAGGGAACTGCCTCTCAAGCTGGACCTGGAGTCTGCAGCCCGAGAGAAGCCCTGCTGCCCACCAGGACAAGGAGCAGGGTGCTGTGTGTGTGGGACGATGGGTGCAGAGAAGAGCCGCCTCTTGCTAATTGATGGTAGGCAATTCACAAATAAGGTTTTAAAGTAATAGCTAGGATTGCTCAGATTGGAAAACCAGTTAAAATTTAAGAACATTAGATATAATATGATATAACATGAATGAGTCATTGAAGAAACTTTAAGTTTTGAAATTTGAGCAAATGCGATCAGTTAGAAAGAAAATTATCTTTAAAGCTTCTCCTTTTAAAGGTAGATCGTTTTTTTCAATATGGAATGCAGAGAATATGATAATAAGACAAGGGGCCTCTGAGTGGGGAAGGAAACAGACAACAGATATGACAACAGGGTAGTCAGCTATGAGTGTAACCTGTAACTGTGGCCCAATTCTGATAATTGCAGAATTGCTCTGGATGAAACCTGTGGTTTTAGATGATAAAATGATTGCTTAAGTTACCTAGTTAGTAAATTGCATATCATCCTTATTTCCATACTATATTCAGCCGTTTAAAATTGGATTATGGAATTCTAAAAGCCTGAATAAAGGTCCATCTCAGATTCATTAAAAATAAGTATCTAAACATTGTCAGATTAAAATTACATACCCCAGGCAGGTAACATGTACCCCTTTCTGATGGGTTTAACAGAACTTAGTCCTTTTTGGACTTTATGTACATTACAGAAACATGTGAAAAAAATCCAATGATTTGTTGTCAAAGATTAGGAGTAAATGAATTACAGCCAGGATACCTAACAATAAGGAGTTAACGTAACTATATAATTAAGATCAATTCTACAATTTTTCAAGTGATTTGCAATGGCTCTATAAATGAACGTTGCAACACATGCACTTTTACCCTTGTGATTGTAAAACATGCACAAATGTTAAGGCTTCGCCCCAGAGCCCCCACACACTCTTTATTCATGGATATAGAACTGTCCAGGTTATTCATTGGTCTATCAGCTGAAGGATTACAAATAACACTCTTTGTAACTGGAAAACCTACTGCATTTGAGGTTTAAAATTCATTCTTCAAGGTAACATTTAAAGTGTTGTTTTAGCACAGTCTGCTGTTTCTTTCATATTTCCTTCAGTTGTGCATTTCAATATATACTCTTCACTTTTTTAAAAAAGATTTTATTTTTAAGTAATCTCTACACCCAAGGTAGGGCTCAAACTCACAACGTTGAGATTGAGAGTCACGGGCTCTATGGACTGAGCCAGCCAGGCACCCTATACTCTTTGTTTTTAAAAAGCAAAAACTTTTGAGTAATTTTTGGCACACACTGCATTTTGAGGTGTATCAAAAAAACTGGATTTCCTTTATGAAAATTTGTGGAATATTTGAATTAAGTTTATTAACCCTTTCCCTAAAATTTAAAATTTTATAATAATGTCACAAAGATAATGATATTTTTCTCCTTTGACTTCAGGAAGATATGAATTTCAAGCTCAGTTTAATAAGAAGCATACAGGTGTGTACAGATTACATTAAATTAAAAAATATGTTAGTGATTTTGCTGTTTCTTTTTCATTTTTAAATTGACAAAGAATGAGCAAATTCCTTTTCTCTGGATCACATATAATTATGGATTCTGTGGAGTTTAAAGAAATTAACAAAATGTCAAAGGTTTATTCAAAAACAGCTCTTTAAATTTTAAATGACTAAATCACTTCAAATAATTTAATATTAAAAATAAAACTGGTTATTTTTAAATGTATAAAGAAATATACCACTAGTCACATCATTTTCCCATTAAACTTTGTTTGCAAAGTACAAAGCAGATCAACCACATCTTAGTCAAGATTAATGATATAAAATTTTACTCATAATGGTGCTCATTGCAGAATGTCTTTATTTCTGTCAGAATTCATAAATAGGGATGTCTGGGTGGCTCAGTGGTTGAGCGTCTGCCTTTGGCTCAGGGCATGATCCTGGGGTCCTGGGATCGAGTCTCACATCAGGCTCCCAGCAAGGAGCCTGCTTCTCCCTCTGCCTGTGTCTCTGCCTCTCTGTGCCTCTCATGAATAAATAAAATCTTAAAAAAAAAAAAAAAGAATTCATAAATAAAGTCTATTGAAGAAGTCTTGAATTAATTCCACTGATTGGTTTATGTTTGATTCTTCAGCGACAGCTGATTATTCTCAGCATACCATTCATTATGAAATGTAGCCATCATCTCTTAGTCTTGTTACTCATGCTTTACTCGTAGGACAAATGCTGGGGATTTCTCAGATGATCTCAGATGATTTAAGCTTTTGTTTTAAACCTGGCTTATTAAATTGTTTTAGGTATATTCACAATGTTCTATTACAATAAACACAGACATAAGAAAAACAACATTGACACAGCCCGAAGCAAAGGAATCATTATTTAGCTATCCTTTCCTCTAGAAAATTCAAGAAGGATACACATAGAACTCTAATGAATGTGAGTCCAAAATATATTTTTAAATCCAATCATTTGAGGAAATCACCTGAAAGCAGATGAACTTGCTCTCAACCTGGCACACTATTTCAGCCCGACAATTATAATACACTTCTGCTGATACTTCTTGTGCAACCTCATTTGGAATGTTCTCCATAGCTGTTATTAGGAACACTTATGTAGACAATTTTAACCCAAATCCATCTTTATCATATAGGAATCCAACCTTTTGAAGCCTTTGGGTGAGGGGGTCTTTTCAGGGACAGATTTGACCTTTATTAGTGTAGATTTTTAAACATTGTAATGGTGACCCAAATAAAAAAGGAAAAGGGAGTAAAGATAGGGATCCAGATAGAGACAGAGATAGACGTGGACTTCAGGGAGGAAAGATGGAGAACTCTTCCCTAAGAAGAGCACCCATTAATCTCTGTAAGTGCAGGACCTGAGCGAATCAGTGGCTGTCATGGTGAGAAGCCATTTGCCCAATCAGGCACGTGGCAGTACCCCAGAGTCCCACTGCCCTCTTCCCAGGTCTTATTTCTCATCAGAGTACATCGTGAGAAAGCTCTGCTCAAGGTCTTTGCAAATGGAGACTTACCAGTGGTGGTAATGGAGCTGAGGAGCAACATCCCCACGAGAAAGAAAGAAAAGCAGAAAATAGACCTTGGTTTATAAGCTTTTATGATACAATTAATTCCGTGTCAGTAACTTCAACATCACTATCACCAAAAGGTTTCTTGGTGGCTACAGTTGTATGATCAGGAAAGCATGTGGCAGAGAGTGTTGACCAAGAGTTAAATGATATGTATCAGAGAGGGAATGAGGAAAGAAGGGAATAGTGAACTTTTTCAACCCCCGTTAATATTCATCTCACAGATGGGCACAGCATGTGCCGATCAGCACACCTGGGCTGGAGAACCGGCTGCCTGGATTTCTTGGGGACCCTAATATAATTATAAACAGACAAGTGGAGAGATGCCACAGGTCAGCCAGCAGGGCAAAGGGGGAGAAGAAAGTGCCAAATTCTCAAAGTTTCCCAGAGAATAATAATATCCACAACTTTCCTAGCACCTTTCATCTGAAAAAGAACCAGAAACAGATCTGTCATCAAGGAAAGAAGGTGCTAGCCAGGCTCCATACTCCCTCGTATCTCTGATTTACATTTATCCACGTCACTTAGCTTCTCTTGAGCAGATAAGAGAAGTCTCGAATCACTCCCCAGAAGTCTTGATCATTCCATGTGGGGTCATGCAGTGAGACAGATAGAAAAGAAATCAGATAATCGGATATTGAATTTTTCTTAAGTGTGGTATTTCAATGGGACTCCAGTTCGCCCACAGGGCAAGACGTCCTGATTTTTATTCCTCATGTGCTCACTGGTAGTGACTTTGCAACAGTCAGGCCAGATGTGATGCTCAGACTCTCAAGGTGAGGATCAGGGTCTCAGTTCTGGAGTCTTGTCTACCTCAGGATCTCTTCATTCTGCCTTGGCATAACCTTACTGTGTTGTCCCCTTCCTGCCCAGATCATACTGATGCTGTCCTCTGCACATTTATGGTAGGGAGGCTAGTCTTTACAGGGGTATTTCGTATTGCTACCACCTCAATTTGTGTCCCTCTTCTCTATTTCTATAGGTTCGATCTCTTTCTTCTCCACTTAGATGGCCTCAGCATTTTATTCCTCTCCAGTGTTTCCAACTTTCACATGGCTATGCATTTCTTTATGGAACTTAGTTCCATCTGGGAGGAAAAAGGATAAATGTTTTAAGTTAATCTTTGAAGACAGACACAAAGGAATTGCACTCATTCTAATCCACCTAGAATTAAATGCAAACAAGTTTTTCATAAATAGTAGGAGTGGACGATTACATATAAACAAATACATAAAGATGGATAGGTAATAATGATATTTGATTTTCGGGTTTTGAATTTGAAAGCCAATCAGGCAAGAAGGCCAGGGTATCAATCTGATTGCATTTGGCTATGAGTTTTAGAAAACCCAACAAATGGTGGCTTTAAAAAAAGTTCACTTACAATTTATTTAGTAAGAAATCCTGGATTGGGAGTCCTGGCATTGCAGAAGTAGCTCACCAGCCTGAAGCCCCAAGATTCTTCCCAGGCATCTCCTGGGGCTGCTTTGCCAGCTTTTTTTTTTTCTGGAAGCATCCTTCCTCATTATGACAGAATGGAGGCCACAACTATAGATATCCCATCCTTGCCCCAGAGGAGATAGAGACTGGGTGTTGACCCTAAGGTAAAAGATGTCTCTTTCTCCTTTTATCAAAGATGGAAAATCTTTCTCACAGTTCCTCCAGCAGACAGTTCCCTCTGACCTCAGTGGCCAGAGCTGGGCCATGTGGCTCCCATCAAGCTGCTGGGAAGGTAATTTTCTGCCTTTAAGCCTCTCCGATGGGACGTAGAATGGAAGAGGGGTTTGAGAACAGCTATTGAAAAAATAACCTGGTGAATCTACTCCAGCTTTGCTTCGAAGCAGGGGCATGTTTAGAGTCCTGTACATATTTGGAAGTATGGTAATGACTTTTGTTGAGTACGGATATTTATTTTATGAGGGAGGGATACTAATAGCAAGGCAGCAATAACCAAAAAAAGATGAAATGAAATAGAAATGAAGCCTGATCTCTTAAAGTCAGAAGGAATTTTCTGTAAGCAGAAGGTATACACACACACACACACACACACACACACACAATATTCCCCCCTTATTTGTAGGATGTAAGTTCCAAGATCCCCAGTGGAAGCTTAAAACCCATGAATAGTACTGAACCCTATGGATACTATGTCCTTCCTATACATACAAACCTACCTATGATAAAGTTTCATTTATGAATTGGGTACAGCAGGAGATTAACAACAAGTAATAATAAAGTATAAGAACAATTATAATGCAATGTGATAAAAGTTATGTGAATGTGGATTCTCTCTCTCTCTCTCAAAATGTCTTATTGTGTGTTACTCACCCTTCTTTTTCTGATGATGTGAGATGATAAGATGCCCACGTGATAAGATGCAGTGAGGTGAACAAGGTAGATGCAATGAAGTAGTGTTAAGTTACTAGTGACCTGAGCATATGGCAGAAGGAGTATCATCTGCTTCTGGACCATGGTTGACAGCGGGTAACTGAAACCAGAAAGTAAATCCACAGATAAGGGTGGGTGGGGGAGACTCCTATAAACTGGTGAATAAACAGGCTAGTTTTTCATCAGATTTACTAACAGGCCTTTCTTTATATATCAGATTTGCCCACAATTTGCATTTATTCATGATAAAATAACATCAATTAAATCATTATAGATAATCTGGATAAGCATATACCTCATACTCTCAAATCAGTGATTTGAAATAAAAGAGAGCAAAATCTAAGTTTGAATAAATGCGTTCCTTTTTCCTCAGCTTCAGGGCAAAGAGCCAGTGGCTTGCTTTCTCAGAGAAGAAATCATCAAACAGTGGACAGGAAGTCCTGCTGCAAGGGATCCCTTACATCACCTAGCAGCAGCAATCAAGGAGTCACCTGCCACAACCCAGAAGTAGCCACACCACTGCTCTTTCCTCAACAAGGCCGTGCCACCCAGCACAGTGGGAAGCCCGAAACACTCAGTACCAATAAGGACCCAAATTTGAGTAAGCTAATTCCTTTCAGGTGGTTTCTCCTGTAATTCAATCAGGACTTGAGTTTAGTTTCAAACACTTGAGCTTAGGGATTTAGAAATCCAGTTCTGAGAACAGATGAGGTGTTCCAAGGTATGTTCGCTTTTCATACAATCTTCTGGAGAATGTGTGTGAGCGGCCCTTCAGACCTAAGCTTTCTCTTTTCTTCCATCCTGAGGGTGCCAGCCCACTTAAGCGTTGGTATGGTATTATATTTCTCTACTTGCAGAAGCTAAGCGCTCATGTTTCTTCCTTCACTGTGGATGAGTGGAAGGGCTATTTTCAACCCCAGTAGCTGTTTTTAATTTCATTTCTCACATGTCACTGACCCAGAGTACACCCGCCCTTCCTGATACCCTTAATTCTCTGTGCTTCGAGAATGACCCAGAACAAGCAATGACTTATCACCTGGCTGTCCTAGTTTCCGATGCTATCATAATAATGCCCAACGTCAATCCTTGCAGACGTTCAAATGGCTGGTTATTAGTGTTTAACATATGGGGAATTCAAGCACACTGGGGTGAAGTCAACTCTCTCAAATGGCAGAGTCAGGACTCACACACATGAACACAGTTCGAGCCCAGAGCCCCGACTCTCGGCCTTTGTTGTCTGTGGCCCCAAGCTAGGGCCAAATATCAAAGAAGCCTCTAGCATTGGAGGATGACCTTTACTCCACCAAGACATACTCCCTGCCTCTGCACCTGTGGCTCTCCCAGACCTCCTTTCCTGGGCACTCACCTGCATCTCTCCTGGCCATCTGTGTGGTGAGCAAGCTGACATCATTGGGAATGCGTTGGCCAGGACCTGTCACCAGGAGCTCAGCTTTAGCTGATCCTGGAGTCCCTTGGGAGAGACCCTTCTCCCTTCTCTCTCTCTCTCTCTCTCTCTCTCTCTCTCTCTCTCTCTCTCGGCTGTTTCCTCATCTCTACCTGAGAAGTTAAAGTACAAACACCTGCTTCCTCCTAGCATAGGCTGAAATGCCCCTTCTGAGAGGCGAAAAGAAACCAAATGGAGTTTCTTTCCTTCTAGATTTCCTTGGGTTTTAATTTGAAGAAAAAGAGAGAACTGCAGGGGACCAAGCCATCTTTCCAGGGATTCATCAGCAGCCCTCGCCTCCTGCGGCTGTTCTGATTAATGGCTGCGCCTCCCGCCGAGTCCCTGTAATAGGTGTCAGAGAGGTGTTTACTCAAAGTTTTACACCCAATTGTCGTGAAGGTCAAAACAATAGGGCGTCTCCCATGCAGGTTAAACATCTTTTTATGAGTACATAGTCTATTAGAGAAGACTCTGTTTTCAGGCTGGCTAAACTCAGTGGGTTTTTTCTTCCAGGCTGACTCAGCAGGTCCCTGGTGGGGGAGCTGGGCTTGGGCTTGACCCTGAACTGGGCCTTGGGCCTTGGGAAGTTAACCAGTGGGCTACCGACAGTCTCTCCAGCTTTGGCGCATGGGTCCAGTCTGCTTTAAAATTCTGAGCCATTTTATAAACCCAAGCCAGTCATATCAAAATTCCCTTCCCAGGGAAGAGCAGAAACAGGGATGGTGTAATTCCTTCAAATTAAAACGTCTCCTTTTGCCACATTAAACAATGACCTTGGACCCCCAGAGTCGTTTTCCCCCTCCCTTATTATCCTCCACCAATTTTCTCTCCTAGCCTCTCCACCTCCTGCACAAATAAGCCCAGAGAGCAAAATGCCACAAGTTAGAAATACTGTCTCCCATCTGTTGCCCACAGGTGTGTGTCAAGGGGGTGGATTTTGACCCTATTTCTGAGGAAGAGGAAGCCAAAGGTCAAAGTGAATTTCCTAAATGTCAGATGCTTTCAAAGTGCTGCCTTATGTTTGTTCACACCATGCATGCAGCCGTCTTCGGCTCTGGTTCTTCCTGTTACATATGGGGTGCTTTCTGCTGGGTGCAGCAAGCAAGACCAGACCACAGCCAAGATCAGAAGAGCCCATTGGAGTGTAGTAAGAGTCCTCCAGAGAGCAAGGACTCCTATGGCTTCCACTGGGTTGATGTTAATCTTTTCAAAACCTTTCTGGTATAAAAGCATGTTTCTCTTCCAGTGAGGACCCATGCCACCCTCCACTTATACGAATGGCCACTCTTGCTTCTCTAAGTAGGGAGATGACTACAGAGCTTTTTATTTATTTTTTCAAAGATTTATTTTTATTTATTTATGATAGACATATATATATTGAGAGAGAGAGAGAGGCAGAGACACAGGAGAAGGGAGAAGCAGATTCCATGCCGGAAGCCCGATGTGGGACTCGATACCGGGACTCCAGGATCACGTCCTGGGCCAAAGGCAGGCACCAAACCGCTAAGCCACCCAGGGATCCCTACTACAGAGTTTTTTAAAACCATTACCATTCTGGATTTGACTTGAGCTAAAAACAAGGCACATGTTCAGGAGGAAATGAATTCTGTAAGTACTTATTGAGATTTTATCATCTGTTGAAATCTTTGGGATTAAGAAAGATGGAGGAAAAAAAAAAAAGAAAGATGGATCATAGGCAATGAAAAAGAAGGAGAAGATAGGACCGGAAATGGAGCTGCGGGGGGCACCGAGGACAGTCATTGACTGGTAGAGATGAAAGGGAAGGGAAGGACCCAAGTGGGGTGATAAGCCCTTCACCTGTGTATAATCCTGTGACCATACCTAGCTTTTACTGCCTTCTTCATACATGGATGTGGACACTGGCATCTAGAGAGGTGGAAGGCTTGCTATTCGCCATGCTGGCCAGAATTTACCATCTTGCATGGAGCAAGACCTGTTTTGCTGGATGACCACTAGACTCAGCTTGTGAAATGACATTGCCAGGCATAGGACAGGATCAGGCAAGAAGTTAAGAATTATAAACAAAAGAATGTGATATCCAGTTCCCTGAGATAAATCTTTCCAGTGGCACCATGAGCTGGAAGAAGGTATCAGGCTAGGTCTGGTGAGTGAGTAGGAAGGTGGATGACAGGCCATGATGTATGTCCTGTGGAGTAAGAATTGGTGGAACTCTGTCAAAAGACTGGATATACAAATAGACAATGGCCAGACCATATACAGAAATAGAACTCTGACTCATCATCTCTGACAACCAGCCCAGGGAAACAACCATGATCTCTAGTAACATTTCATTTATTTAATTGTTTTTAAAAATATTTTATTTATTTGGCAGAGACAGAGAGAGAGGAAGCAGGGGGAGCAGCAGAGGGAGAGGGAGTAGCAGACTCCCCATTGAGCAGGGAGCCCGATATGGAGCTCTATCCCAGGACCCCAGGATCATGACACAAGTCGAAGGCAGATGCTTAACTGACTGAACCACACAGGCGCCCCTCTAGTAACATTTCAAAGAGCAGAATGATAACCCCAATGATCATCAATCTAAAATGGCCAAGACCTGATTGATAATTGACAACTTTTCTCATTTTAGCCCCCATTTCACTTGGGACCAAAAAGAGAAAGCCAAATGTAAACCCCTAACCAATCACATAGGGCGCCCCACGACTAGCTAGCCTGCTTCAAGAGGCCCATACCAACAGCCCCCCATCGGGACATATAAAAAACACCTGAGCCTTCTCTTTTTTCCACCATAAATCTCTCCCCCTCCTCTGCCTGTTCTTTATGCTAAAACTGGAATATAATGCCTGTCTTTTCTATCTGATAATGAAGTTGTGAGGTTCAGATGACTTCATGGATATAAAAGTATCTTGTATATTACAAACTGCAGTATACATAAAAGATACACTCAAAATAATAGCTATAACTATAATTCTTAATTTTGAATGATTGTAAAAGAGGCATCAGATTTTAAGAGATTTTTTTCAGGTGTTTGCAGCTCATTTGTCCTATCTGCAAACAGATACAGGAGTCTCAAATGTAGTAATATACTATGTGGATTATTTGTTTCACAAATAGAATATGGAAACTTCCAGAAGACCCAAGGACCAGCCTGGCCCCCATACATATGATAGTGTGATCTTAGGCTCCTGATCTCTCAGAGCTTTAAGCAGACGGGATCATTTGTGTCCAGCCTACTTGCTTGTGAGTTTCTCCATGAGCTCTGTTGACTGTAAATGCCTGCATAAATGCAAAGTATTATGTTGCTGCATTTGAAAAGTGCTATTTACGTGCCACTTACTATTATTGTGGTTATTATTATAGTTGAAGAGTAGAATGCATTTCAGCAACCAATGATAGAGGTAGCGAATCTTTTACTGCCACATGAACTCCCTGGGTGTCTCACTCCCATAGGTAGACTTCTTTTCATTTGGGGCTGTCTATTGATATAATTAACCTTTGCCATATGATGGGCTTTGCTTTTAATTCTGGATACATAGCAGAAATATTTCATTGTATTTACCCCTATAAATAGGACCTACTTGATTTTTAAATTAAATAGCATTAGGGAACATGCTCTCAGGCTGACTATACTAACCATTTTCCACAAATATATTACATATGACTTAATATTTTTCTATGTGCCTAGCTTTAGCTATGGACTAGTGAATATAAAGCTTTGAAAAATAACTGTTAATATTTAAGATATAGAAGAGAAATAAAGAGTAAATGCTCCTTTGGTTCACCCATAAAATCAACCTATTTAATTTCCGACAAGAATAATTTAATAATATTTTATCTATCATCTGGTGTTCATTTTTCACCTCAGGGTATAATCTTAACAATATTGTCACAATAAGTGTTTTAATCTCTGGGAAGCTTCATTTGATAATTTGTACAAACATCAAGTAACCAAGTTAGGTGAATTGCACTTTGGGGTACATACTGTCTTTATGTTCTGAAAGTCTTAGCAAGAGTCTTAACTCATTTATCATTCTACCATGAATGATTCTGCAGGGACCACAGTTTGCCAGAGACTTCTAGGGCCCCGGTGGCCGCAAGTGACAGGATCTCCACCCATCAGAGTGTCTTTCTGCCCCGCAGCATACTCACTACAAAGCACCCCAGGTGGCTGGGTCTTGGCCCTCTTAGCTCCTCAGTTTTATATTATATTATTTCAGCCCCTGGGGAAGAGACTTTAATTATGCTTTCTCTGGTTCCGTGTCCATAAATTCGAGGTCAAGTTCTCATTGGCTTAGTTTACTTAATTGCCCACCCTTGCATCGATCGACTGGGACCAGGGAGCAAGAACAATAAATAATAAGATAACCCTTTTAATTGAACTGTGAGACTAGGCAGTGGGAGAAGGGGTCATTCCTACAAAGGCCTGATGGGAAAGGTCATGGTCAGTTGACCTTTGCAATCACCATCTTTCACAGGGTATCTTGGACAGAATCTAAGTTCATGAAATGATTAGAATTTATTTCATTAAGAAAGTTCCCCAATTATCTAACACATGAAGTTACGGAAAATTCTGTGGAGGAATAATTCTACCACTTTAACTAGTGTCTGGCTATGAGTATGATCTCATTTAATTCTGACAATAGCTCTGTTATCTTCATTTTATAGTGGATGGATCTGTAGCTCAGAGATGCAACAGCAGCTAGCTGATCTTGGGGCCAGGACCAAAGCCACAAATTGCTCAGGAGTAAAGCTTGTGGCATATTCACCATTAATTTAAAAAAAAATTCTTTCCAGAACATTTGTGCTAAATTCAGATCCATCTTTTTTAATCATTTCAGTATCTCAAGATTTCATTTCAGGGTTAATCTAACTTATTTGTCCAGCCCCAGACTACCATTAGAAACAGATGAAATTTGCCTTGCTCTTTCCAGCACTGCTTTCTGAGACATTTCTCCATTTTCCTATCTTCTGTTGTGTTCAGATTTTTGGACAAATGATAACCATCTGGCATATTTATCCTAAGATGTGAGATTCTTAGCGCATGAGTCTTCTTAAAGTAGCTACACTGCAGAATGTCATTCAATGATTATACATACATAGCAAAAGAGCTAACACATTATTGGTTACTTTTTCTTTAAAGCTACCAAATATACGTTATTTTTCCCATGGAAGTCTGATAGTAATAGGGAGGAATTATTCAAAGGCAAGTCTTTGCTGAAAGTTTTTTGATTTATATGTCTAATAAACATTTCTAACTTTTTGATCTAGCATATGCACATAGAAAAGGTATGACATTTACAATTTTGGTATAGAAAAGAATAATGATAATGATGTCCATAGTACAGATTAAGTATCATCGACTCTTACTTTAATATGAAATCGAAACATTCACTGAACTCATGCAAGTAAAGAACATACCACATCATTCAGAGCATGCAACTCTCCAAAAGATAGGCTTTGCAAACTTGTTTTAGTGTTAAAAGAAGAGTTACCATAGAGGTGTGACCATGCTTCCCATCAGGGCTATGATAGATTTTGTGCGTCAGAGGGGAAGGTATTTTGGGATGAGGGAGCAAGCAGATGCTGACTGGAAAGAACTGTGTCTTCTCTCATGCCAGAAAGTGAAGCTGCTCTGTGTTTCTGACCCACTATGGCTTTGCCTAACCCAGACAAATGGCAGATGACACCACTGGCCTTGGGGTCAGAAGGCCAACCAGAATTTTTTTTTTTTTTTTGTAAGTTCTGTTACCTGGACATGGAACACTGTAATCTTAAGTAATTGCTTTATGCATTCCCCGCCACCCCCCACACCCGAATCTCGAACTAGCTCTTCACTTCAGCTTGAAAGTTAAATTTTGTTATATAGTTACATCTTAAACTGTGTCTACCTGAGTTGGTTTCCCACCTCACCCTGCCACTGGCATCAGCTCCTCAACAGTGTGGTGGAGGGGAAGGCACACAAGTTTGTGATCCAGGGAGACCTTTGTCCCCAGCCTTGAACTCACACTTTTCTTGCCCTGTGATGAGCAAGTTACTTGACTTTTCTCTGGCTTGGCTATTCCATCTACAAAATGGTGATAGTGGCACTTAACTGGCAAGGTTAAATTTTGGCATATAAGAGATTGACAAAGAAAGGTTTTATTAAAAGGATAATAGAGCATGAGTAAAGTGCCTAGCCTTGTGTTTGGCAGTTAGTAGGTGCTTTCAACAGTTGTTCAATCTTCTGTCAATTTAGTAAATATACATAGAGTGAAGATACCAGGCATCAAGTCATATGCTGGGCCCTGTGATCTAAGGGTGAACAAATGGGTGCAGTCCCTGACTTTGTGGAATCTGTATTTCATTGGTGGATCATGTGATCATAATCCCAAAAATATATACCTGGGATAGAATCCAAGAAGGAAAATGCTGGGGTGCTGGGTAGTGCAAGTGACATTTTGACCAGGTGTGCACAGCACAAAGTGACCCTTAAGCTCAAATCCAAGGAGTAAGAGAGCACGGGAACTGGGAGAAAAGGAGAGGAACATTCTGGGCAGGAGGAAAAAGCAAGTGGAAAGGCCTGAGTTGGGAGAATGAGTTCAGGAACTGAGAATTAAGTGACTGTGGGGGTAAAGAGAATGAGGATCAGAGTCTGGGCTTAAACACCTAGTTGGGGACTTGGTCCACTGGCATGTGAATAATGGGACTTCACTGAAGAATTTCTGCTGGGTATGGCAGGATCTGATTGGCACTTGGAGAAGGGTTTATTAAAATAGGCTTCTTGGAGACGCCACTCTTGCCTGGTGGACCAACTACCTGGGTGACTGTGAGTTGACCATGAGGAGAGTTGGTAGCTGGGACTGGGGTGCTGGTCTTGAAGAGGAAGAGAAGACATAGAAGTACTGAAGGATCAGACAACACAATCACATAAAGAGTGGTGATATGGGGCCCCTGGTGGCTCAGTGGGTGAGCATCTGCCTTCGGCTCAGGTCGTGATCTCGGGGTCCTGGGATCAATTCCCACATCAGGCTCCCTATGGGGAGCTTGCTTCTCCCTCTGCCTATGTCTCTGCCTCTCTGTGTGTCTCTCCTGAATAAATAAATAAAATATTAAAAAAAAAAAAGGAGTGGTGATGTAGCAAGTGTGCCGTGTCTGCTACCTGAGATCGCCCACTCTATCACACGCTTGTGTACTGAATTTCTGTCTTCCTCACTGGAAGATATGGACATAACTCCCCGTCCATGAAAATCTAACACAAACTCATTTGGCAGAAAAATCTGGACTGCACTGACATGAGGCTACTTAGAGTCTTTGTTTATTTCACTTGCTTGGAATATTTTGCCATAAAATTATGTCTGTGTTTTATTATCCCAGACCTTGCCTGGGTGGTATGCAATATACAGTGTACATATCATGTTACCCATGTAAATTCTGAATTATTCTGAATTCCAAAACATATCTGGCTCCAAGCATTTATGGACCTGTAATCATAATCCCAAAACCAGCAGAGCGAAATTGCCAAGGTTGCTCACCCGAAGGCTTTCAGCTGCCAAAATTTGCCCCCAGGTTCATCTAAACCCAATGCTGAGACCACTCAGCACCATGTCCTACCCCTTCTCTCCCTGAGAGAATTTATCTTTTATTTATTTATTTATTTATTTATTTATTTATTTATTTATTTATTTTTAAAGATTTTATTTATTTATTCATTCACGAGAGACACAGAGAGAGAGCCAGAGATACAGGCAGAGGGAGAAGCAGGCTCCCTGTGGGGAACCAGATGCAGGCCTCAATTCCAAGACCCCAGGATCATGACCTGAGCCAAAGGCAGATACTCAACCACTGAGCCACCCAGGCATCCCTACTTTCTCTTTTATTTAGAGGAAACATAGCCATGGGCCAAGTGCCCTCTAATTATGAAGTATGGATAATGGAGAAGTGAAGGAGACTCACCCAGGCTGTGAGGGAAAGAAGTTTCCTCCCCATTGCCATATTTTTCTCTTCTCAGAATCCCACAGCAGCCTCCTATTAATGTACAGCAAACCCGCTCACCTTCTTTTTATCACAAAACTCCTTAAAAACCATCTGCTCAGCAAAGTATTTCCATTATGATAACCACTCACTTCTCAACATTGGTCGCATTGCATTGTGTTTTATTGGTGTTCATTGTCTCGTGTGTCCTTGTGTGCATTCATATTGCAATCCCCCCAAGGAAAATCCTGGCTTTGTTCTGTCTGGTGCAAGGGCACACCCACTGTAGAGCTGTACCCACACCTATGCCCTGTATAAATAAAAGATAAGAACAAAAATACCACCACCGCTGTGTTTCATCTTTGAGGGGTAAGGAGCGGTACTTGTCATATCAAGAAGACATGATATAATTCTATGGGGAAACTTTTTTTTAAAAAAGTGATGATTTATTTAGGTAGGATCTTTCATTAATTTTAAAGTGATTGAAATTATTTGGAAAGCCATTGGTGCAGGTAGATAATAAAGCATCCATGAATGCCCATCTTAAATGACAGGACATAACTGAGTTGATTATTGAAAGAAAATCACCACGGTCACATCATTAAATAAAGAAAATAACAGTCATTGTCTTCCACATAGGAATAGGCAAATCAAATTTTGGGGAGGAGGACACAGTATAAAGACAATTCATTTTTTATGCTGTATGTATGCGCTTGGAGTTCTGGGCTAGACTCAAATACTAGACATATTGTAGCTGCCCAGAAAAATAAAGAAAATACAAGAAAGTACCAAGATTCTCTTCTGTCAGGATGAATTGAGTTGAAATGGGGAGATGTGTTTCAGTATCGGAGATAGATTGGCTTCTTTGTGACAGTTTGTCTTTTTCCCTCCCTTGGTTAGTATTTTGCTATCTGTGGTTTATGAAGGCCATATTTGATGGACCTAAGAGCCATCTTCCTACTTCATCACACCCTTATTTAAAATCTGATGGTTACAGTGATCTGACACCTTTTGGGGTATGTGTGTGTGGGGGGGGCGTGTGTGTCTGTGTGAAAGAGAGACTTTTAACATGAGGGATTATCATTTACCCCTTTTAGCTAAGGGGATGCATTGGGATTTTGTTACATATACACTGAATATTTGTGTTCCTTCGAACTCATGTATTGAGATTCTAACCCCCATTATGGTGGTATTTAGGGGTGGGCTATTGGCAAGTGATTATGTCACCATAGCAGATCCCTCATGGATAAGATTGGTGCCTATATAAAAGAGATCCTAAAATAATTCCTCCTCCCTCCTACCATGCGAAGACACAGCAGTAAGGTAGCTATCTATGATTTAGGAAGCAGGTTCCCACCAGACACTGAATCTGCTGGTGACTTGATCTTGGACTTTCAGTCTCTAGAACTGTGAAAAAGAAGTTTCTGTTGTTTGTAAGTCACCCAGTGTATGGCATTTTGTTACAAACAGATGAAGATACAACTATATCACTGATTATCTTCAATACCAATTAACCAAATATTAATACTTTCCTTTTACACCCCAAATGGCAGACTTGTGGCCTTGGACAGGTACAGAATGGCAGCTGCAGTGGACTTCCAAGGATTGTATCGGACACCAAAGGCATTTCCTCTAGTTAAAAAAAAAAAAAAATTACTTTTCATAATAGAAGCACTCCACAATATAAGCGACACTCAGACAGAAAGTGTAAGTCTTACCTACATGAAAGGTCTTATATTTTAAAAGTTGCAAGCATAATTTCTTGAACAAGCATCACATTTCTCTATTGGGAAGAATATTTGAGAGAACTGGACTTTCTGAAGCAGTAGTGCCTGTAGTAGTAATAGTAGTAATAGTGGTAGTAGTAGTAGTAGTGGTGGTGGTAGATTTTATCCATGACAAATCACTATTATGAATGTCTCCATCCTTGCCCAGGTGATGTTATTATGTGACCCTAGGAAAAGGTTAGATGAAAAGCTTACTTTGGAGAGGGTACCACCTCGCTCCACTCTTCCTTCCCCGCTCTCCAGGAGGGACCACGCTGCACCACAACTGGTTTCCATTTGTGAGACTTAAAAGAAAAATAATAGATAAAATGAAGGTTTATGTGATTACTCCACGTCCAAGATTGAATACCCGCACCAAATTAACATCGGAATATTTGTAATTAAAAACAAATAATAGGGACGGTTGTTTGGCTCAGGGCATGTTCCTGGGGTCCAGGGATGAAGACCTTCTGTCTGTGTCTCTACCTCTCTCTCTCTCTCTCTGTCTCATGAATAAATAAATAAAATCTTAAAAAAAATCCTCCAACTCCCCCCAAAAAGCCCAAATAGAAATTGCTCACGTTTATTGAATTGCTATTACAAGCTCGATATGATTTTGCTTTATGTAGATGATCTTGTTCTATCTTCAGTCTACGTAAAGCCAATGGTGTCATTTGCCACTTTTAGAGAGGAGGAAACTGAGGCATGGGTAAAGTCATGGTGGAGCCAGTGTTTGAAGTCTGGTGGTCTGATTCCCAGAAAACGCACTTCTGCAGTGTGCTTTCTTTGCATTATTTTAATTTTTTTTCTAGTAGGTATTCTACATCCCTTGCCTTTCCTGAGTCTGTTTCTCTTCATGGCACAATAGTCAGGGATACAGTGAGAAGATTCACACTTGCAGACACAGAGCAACCACCTGGGGGCTGTAGGTGGGCTGCCAGTGGCTGTATTTGCCTCAGGCATGGGAAAGCTCCTCTGTAGTCCGTGCTGTCACATAAACTGTTCTCCTCAGAGAAGATTGTCTCTACCTCTGGTGTTTCCTTAATTCAAAACAGTGTCTACACTTCTAAGTGCAGTTCTGTAAGGTGAAATCACATACTAGGTATGTTGGAAAGGCTTCCTTGGGCCAAGTGTGGGGGAGGGGCTATCTAGTTCTACAGATAGATTGAGGGCTTATGGGAGCAGGAAGACACTTGGGTACAGGACCCTCATCACCTAACAGGTGCCAGGGCCCGAATATCTGGTCACTGCTGGGATCCTGTGGGAAGCTGGCACAATCAGTAAAGCTCTGGTCTATGGTCACATTCTGGCTCTGCTCAGAGGCATGTACCTGAGGGCTTTAAATCTTTCCTTTTCTTCTTCCTTCTAATCAAGGTGAGATTTTTTGTTTCAGAGAAAACCTTTGGAAACTTTCCTACCTCCCTTAGAATACCTCCACTTCCTTAGGCCATCCTTAGCTAGAACCTTATTTTTATTTTTATTTTTTTGCCACGTTATCTTGCTCTTTTTTTTCTACTTTCCTATCTTTCTTACTGGATCCACAAGCTAATGAATGAATATGTAATATGCAATATATAGTCACTTAATACAACCGCTTTAAACAAAAACTAAAGCAGAGTGAGGGCATAGTGGGTACTGAGAGATGGGAGTTCAGACGAGGACTTGCGATCTGGAAGGATACATAACATAATGAGGGAATCAGATCCTCCTGGAGAATCAATCAGTCAAACAAGAAACCAAGAAGGAGTAGAGTAGACGTTCCACCCATTTCAAAGGATCTTTGATATTCTGAAGTTTGAATATGCCAAAAGAATTTAAAGAGTCACTCATATTATTCATAGAGTCATATTATTCATAACAATAGAACTTGTCCTGTGACCTGTATAAAAGAGTAGATTTAACTTTGTTTATTTAGCCACAGACTCTTTTGAATAGCTGCTGCTATTGATCCTAGATAGAAAAATACACATGCATAAAATTTGGATAAAATTTCAGTAGCTCTGTGGAACCATCTGAAGCCCACACATGGATCTCAGCTTACATATCCTTTTTCCACATCCAGAATTATTGAGCAAACTTTTTTTAAAAAAAATCACAACTTTTATGTCATTATTCCTTTTGGTTGAAGTTGGCTGTCTTGGCCTGGGCCCCCAAACAGGGGCTGAGACATAATTTTGGATGCAGGTGGCTTACTTTGGAAGTGAGCCCAGGGAGCAGGAGGACAGGAGGGAAGGAAATTACAGCAGGGCAAGAAAGAAATGAAACTCAAGAATGTCTTACTGAGTTGGCACCCCATCTTTCCAAAAGCCTTTGGAAAGGAATCTCAAGATTATCTGTCTAGCTGATAGAAGGGGGAACAGGCTCACTTCTGGGTCCTGCCTCCCATCAGGATAGCAGCTTAATGATTGTGAATTCTTTTTGTTAAAAGATGTTATTTATTTATTCATGAGAGACACACAGAGAGCAGAGACATAGGCAGAGGGAGAAGCTCCCCTGCAGGGAGCCTGATGCAGGACTCCATCCCAGGAACCCAGGAACATGCCCTGAGTAGAAGGCACTGAGACACCCAGACGTCCCAATTGTTAATTTTCCTGAGCTTCTAACTGACAATGGTGGAGGCTGATCTGCTTCTCCAGGCCTTCATGAGCTCCACAGTGGAAGACCCAGGTAGAGGTAGAGGTGCAGCCTCGGAGTGAGGGCAGGGTGCTGAGCATTGCATCCTACAGTATCCGCAGATGTCTGCCAAGAAGTGGTCTGTGCAAAAGGGCCAGAAGAAAAGGAGGGGCTCAGGGGATTTCCAGGGATGCTTAAGGGGTGCCCATCACACTGGATATGCCCTCAAAAAATCATCTTTTTTTTTCATTGATAGGAGAGCAAAAATCAATTTTCATATACAGTTACTTTTAACCATAAGGTTTACATGTAATCATCAAAGTAAGTTCCTTTGACTTTTGTGAATACTTGGAAACTGTTACTTTTTTCATGTTATTTATGGTCTATAGCTAGGATTTGGTTAAACTGCATTAATTTAGTTACGATGGTAATAATGGCAGAAAACATATATCCTGTAATACTTTGTGCCAGGCACTGTTACAAAGAATGTATATGGATTTTCTCAATGAATCTTTATGACAACCCCATGAGATAAGTAATACTATTGCCTTTTCACAGATGAGCCATATGAGGCTTGAAGAAGTTAAATCATGCGCCAAGGGACACGTGGGTAGTTTTGGAGGCGGCCTTCGAGCTTAGATTTTTCTAGTAGCAGGGCCATAAACCACTGTTTCTCAGAGTCTAGAGTATCTGAGAATCATATGGAGGGCTTAGTGAAACACAGAACACCACCCCTCCCCAACTTCCCACTCAATTTTCAGTGGGTCTGTGGTAGAGCCTGAGAAAGTGCATTACTTTGTTATTTTTTTTTAGATTTTATATATTTATTCATGAAAGACACAGAGAGAGAGAGAGAGGCAGAGACACAGGCAGAGGGAAAAGCAAGCTCCCCGCAGGGAGCCCAATACGGGACTCGATCCCAGGACCCATGATCACGCCCTGAGTTGAAGGCAGATGCTCAACCACTGAGCACCCAGTGGCTGGGTGGCTTTCTAACTTTCTAGCAAGTTCCCAGAAGATGGTGATGCCAGGGGCATGAGGACCTCACTTTGAGATCCAGTCACCTCACCATACTAACTGTCCTATCTGGGTCCTAGGCTACTTCACAATAGCAGCCTGGGATCCTTCCAAGCCTTATTCTCCAACACTTGTTCTTTTGTTTTCATCTTTTGCTTTAGTGAAAAGGCATGATACTGGAGAATCTTCTGAGAGGATTTCTTCCTGGAACAGTTAGTGTTTTTTGTTTTGTCCCCCCCACTCAGCCCATGGCCAAGGGCTTTGTGCCCATTAGCGCTAGAAACCAGTTCAGCTCATGAGGCATTTACTTGTTGGAAATCCAAAGAAGCACATCCATCTTACAAATGATGTTTCGACTCTGCCTAAAATATAAATATTTATGAGAGTGAGGTTAGCTATTTGGCATGCGATACATATTTTTTGTTAAAGTTTTCCCATTAGAAGACAGTTGCTTGGGAAAGCCTTAGAAACTAATATTGCATTTCACTTCATAAAGATTGTGGAAAACTAGACACCAAGAGAATCCACATTCCAATTGCTGATGAGAGGTGAGGACATGTTCCCACAACCTCCCGGTGTTAATGAATTACAGTCACAACACGCAGCATGGCTCAGTGTGGTGTTTCCAAGCCATAATTAAGGAAAGAAAGAATTATAGTATTAGGGCTGAAGAAAAATTTCTGAGAGGAGAGCCAGTGCGAGAGCTGGATGGTAGCAGGAGTTGGCTGAGCTGAGAGAAAAAGCAGTCTAAGGGAGGCATGGTGGAAACCAGCCGCGTTGACTGGCTCCCAGGATCTCTGTCTAGGCAACATAGATGCCAGATAGATATGAGAGTCCACTGTGGCTAAGGACAATTTGCAGTCAGCCACTCTTGGCTTTTCTGGTTGGCGTTTGTCAATACGGGTTGGAAAGATGGCTCCACCAAGTTAAAGTGAGGATGTCAGATTCACACCCCATCACTGGAATGGTAGTAGGCCGAGGAAAGGAAATCTATACTCAGGTGCCTAGAAAATTATATGGGACATTTTTTCCCCGTGAGATATTACTTTCTTTTTCAAGACACATAATGGGAACGGATGGGTCTTGAGCCAAACAAATCTACTTTGACTTAGCTCTGCCCCAGGTTGCCTTGGTGAGTCTGCATGGCACTTGGCCTCACTCATTCTCAGTGTCCTCTTCTTAGGATGGCCCAGCGCCAAGTCCCTGAGTCATTGCGAGGAGTAGCTGAGGCACGATGCCTGGCATGCAGTGTGCTCTCATGATTGGGCCTTGTACGCTGAGGTGATCCCATCCCAACACCCTGTAAGGACAAGTGTGCAGTTTTAGTATTGATAGAAACATTTCCTGTTTTCTATCAAGGGATCTTAGTAGGAACATTTCTCTTTCGACAGCTTCTGTAAGTGCTTTCTCTCCATGTTTCTTGGGGGCTGTGTCTGCTTCTATTTAGATAGGGTGTAAGGGGGTAGTTTTGAGTCACTGCACAAACATGGCAGTGTTCCTTTTCCATCGAAGAGGTAAACATATAATGGCTTTACATGTGCCACTTAACAAACTGCATCAGAAGCTGAGACGGAGGAAGGAAATGACAAAGATGAGGAAGGGTGACAAAAGGAGGGAGAGGCAGGGAAAGGGGAAGGAGGGGAGGAGGCAACCCAGGTGTCCTCAGTCATTCGTGGCAAGAAGCGCTAACTGCCTGCATCATCTCATTTAATCTTTGCAGCAGTTGAGTAGCAAGTACGATTTTCATCTTCACTTTAAAAACAAGGAGTCAGGGATGCCCGGGTGGCTCAGTGGTTGAGCATCTGCCTTAGGCTCAGGTTGTGATCCTGGGGTCCTGGGATCGAGTCCTGCATTAGGCTTCCTGCAGGGAACTTGCTTCTCCATCTCCCTATGTCTCTGCTTCTCTCTGTGTGTCTCTCATGGATAAATAAATAAAATCTTTAAAAAAAAAAAAAAACCCAAAGGAGTCAAGAGGCACTTGGGTGGCTCAGTTGGTAAAACATTCGACTCTTGAGTTCAACTCAGGTTGTGATCTCAGAGTTGTGAGACCGAGTCCCACTGGGACTCTGAGCTCAGTATGGAGTCTACTTAAGATTCTCCCTCTCCTCTGCTCTTCCCCCTGCTTGCACTCTCTCTAAATAAAAAAAAAAAACAAAAAACAAAAAACAAAAAACAAAAAACAAAAAAAAACCAAGGAGTTAAGGAGATAAGCTGGTCAACTGCAACTACACTGCACTCCACTGCCTCTGGTTCTTAACTTATCTTTTCCAATATGCCACCCCCTAGGTGCCCCATTTCTCCCCTGCCTCCCAGACTTTGCAATATGTATCATAATTCTAAAGTGAAGAATTACAGGACTGTGTATAATATAGCAGCTTGCCTTTCTTCAGTGTGATCTGAGAAAGTTTGGGTAAAAGAATGTATAAAGAAGATGGTAGAAATGTAGCAGGATGGTCCAGCCCTGCTCTCTACAACTTAATCTTTGTGAATGTACTGGGGAAGCCTGCAGGATGTGGGCGTAATCTGAGGCCTTGGAGAGTGAAGAGGGGAGTCTGGAAATAATATGAAAAAAGTAAACAAAAAATAATAAAGGACAACTTCAAAGCCCCTTATAATTTCATTATGATGTTCAACTTGAGAGAGGGCAGGAGTATAAGGTTCTGTTTGAACTGTCAGATACTTTCTAGGTGGGTTAGCATGTTCTGAGATGTTCTGTTCCCGTGAGGACCTATGGTTATGTTAACACTTAGGAGTGCATAAAATTGTTCCTTAGGCTGATACTTCCTTTGAGTTCTTGTCGTAAAGGAGTTTTAGTAGGACCCTTAGCATTGTGTCAAGCAGTCAGATTTCAGTAATTTTAGTGCTATTGATTCCAACAATTTTATTTTAAAGATTTTATTTATTTATTTGAGAGAGAGTGTGAGCAAGAGCCATCACAGAAGGAGAGGGAGAAGCACTACCCTGCTGAGCAGGGAGCCCGATTTGGGGCTCGATCCCAGGACCCTGACATCCTGACCTGAGCTAAATGCAGAAACTTAACCAACTGAGCCACCCAGGTGCCCCTGAATCATTCTTGGATTTGGGCAATTTATTCATTCTGGAATCTCATCAGTCAGTGGTTCACTTCAAAATCCCTGTTTGATTCTTAGAAGACCAAAAAGAGTCTTAAAAAAGTCATCACCCACACTTTTACATGCCCTTGCATGGACACCCACACAAGGGAAGACACAATAAAGTAGCACGTTTCAAGAGTTAATAAGAGCCACTGCTGTTGAGGTCTGATTTCCATTAAGAACTCACTGAACATCTACCCCAAGCCATATATTGCATAATTGTTGAAGATACCAGGATAAGTATGATTTGCTCTTAACTAAATAAGCATGTAGACTAGGATAGAGATAAATGAGTACAATATGCATGGAAACTTAGTATAAGCAATTATGAGTCATTAACTTGAACGCAGGGGATTCCTCACAACGTAGTCTACAAGCAGGAGCAGAGAAGTGCAGAATTTTCGCCAAATGCACAGGTGTTATGTTGTTTTTTTTCCCCCCATGTCCCACTTCTAGACTCTGTGATTCAATTTGGGACTGGTGAGGGTATTTCCCAAGGCCGAATAATATCCATCATTTAAGCACTGGGATTTCAAAATGATCGCTAGAGAAGTACTTATGTAGTAAGTACTCTTGGCACCTCTGAGAAAGACACAGTAGCATTTCTGTGAGGGAGCTGGAGAAAGTGGCCAGAAATGGAAGCCAAGTGTTTGCTTATACAGTTTGCCTTAGATAGGGATCACAAAATTTGGACTTCCCCCTTCATTCTCTGCATCCAGTAATTCCAAACACATTACAGTTTTAAATTCTGTATGGGGCTGAAGGACTACTTAGGGAATGAAGAGAAGGAAGGGCCTCTCTTATTTAATTTTTCTAAACCACTCCACTGAGCTCTAGAAGCTTCGTGTGTAGTGAATGGAAAATTTGCTCCTTTTAGGGCCCATCCTTACAGAAAGACACTTGAGTTTAGAGAAAGCTAGGCTTCTCTCCCCACCACTGACATACTCAAATCAATGTGGGATTTTAGGAACAAATCCCTGATTTTGTGAAGTGGATAGTTTTTATACACTTTTGACAATAAGTTTTTTTTTTTTTTTGGTCCCAGTTCTTCCTTCCTGGAGTGCCTTAGTACTGGAAATACATTTAGTCTCTTCCCTTTCATTTCCACAAAATAGCTCATGTGTTCTTTTGGTGTTTTCTGTGGCACTTCCAGTTTGGGTTTGCTGTTGTTATGTGGGGACACCATAGTGTGCCATGGAATTGTGCTTTTCTTTTTAAAGATGTCAGTTCATTGCTCAGCTGATTCTTTGACATCCCTTTATCGATGTAAATTTCCTTATATAAAGGAGGAGTCACATTAAAAACAGACAGAATTGGAACCACTGATAAGAAAGAACATCTATCAAGCATGTGTCGGTTCTCTTAAGTGTTCCTGTGTTGAGAACACAGGGCTTGCTGCCTGCAGTGGAGTGATGTCAGGATCCCTGCTGTGCCAGTCCTGGACCTCAAAGGACTGCAGTCCTTCCTACACCAGCATTATCCAGTTCTGGCACAGGTCTGGAAAGCCAGATTTTGTGCTGAAAGCCAGATTTCAGGTAATATGACAAGGAAGGCCTTGCTGTCAGGATCTTACTTTCATTACAGAAAATGAAAACATCCAGCCATTGATTAAGAGCCTGGACGTGGAGGTTCTATGAACATGAAGGGGAATAATGGAATCTTTGTTAAGGAACTGATGAGTTTCAAGGTAGGTTCACAGTAGTTAGCACATATAGTACAAGGTAGAGGATTTTAAGAATCATGCCAATTGGGCACCTGGGTGGCTCAGTCGGTTGTGTGTTTGCCTTCAGCTCAGGTCATGATCCTGGGGTCCTGGGATCAAGCCCTGCCTATAGCTCCCTGCTTAGCGAGGAGTCTGCTTCTCCCTCTCCCTCTGTGCTCACGCTCTTTCTCTCTCTTAAATAAATAAATAAATGAATAAGCCTTTTAAGAAACAAAACAATCATTTCAACCATCTCAGAGATTTTCTTCTTTGTATTTGGGAGGAATCTGTCCTTTTCATCATGTAAAGAGGACTCAGTTCTAACAAGAGGAAAAAGTAGAAACCTCTGACTTACTGGAGCCCTGTCATTTGTAAGAGCCCTTGGTATGAGGGGATCCTGGGGAAGAGGGTACCCCTGGAGTGAAGCAGTGCACGGTGGAGAATTTATATTCTCTGAAAGGTGAAGGGAGAGGTTCTGAGCTGGTGACAGGAACCCAGTGCCTCATGGGGGTGTCCCAACTGGTGAGTGGCCAAGGTTGGAAGCCCCCTTGCTCCTTATTCATCGTTACCTGGTCCTTGGGAGCCTGAGCATATCCTTGGGTACTAAAAGGGTTTTGTCCTTGGAGCCCAGCATTGGCCATTGCTACAGCACGGCCAGGGCTATGGGTCAGCAGAAGCAACTACACAATAATGACCAAGGGCCCACCAGCCTGTGGAGGATGGCATATCACAGTGATACCTGGTGGCAACAGAGGAACTAGTGTGATCATTGTCACAGAGGCCAAAATAGTCATCTAAGTAGGAAAAGCTTTTACCATGGAAATAATTAATTCTGGAATCTAAAAAATTATCAGCAAACTTAAACTTCTATGTCTTCTCCCTGCCAAAAGCAGAGTTGGAACATGGGCAGGCCTGATTGCAGAGCTTGTACTTCGCCCCTCTGCCACCTTAGATCAACAGGCAATGAGTGGAGGCATGGTGAGATTCCAGAAGCAACCCCACACATCCAAGCTTATAAATTACCTGTAGAGTGACCTTTTCATCTCTTACTTAAGAAATGTCATTTTTAAATGTAGGGTTCATGTTAATTTAGGGAGTCATTGAAGTCAGGCCGATGGACCAAAAGACGCAATTTGTGTGTGTGTGTGTGTGTGTGTGTGTGTGTGTGTGTGTGTGTTTATTCCATCGTAGGCACTGTTGGAAACTCTCATGCCCACACATCATTAGATTGTCTTGGATCATCCTACAGAGGCCTTTTCACTTACAGACGGGCCCAGGATTGAATTTTGTGCAAATTCTGCTATGATGCAGCCACTGGATGCCTCCAAGAAGCCTATAATCAAGAGTTGTTACCCAAGATCGAGAAGACATTTTTCTTACCCCTATACCTAAAACTATCTCTCTTTGTGTGATACAGTCTTCGAGAGAATCTCTCTGGTTCTTGGCTCCTTTGCTCTGGACTGGTTCTTTTGTGGAAGCTTGAAGTGCCCTTCGTTTGAATGCTTCACGTCTGGACACTTGCCGCTTACGATTAAGTATGAAAATTCAAAGGACATTCATGGAAGGAGGTTGTGTTGGTTATGTCTGTGTAATTGCGGACAAATCTGGCCCAACAAAGGCCAAATACAGTTCTCTCTCATTGAAACAGCTTAACACTGAGAATTCATGAACAACCAAACCAGACAGAATGTTCCTTGTCAATGCAGCACTTTGGGAAACAGCGGAGGGTGGGGAGTCGGGAGGCACCACGGGATTGATCTTTGATGAAGGTAACACAGATGATGGCAACTGACGAGTTCAAACATCTGAGCCAAAGAATGCTCTACATTTTGTTCTAAACGTGGAGCAAGTTAAAAATGCTCTAAGAATTCCATTGTTCTAACCCTCTTTCCATATATTTCTCTACATATGGAGCTTTCCTGCAATTTGGGGAATCATATGCCAGAACACCAGCTTTACGGAGAAGTTAAGTTAGAGCAGAAGCGAACTGACAATTAATACATTTATTTCTTTTGCCTTCTATATAAGTTAATGGGTGTTAATTAATAGGTACTAAAAAATTCAACATCTCAGGGTAGGATTATTAAACATTTTTGGGTCCGATACAGTAGCAACCGCTCCAATCAGTGTAATATACCTTCCTGTAAGTAGTGTTTAATTACAGGGATTAGCAAGCAGCGACTCTCTTAGTTAGCTTTAATTTTTCTAGACATACACCAGCCGAAAAGCCCTGGCTTTTGCTTTCACCACGGTGCAGATGAAACCAAGGATGGCTCCAACGGCGAGCAGCAGCAGCTATAGGAGAATCTATATAATTGGCTGACATAACATCACCGAGGAGCAGGTGCTCTGTAATCTGACAAATCAAATTAAAAGCAAAACAAACCATTACTTTTCACTGTGACCAGATTCAAATGTCCTTTTGGTATCAAGGAAGCAAAACATTCTTAATTGTTTATTGATTATTCAAATCATGCAAACCTGAGATGTATGAGTGTGGTCAAACTGTTTCTTTTGAAGCACAGGCGCCAGGGCTTAATGGGAAGGCAGTGTGCTGAGCCACCGCGTGCAAATGTGTGTTGCTAGGGCCTCTCTGTTTGGGATGATCCGAGGTGGGGAGTGCAGAGGTGGCACCTTCATTAACCTAAAGGGTGAGAGGGCCTCACAAGTCATCTTTCCAGCAGCGGAGAACAAGCTTTGAGACATCTATATAGAAACTTCTTTTCGGGCTCTCTAGCAATGGAGATGCGTGCCAAGTAGTGAGCTGGCAAAGGATAAGAAAGCAGAGACGGGTGGGGGAATCTTGAAAAGATGCTCCTTTGCTACCCAAATGAGTTTTTGGTCAAAGTCTCTGAGCACAGTGTGAGAACAAAAAATGGAGTGGGAGGAATATTTTGCAGCTATTTTGCAAGCTAATAATGTCAGATTTTAGGGTTGAGGGGAAGGAAAATGAGTGGGAATGGAAAGGAAGGAAAAAATATCCCGAGATTACAATGTTATCTTTAAATATTGTGCTTCAACTACACAGCGACCAGGGGCTTTCACGCTGGCTGCAAAGTCTGACAAAAATCTTGGTTTCCTGGGGGTACAAAGTCATGAACTGTTCCCCGACACCACTAGGTGGAGATGTAGCTTTACCAAGCATTCGCTCCCTGGCTAAAAATGGCCTGTCATGGCTGTGAAATCCTTAACAAAAATTTAAAATGTTCAAGATTGATCAATTATGAATCATGTTGGTCACGAATTCACACTAATCTCTGGGTGGGGGGGAGGTTTTTAAAAAAATCCCACATCATACAACAACAGCAAAAACCCCTCAACGCGCCGTTGTAAAGTTGTCCATGCGAATTACTCTTTTTTTAAGCCATAAGTTCTGATGTTTAAGACTCTGAGAGAGAATAATCACGCTATGTTATAAATTGTCTGCTGCCAATACACACATATTTTCCTTTATTCTCACACCAGCTGCTAGCTCATGCTATCAGTGGTCAGGAACAAACAAACAAAAACTACCCCTAAAAAAAAAAAAATGCAGAGCTTCCTTTCCAACTTCATCAGTGGAAATGTGCCAGCAACTGGCAGGATTTGGGAATTGTGTGTTCGAGTTTAAGGGGCTGCTTCTAAATGTAGTACTTTTTGCGAATCTCATTACCTCACATCTTGATGTGTGAAGTGTGATTCACAGCACAGTTTGCTAAAGGCTAGTTAGCTCTTGTCTTAACGGTCTTAGGTGTCTAATATCCCATTAATCAAACCTTAGTGAAATGAAGCATTTCACTTTGTTTTGGCTAAGCCTCTTCTGTCTACTTAGCTGACCCCTTTTCTTTTATGTTAACTTTTCTATGCCCATTGGTAGATGGCATGGGCTATCAGATGGCTTCCAGAATAGACAATGGATACCAATCGTTTTCTAGAAAGCCAGGGAGTCATTTATTATTTCTCCTTTCACACTTGTCTCTCAGATAAAAATGCTCCTGAAGTTCATTTAATCATTCACTCACATTTTCTCTCTCTCCTATTCTCTTGGTCTCTTTCATAGAAAGAATACCTCATAGATTTCATCTGTTGCCCATGTAACCCTACTCCTCAGAGAGTGTGGCTATTCCACCTGCCAGGATTCCATTTAAAGACTCCATTTTCTCATGGAGTAAAGGAACTCTCCATTTATATATGGCTGGGGAAGTTCAAATGCCAACGTAATCACTGCTGCATTACAACCAAGCGAGTGGAGACTCTCCCATGATGAAGGTCAACATTGAAAAAGAATGCATTGTGGTAGCAAAGCAATCATTGCAGCGAAAGATGTTTAAGATTCTATTAAACACCTCCCCCCTAAGATTTCAAAATACACAACATTTTTTATTACTGTGCAGATTAATCTACAAAGAAAAGTAGGAAATGTTATTAGTGGCCAGGGGAGAAAGGAAGTAGAAACAATTAAAATACAAACACTAGATTTGCATCTAAGACATTACCTTCCATCCACGCTCATCATTAATTTCCAACTCGTGTTTTTTGTTTTTGTTTTTAGAGAGGCAGAAAGAGAGAGAGCCAGTGTGAGGGTGTGAGGAAGGAGGGGCAAAGGGAGAAAGAGAGAGAGAGAATCCTAAGCAGGGTCCACACGCAGCATGGAGCCCAACACAGGGCTCAGTCTCAGGACCCTGAGATCATGACCTGAGCCTAAATCCAGGGTTGTATGCTTAGCTGACTGAGCCACCCAGCCGCCCCAATTTCTAACTGTCCTAAAGTAATATTATCATAATCTTTATTTATTAACCATAATCCCACAATTAATGCTATATGAAATTAGGTAATTTATTCACGATGAGTCCCACATGAGGAGGAGTTGCATTTTCTAATATCATTCATTCCACAGCTTCATTGAAAAGCGTATTTCATCAAGGCTCATATCATCATCGCATGTATTACTCATCTTCTGATTCTAGAGGGGGAGGTCTATGTCTAGAAGTCATCCTCTCCTGAATAGACATTAAATGAACATTATGAGCAAAGCATTGCACTGGGGTGATGGGGATGAAGGGCTGACCATCACACAGACTGAACTGTCAGGAGTTCCAACTCCTTGGAAGGATCATGTTTTGAAAAGAGCCAACAGCATTGCTGCATGAAAATTACCTGTATGATATTTCTTCTTTCTTTGTCCTGTGAAAATCTCAGAAGTCACCAGAGTTTTGGTAGAAGCATAAAATCCTTTATGCAGGAGAAAAAGTAAAACTCACCTTTATTAATAAGCTACAACTTCGGGGATCCCTGGGTGGCTCACTGGTTTAGTGCCTGCTTCTGGCCCAGGGCACCATCCTGGAGTCCCGGGATCGAGTCCCACGTCGGGCTCCCGGCATGGAGTCTGCTTCTCCCTCTGCCTGTGTCTCTGCCTCTCTCTCTCTCTATGTCTATCATAAATAAATTAATTAATTAAAAAAATAAGCTACAACTTCAGTAAAAACAGCCACTTATTTTTTTTAATGCTTAATGCTAGGTGTTATTAAAGCACTTTCCATGGATAAACTGATTTAATTGTACAAGATTCAGTATTAGTATTATTGTTACACCCACCTTATGGAAGAGGAAATGGAGCCACAGAGAGGTGTAGAAACCTGCCCAATGAGACACAGCTAATGGGTAATGAGGCTGGGATTCATACCCAGGTAAGCAGATAGAAACACCTACCATCTTACCCCCTTATCCCTAATACGTAAATACATACTTGCATTCAATAACTTACAACTTTTTTTAATAGAAAGAGTTTTCTTACATAATATGGACATATGTATGCTCCTCAAAAAAATACCTTATCAAAGTGCCGCTTTTCCCAGAAGAGATGAATTTTTTTTTTCTCAGTTCAAGGCCTCTGGATATATAGTTCTTTTTTAAAAGATTAAAAAGTAAGTTTTTGTTTTGTTTTGTTTTCTTTTTTTGTTTTTTTTTGCCACATAAATAGTTCTTCCAAAGTCATTGTAAGATACATATTGTAATTTTACTGTGGTGGTATGATGAGCAGCAGGACTATGCACTTCCATGAGAGATGGTATCAGGGAAAAGAGTGGTTTTATTTACTTATTCATGAGAGACACAGAGTGAGAGGCAGAGACACAGGCAGAGGGAGAAGCAGGCTCCCTGCGGGGAGCCCGATGTGAGACTTGATCCCAGGAGCCCCAGATCACGACCTGAACCAAAGGCAGATGCTCAACCAATGAGCCACCCAGGTGCCCCCAAAGAGTTGTTTTTAAAAATCAGTCTACATTCCTCCTTGGGATAGGCAGGAAAGTATTAAAATAACAAAAATAGGCCTGGAATAAAACTGTATATTGCTTAGTGGACAAAACTGTTTTCTGCAATACCCATATGACTATTACCCAAGCACATTCAACACCATACAAGAGATTACTTCTGAGCAAAATCATACCATCAACATAAACCCCCTCAGCTCAAAGGCAGACAGACAACATCTGAACCACGAATACAAATCCATGCTGGTCTGGTTTGAACACAGAGGTCAAGTTTTTGTTAGACCGAAACTTTGAAAAATTCATATCAAAGAAAAAGAAAATCAGAACTTACTGGGTTCCAGGAAGAGACTAAATTTCTCCCCATGCACATTCTCCTCAGTGAGACCTTGCCCCCCCTCCATCCAACATTAGTCTAAATACCTTCTAATCAGTGACAGATTGTGAGGAAGAAATGGAGTGCTGGCCTAATCAGCTTTCTCCTCAAATATTAAATATTAAGAAAGGTTTCGGGGAAATCAGCCTTGATATGATAATGTGCTGATGTGCGTGTGCCTGGTCCACGTACACAAACATGCCTTCTGAAAAGTCAGTCAGTGTGAAAACCAGGAATCACAGAAAGAAACCTCGCATGCAAACCAAAAATAATTGGGTTGGTGGAGGGAGTGGAGAGGTAACTTGGTTACAAGCAAGCTTCTTATTAACCAGTTACTGTGGCTTCTCTCGTTCTCGGTTAGAACTTCCATGGGCTGCCCAAAGGGAAGGTTCCCAGACAGGCAATCCCTCCAGAAGACATGGACTGAAGTGGACCAAAGAGGCAGCGCTTGCTTTTTGGCTTTCACACCCCTTTGCCACGACAGAGCTGAGTCAAGGAGGCTCACAGTCCGTCACATTTAGTTCTGACTGAGCCATATAAAAAAAGTGTCAGGCTGGCACATTTGATGCCTGCTAACTTTTGAGACGACATGCATTTGCTCCACAATTTCATTTCGTAATTCCTTAGAGTCCCTCCACAGATGCGTGCTTCCACAGAGGTGAGTGTTGTGCACATTTGTAGGTGTTGGGGATGTCGATAGAATCATATGGGAAAGGGAGAAGAAGGGAAGGGAGATGCCCACCTGGAAATCTTGTCCATTGACAGAGCATACGTTTGATCAAAATGCAATGTCATTTGTCTTTTGTGGCTCTTTGTCGATCATGTTTGCTGGAAGGATAAGTGAACTCCATGAAAAGACATTTATCTAAATTATCCTCATAAAGTGCCGTCACTCTGTGTAAGAAGAAAAATGGGAGAAGGCCAGTCTGTGCACAGGCGCCTTAGACTTGAATTATTTGAGGAGGAATACAAAGATACATCATGGATAATCCAAAGATATATATGTAAACTATGTATGTATGTATGCATGTATGTAAATACGTATGAATATATACGTACGCATTTCTGTGCATGCGTGCGCGCGCGTGCAAACCAGGATCTGATAGGCTCCAAGTTACTACTGTGGTTAGCTGCTCAGCTCTTATCCTTTTGAAATTCATATAATGCGCAAACCTAGCTATAACCCAAGAATCCTCCCTGGCTCACTGCTAGAAAGCCGGTAACCAAATCGTAAACAAATATGGGTAATGTCTGAGAGTCTGTGCCGAAAGTAGATAAGAAGATAAATGTAGAGTTTCTCTTAATTAGCCTTTCTTAATTAAAAACAGCAGCAGTATTGTGATCAAAATGAACTCTGGTGGGAGCGTGGTCACTTGGTCTTCTGGGTATCACTCAAGGAAAATTAGATTTTTTTTTTCCCCTTCTAGGATAAATTGTGCACTAAAGAAGGAATAAACGGTGTCTGTGAGCAGTGTCCCTTTGGTTTTTATCTGTGCGAGATGGATGTGCCTCTTGCCGTTTCCAGAATGGCGTGGGGGCAGACTTAGCCATCATTAGCACCCCAGGATGGATCCAATTCACTAATTACTTATGCTGTCCTGGTTCACTGAGATTTAACTACCAAGTCAATCCCATTATCTGCAGTCTCCCAAGCTTGCCAGAGCCATCCGTCTTTCATGGAAAAGAAGCACAAGGGTTATCAATTGGGCCCTGCAAGACTTGGGATTTTCTGACTTTGGGAGAAGGCAAGATTAGTCCCAACTCAAGCCCAGGCCCCTCTAATCCGCCACTTTGGATGTGATAAAAGTAAACGGTGACAATTATCCAGAACTACGTGAAGGAGCGGGAGGGGCCCAGCAGAGAGCAAAGGGAAGGGAGGGGAAGGGGGGGAAGGGAGGAGAGATAAAAAACCCCGCCAAGAAAAGAACGCAGGCCCCCCGCTGTGACCCACGGCCTGTGGTTTCAGGCAGCTCCAGTGCGTCACCTCCAAGCTACAAACGACAATTCCTCTCCCACAAACACATGATAATATAGTCAGAAATCAGGAATTAAAATATTCTGTGGGCCCAAGGCCCCCTCTGAGAGGAGGGATGGCTGGGGAGGGGCCGCAGGAGAGAGAAGGGACCCAGGGAGCACCTGCCTCTGCAAGGGCCTCCTCTGTCCACACCAGACAGGCTCCCGGTCCCGGCCGCTTGCGACGGGTGATTGGCACCTGCTCTGCCGAGGGGAAGGGCCTGGCAGCTATTGGCAGCGCCGTCTCGTTCATTTGCACACTTTAGGAAGCAGCAGTGTGGCTACTAATACAAAAAAGAATCTTCTAAGCAGCATGACATCTCTTGGAATGGAATATTTGTCTTTACAAATGATTGCTCTGCTGCCAGCACTTGACAAGGTGCTCGCAAACATGTGTAATTGTTGGAAGTGTAATGATGATTATTTGCATATTTAATGTTCAAACAGTACTGAAGAAGCAACCTAGACTAAACCTTTTAGGGGAGGATTTGAATATGTTCAGCATCAGCCCAAGGAGTCCCAGGAAGTAGGAGGCATCCGATGGTGAGCAAATGCAGGAATAATTGGCTTAAAGTTCAACGCACTGCCGCCTTGGTGCTTTTATTCAAGGACACAATAGCACTCCCTGGACCCATGCGAGGTGGAAGTTCACCAACACCAGAAGACGCTTTCTTTTGGCTCTAGTTCAAGCAAAAACTGCAAGACGCCCTGTATCAGCCTGGTTTTGCATTAACCAACTGTGACTCCTAGAACAGTAGCCAGGAAATTAGGGGAAGAGTTCTGATGCTACAGGGAGGGATGACAGACACTGAATTCATTATACTTTTTATCCCCTGGGGGGTGGAAATCTTCTACCCATTACTGCACCCCCAAAGACATCATTCCTGGGGAACAGCCCAGCCCAACTATTCAAATGCCGTTATAGGCAAAATGCTAGGGGGAACATTTTACTCTCTTAAAAAGAAGATGCACTTCTTTTGCAGAAGATGCAGATTCTCTTCTGGTTTTCGCGTAGACGGGTGCTTGTTCTTTTTCTCCGGATGTTAAAACGAAACATTGCGGTGATCATGGTGTACTATCTACCTATATCAAATCACTATGCTGTATGCCCGAAATGAATACAATTTTATATGTCAATTATACCTCATTTTAAAAATGCTTTTTTTTCTCATTATCCTCCTTAAAAATATAGTCGAAAATCTAAATGGAATTAGAAGCTCCTCTATTACCCGTTCCTCCATATCCCTCAAATTTTGACCCAGATGCATCTTTATGGGGCTCATAAGGTGCGGAGGGAAGTGCTTTGCCCTTCTGCTTCCCAGCCATGACCAGATGGGTCTGGGAGGCCCCGAGGGATGCACAGGGCAGTTCCCTGAAGTCGGTTCCCTTGTCGGAAGTGTCCCAGGAAATCCGGAGCTGGGAACATTCCCTGTGCAGATGACACTCAGTACCCCAAATTTCTCAACATACACAAAGGCCCGGACCCTGGGAACCCTGGCGGCCTGCCTGCCTCCCTCTCTGAGCTGGCGCTAACTAGACACTCACAGCAGGCCGACCCGTGCTTACCCACATATGCCTACGCATCTTGAACGACTTGAAACTCAGAGGCTGTGCTGCATGCTCCAAATCAGCGGGAAAGGAGATTTTAGATGGTGGTAATCATCTCAGGGAAAACACACCTCACTGAAATCAATAGAATAATTTTTGATAATGTGGCCACTTGATCTGGTAATTTGGCCTTTTACCTGTCGTGAACACTTCACTGGAGACTTCTGGAGCTATTAGATGCCTCTTACTTGGAGGCTATCCTGTTCTTGTCTGCCAAAGGATGTTGAATAATTAGCTTTTGAACTTAGTGCTGTCGCTCCTTCCTCTTGCCCCTCAGTCTCGTCACAAGGCCCCGCCTGCCCCGGCTTCCTCTCAGGCTCCTCTGAGCCAGGCCTCACCCTGCCAGAAGCCACCGGGTAACAAGGCACAGCTCATCACAGACGTGTGAGGGGCAGCCACAATCCACCCAACTCCATTATCATTTTCTAAACTGATTTTTTAAAAAGGCTGAAGAGATGGAACGTTGCCATCACCACCCCCATGGTCCCAGGTACAGCTCCCTACAGGACCTGAGCCTGAGTGACAATGCCTCTAATGAGCACTGTCTGTGGGACACGTCCACTGTCTGTGGAGTCACCTACAGAGTACGAGGTCTGGCAATGTTGCCTTTGCACACCCCTCAGTCAGATGACTGTCTCTTTAGAAATGACAACAAAAGTGAGTTTTGCTTTGGAGCGTCAGAGAGGCCAGCCACTCTGTGGAGACATGAAGGTGGAAAATACCAGGGCGGGGAATAGTGGTGGTGAACCCTTTGATAGTGCCAGGCACGTTTCTGCATTTGTGCATCTTCATTTTCACAGCGACTTGATGAGTTCACAAGTCCCCGTTTTAAAGATCAGCAAACTGAGGCGTGGAGAGAATAAAGCATGAGCCAGCTGAATCCCAGCTCACAAAGGGTGAGACTGGGATTCACACCCAGGCATGGCAGCACCCCAGTGGAACCACTGAACAGTAGTGCCTTTTGGGCTGTTAACTACACTTCCTGTCCCGGTGTTCACGCTGGGCATTACGTATGGATGCTAAAGCTGTCTCATCTCTCCCTGGACTGGTTTAGTGCAGTATCACAAGACTCTGCTTGCCACTTCATGTGCCACTGTAGAAAGAAGCTCTTCTGAAGTGCAGCTGACCACCACCGACCCCAGGGATCAGTTCATTGCTCTCCTACAACCCAGAACACAGAAAGTTAAGGGCATTTAAAAAAAATGATATTAAAACGACCCCTTGGGATACGAAGTTGAATTTTATTCCTTGTTAAATTCTTTGAAGAGCAAAGTATTTAAAAAACACATGACAATAATTAGCAGTATTTCTTTAGGGGTTTGTTGGTTTGACCTTAGCCTTTTAATCTGTCAAAGTATGTTAATCAGCCTAGCAGACAGAAAGATAAAATGTGGGGGCAGATGTGCTAATAGTGAAAGAGGAAAAGAAAGGAGAGGATGGGGAGCCAAGGGGAAGTGGAGGACACTATGGTCAACGGTCCCTGTGGGGGAATTCTTCCCGGGTGGCCCCAAAAGGTTCAGAGGGAGACAGAGCCTCAGAAGCAAGTTACTATTTTTATTCAAAGCCCAGCAAAGTGAGCAAGCTGATTGTGTACGCTCCAAAAACTTCCTTTTACTGTGAGCTGAGCTTAAAATACATTTTGTAGTATAAAAAGTTGTGAATGGGATGGGAAAACACATAAATGTCCTAATTTAAGGTTCAGTGGACGATGTCTGCACTTCCAGCTCAATGCCTCATGCCATCCTGTAACTTGGGCAGAGACATTTACTGCTCACCAAATATCCATGGACTCTTCCATTTTTCCAGTCTCCCTGCAGTCTGGTGGGTCCATGCAACTAGGCGAGTGGAAATGACGTGTGTTAATTTTGAGTCCCCACATTTTAGGGCTTGTGTGTGTACCTCCAGCTTTCTCTTCTGCTGAGGGAGAATGCAAGGCCTGGGATTCACCTGGTCCAGCTACCAGGTGAGAGATTCCTAATTCCCTGAGATCTATAGTAACTGAGGAGAGCTGACACGATTAGACATATGTTCTATGAGAAAAAAAATGAACTTTCATTGCAGTAAGCCATTGATTTCAGGGTTATTTTGTTACTGCAGCATAACGGGATCTTGTCCTGACTATAGACTTATAGAAACACACATGCCTCTAGTAATTGAATGGCATAGATCTTTTGAATTCATGCAACATCAACCAACCATTTGGTTCCTCACTATACCTAGCTCAGATAGGAAGAATAAAGGGGAAATTACTGAATACGTCCTCCATCATGTACATTGTATAAGATGCTGCACATAAGTCATTTCACTTTGGACTCCCAGGACAAAAGGGGCTAGATGTTGATGTTTCAGCATTTGTTCAATAAAAAGGGAAATGAAGTTCAGAGAGGATAAACACCTGCCTGTTGATATACAGTTCCTTTTCTGGGATTTCATGCATTTGGCTCTAAAATCTGTTTTCTGCTTTATGTTACATGACCTTCCTACCAAAGCAAACCAGAGACTATTTAGGTACCCTAGAAGTCAGGGAATAGATGGCATGGTCTGCTCACACTTTCTGGGCCCTTGATTCCATGATTCTATGCTTGATCTAGCAAGGTAGTACCCATATGTTTCCTCAGTAGGAGAACCTCAAGCTTGAATCTCTTAATTTCTAAATTTCTTAAAGTGGGATTTCTATCACTTGAGTAAGGATGGTAGAGGTATTTGTAAAAGGACCCCAAAGAACTCCTAAATTCCAAGGAGAATGCGAGTAGCAGAACCCCTACCTATTGACGTACATCTTCCCAAGCACCCCCTCACACACGTTATTATTACTGGTTTCTTGGTGAGCTTTTAGTCTTTCTTGGGGCACCTTTATTTTTACATATTCTACAAATAGTTTCATTATGCCAAATACTTTTGTGTGTTCATGCATGTGTGTTGGCTATGTTCAATATATAAAGCAAATTAGTCATTAACCAATTATATACAGCACTGGCATTATTGTATTTAACATTATTGTATTGAAAAGAATTAAGATTCTTTAAAAGTAATCCCTAACTCAAATTATGACCTCCACATTGACAGTTGCACACTCCACCAACTGAGCCAGCCAGGGACTCAAAAATATGGCAATAATCCCATTCCTGTATATGTCACCCCCACCCATTAAACACATATACACTCATACACTCTGGCACCTGTTACCTTCCCCCTGCCATACATACATATGCACATACCCACATTTGTGCTGTGAAGGGTTCCATGAGTCCTAGGGCAGGAAGTGTAATGAAAAAGTGTGAGAATTACTGATTTAAGAGTTCTAATTTCTGGATACCAAGGTATAGAGACTAGAATATTGGAGATGTGTGGAGGCCATTAATGTGGCTCATAGGAAATAGGAGATGGTGTTCAAGTCCTCAGAAAACTTCTGTTTAGCACCTATGCCAATAGCAATACAAAGACAACCATGATACAGTCCATGCCCTCATGTAGGGTACACTTGAGATGGGAAACTGCTGTTCATCATGTTTTACTCAAAAATTGATTCTGGTCTTATGCCATTGCCACCTTATCTCAAAGTGAACATCTTTTCTGCCATGTCTTCTCCAATTTCCCTCCTAATGATGTATGTGGTGATTTAGTTCTTTTCTGTATTTTCAGGAGTCCCTGGCTGGCTCAGTTGGTGGAGTGTGCGACTCAATGTGGAGGTTGTAAATTTGAGTTAGGGATTACTTTTAAAGAATCTTAATTCTTTTCAATATTTGCATCTTTATCCATATGCTTTGTATACTATAAGCTACTTAGAGCTCTCTTCTGGAACACTTACCTGGATGACTATGCCAGCACTGACCACTGCCATCACCACCATCTCCACCATCACCATTTTCATCATCCTGTGGTACTTATTACATTCCAGGCTTCTCAGTATGATTTCATACATGCCCAGAAAGTACTGAGGCCAAGATTGAAAACCGTATGTTCTTGATCTCAAGGTCCATTCTCTTCAAAAGTGTGCTGTCCTCCCACACCTACGCATCCACAACTTAGTTCCTGCTTACATCCAACCCATTCTTCCAACTCAATAGAAGTGCCATTATCCTGCCAATTGTTTTAACCAGAAAGCTGGATCCTATCACTCAGCACATCTGCACACACAGACTCCTTAATTGCTCTTGATTTTCCCAACTTCCTTCTGTTTCCACAGGCACTGGCTCAAGAGGAATCCCCATCAAGCCTCCTAGCCACTGCCTTGCCTCTAGCGCCTCTTGATATTCACTGTTGACACTGTTGCCCGAGAGATCTTTCTTTTTTTATTTTTAAGGATTTTATTTATTTACTCATGACAGAGAGAGAGTGAGAGAGAGAGAGAGGTAGAGCAGGCTCCATGTAGGGAACCCGACATGGGACTCGATCCTGGGTCTCCAGGATCACTGAAGATGGTGCTAAACCACCGGGCCACCGGGGTTGCCCCCCCCCCCCCAAGAGATCTTTCTAAAGACCTGAACTTCTCCAGTTTAAGCTGTCCCAAGATACCTCATAGCTTGCAGGGTAAAGGCCCAATCCTCAGTCTGGCAGACCTGGCCCCTCTGCCCTGAGTTTACCCTTTGGCCATAGGCCTACTAACCCCAGTACCATCTCAACCAAGGGCCTCTCTGTGAGTCTTTCTGCTGTGGGCAGAATTCCACCACATCTTGTTCCCTGCTCATCTGTCATCAGAGGTTAGCCCCTGAGCTCACTTCAGCCTTTCTACCACCTGATCCTGGCTCAGGCTCACTTTTAGGATGCTCTTTAGAGGATTACATCACACCTTCACCACAGCCCAGTATAAGTAGACAGGGCAGTCATTATTTTAATCACCATTTTACGGAAGTATAAACTGAGGCTAGAGACATTTAAGGACCACACACAGGAACGTGGTTGATATAAGCACTAAATCACAGGTCTTGGTTTCTAAATCCTGAGTTTTCCTAGCCAATTTCTTTCAGATTAGAATTTGAAGGTACTGTGGACATTTCCATTTTTCCTCCTTCAAGATGCTCTTCCTGCAGAACGGGGAGTGTGTATCTTACTGCATCTCCTTCATTGCTCTATTAGCACAGCTCTTTTTGCACTTAGCATCCTCTATTGTCCTTTATCTCTTCCTATGCAGGTAAGGTGGTATAGTGTAAGGAGGAAAGCTTGGATAGAATTTTCTAAATGCTTGCTGTGTGACTTTGGGAAAGTCACTTCATGTCTCCAGATTCAGTTCCCAAATCTGCAGTATAAATGTGCTAGGAGCTATACCATACGGGTTTGGAAGTCTCATACTGATGCTGTCATTAAAATAAATACAGATAACTCTCTGTACTGTCACTAAAAGTAAATCAAGTATTTTGGCCAACCCATTATTTCACAACAGAGAAATGTTGCCCACCTAACAAGCATTTCAAATGCTCAGTTTCATGTCACCTAACACTCTTTAAAAACTGAAATAAGGATGGCATGAATAGGAGGCTTAAATAAGACTCATCTTTCTTCTTTAAAATTTATTTTTAATTTTTAAAGAAAGATTTATTTATTTATTTATTTATTTATTTATTTATTTATTTATGATAGAGTGAGAGTGAGTGAGAGAGAACATTAGCCAGAGGGAGGGGCAGAGGGAGAGGGAGAAGGAGAAGCAGGACCATGGGATCATGACCTGAGCTAAAGGGAGATGCTTAACCAGCTGAGCCACTTAGGTGCCCCAGGACTCATTTTTCAATTGATGAATGGATGCAGATCTATTGACTGAAGGAGGTAGGATAGCTAGGGCAGGTCCTGCATTTAAATTCTTTCTCTGGGATCCCTGGGTGGCGCAGCGGTTTAGTGCCTGCCTTTGGCCCAGGGCGCGATCCTGGAGACCTGGGATCGAATCCCACGTCAGGCTCCCGGTGCATGGAGCCTGCTTCTCCCTCTGCCTGTGTCTCTGCCTCTCTCTCTCTCTCTCTCTCTCTCTGTGACTATCATAAATAAATAAAAATTAAAAATAAATAAATAAATAAATTCTTTCTCTGCCTCTGATTGGCAGTGGATATTGGGCACATCATCTTCCACTGAGGATGATAGCAGCTCCAGTCCCTACTTCATGTTGTCTAAGGCTGAGAAAAGAGATATCAAAGCCTTTTGAAATGTTTTATCCTAGTAAAAGGTATCACTACAATTATCTCCGATAAACTACTTTTTGTCACTGGACCACAATTTTTTTCTTTCAAGTAAAGGGACTTAGCTAATTGCCTTTTCAACTTTACTTAGTACTGGACATAAATGATGATGATGATGATGATGATGATGATTATCACATAAAGGTTTAGTGCTCATTCTGTGCCCAAATCTGTGTTGCACACTTAAGGAGAACCACGAGCTAGCTCTTTGATGGAATGACACTCAAATGGACTTTCAGGTCTTAGAACATAAAATCCACAGTGGCAAACATGGGCAGTGATCAGAATGGAAGGCACACTTGCTCTTGTATCTTTCTTCTCACTTGATTTGCTCATCACAAGGCTCAAAGGTAGAACCTAATATTGTGTCCAATATCTACTTCTTTGAATTTTTGACTATGGTCTTACAAACTTGCTATATCCTCACCAGACTATTCAACATTCCCCTAGAAAACACATGGATTGCTTTGATCTCCTGATGCCTCTACCTTCCCTCATTTTGGAAGTCCTACCTTTCTTCTCCTGGAAGTCTCTTGCCTTCAGGGTTATGACTTCTATGTCACTTCTCTTGAGCTCTCGCTTAGCAGGTTCCCTCAGCAGAATGAGTTGTGCCTCCCCAAGACATTTGCAGGTCCATGTTGTATTACAGCACTGGATTGCTACCAATTTGTTTACATCTTGTTCATTTCTTCTACGACTGTGGCCTCCCCCAACAAAGAGACTGGGCATTCTCTTAGCTAGGAAGGGCTCAGCACTTTTTGGAACTACACAGAGTTTTATGAAATGATGACTCAGATATTCAGTGAGTGCTCTCCACCAGCTTTGCTTTATTGATTTTTCTCCAAAATACATTTTATGGTTTAACTCTGCTGTTCCCCACCCCTGACTCATTGCCAGTGGCTGGAATAATGAATTCAAGTGCCTAAATAAAAATAAATATGAACATTCAAATTTGTCTTGTTTCTTCCACCCTCAATAGCAACTAACTATTTAATTATATATTTACAAAATGCTAAAATCTTCACTTGATTTCACCTGATAAAGGTCTTAAAATTCATTATGTTTCAACAATGAAGAATTTATTCCATACAGGCCGGTCTTAGATGGTGTCTAGGATGCAATGAAGAATGCTGCTGTCCCTGGAGTTGTAGAAACTTATACAGAAATTGACATGAATCCAGAGAATATGATTAGAGCCACAGGATATTGGGAAACAAATTGTTTCAAGAGCCCAGAGAGAAGGGGACAGAGGATTTAGGTTAGGTTTCCCCACAAACTATTAAACTTTGGTAAAATTAATGGAAATGGCAGTCAGCAAAGGGTATGGAAAGAGTGTACAGTGCTCACGAAAATTGAGGGGGAAGACCAGCCTACAGAGTTAGCCTTAGTGATGGCCGAAGCAGAGCAGTCATGGGCAGAGGTCTAGACCATGGCACTGGAGGGAAAGAATTGGGCCAGAAGGCCATGAAATTTGCATCCAGGGACAGGGCTTAGATTTCAACGTGGAGGGTACTGAGAGCTGACAGAGATTTTTGAGTTGGGAACAGAGGTTTGGGGCACCACAGACACTTGCTTTGGGGTTTTCACTCTGGCCCAGCATATAGGAATGTTTGGAGAGAGAAGAGTCAATTATGGCCAGGGAAGCTATATTAATAGTTCAGTCATAAGTATCGATTGTTCCAGAACTATTATTCAAGGGAGTCTATTTTTAACCTCTCATGGAGAACACTGGTCCGATGTAGAGCAGCATTTCTAATACACACCTTAAAAATAGCTATATTATTACCAATTGCAAGCATTTGAATCTTTGAAGGAAAAGTCTACGAATGGCTCCATCCAAAATGGCAGCAAAGTCATAATTGCCATTGAGTTTCCCGAATCACGGAGCATAGGACTTAAAAAGATCGTTGTCTATCCAATTCCTCTAGGTCTGGTCATTTTGCAGTGGTTTCTTGCTTTCTGGACGCTCAGGCATTCCCCTTGGGATAAGGAATCTCAATGCCCTCACCCCGCTCTCTGCCCAGACCCCCTCCCCTGCACACAACCTTTGTCTTTTGGTCCCAATCCAGAGCTCCTCTTGCCATTTCCTTTTCTTCTCGCCTGAAACTCAGATACTCTGTCAAGTGCTACGGTAGAATGCTAGAGAAGCAAATGCAAAGGGGGAGATGACGGGGGAAGTTTCTTTCTTCAAGAAGCAATATCTTAGAGGTGGGCTGTCAGGGATCCCACAGCATCTGAAGTTCCTGAGACTGAATGAAAAACACTCAGCTAACAAAACGGAGCGCTGCACAGGACGCTTCATCTGCTCTGGCCAAATCCCTTCTTTCTTTCCATCCTTTCTCTCCTAATAACAGCTGCCCTCTCATTCCCTGTTACTCTGCTGTGAAGAACAAAACCTCCCTCCGACTATCTGTTTTTCTTTTCTTCCCCAGAGTAGGTCTCATTACTGGTGATTAGCAGATGATTAAAACCAATTCAGCTTCCCCCAGTAGATATTTTCTCCCTGTTTGTGCCTAACGCGTCAGCCTTCAATGAACGTGCTCCTAAGCTTATTAACAGGCTCAGAGGATTAGCTGCCGCCAAGCTCGGTGGCTCCCATATTGTGATGCAGGGAGTGACATGGAACCATTTGCTGAGCGCAGACAGGACCGCTGGGACCAAACTATCTAAATCACAATTTTATTTTCCATGTAGAGCAAGATAAAAAAAAATCCCAACAATAATTACAAAAATCAAACGTTTGGACAAGTCTGAAAATATCCTAAACTCAGTGGCAGAAAACAGGCTAAACCCTTCATGAAGGGCATCAGTGTGTGTGTGTGTGTGTGTGTGTGTGTGTGTGTGTGTGTGGTTAGTTTACATGAACATAGAATCACGCAGTTTAGCCATGTTCACACCCGGGTATGAAGATGAAGATCCTCATTTAGCCTCTGCATTCACTTTGGTGTCTGCACAGTATGTTTTTAAGTTGGCTGATAGATAGATCTCTCTCTCTCTTTTTTTAATAGAGACAGAAGAATTGTCAACTTGGAATATAACACACTATAATTTAGGTGATACTTTAAAGAGCATCCAATTCTCCAAAATTGTGAAATTTGGATGTTGGCAGATATACACAAAGGAATTCTAAGTAACTGGTTTCATTTCTGTTTCAGAACCACAAAGATGCCATACGGTGAAAGTTTAGGAGGCATGTTTCCCTATGTGCAAAGGGTTTTCTTTCAAGTATAACTAACTAGATGTTAAGTACCATAATGATTACAATAATAATAGTGATATATTTATTAGCAGGGATCACAGTCAGCAGGTTAGGAAGCAAAAGGGACTAGTTTCAGAAAGTTCTGAAAGAAAAATCTCACGGTATGATGTTTGGGGGATGGAACTGTATCATTGTTACAAATGGTCTCTTATTCTAAATCTTTAAGTTTTTCCCATTTATTTTTTTTCCCACCTTTTCAATGCAGCTTAACTCTGAGCGTGCTGGAGCTTGAAATCTAGTTTCCGATTCATAATAGCAACAGGGTTTGCAGAAAATGTCAACAAATCCCTCATCACCAGGGAAAGGAGGAAATGTGAAAGGTAAGTCACATCAGTCTCCCCTGGCTGCATGATGGAGTGCATCTGCAGAAGAGGAGAAAGAAGAAAAATCCTAGCAAAATGGATGCTGCAACCAAGCACTGAAAACCCAGCAATGCCAAGAAAACAAAAGGAGACCTGAAAAAACAATAGGGAAGTAATGAGGACTTAGAGAAGGATATTGTCAATCACCAAAAATGGCACAATCATATTTTATTTAATTCCAATCACTTAATATCTAAGGGAAGATGACAGGCAAGGAGTTCTTATTGGTTCGATCTTACCAGCATTTAAAAAAAATTCCGGCAATAACCCTGACCTTGGTTGGCCCCAATAAGTGGGTAATTGCTAAAGGATCAATTCCCTCATCATTAAACAATAGGCCCCAAACAAACGCAGTTTGCATAATCAACTGACAGTAGAGCACCCCCGAAGGTAACAATACAAAGGAAGCTTTAAGAATGAAATTCCCAAAAGTGCTGTGATAAATACCAGGAAAGTGTTTAGAACCAAGGATCTGTAATATTAAAACTAGAAGGTGCAGGAAACGATTATGGTTGAAGATGGTTCCAAACGTTTTATGATGTGCCCGCGAAGCATAACACATAGGAAGAAAGTGTTGTCGTGAGGAGACAAAGATAAATATTGTTTAATGAAATACTTTGGCTTAGAAGTAGTTTGCTGGGACTTGAGAGAATTCCCATGGCCATGCAGAGCCAAGTTCAGAAGGGGGGCTGTGCCAGGCTCAATAGATGAATAAAAGAAACTGAGCCATGGGAAGGGAAAGCTCTTTCTGTTCCCTCCTCAGCCAGCTCTGTGCACTACAGGGCCAGTGAGTGCAACATTCTGAACTAATATCCTTTCACCTACTGAATTAAACATCATAAAAAGACAACGGCTTGTGTTTCTTCCACAGTTCTTCAAACAACCTTCGCCGTTAATGGTGGGCCACAATGCAATGGTTGTCCTGCTACTTGTGCAATCCTAGAATTATTTCTGACTCCTTGATATATGGGGTCATTTTCCCCTTCATAATTTGTCCTATTTTCTTCTTCTTTTCAGGCTCAAAGGATAGAATTACACAAGGCATGTGACAGCACCTGTCAGGAGAGGATGGACCCCACAAACTCCTTTTACCGTTATCATCACAATACTGGGATGGTTAAGAACTGTGGTTTGGATCAGCTCTGAAAATGACTGGTGTATGACCTTGAGGAATTGGCTTCACCTCGTTGAACTTGCATTACAACATCTGTAATGGGGTAGAAATACTACCCATCTCATAGAATTAACAAGGATTCATAACATAACAAAGGATTTTCAGATAATGTTCTCAAAGGGCTCAGTCTGCTACTTGGCACAAAATTAGAGCCCAGGAAATGTTGGTCATATCAGTAATTGGGTCAGCAGGAGTGACAAACTGTATGTAGTGCTTTCACATGTGTGGATCCTACCTTGGTGGGAGTATAAAAAGGGAGCTCTCTGAGTTAATTAAGACACTTAAGAAGTTTGAGAGACAATAGCTACCTTCCCTAGGCCTGAATCTTGTAGGAGTAGAAGGCGGGAACTGGGTGAAGCAGAAAGATAAAAATATAAGGGACAGGACACACATTAAAAGATCAATAACCATCCAAGGCAGTACTGTAAAGCGATAAATGAGGCTAGAGATAATAAATACTGTCTGGGAGGGAAGGGAAGGGGTCATGAAAGACAGGGAAAGGCGGTGGTGGAACTGCAGTGAGGGAGTAGATGGGAGCTTGCCATGGACAATCCATCCAGGCATCTTCTGTGTCGTCGTCGTCATCTAGAGGCTTCTGTCCAGACAGCCCTCCCCCGGATACTTCCTGAGCTGGGGGCTTGTATGCTATTATGTGTGAGTGAATATTCGACTGGTGGGAGGGTTATTACTATTATTATTAATGATAATACTACTTGAAACCACAGCCAATTTAACCCAACCATTTGGAAGAGCTACATTGCCCTATTATCCAATTGATAATTTCAGGGTTTTATTCACAGGCGCAATCATAAGAAAAACAAGGAGAAGACTGTCTCTCGGTTGTGTACATATGCATAGACTTTGCCTTTTGAGAACATAATTGGGGATGGGAGTTACAAAGAAAAGATCATTAAGAGTTACAAAGAAAGAAAGGGGGGAAAAAAACCCTATTGCCTTCTTGTGCCATGTGCCAAGCCCCGGGAGGCCTGCTCGACTTCATTTGCGCTGGAGGCAGTGCCCAACCAACTGGGGCAGAAACAGGGCAGGGGACCTCAGAGACAGCAGACATCAGGGCAGAGAAATAAAAGGGACAGGAGGGTAAAGGAAAGTGCTGTGTTGGAAAAAAAAAAAACTGCAAGGGAATTTTCTTCCATTTAAACATTAGGCAAAAAATAGCAAATATAGCTGCCGGCAGAGACCGCCCCCTCTCTCCCACCCAGCCGATAAACACAATGTCTTCAGCTGCCAGCATCTCTAATAATCTACAGATTGGTGACTAAAGCGTTTTGGTGATGTGTGCATTAGGACCCAGTCAATTGCTATCTACTGTCTGAAACTGAACAAGGGTGAAGCCAGGAGGGGGCAGTTTAGGGGGACACGGTGGGCCCTCTACCACTAATCCTGGAAAGACTCAAACTGTGGGATGGCAGGCAATAGAGTGCTTGCAGAAGCAAAGGCTCACCTGTTCCACACTGCCAGTCAAATGTAGAGGCTCGATTTAGCAAAATACATCCACTGAGAAGCAAACAGCTAGTTTTATTAAAGCAGCTAGTTTTTATTAGACAAAAAAAGACAATTAGAAATATGGAGGGTTCAAATTGATCACTCATTTAAAAAAGATAAGTAAATATTCCTGAGAACTTCTTAAGAAGTAAATAGCAGTAAAATTGTTCAGTCTTAGATTAGGCTGATAGAAATATTAAGAACTGATCTTTATTCACCTATCTGTTCATCTGTCCATGTATATTTTTACCATTCTAGTTTTTTCCTCTAATACTAGCCATAAACCTTTAAAGGTAGAATCTATTACATCCTGGATTTTCCTACAGACCCTACCTTAGTGCAGTAGAATAAGTATGTTTTGAATGAGTATATAAGTAAAAAAAAAAAAAATTCCTGATAAGACTCTATAAAGAAATGCCATGATGCAGATTCCAGATTAACCCAGTTACTGAAAAATGATACAGCTGAGATGCCATACCCTTCCTTGACCTTTCTAAAGTAGCCTTTGATTCTAATTCTGTTGTGCCACAAGAAGGCATGACTGTAAGGTCATGGAACTGAGGTCTCCTGGATTGTGGACACTGTGGCATTATAGTGTTGACTTCTGCTCAGAAATACTAATAGCTAACACTCATGTGACAAGCACTGTCCCAAGTGCTTTTGAAGACTAACACATTTAAACCTCATACCAATCCATGAAGTAGGTGCTCTTGTCATTTTATCTTTATACATAAGGAAAGCTTACACAGATAAATGACTTGTCTGAGGTCCTGGTACAGTAAATCAGGGTGCTGGAGTTGAACACAGATATCCTAGCTCTTCAGTCTATGCATTTAGGCTTTTCTACCTCTGAGCAATGCTCTTTTCCTTGTGTTTTACACAATTTCTTCAAAGTCTCTGTCACTCAGCAGTACTAAGAAGTAGTTCTGATTCTAGCAATAACTTTCAAATTCTGCATTTTTTTTTAAAGAAAGATTTTATTTATTTATTTGAAAGAGAGTGAGAGAGTGAGCAGGAGCCAGGAGGAAGGGAGGGGCAGAGGTAGAGGGAGAGCCAGGCTGCCTGATGAGTGGGGAGCCCAATCCTAGAACCCCAAGATCATGACCCAAGCTGAAGGCAGACGCTTAACCAACTGAGTCACCCAGGCACTTCTTAAGTCTTGCATTTTAATAGTAATGGGGGATTTTAGTCAAATATTTGTCCAAATACCAATCTTACACACCTCTCGCTGAAACATACACATAGCAAGAATACCTCAGACATTCTGGATGGGGAAAAAAAAAGCAATCCGTATATTTTAGTATATATCATAAGCTTGAACAGGCTCTGTAGAGGGTGACTTATCAGGTATATCAGATATATATCAATTTTATCTTGTGATAAAATTATCACATGCAACATATGAGAATGTTCATTCAATCCTTAAAACCTACAAGGCCCAATTAGATATCTATAAAGATATCCTATTGTTTGGTATTGCTGATTTAAAAAATATTTATAACAATATTTATAACATTTACTGCATATTATCATAAGTATATTATATAATAAAAGTGGTGCATAAGAGAAGATATTTAAGAGTTTAAGAAAGTTTTAAGATGTTTTACAATGTTTAAGGAGTTTAGGAGACAGAAAGAATGAAAGATTGAAAGAACAAAATAAAAAAGGGAAAGAAAGGAGGGATGGATAGAGGGATAAAAGGAGAGAGAGAAAAAAAGAGAAAAATATAAAGTCCATTTGAAAGGGTACAGAAGGTGTGGTTCCTACAGACACCTCAAATGAATTGATTGCTATATTTTTAAATGAAATTTGGCTGTAAGTCTTGAAACCCTAAGGTAAAAAGGTAAACTATATCATGAAATAATTGTATTATGGTGTTTCATAGCTATTATATTTTATTTTCATAGATTATACATATTATGTTTAGAAGTACTTGTTATGTCTTCAATTCACAGTTTATTACAAGTGCTAAATATAACTGAACACAGATATTCGCATTCCACTTGAGTAAGTCTCTGCTTTTGTATGACGAATATAATGTAAGTCAGTCTCTGGAGGTTCTGAATTGAATTATCACATCACTGATACCTTGTTATTAAAGACATCTTAGATTAAGATAAAATACCACTTGATGCTTAAAGGTAAGCTGATCAACTAATTACTTGACAAGTTTCAAAAGAGATTCCCTGAAAACAAATAGAAGGAACACTTTTGAAATTGAAATATAATTATAAAGTAATGAAGATTATGTAGCACTTAGATCCTTGAGTATTGACATTGAACAATCAAACATGTGCCTGAGAAATGGTATGAATTTCCCCAGGCAAATAGCTTCCTCTTGGTGTTCCAGCATGGCTTGAGCAGGGAAGTTGACACAGGCTTTTGCTGTCTGGGGAAGCTGTGGACATTCAACATCGTAGTCTGGCACACCATGGACAGCCATCAGAGCTACATTTTCAACACAATCAGCTTGTGATTGTTCCGTCAGTTGACTGATCCCCGTAAAGCAGGAGTTGGAAAAGAATCCCATTTTTTATGCATGCAGGGCAATATTCTTCCTCTAAGAAGCTAATCTTATGCAGGCCAATTATCTCTCTACACTTCAGTATCTACTTCAGTTTTTAATTTGAGAATGAGAAAGACTTTATATCTCATTTATTCATTCGTTGAACTAATATCATGAAAAACAAAGGAGACCAAAGTCCTTTCCTTTATTCTAGTAGAAGAGACAGATAACAAGCAAGGAAGTAACATACCCGATGGTGGTGATTGCTATGGATCCAAATAAAGCAGGATAAAGGGGAACCCCAAATGCAGGGATGAGGGTCGCTGTTTTATGAAGGGCCCTTAGGGAAGACCTTGCCTAGGAGGAATTATTTAAACAGAGATCAGAGGGACGTCTAGTTACAGAGAGGAAGATTACTTTAGCCAGAGGATACAGCAACCAGAAAGGCCCAGCGATAAGGGCTTCCTTAGCATGTTGGAGCAATAGTGAGGAGGCCACTGTGCCTGGGGGGAAATGAGTGAGAGGAAGCATAGTGGGGATATAATGTGGGAGATAAAAGGAAATCAAATCATGTTGTTAAAAGGACACTGGTAAGGATTTCTCATTGCAACAAAATAGAGCAGTGCATAATTCCCAATCCTCCTCTTTACAACTAAAAATGTTGGACGTGACATACCAACAAGCATAGAAGACTCCAAAAGGTGAGAAGGTGGACTACCTAGGGTCCTTGGACATGAGAAACATTATGCTATGTGGTGAGTTCCCTTGGTTTTCTTTTTGCTTCCATATATCCTGTACAAGACCTGCAGGAGCCTCCATCCAGAACTGGCAACAACAACAAAAAACCTCCCCTCAAAACAAAAACAAACCCTAAACACCTTTGAGAAAAGTCTGTTCCTCCCAACCAAAGAACAGAGAAAGAGTGACCTATCAACAGAAAATCTTCTTGGCAATAACTCCCACCTCCCTACACATATTCATTCAAATACCAATGGAAACTGCATTCTATCACTATTCCCCTCTACAAATAGGCACTGAGCTCCTATCCCATCATCTAGTACTGTTGGTGGGGCCAAGCAGGAAGCTGATCTTTCACTTCCCATTCTGTGTAATCAAGTGAGCACAGATTCCTCTGCCAGGATCCCCAAATGGGATCTAGCACCAAGCTGAACCTCCAATTCTATCTAGTAACAAAAAGAATTAATAAGATGACTAGAGGCAGGGCTGGTCAGGCAGGACACCTTTTCCCTCACCTTAATATCAGCAGAGCCCAGTGGGGAGATGATTCTCTACCTCTGACCATTATAAATGAGGCCAAGTGAGATGGTAAACAATTGGGCTAGTTTCACTCCAATTTTCCCTCTCTCTGAGCCTGGCATCCTTGGGGCCCAGTAAAGGACTGAACTTATGCTCGTACTGTGCAGTAGCAAGGCAGGTGAGTCAGCTCTTTGTTCCTCTCTCCTCCCCCCTCCCATGGTATTGGCACTCAATGGGGAGCTGATTGAATCAAAGAAGTAATGTGAGGTAGTGCTCCAAATGGAAAGAAGAGATATCAGCAGGGTCAAGTGGAGCTCAACTTCCTAATGAGGCAAGTGTGAGTCAATACTTAATGTTTGCACAGGTGGTCATCCTGTCCTCATACAACATCTAGACAGCACCTCCTAAAATAACAATAGATAAGAGCCTGAACCTCCTATCTTCTTCAGCAAACAGAGTTATAAAAAGAAAAAAAAAGAACCAAATGGAAAGTAAAAAAACTGAAAAATATAACAACCAAATACAAAACAAAGCATAACAACCAAATACAAAACAAAGCAAAAAGCAACTCACAGGATGGGCTCAATGGCAGACTGGAGATAACAGAGCTTAGAGTCAGTGCACTTGAAGATAAGTAAATAGAATTTGTCCAATTTTTCCCCTCCCCCAGAGAGGAAACAGAAAAAAAGATGAGCAGAGGCTTAGGGCTTTGTGGAGCTAAAATTTATTTCATCAGAGTTGGATAAGAAGAGGAGAGATCATGGGATTAAAAAAGTATTCAAAGAAATAGTGTCTGGAAATCTACCAAATTTGGTAAGAGATGCAAACCTATAGATTCAAGAATCTGAATAAATCCAAAGAGGATAAATCCAAAGAAAACCATATCAAAACACATCATCATTAAACTTCTGGAAGCTAAAAACAAAGAAAAAATATTGAAAGTAGCTTTATAGAAACTTACAGGGCAACACCAGTTCAAATGGGTGTTGATTACTAATCTGAAACAGTAGAGATGAGAAGGTGGCAAAACATTTTTCAAATACCAAAAAAACATGGGACTATTAATGTGAATTCTATGCCCCATTAAAATATCCTTCAGAAATAAAGGGAAAGGGGTTCCTGGGTGGCTCAGTTGGTTAGATGTCTGACTTGATTTTGGCTCCAGTCATGATCTCAGTGTTGTCAGATGGAGCCCATGTCAGGCTCTGTGCTCAGTACAGAGTACTGAGTACTCAGTACACTCTCTGCTCCTCTTCCTTACTCTCTCAAATAAATAAGTAAAACCTTTAGAAAAAAGAACTAAAAGAAAAATAAAGACATCCTCAACAAATGAAAACCCAGAGAATGTGATGCTAGTGAATATACTTTTTTTTTTAATTAATTAATTTATTTATGATAGACAGAGAGAGAGAGAGAGGCAGAGACAAAGGAGGAGGGAAAAGCAGTCTCCATGCCGGGAGCCCAATGTGGGACTCGATCCCAGGACTCCACAATTGCACCTTGGGCCAAAGGCAGGCGCTAAACCGGTGAGCCACCCAGGGATCCCCTAGTGAATACACTCTTAAAGAATGTTTAAGGGAAGTTCTCTACACAGAAAGAAAATGATAGTAGAAGGCTTAGAGATTCAGAAAGGAAGCTGAAGATCAGAATTAATATACATAGGAGTAAATATACTTCATATGAATTTTTTAAATCATATCTGGTGATTGAAACAAAAATTAAAACACTGCCTGATGTGGTACTCAATGTATATTGGGGAAAACCTTGAAAAACTTATATTTAAAAAATGGGAGGATATAGTTACTTAAATGCATATAAGATTTCTGTACTTCACTCAGAGTGGTAAAATGTCTATACCAGTAGACCATGATAAGTTATGCATGCATCTTGTAATACCTAGAGCAACCACTAAAAAAATTACACATGTAATATACTTAAAAACACTATGAAATAAGTAAAGATAGAATCCTAAAATATGTTCAAACAACCTAGTGGAAAGTAAACAAACAAACAAAAAAGAAAAACAGGAGAAGAAGCAGAAGAAACAAAAGGAAAACAAATAATAAAATGCCAGAGTTAAACCTTACTACATCAGTAATTACTTTAAATGTAAATGCTCTACTTACACCACTCAAAAGACAGTAATAAAATGAACAAAAAAATAGACCCAAATATTTACATGCTATTATAAATCCACCTAAGATTCAGTGGCATAAGTATGTTGAAAGTGAAATAAATGGGAAAATAAAGGGGACAAATCCAGGAGTGGCTATACAAGTATCAAATAAAGATACCAGAGCAAAGAAAATTGTTAGAGACAAAGAAGACATTACATAACGATCAAATTATCAGTCATAAATTGAAAATACATATTATAGAAGAAATACAAAATACAGTAGAAATGGACCAGTTCCTTGAAAAGTATAAAATACCAAACCCAGTCATGATGAAATAAATAACCCATATTGTTCTGTAACTGTATTCTATATTCTATATGCATATCTATAAATATATTCCATATTCCATTATAGAAATTGAATGTTTATTTTAAAAACTCCTGAAAAAAAGCCTCCATGTCAAGATGATGTCATTAGAGACTTTGATCAAATATTTAAAAATTTAACACCAATATTACACAATTCCTTCCAGAAAATAGAAGAGGCATTTCTCAGTTCAGTTTTTTGAGGCTAGTGATATCCTGTTATCAAAATTAGACACAGACATTACCAAAAGAAAAAAAAAGTATAAATGAATATCTTTCCTGAATTTAGATGTTAAAATCAACAAAATTTTATCATATCAAATCTAACAATGTGTAATAACAATTAGAAAATGTGACCAAGTGGTATTTCAGGTATGCAAGATGGGTTCAACTTTTAAAAATCAATGTTATCCATAATAGGAATGAGCAAAAGAGGAAAAGCCATATGATTATATCAATAGATACAGAAAAAGCATTTGACAATATCTAGCACCCATTCTTATAAAAAATGTAACAAAAAATCCAAAATTCTGTAAAAGAGAAAGAGAAGAAACTTCCTTGACAATTATATCTACCAAAAAACTCCACTTAACGTCATATTTATTGGTGAAAGATTTTGTCTCTAAGATTGGGAAGCAGACATGCATGGACACTCTAACCACTGTTATTCAACACAGTAGTAGAAGTTCTAGTTACTGCAATATGGCAAGAAACTGAAACAAAAGGCATACAAATGATACAGAAAGATATAAAGTTGTCTCTATTTGAAGATGACATAATTGTCTACATAAAAAATCCTGAGGAATCTAAAAAAGAAACTCGAAAACAAAGAAGCAAAACAAGAAAAAACCTTCCCAGAGCTAGTCAGTGACCTCAGTGACATCTCAGGATATAAGATCAGCACATAAAATTCAATCACATTTCTATATACTAACAATGAGCATGTAGAAAGCAAAATTAAAAACATTTACGAATACTCCAAAGGAAATTAAATGCTAGGTATCAACTTAACCTAATATATACAAGACCTGTATGCTGAAAATTACAAAATATTGAGAAAGGAATAAAAAAATCTCTGCATATATAAAGACACATACTGTGTTAGTGGATAGGATAATTCAAGTGGTAAAGATGTCAATTTTTCCCAAATTGATCTATAGATCAATGCAATTCTATAGATCAAAGCAATCCCAGCAGGTTTTGATAGACATAAACAAGCTTATTATAAAATGCATACAAAAAAAGGAACAGAACCTGAGATAGTTGAAACAATCTTGAGACAGAAGAATAAAGCAGGAGGGATCAGTTTATAGATATTAAAAGCTATTATACAGCTTCCTTAGCCAATTTGCCAAAGTGATGCCGTATGGAGAGAGCGAGATCTACATAGATCAATGAAACAGAGTGGAGAACCCAAAAGTCCCCCCAAAATGTGGCCAAAGACTATTTGCAAAGTTGCACAAACAATTCAACAGGGTTAAGGTAGTGTTATGGACTGAATTGTGTCCCTTTCCCCCCACGATTTACATGTTGAAGTCCTATCAACGTATTTTTGGAGATGGGGCCTTTGGGAAGTATTTAGGGTTAGATGAGGTCATGAGGTGAGGATCCCTATAATTAGATAGCAGCTTTAAAAGAAGAAAGAGAGATCACAGTCCTTCTACCATGTGAGGACGGTGAGAAGGCTGCTGTCTTCAAGTCACAAAGAGGGCTGTCACCAGGAGCTGAATTGGTTTCAGTTGATTTTGACTGCTTTTCAACTTCCCACATTAGATGTCTGTTGTTTAAGCCCTCACCTCAGTCCACGGTGTTTTGTTATAGAAACTCAAGCAAACTAATACAGAGAGACCTATCAACAAATCATGCTGCAGGTCTGGGCATCCATAGTGAAAAAAAAGTGAACCTTAACCTCACACCTTATACAAAAATTGACTCCAAGTGGATCACAGACTTAAATGTAAAATGTAAATATATAATATTTGCTCTCTAGGACTAGGAAACAGTGTCAGACTTGATCCTAAAGGCATGACTTTTGATGAGAAAAATGGACCTCTTCAAAATTAAATTTATTTGGTCCAAAATGAAATTAGACCTCATCAAAATTAAAAACCTGTCCCGTGAAAGCTGATGCAAAGAGGATAAAAAGACACACTACAGAATAGGGCACAGTATTTGCAAACCACATATTTGATAAGAAGTGGTATCTAGAATATATGATAGACTCAAAATTCAACACTTAAAAATAAACAATTCGGGAAGCCCAAGTAGCTCAGCGGTTGAGCGTCTGCCTTTAGCTCAGGGCATGATCCCGGGGTCCTGGGATCAAGTCCCACATCAGGCTTCCTGCATGGATGCAAGTAAGTAAACAAAGCACTTGGCCCTACTTGATGACAAGAGATCCTTCCAAACTCCTTTTCTTTCATGTGACATTTTGCAGTCAAATCTGGTATGTCTCCACTGCAGATCGGAGGCTTATTCTAGTCTTTGAACTCAAATGGCCCTAATATGTAAAGGACAATTCAGAATTTGTTGGTGTTCACATGTGTATTTTTCAAAGAGAAGAAAATAAACAGGGGAAAAGTTCAACTTCTACAAAAATGTTAAATTTCATGGGCTCAGAATCTCTCTCTCTCTCTTGATTCCTCCTCTGTGTGTGTGTATGTGTATCTATTGGGTTAAGTCCAGAATATGAGCTCAGTACCTTCCAATCACTTCCAATACCTGCCTACAACCCACAGAGCCTTCACAGATAATCAGGTTCTTTGCATGCACCTTTTCAGAAAGTCCGTTATCATGAGGGATGGGAGACTGGGTGTATAGTAATTTGGTTGATTCTGTCAAATATACTCTCCCTAAGAAGATTTCCTGAAGAGGGACACCTGGGTGGCTCAGTCAGTTAAGTTTGGGACTCCTGATCTCAGCTCAGCTCATGATCTCATGGGTCCTGGAATAAAGCCCCACATCAGGCTCCAGATTCAGCAGGGAGTCTGCTTGAGGTTCTCTTCCTCTGCCCCTTCCCCCACTTGCTCTTGCTCTCTCTCTCTCTCAAATAAATAAATACTCTTTAAAAAAGATTTTCTGAAAAAATATAAGAGCAAACTTTACTCAAGAGGATCTATCACAATAGATGGAGGGACTACTCCAATGTGGGTTCCTGTGGGGGAGAGATTGGGCTCAACTCCAAATATAACAAAAAAGCAGAGGTTTATAGCCAAGAAGCAGGGTGTGCATGTGTGGGATCAGGGATGGAAAATACTGAGAGGATATATCAGTAGTATCAAGGGGATTCTGGCTAAACCAGAAGGTGGAGGATGAGGAACCCAATCGAATTTTCAAGGTGACCAGATAGCAAAGATAGGGGATTCTGGTAAGTTGACTAAGCAGGATTCTTGCTAAAATCGAACAGTGCACAGATGACCACAGAATTCAAAATGTCAGGATCTACTTGAAAAGAGAATTCGGAAAAGCCTGAGTAAAACTGATCAAGAATAGAATCTTTGTCCAACTTAAAGAGAATTGCAGCATAAAGCAGTCTGGGGCTCTTTTAGGCAGACCTCTGTATGCTGCCAGTGCATCTTTACTCACATCTGTATCTTCATCTGGGGGCCCTCCAAATCCAAACCATGGTGCATTTGCATAAAGAGACCATATATGCCAACACATTTGTACATTTGTCTGTATCTTTGAAATCCATTGGGGTACCATGGAGACCTTCCAGGGGCAAACATGTCCATGAAAAGATAGGAACTAAGTCCTGCTTTCCTTTTCCTTGGAAGAACGTGTGGTGATTTCCTCAACTGTGCACTTCTGAGCACGAATGCTGAGGGAGACAAAGGACTCTTCCCCAGTGGCTCTATTACGTGAGAAGAATCTCATCTGGAACTTCCTGCTGATATCACATCTATTGTCACATCATCTGCCATAGCCATTCACCTCTTGGACAAAGTGACTGTCTTCAAAGAGCTTTTAGAAATGACTTGATCCGGGATGGGTAGCCTTACATAACTCACACACAGGTAACTGATACCTGAGATTTGCTAACTCATCCACCCACTTGTCACATGTTTTAAATAAAATAAGGAGACAAATACAGTATGTTCCCACACTCAAGGGCACTGAACATTGTAATGGAAGTATTGTGTAAGGAAAGCTGCAGACCAGATTTGCCCAGGGAGAGCAAGAGATAGGAAAGAATCTTCTAGTCCAGAGACTGACACATAATAATTGCTCCTTACATTATAGTAATGCTCACCCAAATTTCCATTTTTCTTTTGCTTTTAAATGTCAGCTTTGGATTATGGCAGCTAAACCATTTGCTGAGAATAAATCAATTCATATTGTAGTATAGAATTAATTTAAGGATAAACATGTCCAATAACCCTGGAATGTTATAAATGCAATTTCTGTATATAAACTTTTGAGTCTTCAGTGTGGATTATGTGGCTGAGAGTATCAGGTCATTTCTGTTTCAATACTTTTTATTCATATGGATTAAATCTTTTTTCTAGACATGATGTTCTAGGGTATAATTATAGGCAGTATGGACCCATTGTTACCCCTTATGGGTGTAATTATGGGTCACACCCATAATTTATTAAAGGTTTAAAGTAAAAGTGCAGTGAACAATGTTCTCCAAACAAAATTTTTTGTTAGGCTTATTGTGATAATAATGCTGATTTTTCCATAATTGAAACTTCTCGATAAGACATCTATTTCCCATCCTATGCAGAACAGTTCTTCGCGTTAAGACCTTTGTTTTACAGCATGAGAAAGTCCAATGTTGTTTTAGTTTTTAAATTTTTCTTGTGCTCATTCAATTGTTGTGGAGGACAAAGGCTGTGCTTACTTCTGTGTGTGATATTGGTTATGGGGGTGCAGGAGTTTGTGGTCTGAGTGGCAGGCTGTTCTGATTTCAGGAGACATTGTTGTAGTGGTTAGTGGTAATGCAAACAAATGCATTCAGTGGTCTGACAGACAAGAGTTAAGAATTCATATTATTAAGGGGACAGAGAGTAACGCACAGAAAAGGCACTAATATGACCAATATTTAGCACTGTGACATTTTTTTAACTACAGCTACCTGGTGAAAAATATTGGTGATAACATATCACCTAAGAAGCATAATCTCTAAATGCTCTGTGATATTTCTCTGGGGTTTAAAATAGATTGGTTTTCTTAGAGAATGTCTGAAAAGGTTAAAGACTGTCTCAGGAAAGTACTTAAAGATGCAGATTGTGTTAAAAAGAAAAAAAAAAAAAAGAAAAGCACACCACCCGGAATGAAGATGCTTATGGCAGCCATTGTTAAAAGCTGGATTAACACTCTCCCTAACTGAATTCAACAAGTATAGTTTTAAGATGTGACCTAAACATCTAGTTTTAAATAAGCATGGTAGAGGATGGGATCTCAAGAACTACGTGTAAAAACTGAAAGCACCACCATCAGATCACTAGCATTGAAACTAAGAAAAATGTGATTACTTAACTAATTTGAGAATGAGCAAAGGGTTCCTAAGTATAACTGTGAGGATAGAAATCACATAGAAAACTATTAACCTATTTTAAAAGCTACATATTTCTCTAAACCCAAACTTTTCATAGGCAAATGTAAATGAAACATTGGCAATTGGGCCATGTTCATGACAAATATAAATAAATGTTAAATTTCCCATGAGTCAATAAAAAAATCATTACCTTTTACCTTGAGAGGAAAGAATATGAACCACTAACTGTTTACTCTTTACTTGATCTAGATAATATCAGTTGATATAATACATTTTCAATATCTTACCAGTTGCACACATTCCCAAACGCGGATGTGGTCTTGAGAACCCCCTTCCTCCTCAATCGCAAATATCTAAGCATCAGGGGGCTTAGTATTGGGTTTTCCTCACAGAGACAGAACAAAAATCAGAAATCTGGCATAGGGACAGGAACACTAATTTGCCCCATGTCACGTTATTAAAAGTGATTTTCTAAGTGTTTCAGCTTAACAAATAACCTCAATTCATTTAAAACAAGGCCTTTTAAACACATATTGTCAGGGTTATTCATTCAAACTAATGGAAAGCCATTATTTCGCTTGTAAGCATACACAGTTGCAAAACGGTGTGTTTGGCCACAGAATCTATGTCCTGATCTCTGGAACTGTGCATTCCCCCGTTCCTGGCACTATTCAGCCTTCGTCTGGGTAACTTCCCTATTCCCCCAAACCCTTCAATCCTGCATAACTTAGCAGGCATGGAGAAAGGAAATACATGCATTTTCATCATCAGATAATATTACATACCATTCTTGGTAGAGAGTGGTCTTGACCTGTCTTAAGATCCTTTGCTTCTATTTTCCGGCAGTTTTATCCAAATAGGACTTACTATTCACCCCATTTTCAGCATTATTTTAACTCTTGCATCAGCCAAACATCTATTTCTAGGGTTTTCCTTCTGTACTTCTGGGAAGCCAACTTGCTGGCAATTCTCTCTAGGGAATCAATGGAAATTGTACACTCCGAGTAGCAGTTGGGAGCACTGAGTAGCACAAAACAGCAAGAATCTATGAGCACACTATCGGTAATATCAGTGTGTGAGTAGATCTTCTCAGCAAAGTGGTTTGCAAGAGCCTGCTTAAAGTGATTATTTAAAAAAATAAACTGTAGATTTAGCTTCTGGATAGCTCAGCTTTCTAAAATAATAATTATTTTGTACATGTAAAAGAACGGAGACAGACTATGGTCTTTCAGAAAATAGCAGTATCAGAATAAGATTTGCCTATTAAAGCTTGAGCTTAAACTACTACAACAGGGGTGCCTGGGTGGCTCAGTGTGCTAAGTGTCTAGACGCCTTTGGCTCAGGTCCTGATCCTAGAGGCCTGGACTCGAGCCCCGCATTGGACTCCCTGCTCAGGTAAGAGCTTGCTTCTCCCTCTCCCTCCGCCTCTCCCCCTGCTTGTGCTCTCTCACTGTCTCTCTCTCAAATAAGTAAATTTATGAAAAAAATAAACTACTGCAACATTTATTTGCATGCTTGCATCAGGAAGCTGGATGTGTAATACTGAAAAAGTAACCTTATTCAAACACAAGTTAGGCTCAATGTAATCAATTTATCTCATTTAAATTTCAGGTTGAAGTACTATTTCCCCAAATAATGTAGTGGGTTCCCATGAAGGATACATGACTTTAACCTCCACTCAGGTTCTTGGATTTTATACCCATAGCTGGGAATTAAGAACATGGGGACCTGGAGCCAGTGCATCTATGTGTATAGGCCAGCTCTGTCGTTCAATAACTGTGTCACCATGAGCAAGTTATTGCTCCTTGGTGTCCCTCAATTACCCTGTCTCTAAAATAAGGACACTAATAGTACTTACATTGTAAGGCTGCTGTGAGGATAAAAAGGGGTGTTGTATAGTCAAGCACTGGCAACAGTGCCTGGCATGTACTGAGGTCTACAATGATCACCACCAACATCATCATCCTCTCTACTCACCTATTAGCTCTAGACTTTTCCTTAAAGAGTTGTGCACAGGGGTGAAGGAGAAATTCTGTAACTCTTTCACTTCCCTGATGGTGTCCAATGACTAAAGTCCAGACCCCACAGCAAGTGCCAGCTTCATGGACACTGTAGGAATTGTCCAGTCTTTTTTTTTTTCTTTTAAGGACAAAGTTTTCTTTTCTTTTTAAAGATTATCTATCTATCTATCTATCTATCTATCTATCTATCTATCTATCTATCTATCTAATTTAGAAAGCTCAAACAGGGTAGAGAGACAGGAGAGGGAGAGAGAGAATCTCACGCCGACTCCATGCTCAGTGCGGAACCTGATGATATGGAGCTTGATCCCAGGACCCTGAGATCATGACTTAAGCTCAAATCAAGAGTTAGATGCTCACCCAGGCACCCTGTCCCATCTTCAACTAAGGGTACTGTCTCTCAATGTGGCTGAGAATGCCATCTTCTGTTCATACTGCTTCCTTCAGAAGCCATACCTTGTTCCTGAGGGGAGTCCAAATGCTAGGGGGTGATTTTGCCTTCTAGAGACAATAGAGATATATTCTTTTGAGAAAAAAAAAAAAAAAGAGTAGTTAAAATGTTTAAGTAGCTTGTCTGGGCAGGCCTGTATAATAACGATTTAATTGCTTTAGCTACATAACTATATTTGCTGAGTACTTTGGTCTAGGCACTTTACTAGATAAATGCTCTACATAAATTTTCTAAAATAATTCCTGTAACAAGTCTGTAACGTAGATATTTTTTTTATTTTTTTATTTTTATTTATTTATGATAGTCACACACACACACACACAGAGAGAGAGAGAGGCAGAGACATAGACAGAAGGAGAAGCAGGCTCCATGCACCGGGAGCCCAACGTGGGATTCGATCCCGGGTCTCCAGGATCGCGCCCTGGGCCAAAGGCAGGTGCTAAACCGCTACGCCACCCAGGGATCCCTGTAACGTAGATATTACTATCACTGCCATTTTTTACAGATAAGGAAACTAAGAAATAAATATTAGGTAATTGACCTGAGGACAAACACCTATTAATTGAATATCAGGACCAAGAGAGAACTTAGATCTAACTCTAAAATCAAGACAGTAACTATAGGAGCACCTGGTAGGCTCAGTGATTGAGCATCTGCCTTTGGCTCAGGTCATGATCCCAGGGTCCACAGCTGCTTCTCCCTCTGTCTATGTCTCTGCCTCTCTCTGTGTCTCTCATGAATAAATAAATAAAATCTTTAAAGAAAAAGACAGTGACTATAATGCCATGCTACATCTAAGCTGGTATAATGGCATTATGAATTACACAGGGAACACTCTGCCTGCATGATTTTCCATGAACACTGATTAGGAAGACATGACTACCTGATAGGGTTTAGTTATTGACATGATTTCCTATTTCTCAAGATCCTCCTCCTGGAATTCTTGAATTTCTCAACATACACCATTTCAGATATACCTGATTCTACCAAAATGCCCTCCAAAGTGGATAAATACACAAAACTACAATTCCATTAGCCATGTCTGAGAATCTTGTAGCTCAACAACTTCACCAACACTTGATGTTGTCAGCCTTACATTTTTCTTGGTCGTCTTCTTCCTTCTCCTCCTTGTCCTCCTCCCCCTCCCCCTCCTCCTCCTCCTCCTCCTCCTCCTCCCCCTCCCCCTCCCCTCCCCCTCCCCCTTCTTCTTCTTCTTCTTCTTCTTCTTCTTCTTCTTCTTCTTCTTCTTCTTCTTCTTCTTCTTCTTTTTGCTAATACCTCAGAGTCTCATTCACATAAAACTTCTACTTTTAACTGGTGTGTGTCCCTTTGCTACCTGCTTAATACTTTTGTACTCAAGTTTTCTCCTACTTTTTGTAATAGCACACACAAGGAGAACAAATATTTCTTGCAAAATAAGGAAACACGTTAAGGCCCAAGTGAATTTATTGCCCTATAGGAACAATCAGGGTTTATTATCAGCTTCATTAGGTGTTCTTTTTAGATAACAAACTCCAAATGTATGAATTTTTTTGAAAAGGTTCCTAGAGAAAATTTGTTATAATCTCCAGCTCTGTCCCAGAGATGTTTAATGAAGCCCTTTAATCCCTTGGAGGCAGTAAGAATAAAATCATGCTCCAGTCACTCATCACCCTTGCTCTTTGTTTATATGGACTTCTCAGGGATAAGTATTTGCCTTCTGGCCAGTGGGCTTTACATGATAATATCAGGGCAACTTTTTCATCTCTGACTTTACCATAAGAGTGGGATTTAAGATCCAAGAGAATAAGTAAGTAATAGGAAAGGAAATGTGTATGTTCATGGGGGAACTCCCACCTTCTTTATTACATGCTGTTTATTTAATTCTTTCTACTTCATTTTCCAATTTCTCAACCTCATGCCAAAATTGGTTTCAAGGTGACTTTTGTCAAATTCTGGAGTTTAAATCTCTGCCATTATTCTCTTTCATAAAGAATATATCAAGAAAGTAGTTCAGAAAGTATACTCTACATCAATATGTGGTTTAATTAAAATACTCTTTGATTCTGGGGGTACCTGGGTGGCTTAATCAGTTAAGCATCTTTTTTCAGCTCAGGTCATGATCTTAGGGTCCTGGGATCAAACCCCATGTCAGCCTTCCTGCTCGGAGGGAGTCTGCTTCTCCCTCTCCTTCTGCCCCTCTCCACCACTTGTGCTCTCTTTCTTTCTTAAATAAATAAATAAAAATCTTTAAATAAAATAAATTAAAATACTCTTTGATTCTTCACCTTAGAATACCAATTCTTCATGTCCCTTGAGTGACTTGGAGGTATGCCAGGAGGAGATGCACAGACTGATTATCTCTAAAGATCTCTTGAATTCTCCTGCCTAAGATTTGACAAAGTAGGAAACTCCTAAGAAGGTCGGAGCTCTCTGTTAGGTCCTGTCACTAACCAGGCAGCTTATGAGAAGCCTGTTCTTTCTGCTCTGCTCAGCGGCCATGCTGCCAGCCCAACCCCACATCCCACATCATTCTTCATGTCCTCTGCCCTCTTTTTCCTTTTTTCCCTACTCAAGGAGCTTCTACTGTAATCCTTCCTATTCCCATTCCTGTTGCAGTAATCACAAAACTTTCAAGAAAGGAAACACAACAAATCCATTACATACATACATACAAACATCACAGTCCACAGCGGTATTGTGGGCTCTGCTACCAAAATATCATAAAGTTAAGGTACCAGTTCAGAGAACAAAAGTACTAAACCTGGGCATTAAATAAATATTATCTTTTCAAAAATTTTACATTGAAAGATCAAGGACGCTTTCAAATTTTAATGTCAGATACTGTCAGAACCAAAATCACATTCCTTCGGTTATTCTCTCATAGGACAACTGGTTTTTGAAGACAAAAGCAGTTTTTGGAAATACTGAAAATTCATTTAGAGTATTATAGAGTGATTAAGGTGAGAGGTTTTGTGAAGAATAACAAATAACAGGTGAAGGATCAATTTCAAGAAGCCATAAGGGGCTTGAGGTATTGAGTGCCATTGAACATTGGTATTTACTGGGCATGGGATGCAAACCAACCAGTTGGATTCCGTGTGTGTGTGTGGTGTGTGTGTGTGTATGTGAATAAAGTTATTGGTTGGAAATATGTAGGTGCCTCACTGTGGCCATTCATGTTTTTTAGAGAGACATCTTGCTCAGTATCATCCTACACTTCAGTGACATGGCACATGACTCCCACTTTTGCCTCTCTAGTAGTGGAGGCTCGCTCCTTGAGGTAAGTTCTTGCCCATTCACCCCGAATGTCCCAGCCCTTTGTCTTATACATCATGGGTACTTCCTGATTTCATCTAAATGTTTCATGTTGTTTTCCTAACCCAGGCTCCATGTCTGGGGAGAGGCTCCTGAGTGCACTTCTCATTGAAACAGTTGGATCACCCCAAATGCTGATTTTCATGTTTTCTACTATGTGGGTCCCCCTTTTTCCTTTGCCTGAGTTCTACTCCCAAGACCACTCTCTAAAGGAAGATCTTCATGTTCTTTTACTGTTATATATCACAACAGTTCTGAAAGTAGACAGACTTTGGTGACTTTTTATATCTCAGGTTCTAAAACAGTAGATGTTTTCACCATTCATAGTGTAGTTAATCATATACCACCATGGGGGCCTTACAAAACCTGGCAGAATCTGATACTAGCATCATGTCTCTAGCTGTTGGTTACAACCCTTCTATCTCCCCCTTGTCAGCTCTTCCTTCTATTCTCTTCTAGTGGACATTTCCGATAATAGATAAAAGTATGCCTTTGAAATAAAAAATATTATTCTGTGTTTGGAATGAAACAATACTTTTAAAAGGCTTTATTTCATATCGGACACCATAGGCACTCAATCCATTATTACCTCAATCCATTATTTCAGTGTAATTATAACAATTTTTCTGCAAAGCAAATAATTCCAATATTCTCTACAATTTCAAAGTGTCTCTCTCTGAGTAGGGGTCTTCTTTATTTCACAGAGAAAAATAGAAAGTTTTAACAAAATTTTCATTCACATAACATACAAAATTACTTGCACTGACACAAATGATTCTTGCCACAGAGAAGTATATCTCACTGTTTTCTGATTACCTTATCTTTGAATCCCTTCCTTGCCTTGTCCCCAGATCTCTTCATATTGTTATTTATAATTATTTATGCTCTCTCCTTCCTATTATCCTTGAAACAAATGCAAAATATCTTTCTTGTCTTCAAGAAAAAAAAGTATTGCTTTGACCCTATTTCTCCTTTGACCTATCTCTCTCTCTCTCTCTTTTTCATTGTCTACCATTTTGGAAGAGTTGCCTGCTCTTGAAAAATCAATCTTTCTCACTTCCCATGTGCACCTGAGCCCATTGCCAGAAAGCGTCTCCTCTCAGCCCTGCCTTGAAACTGCTCTCACCCAGTTCGCTGAAGACCTTATGAGTGGAGGAAACAGCTACAATTTAGCAGCACCAGCTATGGAACCATGTTGGAACTTGGGACTGAATTCTCTCGCCAATATTTGTTACTCTATTGATGCCTTAGTGTCCTGATCTGTGAAGTGGAAAGAAAATTCCTGAGTGAATGCATGTAAGGGACTTAGAATAGAGGTCAGCAAACTGTAGCCAGCTCATTGACTGATTCTGGAAATGAAGTTGTATTAGAATACCATTGTGCTGCTTACTCCCTTATGTGTTGTCTATGGCTGCTTTTGCACTTCAAGGCACAGAGGATAGTTGTGACAAGACTGGATGTCCCATAAGGCCTAGAGTACTTACTCTCTGTCCCTTTGTGGCAAAGTTGTTTAACTCTGGCTTATAATCCTGTCTGGCACATAATAAGCATGCAGAGATATTAGATGGTGTTGTAATACAGACTGGGTAATACTTGGCCATTCTACAGAAACAAAGACTGAGACAAAGAGGAATAAAGTGATTAGTCCAAGTGTATCTACTTTGTAATTACTGGGGTCAAGATTTAAACACACCCCTAATATTTCTGACACCCAAACCTATGATATTGACCATAATCTTGTATTGTCTTCCAGGCTCATTACAGAGCACGTTGGCAAGCCCAAGCATGATCTTATTTAACATTTGTCTTGCCTTACATCCTCATGTTGTAAACAATGTTTTTGTAAATGCCACATTTTCTACTTCTGAGTCTAGCACACATGTGTTAAATGAAAACTTACTGGTTCATTTATTCTAGAGCAAGAATATATCCTCCATCAGTCTTTATACCTACCCCAATGTGAGTGGAACATGGCCCGGTATTATAAAAACACTGTATTCACTGGTTTTTGGCAACATCTCTAAATCACTCCCTCTCTCTTGCATTCTGTTTAGCTTGTAGATACTGCTTTTTTTTTTTGGCTGAATCAACATGTGAACCTCATTTTGCAGGATTTGTTAAAAATATAATTAAAATGTTGTATAAAGGTTTAGGCCAAATTGGCCTGGATCCTAGAACACACTCTAAGCAAAACCTCAAGGAATATACGTTCATAGAAAAGGTTTGCTCTCTGGGATTCCCTCCCACTTGCTTTAACCTGATATTTTGCTTATTCTGCTATGAAATTCCTCAGAGGAGTGAAACAGTAGCTTGCCTCATTAAGACTCATCATTTACAAGATGTTGACAAATGTTGGCATTTATCCTGTTAACATAATAAATGTGAGAAAAATGACCATTTGGCATAGATAGTTCCATGCTAAATGCAAGCATGGTTGAGAATGAGGATGATTTGTTGGGTTGTCTAAGTAGTATCCTTCAGTGCTACATATTGGAATAAATATGTTTGGGAAATAATAATTATTTTTCCTTTGACCTGTAAATATAATTTCTCCTTTTTTTTTTTTTTTTCTTTGGCTGTGGGCAGGCAGGGTGGCTTGAGACATAATCAAACCTTGAACTCAGGAAAACATCCGTAGAAATTTTATTTATTTCTTTTCACCTTAATAAAGTTTAGATTTTCTCTTTTCTGGAACAAAGTTATTACTTTTGTCTAATTATTTTAACACTTGGTTACTCTTTTCAAAAAATATGTATACATCTGATAGTCATACATTTCTTGTTGTCCAACATTATAGATCTCTCACCTTAAACTGAATAAACAAAAGGGAGTATATGCAAATACAAATTAAAGGAGCTGGTGAGATTTTTTTTTAATGAAAAGGATTTTATCCCTATTAATGAAAATATGTTGAGAATTTAATTTATTCAGTTTTACAGAATTTGAAGTTGACACTGAGCTTCTAGATATGTGTACACACACACACACACACACACACACACACACACACATACATCAGGAAAGAGAAAAACAGCCCCTGGCATCAGGAGGTGGCTTGGTACTCACAGTCAGATCTTGGTGCTCCCCTGTTGAATAAGAACAATTTCATCTTCAGTAGACAAGGCCACTCGGTGATGGACAAAGACAAAAAGAAGACCACTGCAGAGTCATGGCTGAACATAGGCAAAGTCATAAACATTGTCTAAACCACAAAGATGGCCAAAAAACTCCCTCAGTTCTGACTCATAGGAGTGACCATCACTTTTTGAGCAATTAAATGCAGTGTCACTTTACGTTGATGCTAGTCATCCCTCCTTCTAGATAAGATTTATTAAGATGCCCGATCACCAAAATTTAACCTTGATTCCAGAGACAGCACTGAATGTCATTCAACACAAACTTGGATCCTATAATATATCCTTTCTAACATCTTCCTACTGAAGTACATCCTGCAATGTGCATTCTCTCCCTCTGCAATAAGCAAAGCATCCAACTTGGCAGATACATGTGTACTCCTGCTGGTGTTGGGCTGGAGGGCAGTGTCTATATATATAAACAGTATCATGATCACATCACTTAGAAACACTAAGAAACTATCATATAACAACCTCCTTACATTTATATGCTTATATTTGAAAGTGTTGCTTCACATAAATTTCTTTAATCCATTTTTATAATGGATTTATAATACCCCTATGAGGCAAACATTGGTATAATAGTTTGACATGCAAAGACTAACATGACAATATTTAAGAGACCTAATAGTTTATATTTAAAAGCAACAAAGTCGCAATCTGAATCCAGGTTTTCTGACTCCTTGCTTTAAATTTTGTCTTAATATATAGAATATAATCAAGTGTAGTCTTTTAGGACATTATGTCTTTATCTATCTGTATCTTCAATAGATCCTAGGCTCCAAGAGAATAGGGGCTTGCCCTATTAATTTGTATAGAAGTATTCCTTAATGGCATGGATTAGTTGCCCAGTAAATATTTATTAAACTCAAGTCAACTAGAGTATGAGTCAGCAAGGGAAGCTATTCCCACTGGCAGAAGGAACAATATTCTAGGTGATCTAAAGAAATGGATCCTAAAGTTCAAATCTCGGTGACCCTGTAACGAACCAGGTGCAACTCAGAGACAGCTTTCAAATGTTCCAAGGTGAATACTACAGGCTGATTTCTGAAGACCTGGAGGGAGACTCATGGTTGGCTGCAGAGTGAGGGGAAACTGACCCTTCCATAGCTATCTACAGTATCAAAAGCTGTGTTGTGCCCTTTGGGTCATTTCTCTTCTGGAGAGTCTTCTGAACATTTAGTGAGTATTGTGATTCTTCTGAAGAGACTGTTAGGGTCCAGGGTCTACATTGAAAACCATGGAGTTGTTCAAACATACAGCCACCTGATAATAAACCCAGCCTTCCTATCCTGTCACCCTCAAATGATTTTAGGCATGATTACACTTCTTGAGCTGCTACCTGAGGACATCTATGCCCTAGGCATTTAGGTCTGGATTTTCTGGAATGAGCAGCAACTCATGGGAGAGCCATTTGAGTTAATATAGCCCATGGTCAGTCTGTTTATTCATTGCAGAATATGATATACATTTTGTGGAAATCTTATTTATGTGAGGGTTAGGTTCCACTTCTCTTCATTCTAGAAATGGATCTTTATAGTAGAAGCTAAAACCAGACAGAGTTCTTACCTCAGCGAATATTCTCAGCTACATTTCTAAGGGAGAATACAAAAATAAATCCCAAACCACCTCACATTATTTTGAATATTTTTAAATGCAATTTCACTGAGAATTAACATTTTGGTAAATCCAACTTTGAACACTGTCATCAAACTTTAACCCAGAGCATTTTAGAGAGCTGTTGGCTAGAATAATCCATTCATATCCATGAGGATAAATCTCTAAAAATGATTTAGCTTTTGATTGAATCTTTCTACTGTGAATTTACCTCAGGATGCATTTGGGTTTTATTTTGGAAAACAATCTTTAAATAAATCTGAGCAAGTAATACAGAATGATGGAAAGTACATTTCTGGTGGCAATAGGAACTTGAAGTTTCTCATGCTCAAGAAATAGAGGTCTTAGATTTGCGCAGGAGAAATAATCTAGTTTCAGAGGCAAGGTGTTTATGGAAATTGATACATGAATATTTGCCAATTTGAAGCTTTGCAGAATAAGGTCACTATATTTGTATAAACTGATATAAATCTCTATTTTCCTTCATGATTTTGTTTGCTATTGGGAGCTTATCAACTTCAAATAAAAGACTGGCTTGGCTTAGATCAGACAACTCCAACATAGGAAAAATTGACAACCATAGTTTTAGGAAGTTCATTTTCTGACTTTAGCCATAGAGAAAAGGCACCCTCCTGTAATCAAATATACACAAACATTTAGCATCAGGTCTTCACATTATTTCTAGAATTAATACTAGAAATACTGCATATTTTAAAGGTGAAGTTCATTTTGTGTGTAAAATGAAGAAAGCACCTTGGAAATAAGGACTTGCATACTGATAGGAATTATGAAAACACCCCTCCCTGCTCCGCCTCAACATGCTGTTTTTAAAAACTTGATTGCTAATAAGATAAAATCCAGGGGAAAGAGGAGGGGGCGGTTAGGTTTTCTGTTGACAGGCATTCTTGTAACTCTTCAGTGACCTAAATTTGAACAAGGCTGGATTCTAATGGCTTAGAATGTTCTCCACTAAATATAAGAAAATCCAGTTAATTAATTAGCCCTTAGTGTTAAATGAATTTTTTAAGCCTGAGAGATGAGGGGAATGTGGGGTTTGTGGTGACTTGACAGTGAACATGAAACATGTTGAACTCAGAGTGACTGTTAATATAAAGTCCCTTGCAGCTGGGTGTCCAGTGATAGAGGGTGGACAGCGATAATAGCAGCAAATCCTATAGAAGGACCTGAGTATTAATTTATTATAAATGCTTACATAAGTCTTGTTTGCTTCCATCTTCAGCAATAATATATTATATTCCATGATTTTATTGCTTCTCTGGATATATTTTCCAAGTAATAACACAATAATTTAATGTTAACATGTAAGACTTTTACATCAGTTTTCTTTCGATCAAGCCTACATCAATTATGGAACATTCAGAAAAAGAAACAAATGTACTTTTCTCTCATGGTTAATTCTTTAGTAAAACTATAGGAAGCAGAAGAGGATGGGCTTTAAAGATGATTTACTTAAATTTCTTGTCCAGTTATCACAGAGAAAACAAAATTTCACTACTGGGGAAATTCTTGATTTTGCATTCCAAGAGCTAATTTGCTGGAATGGGAAAATGTATGTTAGCCCCAGTTACTATTTTAACCCTTTACACATAGAGATATTACAACTTTTATTCTATTCCTTTATTACAAGTAAAATAGGTGAAAATTTAAACTCCATTCAGCAAGCAGAGTGGATGCTTACTCAAGTTTTTGATGTTCTCCACCCCCCCACCCCCGGATTTATTTAAAATGTGGAGTATTAAGGAAGGTGTTTCAGATCCATCTAAATCAGGTTTACTATTCCACTTTGCCAGAGCACCCAGAATTAAATCAGCCTCAATGTCCTCATGGAGTGTCAGCTTCATGGGGGCAGCGATACTTCTCAGTGTTGCATCCTACTGCATCCCTGCCCACATCTATAACAGTGCCTACTATGTAGGAGGTCATCAATCTGATTTTTTTCTATGTAGCACAGACTTCAGTCTCTAAGTGTGCCCACTAGTCTGAATCCCACAACCAACCTACTTTTCTGAGAATAATTAGCAAAGCAGCCTCCTTCGGTGATAGCATATGGAAAGGGTTAGAAAAGTCATTTCCTCCCAGACACCCTCTTTCATAAAAACACTAACCTCTGCCATTCTTACAATGGTCAATTAAAGTTATTTCACATATTCTTATCTGGAAATGAATTGTTTGGGACTCAACAGTCTATGGGCCACAATTGGACAAAATGGACCTTTGGTGCTTTTTTGAAATAGATATAAATAATGTATATCACAAAGGAGGTGAATTATTAAGTCATGGGAAACAAAGTCAACAGGACATTTAAAGAAAACGAGTTATTGCAAATAGTTCTTAAGCTAATTATCCTCAGCAATAGAGCTGCTGTTAGGTTCATACAAGATAGTAACTCCTTCAAACAGGTATAGCAGGGGTAGGGTATTCAACCTAACAAGATTCTCTTAGTTCTCCATATGGCCACTCAGGAAGGATTTTTGGAGATCTCATGAAAGCCCAGATGTCTTTAAAATGTTATGTCATTTTTAAGAGATTGCCTGAAACATCATCGAAGACACGTAAGCTTAAAGACTAATCCTTTTTTGAAATAGAGATATCCATGGGAAAGATGACTTTTTCCGCTATTACCTGCCATTTTCACCTGATTGAAAGAAATGGCTAAAATCAGGTTCTAAAAGAAGGGATGAAAGCAAAAACCACAAAGTCCTCAGATGCCTCAGGGAGAAAAATGACTCTGAGGACCTAGTTCTACATGTGGCAAGCCTGTGTGTGTGTGTGTGTGTGTGTGTGTGTGTGTGAAGAGGGGGTGGTTAGCATGTGTACTGTCTTGGGCCAGACAATCTACATTTCCTTGTTCTCATCTCTTACCTGACTACCTGACTAGGTAGGATTGAAATTTCTCGCTTAGCTCTTTTTATCCTTATCTTAAAATAGTGTTCCTGGAAAGCAAATGTTAGAGAAGAGATGTATACTTTAAACTTTATCTTTTCACATTAGGTGACTTTTTAAAAGCTCCTTAACCTTCTCTCTCTCTCTCTCTGTCTCTCTCTCTCTCTTCCACTCTCTCTCTGTTGGCTGATTACTTCACCACTCTTCAGATAACCCGGCCTCGAGGATGTCATTCCAGAATTTACTTCACCCACTCTGTTTTAACGTCATTAGTCTTTGTATTCAACAAGGAAAGGGGGAAAGGGAGGGAATATGTCTGAGGAATTATGTCAACTCAACTTTCTTCATCTTGCCTAGGGATAACTTCCAAGTAACAGCCACCAATACCATATCACCTATTTTTCCTTAGACTGTCAACCCAAGGGTTTCCATTTCTAATTCCTCAAACACAATGTTTTAGGGGAAGAGTGTGTTCCCAAGTCTAATATAAGAATATGCAGTGGCATTAACTGATACTTCTTCAATAAAACCCTAGCACAAAGGCTTCTTATATTGTAAAGTGGTCAGGCATTGAGTGATCCTATTTTCCATCCAGGAGTGTTCTTGAGCATCTTGATTTTCATCTTGGTAAAGGTATGCTCTTTTCTTCAGGCCACAAGCTTTTCTTTCAAACATCTATACCCAGTGCCCCACCCCTCCTCACCCCCAAGAAAATCATCTTCTATGCACTTGCCAATATTTAATAGATACATCCACAGCTTTTTAGAAAGAGGCAATACTCTTCCACGTCTTCAAAGTTGAATCAAAGATCAGAAATAAATGTGTGATAATAAAAAACAATTGGTCTGGGTAGACTTAGACTGCTTTGAGAATAATGACCTTAAAGATTCTGGAAAATATTTGTAATTAACCATGTGTTATAGTATGATATATATGTAAAAATATATTGGTGGTTTATTGGAGAGTCAGAGAACCTAAAAGACAAGTACTTCAATTGTAAGAAACTTATAGTTAATATATAAACAACCAAAGTAGGTGATATAAATGATATTCCACAAGTAAGGCTTCAGTGAACGGTGACATGACAATTAAAAAAAAAAAAGGAAAGAAAAACTTTTTGAGGCTAAGACATTTAATATAAGTAGTAGGGGGAAGACTTTGTTGGGCTTGACATGTAAGTAATGTGGGCATGCAGATATAGAGGAAGAGCCCTTCCGAGTGGAGGTTAGGTGTGAAAGAGAACAAGGGGAGAGAAGGGATCCATGGGACATTGTCCACATTGACATAAGTATGAAGAGATCCAGTTATAATAACATGTTTAACCAAGATTTAGGGCTGCAGGGATAGAAATCCAGCTGAAGAGTGCACTTGATACTTAGACATTAGGGGGAGGCTGACTGTACTAAACAGAGAGAACCATGATAAGATTTATACATCAGGATATTTAACCTGACAAAACTCTGACAAAGAATTAGAAAGGGGGCTGCCTTGAAGGTGGGTAGTCCAGTTAGGAGGCTACTTTACCAGCTGAGATAAAAATAGCGAGCATACAGAATGTTGAAGGCTAAGGCAGGAATACTTCCAAGATAGAATGGAGGGTAAGCAGAAATAGTAGTGATGGAAACAGGGTGAAGATGGAGTCACAAATAAGCCACAAATAAGCAGGTAAGTAGGCTTATTTTATCTCCATCAGAATGGAGGGCAGACTACTGAAGACAGAATCTTGGTGAATACTGATCTTAATGAATATCCCATTGAGAAGCAGGTGAGGGAGAATCGGAGGGTCGTTCTTCCACATTACACAGTATAAAATTAAGCACCTGTCACAAGAGTGCATGAACCCTTAGTACGTAGGATGTTTACTCCAATTGTACCTGCAAAAACATCATCACAGTGTTTCAGTATCCCCGCTCAGTACAATGCCAATACTCAGGGTGATGGTTACACCAGCAAATTTAGTTGTTGGGATCTGGAAACTGAGAAGTACAACAAATCTCTCTCTCTCTCTCTCTCTCTCTCTCTTTCTCTCTCTCTTTTAGTAGAACAAATCTTAACCAGAATCAACCAGTATGATCTGCATGGTTGCTAAATATAATCAAGCAAAATTTAAATGTGGTTGTCTGTAAACATGGATATCTGGCACTTAACAATGCTAGGTCAACATTATCACCTGGTGTTAAAAAAAAAGTTAAAAATTCCATGACGTTAATTCAGCTACTAGGTATGGAGATTTTAACTTGGGCTCTTAATGAACTTCATGTTAAGGACTGATAAAAGAGACCTGGAGGGATCCCTGGGTGGCGCAGCGGTTTGGTGCCTGCCTTTGGCCCAGGGCGCGATCCTGGAGACCCAGGATCGAATCCCACATCAGGCTCCCGGTGCATGGAGCCTGCTTCTCCCTCTGCCTATGTCTCTACCTCTCTCTCTCTCTCTCTCTCTCTCTCTGTGACTATCATAAAAAAAAAAAAAAGAGAGAGAGACCTGGAAATTTTAGAGTGGAACTCAGACCAATGTGAATTCCCACCCAATCCAATGTTATGTACCTAAAATGTGGCAACTTAAAGCAATCTGACAGTTATCCTTATTGGACTTTACGACCTTTCTGTTCCTCCCACCAATAGAATCTATTCTTCTCAAACTTTTTTGCAACGTGTTCAGGTTTCTGTATCAAAATTTTAATTCTAAATAGTAACATCATGGTTACAAAATGAACATTTGTCTTAAAGCTGTAATTGTCAGCTCAACACAAACCATATCATATTTTTTTTCAACAGAGATTTTTTAAAAACTTGTAATATTATGTTGAGGATAGAAAATATCTACCTGAGTGATTGAAAATCACAGTGGGAGTAGAACTAGATAGAGATAGAAATGCAGGTGTCCCTAGTTGAAAATTTCAGGTTCTATTTCTAGATTTCTTTCTTCTTTATGGTAATTCTTTGTAACAGGGCTAAGAGTCATTTTCTTTGATTGTGGATGGAGGGAATGACAAGGGATGAACCTCTTGAGATGACAGCCTGACAGCCTTTAAATCAAGGAGAATCTCTTTCTTAGCAAGCCTGAAGATTAAACAGACTAATGAATCAATGCTTTAGACTATCCACTCCTGGGAGAACACATCAGAGTCCCATCAACAATGGTCAGGTCAGGGAACATTCTTTCCTGTCAACTGCCAGGTCTCCTATTGTTGCATTGAAAGTCTTGTTCCTCTCTGGGAAATTACTCTATTTAATGGAGACAGATGTCACTCCACATAATTTGATATTTCTTTACCAGGAACCAAAAGGTAAGATCTTTTTAACCAATATAGAACGGAAAAAAAAAGTGTGGTTGTGTATATTTTATATTCTGAAATCAGCTTCTTTCCTCCAATGATCAATTTTATTTTTAATAGAAAATTTTTATTCTACTCATCTAAATGTTCCCATAAAAAAGCAGCCTGCAAGGTGCCAGCTGCCTTAAGAGTTTCTTAGAGATGCCTTGATCTGTCACATTCAGTGGCTATGAATGTAAATTTTAAGAGACTTAAATCTTAAAGCTTTCAAGAGTGCTCTGAGTCATACTCCTTCTCACCTCCAATTTATATCTCTAGATTAATCATAATTTCTGATGCATTTCTTTTGAAGCTGTTAATTTTATCTGAGACAGTGGTAAATGCACAGAACATCGAGAAGCATAAATGCAGATTTTTTTCTCCTCCACCAAGCAGTATTATTCCAGAATATAAAAGTATGTGAAAATAACAGTGAAGTTCCAAAGCAGATATTAGATTTTTATTCTAAAATGAATCTTGATGATGCATATCTTAATGAATAGGAGATATGAATTTCTTTTAATTAAACAATTCATTATTTCAATTAAACAAACTTCATTTTGTTTCATTGCCATCCTTCAACTGTGGGCAACTTTTGTCTCCCACATTCTATTTCCTGTTGCTTCTCTGCTGACATTTTGCAAGCAAAAAGAGTAGCAGACTGTGAGTGCACATCACTTAGTTTTAATACAATATTAGTATCTGATCTTTGACTCATTAAATGACAAGACTTGTCATCTTTGACTTGCTACTATTTAACATTGCAGACCTGTCCCTGATAGCTCTAGTACATATTATTCCCTGAAACATTTGTGAGCAGTAAGCATGACAGAATAAGAATTAGTTTAGCAGAGAAAAGCAAAATGGTTTCATTTCTGGTGTAGAGATATATCATATTTCTAGATCACAACTATTGATTCTGGGATCACTATAAACTGATTTTCAAAAATCTTACTGGTTATTGACCTATCTATATTTACTTTTAAATATATGTTCTAATTTTAAAATACAGATACATAAACTACAATTTTTAAAAAATCAAACATTTAAAAAATGGCTTTTCATTTTGAAACTACAAATGCTTTTCATGAGTTGGTGCTTGGATACTGAGCAAGTTTAAACTCACCAGAGTTCCAGGTCCTTTATTTTCTTGTTTAACCATGACAAGAACATTGAAAGAGTGGCTGAAAAACAAACAAACAAACAAAAAATCACCCTTTTCTTGAGTCTCCTTGGAGATTCTTGTAAACTCAATGCATGCTTATTAAGTAGTAAGTTCTGTTAGAAATGCCAAAGAAGTCACAACCTCTCCCCTCAAGGAACTTGTAATGTTGCAGGGTGATGTGAAAAACACACAGGAAATAACAAAAGAACATATATCCAAGACAGCATATTAATAATGCATGATAGTACAGAGCAAACTATTTAAATAAATACAGAAGAATTTAAAGTAAAGGAAGCTTTGCCTTGTGCTGTGGTTAGCCAAGGAAGGAAGGATAGGTCACTACGAATGTACTTGTTGAAGGAAGTACACATTTGGGATGGGTTAAGTGAGGCGAAAGGGTTAATTCTAGTTTGAGGGTCTGGTGGGGTTCTTGAGGAGCCCAGTGGAGGGAAGAGGCTAGAATGAAAGGTGAGCTTTCCTCTTTTCAGTCTGGAGGCTTTATGACATCAGATCCCAGGAAGGTATTTATATGCTTTTTCTCTCTTAGTCAGGTTGTTGCTTGTTTTCTTTTCTTTTTTTTGGAAATCATGTTTTCCATGAAGGTTCTTACTACAGCTCTCATTTGCTCCACAGGTAATGAAAAGATGTGCCTTGTGGAAAATGATATAGACATAGGGGCAACATGGCATATCTGCTGCAGTTGGCCCTTGAGCTTTCTGATTCTCTGGATACCTAAGAGATGCTAGATAGTGGCCACCTGTCGTGCCATGGAGCTGAGTCATGTTTTCTCCAAGTATTTTCTCATTTTGGCAAAGTGGCCTCATGGTTAGTGGCCTAAGCCAACATGACTGTCAATGCTGGTCACACCTGACGTGTGGTAGCATAGCTGTAAGAGCTCTGGGAGGGAAGCAAATTGCTCTAGCTCTCCCTGAAATAGCATGTCCTGATCCTTCTTGAGCCTCGGTTTCCTTATAAAAAATGAAGAGGTTGGGCTAGAGTATGTCTAAGACAACCTCTAGAAATTATGTCCTATTAGTTTCTATTTGTTCCAAAGCTAGAAACACTGATATAGCAAAGAATATTTTCTCAGCACTATACTTAATTCATGCTTAATGAAGAAATAAGAGAAAATTAAAGTCTTCACTAATGAATTTAAGATAGTCTCATCCCTATAACTACCACCATTTGATCAGTGAAGCCTCGAAACTCCAGATCGGTGACAGTATTCAGCGAAGCCCAAAGTCTTGCAATAGCCCCATAGGGTTATATAGCACTTTTTGGCTGACTTTTCAGATGGACTTGATGAGGTACCAAACTCACCTGAAAGAAGAAAAGAAGAGGCAGTTGGGAATTTGAATCTCAAGAGAGCACAAGAGATAGAGATCTTAGAAAAATTAGGACCTTGTAGACCTGACCTAACTACGTCCTCTCTATGCCCTTCATAGGAGAATGAGACATTAAATAACCCATCGTGTTCATCTAGTGAGTTAGTGGTAATATTCAGAAACCCAGATCTCTAGTTCCCCAACCTAGCCCACAGACAGTGCTTCCATTTAATTAGTCAAATTGATTGAAAACTTAATTACACATAATCCCACAGAAAAGGGAGTTATGATAATCACACGTGCAAAGCTTCAGGGATGTAAAGTAGAGGAGGGCCAAATTTGTGATAGCCAAATGACAGGGAGTAAAGAATTCTCCTCACAGCCATGCTTTCTTCATGGGAGAAGCACTTCATAAAGGAAAATGTTTTCACTGGAATGTGAGTTTTCTGGTTGTACCACCTTATTATAAAGTAGAATTAAAAACAAGAAAGCACGGTTTGAGGTGGAAGTTTTATAAAAAATCTAGAGGAATGCCTTTTTAAAATTTTTGACTGAATTTGCAAGAGAACTAGACATAACAATCTACTTGGAAATTCTCAGGCAAGATGCAGTGCTGTTCTAGATGCCATTAGGTGATAACTAGATATTCCTAAGGTTTCCAGCATTCTTATGATGTGCTGGTGCTCTTATACTGGAAAGATTTGGGAGACAGATTGAAATATTTTTAAATCAGAAATATAACTCTCTTAGGAAAGGAAGTGAGATTACATATCTGAGGATTGGCATTCCTCACATCAAATACAACATGAAATACAAGAGGATAAAATAAAATAAAATAAAATAAAATAAAATAAAATAAAATAAAATAAAATAAAATAAAATAAAATAAAATAAAATAAAATAAAATACTGCCTGTCCCTCCTTTTTTTTCTATGCAAATACAAGCACATAGTCACAATAAAGTAAAAACCCATAGTCTAAATGAAGAAGTAAAAGGGGGACTTGCCTTCATGATGCTCCTGTCCTCTGTTAATGATTTTATTTCAAAAAAGTTTTCAAATTGTGTTTTTATTCCAAAATAATCATTGGCTATTTTTCTTGCAATGTTTCTGAAAGTCTAAAATTATATTCTACAGGTTACATACCTGGTAACTCTGTCTGGAGAGTCCCAAAATAACTAATTGGAAATTGGGTCAACAACAAATTGATGCTTTTTTGTGAGGCATAATTTTAATCAAACCAAAGACACACACACACACACACACACCCCAACAGAACAATTGTTTGGCCCCACTCATGTGTTTTTGTTTGTTTGTTTGTTTCTATACACCGATTTAGTAAAATAAGTTACCTTAAGCTTAAAATGATAACCAAGAAAAAAACTAATCTAGAAAAACAGATTTGGGGTAGGATTATTCTTCTATTATTAGCTTCTTTCATTCCAAAGATAAGAAAAAATAATTAGAAGTTATAATTTCCCTAAAGTTAAATACAAAAATGATTAATAAAGATTTAAGTGAAAAGTAAATATAACTCTCAGTTCTCCACAATCTACAGCTCATCAAATTCACAGCAGATAACCGAACATATCAAAGATTTTTAATTGGATTAGCCATTGATATAATCTCCTGAGTACATTCATTTGTCAGATGAAGGCTTTGTCTGTCAACTCAAAAGGAAATATTACCCCTGAAAATGTTAAGTTGGGAAGCATTTCAAAACTGTCCCTTATTCAAATTGTAGCAGACTGTTTTGACAAGCAAGTGCAGAGAGCATTTACAGACAATAAAAGGCCTTGCCTTTCTCCTTCTTTGGATGAAGGCAAAAGGAAGAGAAGAAGATTATAATTTATCTCCATGAACATTTGTCTTCCCAACAGGACATTAATTCTCTTTGAAACAAGTGGTGTATATATTGGGTATGTGATGGGTTTGATGATGGTGATTATTCAGCCACTATGTTAAATTCTCCTTTATGCCTCAAGATACCCCAAAACCATCTCTAGCTCTTGTCCAGGGGTGACATCTAATCTGGCAAGTTGGAATGGCCATAAAGAAAAATATATAAAATATATAAAAATATATATATATTTTTTCCCTGGAAAGAAAAATGATGTGGCCTTTGGGACCAAGGAGTAGGACACTGGACCCAGAGTTTGAATCTCCAAATGAGAAAAAGGACATGTATTGCCACCAGCATGTACCATGCCCTGAGAATCTGGGCTATGTGCATGTCGGCCGTCTCTGAGGAGGGAGGCTTTTCAATGCCATTCCCAAACCCCTCCCATTTTTCAGGCCACTGAATTGGTTTTCTATGTTGTGCAATAAATTATCACAAATTCAGTGGCTCGAAACAGCTCTTGTTAATTATTTTACAGTTCTGAATAACACAGCCAAGCTGAGTTCTCTGCTCAGGGTCACACAAGTCTGATATCAAGATATCTGCAGAACTGCCTTCTTACCTGGAGCTCAAGGTCTTTTACTTTACATTCATTTGGGTTATTCCAAGAATTCAATCCCTTGCATTCAGAGAACTGAGGTTTCCTGTTTTCCTGTTGTCTGTCACTTGGGGATCTTCCTCAGCTACTAGCAGCTGACCTTATGTCATAGCCATGGGGCCCTCTTACAGTATCTTCTTTCTTGGATTGGCCAAGAATTATATAATGTGACTCAGTCACAGGTGTGACTATCCCACAGTCTTTGGCACATAGCACAAGCCAGTCAAAACTAAAATATTCAGCCAGAATTGAGAGGTCCAAAATTAATTGTAACACTAGTCTCAACTGAGTCCAGTATTAAGTTGGAAGAACAAGGCTGCCAATTATGAAGGCTATAGAAGAAGCCACTGGAAATGAGATAAAATGATGTTTGAGGTTTACTGAATACTTATTACATGCCAGACATTCTTTCCATACATTGATTCATATATTCCTCACCACAACCCAAGGACATCCATCTCTGTTGATGTCCTTCTTTGATGGCTAAGGGAATGGTGTACAAAGAGAGGAAGTAACTTCCTAGGACTGCCCAGCTAATGAGCGGCAGCACCAGGATACCACTGTAGGCAGTCTGACTCCAGGGCCTTTGCTTCTAACTCCATGCTTTACTGCCTTTCAGAAGAAAAAAAGTGGAACAAATCCCACATACTCCCTTGGTATGCATTCAAAAGTTTGCCTTGTCTCCAGCCTAAGGCAAGGAAATATCTAAATAATTCCTTGTTGATTAGAAACTGTTTAATTTAAAAAGGACTTCTCATGCAAGAATAGATTTTAAATTGTAGGTTCTTGGCTGGTAATAGAATGCAATCATGGATCTCTTTGTACAGAAAGTTAGGGCTGGGCTAGGCAGGGGTAATAGTAAGCAAAAAACAATGAATCAGAACCAAGAGATTCAGAGTTTTGAAAGGAATATACTGAAATTTGGCTTTTTATTTTTGTACTGGAGTAACCCTACTAATTTGGCTTTGGACTTTGCCTTGGCATCATTTTAGGCTCCTCTGAATTTTATACTGTCAATGATCTTGTGGTTGTGTATTTAACATAGTTTTATCATATCTACTTAGTATAATGTTTGAAATATGAACAAGGTATGTCATTCAGATTTATTATATCTTTCTCTTGGAGCATTGGAAAAAAATAGAACATTTTCTGTATGTGCTTTAGATGATAAAATTCTGCTGCAGTATAAAGATGCAGTAATTATTACAGGAAAGAATCCTGTAATAAATTTCTGACAATGGTTAAACTATTAATTTCATATGTGAACATATTATTAGGAACTCTCAAATATATAAATAGAGAAATAGATTGACAGTTGAAACTAAAAGAAAATGAGTTAGCTAAATTCAGGAATAACATGATTTTTTTGAGGAACACATACTAATAAAAAGTGTAAATAACATCACATTTCTGTCTCAGATTTATTTCCTTATAGGGTTTTTCACTATAAGTCATCATAACATCAAGTAAGATATTATTTAAAACTACAATCTTTATTCCATACGGATTTTATGTTTCCAAATTTGTCTACTTGCTAAAACTTATTTGCAACTCCAAAATCAGTACTGGAAATCTGTACCTTCAGGGTCACATGCAAACATGGCCAGAGCTGTGAAAAGTCTGAGCCACCCTACACATTATGTTCCCACCTCAGGTTGAATGAGGAGTGTCCTGGTTTTCATTTCAGCTTTAACAAAGCAAACAGGGCTCTTTTCATGGTAGAGTCAGTGCCACATTTTTGTGTTTTTAAAAAATTTTTGTTGAATATTTCACTGTTGAAAATAGCACCTAACGTGGCACTAAAATGCTTTCTAGTATTTGTGAACATGAGAAAACTATGATGTGCCTTATGGAAAAAAAAATGTGTGTTAAATGAGCTTCCTTTAGGATAGGTTGGAAAGTTGTTGGTCGTAAGTCCAACGTTCAGTGTTGTGAATCAGCAATATATAACAAGTAAGGTGTCTTTAAACAGAAACACACATAAAACAAGGTTGTGTATTGATCAGTTGATGAAAATATTGTGACCAGAAACTCATGGGAACCTAACCTATTTCCCTTAAGAGCATGGGTCAGTATTTGCAATGTCTTTATCAAACAGAGCTACTATGAATTATAAGAATTGATTATAATTCTATTTTTTAGTTATTTAATTCTGTTGATCAACGAGTTCTTCAATTTGTGGGAATTCTTTATAACTAGTGAATGATTTGAAAATTGAATATTCAGTTTGTCACTTGAAAGCTGAGAAGAAACACTCCAAAATCATGCAGAACAATGTCCATGAGATCTCATTTTTAATCCAGATATGATAAAAATATACATAGTATATGTTCAGTATGTGGTAGAAATGATATTATTAGGGACATATGCGCCTTTCTCAAAATATCTCATTCTTCTCTCATCATCACTAATAGAAAATGAATCTCAATTTGGTTTAAAATACAGTGATTGTAAGAGCAATAGAAACTGATAGTCTGTAAAATTTTTGTCCCTATACTGTAATGTCAACTTAAAATTAAATTATTCTATTCTCATAATCAAATTGTAATGATACTTAATTACTTTTTGGAAAATCTTCATTCTTAGTCTTATATCTCATAGTATCATCCTATGATGGTGGTAGTAACCTTTGATTGAATGTTAATTTTTGACCCTCCAACCATGGGATATTCCACATGCAGCCACAGTGTCTATTCAGGTGAACTTATACCTTGATCCTGTTTGTGTTTAAGGTAAGAGATACCGTCTAGACACGTGCAGAATAAACATTACATACATTTATACATACATACATACATACATACACACATGTAAGTCAGAGTAATTTGAAAGTTCGATATAACTATTTAATATTTGTATAAATTTCTATTACTTTTAAAAAATAAATGTCTATCTTCTCAACTCATTCATTCAACAAAGACTGCTGAGAACCTATTGTGCCATGCACACCAAGACATGTGCCAGGAACTGAGAAGCAAACCATACTACAAGTCATTGTTCCTGCCCTTACAAAACTTACAGTGTGATGAACTCCTTCAGAACAAGAAAAAGTCTTATTCAATTTTGTCATGGTAGTGCCTTCCAAAGTGACTGATTTATGTTAAATGGAAATAAGAAAAACATTGTCAAAACCAGGACTGCAGGACCAATGTGAGCACGGTTATAATGCGGCTGCATGAGATATTCTATTGTCCATTCTACCTTGTACAAGTTGCAGTATAAGGTCTTCAGTTATTATCTCCATATGTACTTGGAATAAACATTTACAAATATTCATCAGCCCTGAATGCATATTTTTATGCTTTTGTTATCATTTAGAAAAATAAGGGAATTTATTGAGATGATTTAACAGCGCAGGGGTTTATTCTAGAAAATTTATCCTCAATCTAAGAGGAGTAAACCTTTGGAACAATACTTGGAGAGGTAAGGAAAGTCATTCTTATTCATTAATAGGAAAAAAAAAGAGTTCTCTAACGTATTGAAACACTCCCATAAATGTTGATTTTTCCTCTCCCCCAAATATCTGCAGCGCTGGTACAGATTCTTGTAATGAATGAATGCTATCTCCAATGTTCTGTTTCAAATGCTATCAAAACATGTACTAGTGACACCATATATAACCTGTAACTTATAACTATTGTTTATAAGGTGACTCCATGCATAATTTATTCTTTTTTTTTTATTTATTCATGAGAGACACAGAGAGAGAAAGAGAGAGAGAGAGAGAGAGGCAGAGACACAGGCAGAGGGAGAAGCAGGCCCCACTCAGGGAGCCCGACATGGGACTCGATCCTGGGTCTCCAGGATCAGGCCCTGGGCCAAAGGCGGCGCTAAACCGCTGAGCCACCCGGGCTGCCCCATAATTTATTCTTTACAATTGTTTTAGTCTTTTCAGGCTGCTACAATAAATATAATACAGGCTACGTAGCATATAAACAACAGAAATATATTTCTCATAATTCTGGAAGCTGGGACATCCAAAATGAAGGTGCTAGCAGATTCAGTGTCTGGTCCTCATGTAGCAGAAGAGGAAAGGAAGCTCTCTGGGATCTCTTTTATAAGAGCACTAACCCTATTCATGATGGCTCCACCCTCATGACCAAATCACCTCCCAAAAGCCCCACCTCCAAATATCATCACATTAGGGATTAGGATTTCAGCATATGAATTTGGGGGAGATAGGAACATCCTGTCTGTAGCAATACCTATCTTATGAGTCTGAGACTTCTACCCCTTTGTAAAGGTCAGTATAATGAGAGTCTGAGTTTTAGTAATTTGCTCAAGTGCTTCAAATAGCAAAGATTTGAATTATACTCAGTTCCAGATTTTTCCATTTGACATTTGTGGTTTTTTTAGTTCACATACATGCCAATTCTCATCACTTTTGTGGAAATTATTAATCATCTGTAGGGCCCAAACCTTCATCCAAATAATATTCAGTCAACCAGTGATAAAGTGTGGCCAAACTAGTGATTGGTGTCTCCTGTCTGCCAAATCCCACTGTCCCCACTCCAGAGCTCCTGGATCCTCATGCTCCCACACCCCCATCTCAGCTCTTGAACCCACCCAAGAGACTCATAGCCCTTTCTGGTGCATAATCTGGCATGAATCTCTAGATTGAGGTCCCTGAGCTTCATTTCAGCCCAAAAGAAAGCACAGTCACCCCCAGGTACACTTCAGGGGATGAAGTCAGAGAAGACTGAGGAATGTGGAACTTACAATGACACCTCACAACACTGAATAAATAGAAATTAATTCTGGACATTAGAGTTTTTGACATAACTTCATTTCACTTATTAGCACTCACATCTTGGGGCTTAATAAAAAAAGTTTTTCCCTTTTCAAGTAGCAACACACACACTTAGCAAATAAGACAAACAAAACAAGAGCATTTTTTTTTTGCTTCTTGAGTCAATAAAGGGATGATAAGAATAGGGACATATGTTAAAACCTAAATTCAATGAGGGCAGGACATTTTGTTTGCTTTGTTTGTTTATTTGCTATATCAAAGCCAAAAACATTGCCTGGCTGATAGCAAGTGTTCAATACATATTTGTTGAAACAAGTAAATCAAAACCAATTCAACTGTCATATGTATAGTCGGTGCCTGTTTTCCACCACAGCCCTGCCATAACAAATTGACAAAGTTAATCCAACAACAGTGATGTATATTTTATAAAGACCTTCCCAAATACTATTTTTGAGATTCTTTTAGCCTTCCTCAGGAAGCTGGTATAAGGACAGTATTATCTCCTTTTAGTTGATAAGTAACTAAAATACAGAGGTTACGTGTCTAGGAGGTAAAGGAAAACATCAAAATAGATGTAGGAAAAATACATAAAAATACATAGAGATATATCTACATGAATACGGTGTTGTTCACATCACACTAGGGAATTCTATTTCTGTCTCATCTTGTTGCCCTAGAATGCAGAAAATGCAAATACCATTTTCTTTCTTCAGAACCCATATGAGTTCTATAGGCTCCCCTAAGAAGCTGAGTCCCATAACCAACCATAGCCTTATGAGCTTTCAGTCTCATGCTGAAAGAAATGTACTCATTCACAGCCTGATTCCCTACCTTTAAACCCTGGCTTGTGTCTCCTTCCAGAGATGTGATCCATTGAAGTCAGTTGCACATCACTGCTCTGGTATGATCCTCACTACCACTAAGGAAGGGTTTTATAGATGGTTAGACAGAGGTATAGGGTCACTGGCCCTGAGTCATTGGGCAAGTCAGGTACAGGATCAGGAGCATCATCTTGGAGTCTTCCTCCCTTGCAACCCTTTTAACTAATCTCATTCAGTTAGTAAGTCCAGCCTCCAAGGTCCAAACCTAAGCAGCAGTTGTGCTTAATGAAAATTAATGTTATAGCAAAACTGCATCTGTGAAAATATCTGTGATCACGCAAACCCATGATTCCACTGGATGGTGTTGTATGCAAGAAACACTGTGGGTGAAGCAGAACATGGACTAAGGTGCTTATCTATGCACCTAAATGTTCAAAAAAGTAGTACAAAGAATACTACTGGTGCAAAAAAGGACATTCCTGCAAGAAATGTGTATAAACATAGGTGGCATGCATACAGTCTGAAATGTAGCTATTGCAGGATAAAATTAAAGGGTGGATGTAGATATTTTCTCTTCCATTTCTTTGCTCTATAATTCTATTAATCCAAGTGGTCCTCAGAGTTTGTGATAGTCATTAAAAACTGTTGATTGTCCTTCACAGAACTAGACCAGAGTACTTCCAACTTGTACAGAAGAAAATCATATTGCTGGGAAATACATGAATTCCACCATGTAACAGATAAAGATAATCACAAGGACAATTATAGATGAATGACAAAAATACATTGACTTGTTTCTTCCTCAATTCAAAATTATTATATATATATATAAAAGAGAAAATCTGATTTGATCAGGAATTTGGTTGAAAAACTGCCTGGAAAAATGCCACAGTAAAACCAAACACATTGAAGGATCCAGATTAAAGTAGTTCTAGAAGTGACTGAACATATCCCAGTTTCATCCTTAACAGTTTCTACTAAAACTAACAATGATTGCAGTGAATAATTAGCCTTTGTGTCTCCCCACAGTTCTGCAACTAGAATTTATAGCTCTAACAACCAGACTTTCCAAAGAAAGGAATGTTTGTTTGACCTACCTGTGTGTCTTGAAATATGTATTTAGCACAGCTGTTCTTGTGTGTTAAACTCATCACAAAATGCAGCTTTAATGTAACCCACCATTGATCTGCAGTAAGTGGAAACAAACTCTCTCCTTAATTAGTATCATCCAATCACTTTTTTACATTTCTACAGAACACACACTGTGAACTGTTTAATGGACTATTATTTAGAAAAGTGGCAAAGAGCACACCCCCCAAAAAAAAGACATAGGGAAAAATAAAAACTAGCAGTGTCAATGAAAAATATGCTGCGAAATAATGGGAAAAAAGATGTTTCGTTAAGATGAGCCTTCTTGGCATTTCACTGTAGAGATGAATGGTGCCCCAATTACTGCCAACAATGGATCCGGAGATAGAGAGATTCATTACTTTCAACACCCTTAACTGTCTACCAGTGAATTCGCTTATCTGCTCCTTTTTCCACAGAACCTGCACGGAGGGGGGAGGAATAAACAAAGAACCGAGTGGAGTAAATGTGTCACAAATTACCACAAACACACTGTGACTCAATGCACTTTTCATTTCTCTCCTCATTAACTGTGTCTTTCTCAAAATGAGCGACTGAGTCCAAACATAATCAAGTCCCACAGATAACAATTGACTTGACTGCTGGGGCTGCCACCACCTCCTAGCTACCAGGAAATAAATTCAGAAATAAAATGAGTTAAAATAAAATTCACTCTGCTCTCTTTTCTGCACTCAGATAATTTGAAGACCATCAAGGCCCAAAGAAACAATCCATCTCCCTGTGAAAAAGAAGGCCTCTGTGCCATTGCCAATAAGGCATGCCTTTAGTGTTATCAAGAGTGAGTATAATTACACGGGGAACAGGCCATCAAAGTGTCTCAGGCCCTGGTATTTTTTCCTGAGGTCTTTATCCATAGTGTTACCTGAACAATAAAAAAAAAAAAAAAAAAAAAAAGTTGGTCTAAGGAGCCAGGAGGCAGGGAGGGAGGATGGAAAGGAAAAAAAAAAAAAAAAAAAAAAAAAAAAAAACCCTCAAACGGGCATCACTGACCCATAACTTGGAGGGAACATTCTAATTTGAAAGCCAGGAGAAAAGCCTTTCTGTTGTAGAGGTTGTATCTTATTTTAAAACAAGAAAGACGGGTTTGAAGAATGTTTGCATTTATGTGTGTGCGCTACCGTGGACCTGGTTTTATCAAAGCAGCGATTGCTCAGCAAAGCTGTTGAAGGGCTTCTTTTTGAGTCCAAGAGATTTTCACGCTAACCAGGGTATTTTATCTCCCTCTAAACCAGAACCAAGTGCCTGCAAGAGATTCTGTCACTGGGAAGCTGAGGGCTTGCCTCTTGGGAAGGGAAAGGCAGGTAAGAAAGCTTTCTCCTCTTTGGGCAGAGGAAATGGAAGGGATTTATGAAATATGTTTCAAATTAAGACTCAACAAAAACAGTGGCAACAAATTACTCTGATTCTGCCTTTATTCCACGTGAAATTTCAGTTTCTGGCCTTGACTTCACGCTGGTGTGGCTGATGCTGGTTATTAAGCTCTGCCCCCTGCGCCCCCTCCCAGGGGCCCTTCTCAGGCACCATAGATGCTGAATCTCGCTTCTTGCTCCCACAGTGTCATGGAGCCCGGAGAGCCTGCTCCCAGGCGACTTTGCCCTCTTGTTCTGTTTTTGAACAGAGCTCATCCTGGAAGCCAAAAGTCTAAAGCCTTCTTTCTTTACCCTCACTGAGGTTATTGTTTCTCTGAACTGGACTCTAGATTAAATATAGATGAAGTGGGTACCTGAGCATTCTGTGAGTGAATGAAACAAAACAGATCATTTGTACATCACATTGTGTCATTGGTCTAAGTGGCAGCACGGGGGCAGTTTTCCAAGTGAAATCAAGTTCCGGGTACATCAATAACTGAAACCTCCTTGAGCAATGCCCATGCTTCTAGAACGTATGCAGAGAGCATCAGCTCTACAGTAAGTTACCATCTTGCCAGCTGTGTCATTTCCTACGCCCTCTATTTTGGTGCTGGGGTGCAATGTCAAAAAAGAAAAGACAAAATGAGAACTACCCCTATTTCAATAGCTGGGTGCTTCTCAAACATGATGACTTTCAGAATCACCTGGAGAGCTGATAAAGAATGTGGAGGCCAGACTCATGGAAGCATGGAAGCAGGAGACGGCTTGGCGGGGGAGGGGGGGGGCATCCCCAGAGGCTGCTGACACCTCCCAAGTATGCCAGCCCCTGCAAAGCTACCTTCACGTTTCTACACGTGATGAGAACCACAATGCATTAGCTCAGGAACCATAGCACATTTGTTTTGGAAACTAACACAATATGAATTATTAAATAAAACTCTAATTACTAGAAATTAAATTCATTCTAGCTATTGTAGGTTCTGGGGTTATATCTCAGCTTGATGCAATCTATGATGTGGGGGTGTTAGATATCATCATATCTCTACATGTGTCTGGGCATTAAAATTCTCTTTTTATTAATCTAGGGTTAAGTCGACTTATTGGACCACAATATCACCAAATGGTGATACTTATTAGGGGCCTATGGAATTCTAATAGGAATCTTCTAAGACTAGTCCAGTTCCTATTTCTGGAAACATAAAGATTGGATCAGTATCTAAAGATATATGTATATGTTAAATTAAAATTTTATGTGTAGATAAACATGTTTGTGCAAATTTAAACTAGTTTCATTCTTGCAAGAGTTCTTCCAGAACTTATGTTTCCTATGTGCTGAGTAAATCCAAGAGAAGGTAGCATTTCCCAAATTTATTTCATCACAGAAAATTTTATTCAAGGAACATGTTAGTAAGTGGGGCTCCACTGAGACCCTTTTGGAAGACACTAAACACTAAATATTTTAAAAGTATATCATAAGAAATGATTCTATTTAAATTTTTAAAAAGATTATTTATTTATTTATTCATGAGAGAGAGAGAGAGAGAGGCAGAGACACAGGCAGAGGGAGAAGCAGGCTCCATGCAGGGAGTCTGAGGTGGGACTCGATCCCTGGTCTCCCCAGTCAGACCCTGGGCTGAAGGCAGCGCTAAACCAAGCCACCTGGGCTGCCCGATTCTTTTTAAAAGGAAAGGAATTGTAGTTTTTATTTATAATCTCAATCTTTAAATAAGGAGGTCTTAGTAACTGAGAAAAAATAGGAGGACAAATTTTACAAATGACACTTTTTATTTAAATTGCATAAGATTGGGGTGCCTGGGTGGCTCAGTCTGTTATGCATCTTCCTTTGGCTCAGGTCCTGATCCCACGGTCCTGGGGTGGAGCCCTGCATTGAGTTCTTTGCTCAGTGGGGAATCTGCTTTTCTCTCCCACTGCTCCTCCTCCCCTGCTTATGCTTTCTCTCTCCCTCAAATAAATAAATACAATCTTAAAAAAAAATAAATCACATTATCTAAATCATCTCAAAACTTATCATTTCTCATGGTGATCATGGTTGTTGTAGTAGCAGATGTGTTTAAAAAATGACAACTACTAATGGACTATTCTCCAAAAAAATCAGGAAAAGGAAGGGTAGGCATGGAAATAAGAGAAATTCTCTACTGCAATGCTACCTATAGGTTTCTGAATATTCTACATTCCAGGATCAGTTATCTACTGTGCCTTTTTGGGTCTGGTGATTGCATGGCTGGTATCAAGCAGAAGAGTCGAGTTGCTCTTTTCTTTATCCCAATATACATTCTATCATGGCATCTAGATATACAAGCACTAGAGAGAGAGAGAGAGAGAGAGAGAGCAGAAAACAAGCTCAGAAAAGCTGGGTTTGAAAGGTGGGCAGAGATAAGCTTTGAACAAGACCCCTAGTACTGATCACGAGACATGGAAAATGTATCTGATGAAAGACAATTGCATTTATTCAGAATTATATGCACTTAAATTTAGTTTTTTTTACTCTTTCTTTTTTTTTTTTAAGATTTTATTTCCTTATTCATGAGAGACACAGTGAGAGGCAGAGACACAGGCAGAGAGGGAGAAGCAGGCTCCATGCAGGGAGCCTGACATGGGACTCAATCCTGGGTCTCCAGGATCAGGCCTGGGCTAAAGGCGTCCCTAAATCGCTGAGCCACCGGGGCTGCCCCGAGTTTTTTACTCTTTCAGTTATTGAATACCCTTAAATGCCAGCCATATTAAGCTATAATAAAATCCCCATTGATGGGCATTGTCATATGATAATTGGCTAATTGTTTTTTTTTTTTTTCCATTACCTGACAGCTCAAAATGGACATGTGGAATATTTAAAATACACCCATTTTACATAAAATAAGAATCATGGTCAAAGAAGGTGAAAACATTTGTCACACAACTTCCCTGTGGCAAATTTAAAGTCATGCTTCTCTGTCTCTTTGTGTACCCCCACTGGCATTTATTGCCTTTTCTGTCAGATGTCTTCTGGTTAACGGAAGAGGTCATGCACTGACCAACAATGTTTCTGCTGGATAAAGGCCCGTGGAATCCAGTGAGAGACCAACAAAGCAGTGTATGACAACCTTCCAAAATTCCACCCCCAAAATGGAGCATTTTGATTTATACCACATAAAGGTACTTTGAAGAATGCTAACTCAGACCAGAGCTGTCAGATAGCTGAATGCTTTAAAATACTGTGAAGCTCCTAGTAGTTCCACTTGGATTTAGGTGCTAGAGTTGGGGGAAAAAAGATTACAGCCAATCTCACTACATTTTTATTCAAATAATACATAGAAATTTTGAACAACTCTGAAATTTAGTGGCACACAGTTATAAATCCAGTGAGCTAAGCCATGCTGGTTTTCATTATACTTCCATTTAATTTTCTAATTAATCTCAGAAAACATTAATTAATTTTGTCTTTTCCACAGTCGGCCTGGCACCCTTGGGCCTGAAATACACAAATATTGCTGGCCTCAAGCAATAGTAATCAAAATTTCTAATTTGTTTGAGCAATCCATTGTCTTTTTCCTTGCTTCTTTCTCTGATAGGTATTTTAACAATCCTTTAACCCCTTGGCTTTAGATTTCCTGTGAATGCATGAATGGAAGAATCAATAGACATCTCTGGCCAAAGAAAAATGAAGTGAGTCAAAGTCTTGATATAGAGATAAGAGCCGTACGCTGTGCTGGAGAATTATTTGTCTATGTCCTGGAGGTATCATAATCTGGTGCCATTCTGAGTGTGGTATTACCCTGACATCTGCCCAGACATCCCTCAGGATCGCCTGCTTGACTCATCACACAGCTTTTATAATGTTAACTCAGAATGAAGTATGTGCGTAACCACAGAAAAATGGACACACTTAAAAGCTAAAAGCACCAGAGTCAGTAGTTGTCTCAGATTTTGCCAGCAATAGAACACATATCTTAGAGTTTCCTTCTTTTTACCAAAAAAACAAAACAAAACAAAACAAACAAAACAAAACAACAAAAAAAAAAAAAAAAAAAAAAAAAACAAACAAAAGAAAACCAACCAGGGCAGCACAGGCGATGTCCGTGCGCCAGGGAGTCCAATTTTGGAAGTGACGAGAGAAGAGTGTGTAAGATATATGCTACATTGCCGTGGGAAGTGACTTTCAGGAGAATTTTTGAGCTGTAATGCCAAAACATGATTTAAAAAGAGTCATTGGTCTCTGTTGACTCCAGAGGACATTTAGGCTTTCTATATTTCATTCCGTATATGTTGAAGAAGTTATCACACCATTCTATTTAAAATGCCTTTGAAATTTTACTGTGAAATACATTATATCTCTAAAATGTGTGCACCCCACACTTTTTAAAAAAGTAACAATAAACTTAATGGCCTTGAGCCCACGACTATGATTAGGAAACAAAGCATTCTCTGTCCTTAAAAATTGCCCCTATACCATCATCAAGAATTGCTCCTTCTTTTTCAGAAGGGATGACCAGAATACTATCTCGATTTTGTGCCAATTCTTTAGCTCCTTTTTCATTCTAGTTATATTCATGTATGTGTATCCTCAAGCACTACCTTATTTTTCACCTGTTTTAGAACTTTTTAATCAGTAACCATACTGTATATTTCCCCTTTTCAATGTTATGTTTTTCAGATCCATTCATATCAATGCATGTAGAGTAATTCATTGATTTTTTTTAAAAGATTTTATTTATTTATTCATGAGAGACACAGAGAAAGAGAGAGAAAGAGAGAGAAGCAGAGACACAGGCAGAGGGAGAAGCAGTTTCCATGCAGGGAGCCCGACGTCTCCAGGGTCTCCCGGGTCTCCAGGATCACGCCCTGAGTCGAAGGCGGCGCTAAACCGCTGAGCCACCCGGGTTGCCCTAATTCATTGATTTTTATTGCTGCACTTCATTGTGTGAATGTGGTACCATTTATTTGTCCATTGTTACTACTTAAGATTTTTTATCGCCTTCAGGGTTTACTATTATGGACAATGTTGCTGCAGACATTCTTTTAAACATCCCTTGGTTCACTTGTGCAACCATTTCTGTGGCTATATACTTAGGATTATACTTGGGGAATTGAAAGGTACATGCATATTCAGCTTTCATACCAAACATTTTCCCAAAAAAATGTACCAATTTACCCTGCCATCAGCCATAAAATTTCTGATATTTCACATCCTATTCAATGTAAGATATAAATTGACTTTTTAAGAAAATATTTGACAATTCCATAGATGGGAAAAGGTACCTGATTGTAGTTATAATTTGCCTTTCCATGACTTAAAATAAGGTTGAAACTCTTCCCATGTATGTAAGAGCTTTTTTTGTTTCTTCAGTGAAATGTCTTCATAGCATTTGTCTTTTTTTAAAACATTGATTTGTTTTTCTCTTTTTGGTAATTTTAGGAGTTCTTTACTTATTCTGAATACTACTCCTTTGTCAATTATATGTATTAGCAATATATTCTCCCATTTTATGATTTATCTTTTCACTACCATCATGGTCTTTTTATAAATAGAAATTTGCAATGTTAAAGGATTTAAATTTATCAATTTTTATGACAATTCCCAATTCTTAATGACACAAATGCTTCTTTATCTTGAAGTCATAAAGATTTTCCTAACATATCATCCTAAAGTTTTAACTATTTGGTTTCTGCATTTAAGCCTTAGATTAACCTGAAATTGATTTTTTAAAGATTTTATTTATTTATTCATGAGAGACACACACAGAGAGAGGCAGAGACACAGGCAGAGGGAGAAGCAGGCTCCATGCAGGGAGTCTGACATGGGACTCGATCCCCGGTTTCCAGGATCACGCCCTGGACTGAAGGTGGTGCTAAACCACTGAGCCACCTGGGCTGCCCCTGAAATTGATTTTGATGCAGTTTCAAGTGGAATCCAATTTCACCTTCTCCCATATGGACAATATACTTGCAAGTTAACAAAGGAGTTTGCTATAGTTACCCAGATGCTGTTGGAGAACATGAAACTACCAAACAGAAACAGAGGATATCTCTTTGATAATAGAAGTAGCCAGAATGTCATCATTTTTGTGTAGGTTCTCCAAGCCCTAGTTCCCACCAGATGATATGAAAACGGCAAGGGATGCCTGCACACAGGGTGAGTTGTGTCATAGGAGAGGAAGCGTAAGTTTAAGGCACTTGAAGCTGTTAAATGGGTGATGACGCTCTCTGAACTTTGCCCCAAAAAGAAATATTATCCTTTTTTTGTATTAAATTCATCGATTTTGGGGGGATATAATTGATATCTTTAAATATTAAATCCAATGACGCGCTCTGAACTTTGCCCCCAAAGGAAATATTATCTTTTTTTGTATTAAATTCATCGACTTTGGGGGGGATATAATTGATGTCTTTAAATATTAAATCCTGTACATAAGATATTTCAAACTTTCTTATGTCTTTTTTTTTAAGATTTTTATTTATTCATGAGAGACACAGAAAGAGAGGCAGAGACACAGGCAGAGGGAGAAGCAGGCTCCCCACAGGGAGCCCAGTGTGGGACTCTATCTGGGGACTCCTGGATCACGCTCTGAGCTGAAGGCAGACACTTAACCATTGAGCCACCCAGGTGTCCTGAAACTTTAGGTCTTAATAAATTTTTCAAATTTTATCCATAAAATCTATGAATATTCTTGTTCAGTTAGTGCCTGTACAGTGCACAGATTTTTTTATTGTTCTTATGAATCAGATACTCATTTCTATATTTTCTTATTGGTATTTCTGTCATAAAGGAATACTGTTGGTTTCACTGTTGATTTAAATTCAATAAGCGTGCTCATTTCTGATTCTTCCAAGATGCTTTCTGTTGATTTTGTTAGGTTTTCTACCTTAATTTATATCGTCTGCTGTAAGAGCAGTTTTATTTCAACCTTTCATATTTTTTATTCTCTTTCCTTTTTAAAATATATTTTTTTAAGTTTTTATTTATTTATGATAGTCACAGAGAGAGAAAGAGAGGCAGAGACACAGGCAGAGAGAAGCAGGCTCCATGCACCGGGAGCCCGATGTGGGAATCGATCCCGGGTCTCCAGGATCGCGCCCTGGGCCAAAGGCAGGCGCCAAACCGCTGCGCCACCCAGGGATCCCTCTCTTTCCTTTTTAAGTTGTATTAGAGCACTCCTCAGCTTAGACCCTTACAATGTCTGCTCATCTTCCTGAGACCAAAGCCAATCTCCTTGCAATGCCCAGGAGACCTAGGGTGGCCTCCTTACACCTTGGACCTCAGCGAACTGCTCTTCCTATTTGTTTCATTACTTCAGGAACACTGAACACCTACTATTCCTGAAACTTGCCAGGTACAGCTTGCCTCGAGGGCCTTCCTAGGATCAACTGTTACTTGCATGAGCTGGGAGTCAGTGGCTTTCTTACACTTTGCAACCTATGCACTTGCTTCTCTAGTCCAGGTTTTGCTTTATACTTAATTTTATGTCTGCCTGGAAAGTCCTTGCCCCAGATATCTTCATGGCTTAAGTTCTCTCTTCTTTCAGGTCTTTGATTAGATATTCCTTTGTCAGAACGTTTAAAATGAACACTGTTTACCTGTACGAGCACTTTCAATCCACCTTTCTCCCCCCATCCCCACCCACAGCTTTATTGAGAAATTGACATGTAACATTGTGTAAGTTTAAGGTGCACAATGTGATGCCTTGATACATGTATATATTAGGAAATGTTATCATAATAAGGTTAGTTAACACATCCATCACCTCACATAATTACTATTTTGTTGCTGTTGTAATGTGAGGAGTTAAAGCTCTGCTCTCACAGCAACTTTTAAGTATACAATACAGTATTGTTAATTGTAGTCACCGTCTTGTACATTAGGTCACCGAACTTTCTTATCTTCTACCTGGAAGTTTGTACCCTTTTGACCAACAACTGCCGATTCCCCCCATTCCTCTTCCCCCTGGCAACCACCATTCTGCTTCCTGCTTCTATGAGTTTGATGTTCTTGAGTTGAGAACTCTTATGAGTTCTTTATACACTTTCGATATTAAATCTTAATCAGATGTGTGATTTGCAATTTTTTTTTTTTGCCATTTCAAATGATTTTCAATTTGTTCATTGTTTCTTTGGCTTTTAATTTGGATGCAGTTTCACTTTTAGACACTTGTTTTTGTTGCTTGTGCTTTTGATGTCATATCTAAAAAAATCCCTGGCAAGACTGAGATCAAGTAGTGTATACCTTCTGTATTCCTCTAGGAATTTTACATTTTCATGCCCTGTGTTTAAGTCTTTAATCCATTTCAAGTTAATTTTTGTGAGTGGTGTAAGACAGGGGTCAAATTTCATTTTTTTGTGTGTGTGGATATCGTTTTCCCAGCACCATTTATTGAATAAACGATCCTTTCTGTATTGAGTATTCTCGGCTCTTTTGTTAAATATGGGTTGATAATATATACTGGAGTTTATTTCTGGGCCCTTGATTCTGTTCCATTGGTCTATGTGTCTCCAACTTTGTTCTTTCTCAAGATTGCTTTGGATATTTGGGACCTCTTGTGGTACCATCTAAATTTTAGGATTGTTTTTTTCTTTTTCTGTGAAAAATGTCATTGAAATTTTGGTGAGGATTGCATTGACTCTGTAAATGGCATTAGGTAATGTGGACATTTTAACAATACTAACTCTCCCAATCCATAGATAGAAATGATCTTCCATTTATTTATCTTCAATGTATTTAAATTAAGGAAATTTATATATCTTTAATTTAATTTACAGGTCTTTAATTTCTTACATCAATAACTTGTAGTTTTCAGTGTATAGATCTTTCATGCCCTTGGTTAAATTTATTCTCATATTGTATTATTTTTGCTGTTGCTAAAATGGGATTATTTTATTTCTTTTTCTGATAGCTCATTTTTGGGGTGTAGAATTGCAACTGATATTTGTATGTTGGCTTTGTATTATAAAACTTTACTGAATTCACTGATTAGTTCCAACAGTTTTTGGTTGAGTCTTTAGGATTTTCTCTATGCAAAATTAAATTATTAGTAAACAGAGGCTATTTTACTTCTTCCTTTCTTATTTGAATGCTTTTTATTTCGTTTTATTACCGAATTGCTCTGGCTAGGACTTCTAATACTATGTTGAAAAGGAGTAGTGAGAATGGGTACACTTGTTTTGTCCTCATCTTAGAGGAAAGCTTTCAAGCTTTCGCCATTGAATACGTGGTTAATTATGGGTTTGTCATACAAGGCTTTTATCGTGTTATTTCATTTTCCTTCTATACCCAATTTGTTGACAGTTTTCAACATGAGAGACTGTTGAATTTTGTCAAATGCTTTTTCTGCATCTATTGAGATAATCATATGATTTTTGTCTTTCGTTCTATTAATGTGGTGTATCACATTTATTGATTTGCATATATTGATTTATTCTTGCTTCCCAGGGATATATCCCACTTGATCATAGTGTATGATCCTTTTAATGTGTTGTTCAATTTGCTTTGCTTGCATTTTGTTGATAATTCTTGCATCTATTTTCATCAATTGGCTTATAGCTTTTGTTATTTTATTGTTTTGTATTACCCTTACCTGGCTTTGGTATAAGGATAATGGTTGCCTCATAAAATAAATTTAGGAGTCCTTCTTTGGTTTTAAGAGTTCTCTTTAGTTTTCTGGAAGAATTTGTGAAGGACTGGCATTAATTCTTCTCTAAAGGATTGGTAGAATTCAACTGTAAAGTTGAAGGTTCTGGGAGCTTTTGTTGAGAAATTTGAATGGTGTTTCAATCTCTTATTATTGATCTGCTCAAGTTTTCTATTTCCTCATAATTCAGCCTTGGTATGTTGTGCAATTTCTGGGAGTTTATTAATTTCTTCTAGGTAGTCCAATTTGATGATGTATTATTGCTTATAGTAGTCTTATTATTCTTTGCTTTTCAGTGGTATCAGTTATAAGTCTTCTATTTCATTTATAACTGTATTTATTTTAGTTCTCTTTTTTCTCTTGGTTAATCTAGCTAAAGGTTTATTAATTTTGTTTTTGTTTTAAAAAATCCAACTTTTAGTTTTGTTGATCTTTTCTATTTTTTTATTCTCAACTTCATTTATTTCTGGTCTCACATTTGTTATTTCCTTCTTTCTACTAACTTTGGGCTTAGTTTGTTCCTTTTTATTTTTAAGGCTATTGAGGTATAAAGTTATATTGTTTGAGATTTTTAAATGTAGGCATCTAACACTATAAATTTCTCTCAGCACTTATTTAGTTGCATCCCATAATTGTTATGGTATGTTTATAATTTCATTTGTTTCAATATATTTTTTGATTTCTCTTTTGATTTTATTTTTGAACCATTGGTTGTTCAGGAATGTATTGTTTAGTTTTCATGTATCTGTGAATTTTCTCAGTTTTCTCCTGTTATCAATTTCTAGCTTCAGAACATTATGGTCACAAAAGATACTTGGTATGATTTAAATCTTTTAAAATTTGCTAAGAGTTCTTTTGTTACATAACATATACTATATCTTGGGGAATGTTCCATGTGTGCTCAAAAGATGTGTTCTGCTGCAATTTAATGGATTTAATGGGATGTTCTCTCTATTTTTTCCTAAAGCATAGTTCAAGTCCAAGGTTTCTTTACTGATTTTCTGTCTAGGTGTTTAAAGTGGCCTGAGTCCTCTCTTATTATTGTATTGTCTATTACTCCCTTCAGATCTGTTATAATTTGCTTAATATTTTTAAGTGTTCTGAGCCTGGATGCATGAATATTTATAATTGTTATATCTTCTTGACAAATTGACTCCATTAACATTATATGACAACATTCTTCATCTCATTTTACAGACTTGGTTTAAAGTCTATTTTGTCTGATATAGATATGGCTACTTCCAGTCTCTTGGTTTCCATTTGCCTGGAATATCTCTTTTCATTTCCTCACTTTGAGCATATGGATGCCCTGATGTGAGTCTCCTGTAGGCAGCATATATTTAGTGTGTTTTTTTTTTTTTTAATTCATCAAGACATTCTTTGTTTTTATTGGAGAATTCAATCAACTTACATTTAATATTAAGGACTACTATTGCCATCTTATTGATTGTTTGGTTGCTGTTTTAAAGTTCCTTTTCTTTTTTCCCCTCTCTCACTGTCTTCCTTTGTGAAATAATGATTTTGTTTAGTGATATACCGATTCCCTTCTCTTTTTCCTGTCTTCGTGTACTATAGATTTTTGTTTTGTGGTTATCTTGAGGCTTCCTTGAAACATCTTATAGACATAACATTTATTTTAAGATGATTAAAACATAACTTTAATCACATACAAAATCTCTAGTCTTTTACTCCAGATATTTTATATTTTTGATGTCATAGTTTACATCTCTTTATATTGTATATCTATTAACAAGTTCTTGTAGCTATAGCTATTTTAAGCATTTTTGTCTTTTAAGCTTCTTACTAGAGTTAAGTGGTTAACATACCACCACATTACACTATTAGAATATTCTGAATCTGAATATATAATTTTCTTTACCAGCATGTTTTATAGTTTCATATATTTTTATGTTGCTAATTAGTATCCTTCCCTTCAACTTGAAGAATTCTGTGCAGCATTTCCTACAAGGCAAGTTGAATTGTGATGAAATCTTTCAGGTTTTGTTGTTGTTGTTGTTTGTTGTTATTTGTTGTTTTATTGTTTGTTTATCTTGCCTTGATTTTTGAAGGACAACTTTGCTGAATAAGGTATTATTGGTTGACAGATTTTTTTTCTTCCAATATCCTATATATATTATCCTATTTTCTTGTAGCCTGAAACCTTCTCCTGACTTATAAGATTTCTGATGTGAAATCTGCTGATAGCCTTAGAAGGGTTTCCTTGTATGAGATTTTTTTTTCTGACTGCTTTTAAAATTCTCTTTGTGTCTTCAGTTTTAGAGACTTTTATTATAATATGTCTTAGAGAAAACTGTTTTGTATTGAAATTTTGGGATGACATATTAGTTTCATGAACTCCAATGTCAAAATTTCTCCACAGGTTTGGGACGTTCTCAGGCATCATTCCTTTAAATAAGCTTTCTTCCCCCTCTTTCTCTCTTCTGCTTCTGGAACTCCAATGGTGCATTCTTTGTTTCTCTTAATGGTCCCATGCCCATGGGCTTTCTTCATTCTTTTCTTTTTTTTTTTTTTTTTCTCCTCTTATTGGACAATTTAAATTGATCTGCTTTCAGGCTAATTGATTCTTTCTTCTGCCTGGTCAAGTCAGTGTTAAAACTCTGTATTAAGTTACTCAATTCAGTCATTGTATTTTTCAGTGCCCCAAATTCTGTTCTTTTTATGTTTTCTCTGTTGAATTTCTTAGTTTTATTCTTATTGTTTTCCTGATTTCATTAAATCATTATTATTTTATTTTATTATTTTTTATTTTTTTTATTTTTTAAAGATTTTATTTATTTATTCATGATAGTTACACAGATAGAGACAGAGAGGCAGAGACACAGGCAGAGGGAGAAGCAGGCTCCATGCAGGGAGCCCGACGTGGGATTCGATCCTGGGTCTCCAGGATCGCGCCCTGGGCCAAAGGCAGGCGCCAAACCGCTGCGCCACCCAGGGATCCCAAATCAGTATTATTTTAAAAGATTTTATTTATTTATTCATGAAAGACACAGAGGGAAAGGCAGAGACATAGGCAGAGGGAAAAGCAGGCTCCCTGCAGGGAGCCCAATGCAGGACTAAATTCCAAGACTCTGGGATCATGCCCTGAGTCGAAGGCAGATGCTCAACTGCTGAGCCAACCAGTTGTCCCTTGTTAAATTTTTTATCTGTGTTCTCTTAGAGTTTCCTGAGCATATTTAAGACAGTTATTTTGAATTCTTTGCTGAGTAATTTATGTATTTTCATTTCTTTCAGGGCATTTATTGGAAGTCTTCTATGTTCCTTTTGTGCTGTCATGTTACCCTGATTCTTCATGACCCTTATAGCCTCACATAGGTGTCTGCACATTTGAAAAAGCAGTCACTTCTTCTAGACTTCATAGGTTGACTTCAATAAGAAAGCCCTGAACCTGCAGGTGGGAGTATGCTGGAATGTGTTGTGATTCTGAGTCTGGTGGGGTAGGGCTCCAGGTGTGGGGTATGTGTGGTGACTCTAAGTCTTGAGGAGGTTCTTGATATCTCTTAATCTCACATTGCTGGGCTCCACAACGTGGACAGCCATGTGGTCCTTAGCTAGTGCTGTGGGGACCTACAGTGGTTTTAAGAGCCACTGGGGTCCTCAGTGAATAGATACTAGGGCAGGCAGTGGTGGTGGCTAGAGCCAGTGGTGAATACTCAGATACAGGGACCACTTGTAGGTGCTTGTTTAGTGAGAGGGGCTGGTTGTAGACCCAGATGTAGTGGTGGGGGCCAGTCCCAAAGGCAATGGCTGAGGACAAATATAGGTGCACTGGCAGCTGTAAGGACCCTGGCTATTGGCATGCTTTACTGTGAATGACAGTTCTTCCTGTAAGTGCACAGCAGTGGAGGTTGGTGTCAGGAAGGGGATAGATCAAGTGAGCTCTGTAGTGCCAGCCAATGACAAGGACAGGGCAATATTCAGGCCCACAAGTAGGTGCAGAGGCCCTGGATGTGAGTGTGAAATCTTATGGCTACACAGTTTCCCCATAGATGCATAGTAGTGTAGGCCCATGATGAGCATCAGGCCATCAGTGTGCAGATGCAGAAAAAATGCACATACAGTAGTAGGGGACAGCTTCAGGGGTCTCAGTGAGTGTTTTGCACTTGTACAGCTACAGAAATCAGGGCTGGTTGCTGGTGTGATTGTGGCTCCCACAAGAGCAGTTGAGAGGGAGGGAGCCAGGAGAGGATCAGGAGGTTAGTGCTCATGAATGTGAATATCTGTAGGACAAAAGCCCAGTAAAATCTGCAGGGGGTCTGTGGTGGTTTTGTGCCTTTGACTTCTTCTGTGGCAAAAGCTACTCTAGTTGCCTGCAGAGCAGGTCATTGGGAAGCATGGTTGCTCCTGTGTGTGTACACATCTTCACTTTGCTGAACTCCAGGTGGGGTGAAAAGGGAGCAAGCCCTTTGTAGGGTGCTCTGAAAGCCTGGGGAAATTGGTCACTCACTCTAGTCTCCCTTTCTTCATTAATGGAACTTTTTCTATCCTTTGCTGTGCAAAAGCTTCTTATCTTGATGGAACTTTTTCTAAGTGAAGAGTTCCTTCTCAGCACTGGCTCAGCACTGCCAGCCTGGGGGATCTATGGTGCACACAAAACACAGCTGTTTTCCTTTCCTTTTTGTGTGGCTATTCTTCCCTTGTTGTTGTTGTTGTTGTTGTTGTTGTTGTTGTTTCATTGTTTCAGTAAAGTTTCTTAAGTGGACTTTTGACCTGTCCCAGGGCTGTTATTGGTCATGACTAGTGTCTAATTGTTGATCTTTGTGGAGTTAATGGATGCTGGGGTTACATATACCACCATTTTGGTTGAGCTATTATCTTCATTCTACTGAACAATAAACAAATATGTCCCTTAAAGAGATTCAGTATAGGGGTACCTGGGTAGCTCAGTCATTTAAGCATCTGCCTTAGACTCAGGTCACAATCTCAAGGTTCTGGGATCAAGCCCCACATTGGGCTTCCTATTTAGCAGGAGAGCCGGCTTCTCCTTCTTCCTCTCCCTCTCCCTCTGTCTCTCTGTCTATCTGTCTATCTCTCTCTCTCTCTCTTTCTCAGGACTAAATAAATAAATAAATAAATAATATTTTAAAAAATATAGGGATTCACTATATTTCAAGGTCATTTGCAATATAAGCATCTTTGGAAAGCAGCTAATGTGTCTGCCCACAAGATGTGCAAAAATGTGGAAGACCCCTGGGAAATTCTTTTATTAAGGAAGTTCCTTGGTCATAATTTGCTAAGCTAAGCTATTTGTTCTATTTTAAATTATAAATGGAAGTTGAATGTCATCTAATTTATTAGATGTATTTATTGCATTTATTGAGACAAGAATATGTTATTTTCTTGTTTAATCTCTAATGCATTGAATTACATCAATCAGTTTTCTGATATTAAGCCCACTTTATTTTTCTAGAAAATTGTTTTTTCTATTTTTATTGAAGAATTTTCTTATTTTTAAAACATAATATTGAATTATATTTGCTAATATTTTTAATAATTTTTATATCTATATACATGTGTGAGATTGAGCTGTATTCTTTTGTATTGTCCTTTTTCAATTTGGATATCAAACTCATACAGAGCGTTTCTCCTCTTTCCTATATTCTGAAAGTATTATTTGAATGGTAGAATTCATGATGAAGATATCAAGTGCCAGTTTTTGTATTTTGTAGGGAGAAATAGGAGAAGAATTTTGTTTACTGAATCCATTTTTAAGATTGTTTCAGAATGATGCTACATATTTCTTCTTGCGGTAGTTTCAGAAGTTTTGTTTTTATAGAAAATGATCTCCTCTTTCATTTTTTCTTTCTCTCTTCTTTCTTTGGGTTTATCCTATTTCTCCTTATATAATTTCTAGGTTGGATAATTGATTCATTAAATTTGAGACTTTCTTTATAAGTGTTCAAGGCTACCGCTTTCTCTTGAGAATTTAGCTTTAGCTACAGACCATGGATTTATTCACTGTTGTTCTGATTCTGTTTTAATTTTTAAATTTCCTTCATGATTTATTCTTTGACCCATGAGTTGTTTAGAACATGGTTTGTAATTTCCAGATATGTGGGATATTTCTTATTCTCTTTTTTGTTAGGATTTCTAATTTCATTTTATTGAGGTCAGATCAGGCAACATGCTTTATGTGATACAGGTCCTTTCATAGTTTTTGGAGAACTTTATGGATTAGCCTTTCATCAGTTTTCAAAATTGTTCTATCTGTGCTGTTTAGGAATAACTTGCCTGCAATTGATGGGAGAGATTAGATGAAATTTTTTACTTATAATATTCAAATGTTTTATATCCCTATGTTTTGTTAATTTGTTCTATTTGTTACTGTGCTCTATCATCTACTGAAATATGTGTGTTAAATATTCTTACTAGGATGGGAGGTGAATCTGTTTTCCTTTGAAGCCTCTTGATTTATACTTTATATATTTTTGAGACTATATTATTATGCGTTAGTTTAAAAATGTCATGTTTTCTTGGTGAATTAAATGTTTTATTATAATTTTATTAATACAGCTTTTTGCATTAAATGATGTTTGATCTAAAATTACTATAACTACACCAGATTTCTTTTTGTTAGTTTGTACCTGGTGTGTCTTTTTCCTTATCCTGAGACTTACTTTTTCTCTATCTTGTTGCTCAAGCTGTCTTTCTTATACACAGTGACTATGCTTGTGTTATTTATTTTTCTTTTATTATACTGTTTTCAATCAGACTTAAATCTTTATCTTTCAACTGGAGATTTAATCCACTGATATTTATTGTGGTCACTATTTAATATAAATTTATTTTTAACTTCTTACCTATTGTGTGTTCTTATTTTTCCTGCTTTTCTGTATGTCTTTTTCCTTCTCGTCCCTTCTCACTGGTTTTTGGATTTTTCCCTTGTTCTTTTTTCACTTTTTTCCTCTCTGCTTGTGTGGAGGGAAACCCAGTTTATATATCCCTTTAGCTAATCAATATGAGAGAGTAAGTCTACTTTTATAGAATGGAAGCAGAGAATAGAATACGGGGGCCCTAGATGAGCCACTAGGCACCTTTTGGTACTTTCTTTCCCAGTGATAATTATACAGGGAAAAGTGTAGCCAGTGGGGCCTGAGGAGGATATTAGGCTCACTCCCTTAACAATGAGCATTAGGGTCATACTACCAGTAAATTACCCAAAGTTGTAGGGGGGAAGAGCTGAGGGTAAGGGGTCTTCAGAATGAGAAATGAAGGGGAAAGCAATGAATAGTTGTGGCCTTACAAGGAATGCAGTGATGATGGGGCGTTGTTCTCCTAAAAACCTCCTTTTTCTAAATTCTTCAGGAAGAGAAGCCCATGAAAGAGCACCTCTCTGATCTTTTCTATGTACCCTTGCAGCTCTAGGAGCAGACAATACTGCTCAGATAGTACTGCAAGGGAGAGATGCTGTGGAGAAAACAGAGAGCTGGCCCCTTCAGCTGCAGTGTTTGGGATCTGCTTTAAGTCACATTATCCCTAGGCAGCTGAATTTCAGTGCATGGCTGAACATAATGGAGAATCAATGTTTGGCCATTTCTGTCCAATACAGGACCCCTCTGTGGACAGTCCTTACACCTGAGCTCCCTGTTGGGCTGACAGAGACTATCTCAGAGCTATAACCCAATCTATACTTCGACCCAATCCTCCCTCTTTCTTCTCTTCCACCAGAGTTACTAGGCCTGAACCATAATCTCTTCCTCTTTTCTTTACTTTTCACAGGCACTTACCCCCAATGCACCTCCTATACTTCCAGTTCTGCAATGGCATTGACTCCCCAGAGGACTCAAATTCATTCCTGTGATGAATTCAGAGGCCCCAGACCAAAAGAAATATCTACTAGCAGGTAGGTCCAGGCAACTTTCTAAGTATGTTCTAACAAACTATGAACCGTCTGAAAAAAAAATCACAGTAAAAAAAAAAATTCCATTATTAATTAAATAAATAATATTATTATTTATAATTTATATTATTTTCTAATTACATAAGTAAATAATTAAAATATTGCTCCATAGTTAGTAATCACAACTGTGTGCTAATGAGATGTGTACACCATTGGGTGGTGTACAACTTCTCAAATCTTGGAAAAAGATGGGGCACTGACTTCTCTGTTCTGGTTTTATGCTGATGCTCATATGCACTTGTTTTTTTTTGTTTTTGTTTTTGTTTTTTTTGCATAATTCAGCTTCTCAAAAATATAAGGGGACACCTGGGTGGCTCAGCGGTTGAGCATCTGCCTTCAGCTCAGGACGTGATTCTGGGTCCAGGGATCAAGTACCACATTGGGCTCCCTGCTAGGAGCCTGCTTCTCCCTCTGCCTGTGCCTCTACCTCTCTCTGTCTCTGTGTCTCTCACAAATAAAAAAAACAAAATCTTTTTAAAAAATAATAAGGTCATTGTAAGAAACATAGCATGATCTAAGATTGAAATTGTTGACTGAGTTAGTTATTCTCTCAGAGTGTGACAGATGTCAAGTCCTGCTGTGCTTCTTTCAGAAATGTGAACCATCCTGTGGCATTCCTGTGGCTACTCTGTGGCCGCATGAGACACATCAATGCATACTTCAGGATGTTTACCACAGCTGTTTTTTGGAGGCTCTTGCTCATGGTGCCTTATTTCTTTGAATGTTTATCATTTTTAAACATGAACCACTTCTGTTTTAGAAATGCTCCATGTGTGTGAATTCTGTGAGGTCTTAGAGAGGATTTCCTTCTGCTTCTACTAGTTGCCTGAGTGTGCTACCAATCTGATTCTACTTTAAATTAAATTTTGGATTGTATAGCTATTCTTAATTGAGAATAAAGTCTCAAGTAAGGGACCACTAGCAGTTCCAGATTCTAAAGAAAAATTTCTTCTCCTTTCAATCAGCACAAAAACTTGAAAGAGCAAGTTTATTTGCTCTTTACTTACCTCTCTTCTCATTTTCCTTTGTCTTTCTCTGAGGGTTTGAGTCCTCAGCTTTATGTGGGAATCAAGTAGACTTCTTCCTGCTTGGCCTGGTCATAGGCTTACCATCTGCCTTCACAGCCCATGTCATTCTTAGGTAAAAGCTGGAGGTTTCAGGGTTGTTCTGACAGAAGCCTGCAGGATTAAAACTAGATTGTCATGTCCTAAGGTTCCTAGTTTCATTCCATTTTTCCGACATGATTATTCTTCAATACCAGGTCAGCTCAGCAATGCATTTAAAGAGTTGTACATTGTTTTGGTTTTTATTTTTAATTTTAGATTTTTTTTTTACTTAGTATATTGATTTTTCCAGCAGGGAGGTTCATTTGGGGTATCTAATTTGCCTTAGTTCTAGAGATGTTCTAGGCCTCCCATTCACTCTTTAATTCATTATGATGTGGCTTCTGCCTCCTCAGCATATGTACACTGCTTTTAGTGAACACACTCAAACTTTTTTTTTTTTGGGGGGGTACTAAGTCCAATGAACAACTTGTGTACTCCTGCACATCAACTTCTCTGATGCTGCAACATCCATGAAAGCTCTTATTTCCCTGGTCAGCACATTGGTCTTCCTAAGCTTCTCACATATATGTCGTTGCTTTTAATTCTGTTTGAAGAGCATTTTTGTTTTGATTCTGCATCTAGGTAAAAGGAGAAGATAATCTTATCTGCTTCTCTGACCAGTTATCATTTAGGTAACTCCCAAATCTGAATCTTTGAAAATCCAGGCATATAATTGCCCTTATGCATGACCTACTCTACAAAACTGGTTCCTTTTTCTATCTGGGTGGAAATTTAGAGGTTATGATAAAGCTATCAAGAACACTCATTCCTTACTATGCTCCTGAAGGCAAGCTTTGTAATTTGAGATGAACAAGTGGCAGTTATATCACATTTGACCTGATAAGGGTCACTTATAGGAAACTGTCCTTCTGCACTCAGTATGAAGATGATATTCTAATTCTCATGGAGTAAAGGAATTATAACCTAGAATAAATTGCACACCCCTTCTACTTTCATTCCTGCTCAAACAAGGGCTATCATGTCTTTCCCAAAGCCTCTACTTGGTCATTTGGATATTTGGGGTCCATTTCAATATGAGAAATTCATAAGTAGCAATCCTGGATTGGAGAGTTAAGATTTTTGGAGGGAATGTTGGTTATTCTGGAAGACTGGGTGAGAGAGGGGATAATTAAGACAGAAGGCAAGACTTGAAGGAATGGCAGGAGAGCATTTGCCTATAAGAATGAGAGGGCCCATATGAGAGCCACTGCAATTCTGGACATGATCTCAATTTTCTGAAAGAGGAAGTCTCTTGGACTTGTATAGAGCATGGCTTCCCAGCACCAGGACTTGGGCAGGATGTCCAGTTTTCCATTTTTCCTTTCCTTCTATTGAAACTTCAGAATTTAAAATTGGAACCTGGAGGGAAATAGATTCTTCTCACTTGCCATGTGCAAGGATTAGAGAAACTTCACCTATCACAGCACTCCTCACTCTCCAATGCAATTGCCGTTTTCCTTATTTTACTCCCTTACAATATTCTTATCATCTATCTATCTATCTATCTATCTATCTATCTATCTATCTATCATCTATCTATCTATCTATCTATCTATCATCTATCTGGATTTATTTGGGTTTATTTATTTTAGAGAGAAAGAGGATGTGTGAGGTGGGGGCAGGGGCAGAGAGAGAATCCCAAGCAGTCTCAGTGCTGAGAGGGGAGCCAATCTCAGGACCCTGAGATCATGACCAGAGTCAAAATCAAGAATCCAACACTTAACCCACTGAGGCACCTTGGCACCCCTTACAATATTCTAATTTAAAAGCAAGGACTGGCTTTTGTTTGCAATTATCATTGACTAGATTCTAGAGTGTGGAATGTTTTCTTGGAAACCAAGAAGTTTTGAATACACTCCTTTTTAAGAAAAACAGGAGGTAAAATAAGAATATTGGAAGAGAGGTATTTATTTTACTGAGAGATTTCTGAAAGTTCAGCTCAATTAGCTAAGAACACTTGATCTTCCAGGTCTGATGGCTTCCTCCATCCCTGAGTTTTTGAAGTTTGTGCTTCTTAAGAATAAATATTTTACTGTCTTAGATATTATGATGTTATTTTTCAAACATAGAATCGAATTATATATTCATCAACTACACACCCAGAATGAAATTTTGCACCAAAGCAGTTTTTATATTTTTAAAAAATTTTTAAAAATATTTTATTTATTTATTTGAGAAAGAGTGAGTGAGAGAGCACTCTTCCAGGGGAAAGACAGAGAGAGAAACAGACTCCTTGCTGAACAGAGCACCTGATGTGGGGCTCAATCCCAGGACCCTGAGATTATGACCTGAGCTGAAGGAAGACACTTAACTCACGGAGCCACTCAAGCACAACTGGACCAAAGTGGTTTTTACATTGTATTCAACAAAATTAGTGAACATGTTTGGAGTGAGTAGCAGGATAGCTCCTGGGCGTGAGGTGGGGTGAAGGAGGTAGAAGCTACAAAGAGAAGCAAGTATGGTTCTTCATGTACAAAGAGTGTGGTGAATGAGGTTTCAACAGATTTATGCAGTGTTATAAGGTCATCTGCTTTCATAGAATCAACTCTGTGGTTATATGCCTAAATCCTCTTCATTTTCCTACCTGACTCAATTTGTGCAAGAAATAGCCCCATGTAATCCGCTTTGCTTAGTATTTCCCCTGATAGAGGAAGAGAGCAAGAATAACTCTTTCTAACATGTCTGGTGAGAAATGCCCCAGGCATAGAGCCACAGAGAAGTTCCACAGGACTTTAGGGGACACTTAAAAAAGAGGTTATAAGACCCCAGGAAAGCACAGGAGAGGGAGCTAGCTGCCTTCTTGGCCTGCCTCCTCTTTTCTCTTACTACTCCCTGTCTCATACTGTCTACTTGGTTAATCTACGAAAAGGGCACTTCACCTATGAGGTAGTTTTTTAAGGACATGACATTACTGAAATGATGTCAGTAGAGATTTATTTGAAATTATAATACTATTCAGAACATATAGAGTATGTCAAATACCAGCTTGTCCAAAATGTATAAAACGGACTTAGAATCTTTTTTTTTCTACAGAAGCTTAGTGCTTTTGTGAAGTCATGAATATTTAGTTTCAATGTGGGAAATTCACACCATTACATAGAAAATAGATTCCTCTTAGGAGATCCTAGCCCAAGTATTCAAAGGGCTTTCAGGCTTTGGAGGTGAAAGAGATACAGCTTTTCTTGCCGTTGACATGGTGTACACTTGCCTGGTTATCTTTTTCTTTCAATCCTACACAGCAAGAAGCATTTCGGCTGTCAAGTGGTGATACTCTATCAGGGCAGCTTTCACAAAAAAAGCGTTAGAGATGCAGCGTGACAACATCAGCCAATGACGTCTTCTTGGGGCTCCTTTCTCCGTCTCTATTTTTTTCTTAAGAAAGACAGTAAAATTCTTCTGCGCAATCAAAGGTGACCTCATCCTTATATTCATTTGATATTTTCATCTAAGAATTATGGTTAGAGTATTGAAGTGTGCTATGAAGCACTGGAATGGGAGCCAGGAATTTTGATTTGTTTCTTGTCTTTGCATCTGTGGGATAATTTTAGGCAAATCACCTGTGTCTGAGCTTCCACAGTGATAACATGAGGGAAGCAGCATTCATTTTCCTTTCACCTTTGGGAAGTTGGGCTGGAGATGTACACGGTATATGTGTGTACATGTGAGAGCATGGGTGTGTGATGGTGTGTTCTGTGGGGAGTTCAAGAAGGTTAGAGCGATACCTAAACCTTATGTCATTATGTGATAATTTCCATGATTTTTATTTTGCTGTAGGGTAGCTTATAAGAATGATTTGAACTGCAGTTTTCTGAACATGGGCTGGGTTAGTGAGCCTTTGCTTACCTTAGAATGTTCCTGTTTGAAAGTTTCAAAGTAACTGGATGATCAAATTTTATTCATTGCCACTACATGTTGATACTTAGGAGCCCTTTACATTTCTGTCAACTGTGATTTATGTATTTTAATTGTAAAATATTGTGGTAAGATCTTACCTGAATGTCCTTGACTGCCATTATTTTATACGGAAGGAGACAGAGAGGGCTCTTGCAATTCTGTGATTTGACCAAATAAGCAGTGCCAGTGCTGGGATTGGGAAACGCTTCATGTTTTGGGGGAATCCTCTTCAGGTTGCTTCTCTACTCAGGAACTGTTCGCTTTATCCTCATCAGCTACCGTCAACAGCTACTCCCTCAATCATCCAGGAAGTGTGTCCAGTCTCTCTCTAACTTTCCATTCTCCAGACTGAACTTTCCTGCTTCTTAAGGTGAAGGCATTATAAATATCTGATTCTTCTTTTTTTCTCTCAGATACCCTAGCAGAATCTGTGGGTGCCTGGGGTAGGCTACTGAGAGCTGCCATTTTAAATGTCAAAAGTAAAATGCAGGACACCTGTACCCCGATGTTTATAGCAGCAATGGCCACGATAGCCAAACTGTGGAAGGAGCCTCGGTGTCCGACGGAAGATGAATGGATAAAGAAGATGTGGTTTATGTATACAATGGAATATTACTCAGCTATTAGAAATGACAAATACCCACCATTTGCTTCAACGTGGATGGAACTGGAGGGTATTATGCTGAGTGAAGTAAGTCAGTCGGTGAAGGACAAACATTATATGTTCTCATTCATTTGGGGAATATAAATAATAGTGAAAGGGAATATAAGGGAAGGGAGAAGAAATGTGTGGGAAATATCAGAAAGGGAGACAGAACGTAAAGACTGCTAACTCTGGGAAACGAACTAGGGGTGGTAGAAGGGGAGAAGGGCGGGGGGTGGGAGTGAATGGGTGACGGGCACTGGGGGTTATTCTGTATGTTAGTAAATTGAACACCAATAAAAAATAAATTAAAAAAAAAAGTAAAATGCATTTCGATGTAATTTCCATCTAAAATAAGAGAATCCACTTAAGTAGGCAGAGGGTGATGGTCACTGTCAGAGTGCACAGGGTGACAGGGGTCTTATCACAAATAATAGAATGCTTCTGAACATAGTTCATAGACTAGAACATAGATCCTGGAAGAAAATCCATGATCCAAGTTTTGGGAGTAACCATGGAAATCATCATCAAATCCTGGTTTCCTAAGAGCATCATATGTTTTAAATTTGGTTGATAGCCTTTCTTTAATTATAAGTTTTAATAATAATATAAAAATTCTAAACATGTGGATATTAGTGTGCTAGGGCTGCCATAACCAAGTACCACAGTCCAGCAGTTTAACCTACATAAATTTCTTGTCTCACACTTCTGCCTGCTAGAAGTCCAAGATCAAGATGTCAGGGAGTTGGTTCCTAATGAGTCTGTGAGGGAAGGATCTGCTCGAGGTCTCTTGTCGACAGCTGTTTTCTCTGTGTGTCTCCTCACATCACCTTCTCTCCATGCATGTCTGTCTCTGTCAAAAACTCCCCTTTGTATAAGAATATGGATAATTTTGGATTATAGCCATCTCTAGCGACTTCATTTTATTACCTCTCTAAATACCTTATTTTCAAATCAGTCACATTCTGGGGTACTGGAGATTAGAACTCTAACATAGCTCTTGTAGGGAAACATGATTCAACCCACAGCAACGTGCTTTTAGTTCTTTCTTGTCTTCGAAGTGTAAAATACTACAGTAGGTCTCCCCTACTGTGAGGGACTAATGATAAAAAGTAGTATCTCGGAGGAAGTCTGGAGCTCCATTGAGAGGAAAGAGGAGAGAAAGATGTCTACATGGAATTGCTGTATTGTTGAGATTCTCATTGAATCGGGCCATTTTCTCCAAAGCATCAGATATCAGAGAGGGGTTTGGAGAGAGTCTGACACCTCTGGAATATATTGCTGCTCCAGTTTAATATCTGACTTCCAGACAGGGAGCCTTTGGGTTTGGGTCCTGTGCACAGTACCCCTGCCTCCATCAGAGAAGGACATTCAGCCCTCAACCAGTGATGAGAGATCAGGAACAGAAACAATTTGCCTACATTGTGTCTTGATGTCCAGTGCATCCAAAGCAGACTCTCCCCCAGTTTAAGGAGGGGCACAATAGTGGAGGCAATGCAAAGAAAGCCCTCTTCTTGTTCAAGGAAGTATAAAGATTAATGTAAATGGGAAAAATAAAGCAAACAGGAACAATTTAAATTATTGTGAATATTTAAGTAGAGGGAGAAAAGATGAGGTTCAGTTGGAGAACAAGATGTCTTGGAGAGAATAAACTGAAAGGCAAAGTATGACACACTTAAACAAAGAAGACACGTTAAATAAACATGTATAAAATGTCCACACTGCATTCCCATGTGAACTTGTAGTAATGTAAGATAAGCCACCACCATTAATGAGTAATATGTTAGCATCATCACTGATTAAAAATTTCATTAGTATGATTTCCCTTTATGGCACTAACTTCTTACCAATAAGTTGGAATAGACCAGGTGGTAAACAACCTCTACATGGTCCTTCTCTGAAACAAGGAAGTTTATTTCTTGCTCATGTGATGCCAGCAGTACAATAAGGTTGGAGACCTTCCCCCAGGGTGCCTCACTCTGGAGCTTGGCTGACGAAGCAGCCACTATCTCAACTGGCAGAGAGTTCGACAGCGTAGTCCATCTATACTTAAACACTCTGGTACCAAAGTCATTGCATGACTACTTCTGCTCACAACTTGTCACATATCACCATCCAAAACCAGAAGGACCAAGAGGTGCATAAAATATTTGGCCTCTCCTTTAGGAAGCCAACCAGCTCCTCTTAATTTAGGGCCTAGAGCTCAAAGTCCACCCTCTGGGAGAATCTTCCTTCTCAGTTTTCCTCCTTGGTAATATTTGGAATGGGGGCTGCAGAATATGCTCTCCTTGGTGCTAAACTCCTTTTCCAGAGTGCTTCTGCCCATAGAATGGACAGAGTCATAAGCCATGGTCGGTCTGTCTTATTATTTTTCTCATTATGTTATCTGTTTATCCTTATACCAACATCATACCGTTCTAATTGTTATTTTTTTTTATAAAGATGGATCTTGTTACCTGATAGGGCAAGTACCCTAATTGTTCTTCTTTCAAGTGGCTTTTGATTTGCTCAGACCATTGTACCTCCATAAAAATCTACCTGCCTGGATACTGATTTTCTCATCCTCTGTCTGATGTTCTCAACTCATCCATCAGAAATTTAAATTTAATGAAATATTTTTGTTAATGGGCTTTTTCTGATTCCTTTTCAAATATGTTTGCTTTTTAAAAGAAATTATTTATGAGAGAGAGAGAGAGAGAGAGAGATTGAGAGAATGGACAGAGAGGGACAGAGGGAGAAGAAGCAGACTCCCTGCTGAGCAAGAAGCCTGATGTGGGGCCTGGTCCCAGAACCCCAAGATCATGACCTGAGCCAGAGGCAGACATTTAACCAACTGAGCCACATAGGCACCTCTGCTTAATTGTTAACATGGAGTTTCTCAAGTTTTGACCTATCTTAATTTTCTTTCACTTATATTAAACATAATTATTTAGAATTTATGGTTGATCATTCTATTACTTGAACTTCTTGTGGGGTGAGGCTCCTGTATTTCTTGGATCTGTTATAATCTGGGATGGATTTACATGTTAATTTTTTGATTTAAGGTTTCCTGGACCTTACAAATCACAGAAATTCAAACCCTAAATTCAAGTGGAAGTGGTAACATGGTTATACTTTTTCAGAGAAAAATTTTTTTTTCCAGCCAAAGTCCAAACCATGAAAAATTATGTATTCCTTATGATACTGGATGAGGGATTTTTCTTTTTACTCCATTTTTATGCTACAGGTAAACTCTAACCCAGTTTTAGTTCACTATTTGAGTTCCGGTTCCTCATCTTGTCTTCTTCACTTCATGGCCATTGAAAGACACACTGCTTGGTTACATAGACAAGAAAATTCCATTATGATTATTAAATCATCAGTATCTGATTAACGTTCAAGTTGCCAGTTTCTCCATTTTTAGAAATAGTTTCTCTATTTTTAGAATTAGAGAAACTCATTGGATTTTTCCTTTCTTGTAATGTCAGCTATATATTTAAGATGATACGCCATATTTTATTTAATATTCTTAGACTTACTGTCACATGGTGAAGAGTTATCCTTTAAAAACTCATAACTGCATAAGTCAAAGCATGTGTACTGCTTTAAGGAATAAACCTCAGATATTCTAAAGGCTGGAACTGGTGTTTCTGGGAAACAGACCTTCTCTTTACCTAATCTCAGATGAAATACTCAAAAGTGTGTTTGGTGTTGTTTTGACAAGATTTTGTACTTGGAGACAAGATATAGTTAGTATAGAAAGAATATCCAAGTGGTAGAGAAAACTCAGGATAGCATCAAGACCTACTGAGCTCAGCAAAGGGAGCTTCTTATGCCTGGTGGAGCCCCATTCAACAGCAGAGGTATTGTTTACACACACATGTGCCTGGGGTGCGGGAATGTCTGGAGCCCCTGGGGAGCTGTGCTTTTCTTGAAATATACTATTTCTTTCTTTATAAAACTGCCTATTTTGACACTAAAGAAACTGTATTATTGATAATTTCCCATTTCTTATGTCAGTAATGACTCTGCACTCTTTGAGCTAGCAGTTTTATGTTTAGGTAATAAAGTGCTCATCATAGGCATGATTGACAAAAGGAATCATCACCATCATCATTTAATTAATTGATTCATTAAATTAAAAGGCCAAATTGGGTTTTGTTAAACACATCACGATACAAGTAAAGGATGGAGTTGGTAGCTGTGGCTGGGCATGCCAGGCCTGACAATGCATTAGAAATTAAGACAATACATAATAACATTGTTCTTATTATCACCATCATCATCACCATCCTAGTGAACATTTTACCAAAGAAGGAATCCACTGATGTATTTTTTGTCATCATTAAAAACCATCTACTTGTTCTCTCTTCTCCCTCCCTTCTTCTTCCGATTTTTAAATGTCTGATGACTCTTCCCAGATCCAAAAATCTTACAAGACAAACATACGCAAGACAAGCGAGCTGCTCAAGGAAGGAGTTGGCCATGGTGCCTGCAGTATTAGTCAGCCATTACGCCCTCACGTACAGACTGTACGTAACTCAAGCACCTGCTCTCCTGTTGGCTTCCGCAGCATTACAACACAAGCTCCAGAACACCCTGAGTTTCAGAACGGCGACATATGATGCCATGATCTGGCTGCTGGAAATATCATCTCTTACTTGAAATGGCAGCAAATGATCTTTTGTTTTTCCTCCCAACCAAAATCTCATTAAGTATGGCCTTTAATACCCATTTAAAAAGCAAACACTAAAAGCAAATGTCTTTCCTTGTTCCATGTTCTCTTTCCTCTTCTGGTGCTTGCTTCTCAAATCTTCCTTATGACACATGAGTATCTTATGCATTTTCTATTTCTCTTTTTCTCCTCTCTTAATCATACTTTTTTTCTAAAGCTGAACTTCTTGTTCTTCCACAGGATTGGTCTGCTGCTGCCCTGGGATGTGTGGGTCTTATGCCTCCCATTCCCGGCACTGTTGGGAGGAACTCGTTACTATGAGGCTCTTCAAAATGTAAAGTGGTAAAAGAAGCAGGTTTAGGATAATTAAACATCATTCTCAATTTCCTGCCTCCTCCCATTTTTATCCTTTCAGTTTTGAGGATTTCCTCATGCTCCTCCAAGTCCTTATATTGAGCCAGTTTAAAATGGAAGTGAAAGCATTCTTGAGTTTGCAATCTCTTTTCCTCTGGCACTAGGCTCCTGTCTGTCTTTTCATGCATTTTTCATCTTCCATTAATATTTATCGAGCATCACAATATAGTGGAGACTGTATAGCAGGGAAAACCATACGAAAGCACTTCAGCCACTGACGATGCAGAAAACATCTCCTCAGTAGCTCTTGACTTCTGTAATACCTTCTCTCTCTGCCTCCTTAGAATCCACTTCCAACAGTCATTAAGCCTAGAGAGAAGCTTTATCACCTTGCCTGGAGCTTTATGCTCTCCCTTGGATTATTATTCACCATTAAATACTATCTGTTTATTCCTTGTTGCCATGAACAACATTTGCGGGTTAAAAACCCGAAATATGAAACCAGAAAAAAAGCTACCTATGGTTGTTACAAATAATCACTGTGTTTCACGACCTTAGCCCAGAGAAGAGGGCATTAGTTTGTGAGGGATTCCTTTCTGTTCTGACCCCCGAATTAGTATTACAGTGTGTTTTTTTATCAAAATATTCTTTCCTGTCCTCCTCATGTGGCATGGATGCAAGTTTGTGTAGAACTGGGGAAGAGGGCATTAAAATAGAGTCTCCTGACCAAAGAAGGCAGAAGGAGGGCACTGCCTTGGCCTCTGGGATTCAAGGACATCTTCACAATCTCAAGCATCCTTTGCCGACTTCCCACAGGGAGAGAGCTGTTGTGATTGCATCCTATTGCATTAGTAGCACAGCTATTGGGTGATGGCAGACACCTACAGGTCTTCCTAGCTAAGCTTTACTGGAGATTCAGGGAGGAGAGGGTGGAGAAAGAAACAAGGGGGTAAATTTGGCCCTGTCCACCCCAAGATGTATTGTTCTCCCTCTCCTGAGTGGTCAGTGTAAATTTCTATGCCAGATGCAATTTTCAGGAGGCCTCATTAAACTGTCAGGAGAACTCCCAAGAGGCATAACCAGCCTCTCAGCAAGCAACATCTCATAGTAGTTTATTTATTTATTTTTCCCACCGTTGAAAAATGCAGATGAACCCATATTTGGAAATTTCTCTCATTCCCACAGCTCTAGCTAAATGGTAATTATGTTATATTTACCAGCAGCGTAAAGGATAATGTTTTAGGTTCAACATAGATGCTCTACTGTCCTAAATGTTGTCTGAGGCCTCATTTGAGCAATTTGGTATTTCACTATGAGGTGAGGAGGTGACTGAAGGAAAACCTCATTACTCGGTTTTATTAAATGTATAGTGAGTAGAGATTTTGGCTTTATATAGTAAATATATATATATTTAGTTTTTATTTTATTTTGGTATAAGAAGGAAAAAAGAATGAATAAACAAATGTAGATAAAATTATGGTGAAGAAATATGAAGAGGAATTCGTTTTGATAATAGTAAAGCTACATGTAGAAGTAAAATGCAGGGTAGGTAAATAGTATTAACATGTTTAAATTCAACTGAACCTTTTGGAGAAACTCAATAATTTTCTAGAAATTCTCTGTGAGAAGATTCTGGTAAGTGCTAGAAAGCGATTTGGAAGAAAATGGCTCTGAAAGGCTAGAGGTTCTCTGAGATGATTTATTTTAATTTTTTTAAAGATGTAGGTTATGTTACAGCTAATTATAAAATGGAAGCATGTTAGTGCCACAAGTTGAACTCATTTAAATGATTACCTGGGTGGGAGAGGCAAATAGAAAGGTGAGAGATGATGGCAAATGATTGGTTTAATTTTTTTTCCTACTTTTTAACAAGTTGAGGTTTTGTTTATGTGTGACCTTGATTTCTCTGAGAAATAAATTAGAAACATATGGGAAAATTAATCTAAAGAAGCAACACAAACCAATACTGTGAGTAGAAATTGTGGCTTGTTGAACATAGGAAAAAATAGGAGAGTCTGGGACTCAGTACATCTCAAACAGAACATTAATCTAGGCCCTGTTTTAATGATATTAGGTAAATTATCACAAAGACAAATTGCATACTGTATCTGGAAAACATTTGGACTCATCACATAGTTCCGTATTTATGGTTTTAACATAGTTATGATGAATTAGGACTTTAGATAACATAATTAAATCTGACTTCATATTCTACTAAAAGTTCTTCTGTTGGACTCAGTGAAATTACAGAAGCAATAATAGTAGAAAAGACTCAATAGAAAGTATAGTTAAAATAGGAATGCATGGAGAATATAGTTAATTAACTTCCCACTGTGCATATATTTCTCTTGGACCAGTTGACTATTTTTTAAAGTTAATGCTACACACACACACACACACACACACACACACACGTATATATGTTTTCACAAAAGGTTTAATTGAGCTTTAAGCCATGCAGTCCATTTTGTGAACTTCTTAAATAATAATTGGGGAGTGGGAAGCTGGGAAATAAGCCAGTTATTGTACCATTAGTTTTGATTTTTTAGGCCCAAATTCTTCAAATTCAGGATCTTGAATTTCAAACATGCTACTGAATTGTGATCCCTGGGTGTAAGAATTTATAGGAGCCCCTCAACATAACTTCTTAGTTCCCCTGTGACAAAGTCATGAATCTCCCCACCACCTCCAACCTTGGCCCAGCCTTCACCCTGGCTAGCCTGTCTGTTGGGTGCTTAGGCACCGTGCCAAGCCTGCTACAATTAGTTTCCACAAGAGTTTGATGAGAGGCATAAAGTTACTATTCCAATTTTACAGGTTCAGAAGTGGAGGCTTAAGATGGCTGAGTACCATGTTGAAAATCATATAGATAGAAAAGTGGAAAGGAGCTGTTTATCCATGTTGGCTCCTTCTAAACCTCCAGCCCTTTGCAATGCATTTACTTCGTGACTGCTATGGGGTTGGGAGGGCAGCCTGGTGCTTTGGAGCAGAGCAAAAGTGAAGGGCTCGCCTGGGAACCGAACCCATGACCTTTGCATGATTATTAGCAGAGGGCTAACGAACTAACTCAATAGCAGAAGCATATATCCAGATTCCTCTCATATTTTTTTTTTTTTTTCAGCACAGACTATGAAAATCAAGTAGGGAAATCTATTAAGACACACACACCGGGCCATTTCAATCCTTTTTCTAGATCATTCTAAAGATTTAAGTTTGGGAATATATACAAGTTGGAATGCACATAGACTTGTGTTTGTTCACATGTGGATATCAGTGTGAAAATATGCCAAGACAACTATAGCTGTGAAATGTGGATGTCATCATAATTGTACATTGATTCATGTCCATCTATTTATGTTCCCGTGTAAATCAACAAATGTGAGTGTGTGGTATGTCTATGCACGCACATAATGACCAAGGCATCACATCTTGCAATTTACTTCTGGACTGATTATCCTTGGAACTCTAATGACACAAACATTGGACACTTTGGAAATGAGAAAATCACTTTTACACATTTAAAATAAAACCACAGCGAATCTTTCATTTTGCAAGCCAATGTGGGGAAATCTGAAGTTCTAGCCTCCTCTCTTCTTGAGCAACTGTAAGGCTTTCTGCATAAAGTTTAAAAAATATCCTTTGCGCAATAAAAAATTTTAAGAAGGTATCATTTGGTTTCAGTTAGGCACAATGGTTTTATTTCCGTTGCCATCAAACCAAAACAAGAAGGCAAGATGGTGTTAGAAACAGCTGAGGCTGGGCTGGAAGTTGGGGTGGGGGGTGGGGGTCATGGGTAGCTCAACAGGAGCCCGACAAGATCCTTCCCAGATCTGTGATTTTCAGATGAGAATTCTCCCCACCTCATGCTAACAGAAATGGAAGACGATCATACACGTCAAGGAGAGAAGGGTAAGAGCCATTGTGACTATTCCTCTGTGATCTCCCCTGAAAAGGAATTGCTTTCTCATCGCCAAGAATTTCTGAATCCAAGTTAGAGAGGAAAAAAAAAAAATTAAAAAACGCTTGCCATGTTCTTAGTACCATTTGCCTTGACAGGAAAAACAACAGCATCTTGCCTCCTCAGCTTATTCCTCATCAGTGAACTCTTCCCCAAACAAGACACTCCACATCAGCCATTTGGGATCGCTTCCATCAGTGTTGTAATGAGCTCTTCTGTGCAGTTTGTACTCACTGCAGAGTGTACGGAAGCCAAGAGCAAGGAGTTGGTAATCTGGGCACCCACAGTTGTGATGAGGCATCTTCAGTGTAATCGTCCAAATCAAATATTTGGCTGTGCTTCTTCAGATGCGATATCTCATATTGTCACTGTGGAACTGGCAGGGGAGCCCGCGGTGGAGGAGCTGCGCCCGAGGGAGACGGGGAGACGGGGAGATGGGGAGACGGGGGCGGGGTGGGGGAGAGGCCTGGCGGCGCCACCGCCTTGCTGCCTATCTGTCGCCCTTTGTTCATCTCGGGCTCCATCTAAAGCTGCTGCACCGCTTGGACAAGGGCCAACTCCACATCCAGCTAACGAGGAATGAGGTCGAATTTGCCTTCGAGCAGCGAAGACTTTTCAATCATAGCCCTCCTACTCCTGGTATGTTACCATCGGATGACATTCTGGGCTTCTGTGCTGCTATCCACCACGGGGACACGGTGACATGCTTTTGAAAGGCACCCTCGAGTCAACATAGCAGTTTTCACATATGTGATTTCACTTGGTTCTTGAGACAACTCTAGAAGACGGGCGAAAGAGGGTGGCGATGGAACGGTCCCCCTTGTCGGGGAAGGGGGGCTGAGGCCACAAAGAGCTAGTCAGGAAGTGAGGGACAGTCGCAGGGTCTGTGTCCACTTTGCCCAGCCCACTGTGCTGCTTGTCCATCGGCAGTGATGGCTCACCGAGAACTGTGCTGAGGTCTGGGGAATCATCCACCCTCACCTCACCAACGTGCCAGCCTCTGCCACAAAGTCTAAAAGCCGGAGAACCTCTGTGGCTCTCTGCAGAATTTGCCCAACATACTATTTTTATTTGCACACCTTTTCTTTTATGGTTGTGAGCAAAGGCTGATTATGCAAGCAGAGATTTTCATTAGCAGTCCTGTGCCACTCTGTGATTCCGGTCATGTCCAACTTGAAAGGACTCGGCTGACGAACTTGGTTTCCAGGCCCCGATAGCTCTCATCTCCCTCCTTTGGGGCTGAATCCTTCTAGGCCTGGACTCTGTTCTGCTTGTTCTCATGGGCCAATGGCTCATCCAGAAAACCTAGAACTCCCTCTTGAACTTCAGCCCAGTGGCTCATGTTTTTCAGTCCACTGTTAACACTTTCCTGTGTGGCCTGCTCACCTGCGGTTCAGAATATCACCTGTCGGGCAGCCCTGGTGGCGCAGCGGTTTAGCACCGCCTGCAGCCCAGGGCGTGATCCTGGAGACCCTGGATCGAGTCCCACGTCGGGCTCTCTGCATGGAGCCTGCTTCTCCCTCTGCCTCTCTCTCTGTGTCTCTATGAATAAATAAATAAAATCTTTAAAAAAAAAAAAAAAACAGAATATCACCTGTCCTTCGACTTTCCATAGCTGGATCTCCCACCTGTTAGGACCCATGGCTGTTAGTTCTAGACCTCCCACTGCAATATTTGCATTTCCCTGCTGATTTGTTATCAAACATTTCTGGCATGTTTTTCCGCCTGCTGGTGCCCTGAACGTCACCAGGCCTACTCCTAGATTGTGTCTACCTAAATATACATTGTTAATTTTCAGATTCTGCTGTCCCTCAAGACTCCTTCCTCTTAATGTAGTTTCTCATACAGGTCAAGTCCATACGTTTCTCAGAATATAATGAAGAAAATCAATTCAGGTTACAATGGATCTTGAAAACAGATTGGGTTGTTTTAGATTTGATAAAGTAGGAGAAAGTAAGACATGGTAGATCCTGAAGCAGGTAAATGAGCTGATGAAAAAAGAATAAGGCAGCAGTCGTATGAAGAATAGAGTAGAGAGTAGAGCAATATAGTGGAGATTGAGATAAAGTTGTTTAACCTGAGTGAAGAAAAGAGCAGATGGGATCGAGGAAGAAAGGAAGCTGAGGGTTATTTCCAAAGATGGAGTAAAAACTCTTCATTGATTTACTCCTTCATCACACACTCATTTAGGGAAGCAACATACATTTAGTTAGCAAGTTTGTTGTGGATTAAAATGCACCTCTCAAAATTCATACGTTGAAGTCCTAACCTCTGGTATCTCTGGATGTGATCTTATTTGGAAATAGGGTTCTTGGGGATGTAATCAGTAAAGATGAGGTCATACTGAATAAAGTGAGCCCCTAATTCAATAGGATCAGTGTCCTCATAAAAAGAGGAAATTTTGGCATAAACGCACACATGCAAGGGGAAGATGATTTGGCAAGGCACAGGGACAAGATGGCCATCTGCAAGCCAGGGAGCAGGGCCTGGAGAAGATCCTTCCTTGACAACACTGAGAAGAAACTAACCTTCCAACACCTTGACTTCGGGCTTCCAGGCTCCAGAATTCTGGAACAATACATTTCCATTGATTATGCCACCTGCTTTGTGCTATTTTGTCATGGCAGCCCTAGCAAATAATAACATTTTGAATGTGACACTTCAAGATTCTGAGGACATGGCAGGGTGGGGGGCAGCACTGGGGGCAGAGCATGTCCTCTTCTTTGAAAAACAACTTGAGTGATGATAAAGGTGAATCAGAATGTATTCTGATGATTGACATTACAGAAAGAGGAAACAAAATTGTCTAGGGATGTGAGAGAAGTTCCATTTAAGGTGTGACATGGGTCTAGATCTTAAAATATTGGCAGACATTTGCAAGAGGGTAGAAGGGGCATCCCAAGTAGAGACAGAGTCAAGAACCCTGCAAAGACTAGGGAATAGCAAGGACACAAGTTGGGTGGAGGTATGTGTGGAGGAAGAGAGTTAAGAGTTGAGGGTGGATAAGTGTAGGTCAAAATAAGGACAGTTCAGCCACGGGGTTTGGATTTTTATTCTATAACAAACTAGAAATAATCCACATTTTGACATCAGTTCTGTGATGTGAGTGATTCTGATTTTTTTTTTTTTTTGGAGGCTAATTTTAATAGACATGAAAAAGGTGGAAGGAGTGGGAAGAGCCTGGCAGCAGGAGGCTCAGACAGGAGGTTCCTTAGATGTCCAGGTGAGAGATTAGCAGGTGAGGACAAAGGCAGTATCAGGAATGGATTGAAAGAAAGGGCAGGAACCCAGGCACATCTGTGAAGAGAATTGGATGTCGTTAGAACTATGAGTGATAGATGGTGAGGGATGAGTTGGAAACAATTTTAAATCACCCTAAAGTTATAGGATTTAGCGCAGTACCTGGCAAATTGGAGAGACTCAATTTATGTTAACTGATTATGTGGCTCCTGGTCTCCCCAGGTAGAAACTGAGCTATAAATACAAGAGATAGAATTTGTATAGAGGACGATTTGGAAGGCACGAGTTAGATTTGTGCTTTTACTCATTCAAAACATACATGAGTGTCTGCTCTCTGCCAGAGATCGACAATGGGTAGGGTTTTTCTTTTAAAACAAAATAGATTATCAAGAATATTTTGAGAATCAGTAAAAAGCACATATTGCAATGCTAAGAATATTCTGACTTGTAGTTGACTCACAAAAACAGAGAAACAAACAAAAAATAGAAGCAGATATTTCCATACCACATAATTTATTCCAAGCATTGAAAAAAGTTTTTTTTTTTTTAATTTTAACGACTAAATTCATTTTTTTAAAAAAACTGTCCAATTCAAATCCTGGATACTGAAACTTAACATAAATACTACATATGCCAAAAAAACCCACTATACCAAGTGAAAAAGAAGAAAAACTCCAAAATAATTGTAGGCTAATCCAATTGAGGAGAGATGCAAAAAAATCTCGCCCCCTAAATTCCAGATGCAGGGGCTCCAACCCACCTTTCTCTTCTCTTGTCCCAACAGACGGGCTGTCGCTCTTTAACTTCTGAACCAATTTCTCCACATCAGAGCCAGATCCCATCCTTTATCAGGTTGACCCCCAAATCACTTAACTCCCTTCCTGTCAATTTCCTTCCCATTAACACTAGTGTGTCCCCTCTTGAAAAGCCCCACCCCCAGGTCCCCATGTCTGCATCCCTAATGTACCACCAGGCAGCCATATTTCCTGAAAGTGTCCACATATTTATGTACTCAATTTCCCCTAATCATTTCTGGCCCCCTGCTCTGTCCCCACACTTAACCTAGGGCAATCTGTCTCCTGTTCTCCTGACACCGAGAAAGTGTGTTTTTCAAGGATACCAGTGAAATGTCTGGGTTTAACACAATAGCCATTCCCAATTTAATTACTCAAATTTTTAATCCCCTTTGTCACTGTTGACCACTCTCTTATTTTGAAACAATTTCATCCTGTGTTGCTTTTCTTTAAATGTTTTTAAATGTTTCTTTAAATTTTCTTTCAGCCAACACTCGGGTCACTGGTTCCCAAGCTTTAATATCAATAAAAATCACATTGGCCTCGCTGTAAGAGGTCCTTATGTAGATTTAACAAGCATTGATTTGATTCAAGGTCAGGCAAACTCTTGAAAATCTCTGCCTTAAAGTTAGTGTTCGTCAGCTATGCATCTCAGGCCCTGGTCTGTCTTCATTCCATAGGCCCCGCTGAGAAATTTGATTTACTCCTGTGGCTTCCATTCTGTTCTAGACCTGGTAACTCCCAAAAGTCTACCTCCACTCTAGAACTGCTCAGTTTTTGAAGTTGGTAGCCAGACTTCTACAGAGCCCCAACTTGAATATATAGATCCAAATAGATTACAGACATCTCAGACCTCAGATGCCCCAGACTAAATCATGATGGCCCCTTCTCAGTATGTGTCTCCTCTATGACCCAAATGGAGGAGAACAGTCAGTTGGCCAGAACAGATACCAGTGCCCCTTGCCAGAGTCATCAAGGCCTCTTGAGTCACTTCCTAAAGATCTCTCAAATTTAATTACCTCTGTAATAGTAGGGACCTGCTCCAAGTCTCTGCATGTCCAGTGTGGTCAGCCTTCAATTTATTTTCCACACCATGGGCAGAGTAATCATCCTAAAGTGATCTGACCAAGTCTCTCCTCTGCTGTAGGAGCCTTCCAGAATCCTTCAGGTAAGAAATAGCTTCTTAACAAGGGCTTGTCCTATCCTTGGATAGCCTCCAATGATCTCTCATATCACACCTCACTGGTCTCCCACTCCCTGCCCTCCATGTAATAATAAAGTTCTTTGATTTTTTTCCCCCAGATATGTTATACTCATCTCACCACAAGAAAATAGCACAGGGCTTTTCTTTGTCTAGTACATGTTTGTGCCAATGCATCCTTCAAAACTTATCTTGGACTTCAGTACCTCTGGGAATCTTAAATAAAGTTCTTGAATTTTTTTAAGCCCCTGACACAGTCTCCTCTTATACCCTATATATCATTATCATAAAATCTGTTCCCCTTTATTATAATTATTTATTTAACCATCTGTAGATTGAAATCTCATTAATGGGAGAGTTTTTTTTTATGTTTACTTACTATTTTCATGTTAGTGTCTTGCATAATACTTAGTTTAGTGGACAGTCAATAGTTAATTGTTGGATAAATGAAAAATAATCAACCATGGTGAATGACTTGTGGGTAAAAGTCCTTGTGTGCATTTTTGTCTCCCAACTAAAACAACAAAATCTCACCAGAAGAAAGCTTATTGCCCGTTGTCCTATCTGAAATGTGGAAGGGATTCTTGTAACCCCCTTCTTGTGAACTTGTGAACATGAAGATGAAAGTAAAAAAAAAAAAAAAATGTCAAAGGAAGAAATAAGGAGCCTGGGTTGTGGCTTACATCTTTAAGCAACTTCTCAGCCATAGATTACTACATCTAGATCAGATGTTACACAAAAGATAATTTCTTGTAATTAATTAAGCAATTGTCAGTTGAGTCTCTCTTACTTGGTGTCAACAATACTGCCAACTTTCACCCTTTTGATCCAAATCATGAATGCAAATGTTGAATAATAAAGAGAATGGCTGCTTAATAAACTATTTATTGCCCTAAGAGGATCATATAACTCAGGTGCCAACACACTTTTTCTGTAGAAATTGAAGTAAATATTTTGGACTTTACAAGCCAAATGAATTACTTAGCTCTGCCGTTGTAGGAAAAAATGGTCATAGACCAAAGGTGTGGCTGTGTGTCAGTAAAACTTTATTTATAAAAGCAGGTGGCAAACAGATTTAGCCCATGAACAGCATTTTCCCACTCCCTGATCTAAACAAATGTTACTTCATTCTTCATAGTCATTGAAATCTTCTTTGAATAAATATTAGGAAGTAGCACCAAAAGTACTATTTAAAGAGTTGTTCTTGTTGAAAAACATAGGTGAATCTCTCTTCCACTAGTTTTGCCCACTTTGTCCTGAATCATATATATAAACATATCATGATAGGTTTTTATCAAATATATTGCATAATTCAAGATCTGCTGTATAGAGAGAGCATTCATTCTTTGATCGTTTAATTAAGAAAAACTGACTTGTCCCTAGCAAACCTGTATTGCTTATTTGTGTTCATTATTTTTTCCTAATGTTCACAAATCGTCTATTTAAAAATTTTAGGGGAATATATTAAGCATTCTAAAGTTTCTACAATATGCTTTCTTTTTCTTTTTGAGAGTTGGGTAATTTAGCCTCTTATAAAGTTCAAGGACTTTTCTCTGAAAGTCTTCTGTCAATGACTCTGGGAGGAAGTTAGTATGTCTCCTGTTCTCATAGGATAAAAATGACAATTATTTTAACATTTCTAATTTGAAGAAAAGAGTGTTGATCTAAAAGAGAGAAGTAAAGTTCAAATCATGTACTTGTTCTTTCTCTTTATCACTTATTGAAATCAACTCAGGAATTCCCAACGAGGGAGCCATTCCATTTCTTAGACTAGACTAACAGGAAATTTTGTTCACCTTTGGTGTTTTTAATTGGCAGAGCCACTTAAATACATCTGCTCCTTTTTTTGTATCCGTCCTTGCATAAATACTTTTTTATATTTATTTTTATTTTTATTTAATTTTTTAACTTGACCAAAGGAAAATATTTCTATAAATCTCACAGTGAAACCAGCTTTTTGCTCTTCCTGTCATCACCCCAATTCTCAGAAGCAATGATTTTCAACACTTTAAGCTCTTTCTTATGATTTTCACCTCCATATTTTTATCTTATATTTTTATTGTTATTCCTTTATTCTCTATGCTGTATTTCCTTAATGTCTCCATTTTAGACACATCCAATGACTTCTTAGTGTGAAATATGTAGATGTCATTCCATTTGTGGTTATGCTAGTATTAGGTAACTACATTTAATGATTCTACAAGTATTATTTACAACTGAGCCATAGAGTATGCAACAATTGTGTTGTATTTGCTTTATTTTTACTATTTTTACTTTTTGCTCTTTAAAATAATTATATTTTATATATATGAAGGGATGTCTCTTATGCAACTTTTCTCCTTTTTATAAATTGTGTTAGTATTGTTTTAGTGAATATCCACATCTAGAAATTCACCCTGCTTCTTTGATTTACTACGGTTTAGTATTAATTAATATTTCTATCATTTTCCAACAAAAGCAAAGGTCTTAAGCTCTTCAAATTCAATTAGCCATGTCCCATTGTGCTATTTTAATGAATTTTAAATCTATGTATATTTAAATTCCGCGAGACTTTGTCATTGCTACTATTGTTTTACACATAAGATTCTTATAGGTTTACCAAAATGTTTACCCTTTTGTTCTATGTTCGTTCTTTCATTTTGGTTTCCACTTAGGTTCGTTTATCCTTCTGCTTGCAAACAATCACTTTAGTAACACTTTTCTGTGGGATTGCCAATATTATATTCTGTATTCTCTTGTCTGAAAATATCCTCTTTCATTTCTGAAGGTCCATCTTGCTGGGTATAGAATTTTAGTGAAGCATGCTTTTGGAATATTTGACTTGGCATATCTCCACCAGTCAGTATCTCTGGTATTGCTTCTAGGTAATTCTCTTCTCTCTTTTTGCAACTCTGAAAACACATTACTTTTCAACATAACCTGCATATAATTTTATGCATTTTTCAGTGTTTTCCATTTTTTTCTCTTTTTTCTCTGTGCATTATTCTGAATGTTTCCTGATGAATTGTGTTCTAGTTCATTAATCCTCACTTTAGCTGCATACATTCTACTATTAAACTCACTCATTAATATCCTATTTTTTTAAATATCCTAATGATAGGTATTATATATATTTTATGGTTCTAGATTTTCCATTTTATCTTATTTTAAAATATTTTCTACTTTAAAAAATGTTTAAATTTTCTAATTTTTTGAGCATATAAATAGGAGTAACTTAAATGTTTGTTAACTTGTAAGGTGTGCCTGTTTCTTCTGCCCTTTTGTTTGTTTGTGAGGGTTTGTTAGTTTTTTGTTTTTGTTTTTGTTTTTTCTGTCTTGTTTGTTAGTGGGTCTTGGACTGGTCTAGAAAATTCCCTTCTAATCCAAGAGTTGAAGGGGTTCACTATTGTGCCACACTTCCCAATTATGGGAACTTTCAGATCTCAAGATATGGAGGAGGTCACTTCTGACAATATCAAGTTTGTGTACAATTTAGGAAAAGTTTCACTCCCAGGAAGACTCAGACTTGGGGACTCATAAATAATGATTCTATAGTTTTCTGTGCAACATAAGTGTTCTTCCTGTCATCTACTACAGCTAACTAGGATGCAAAGTTTGCAGAACAGAGAGTGAACTAGATTTCAGAACCTACTGAAATCTAGTTCATTCATTTAGTGTCTTTTAGTGAAGTGTCTTTGTGTAGGTTACAGCCTAAATAGGCTTTCATTGGGTGCCACATGCAGATTGTCATATAATCAATATGAGCCACAAAGTCTATAGAGACTCCAGAAATTTCTCAAGCCTGTCTTGAGAATATGAGGTCTGCATCTACTCAGTCTATAACGTTATTAGTTTTTTTGTATATATTTACAATTTTTCTTATACCTTAATATTATAAGTATATATTTTAAACGTGATGTTAAATTTTCTGATATAACTAAAAATGTAAAAAACAAATTTAAATATTCTAATGTATTATCAAAAACACACATAAAACATTTTCAGAAATATTAACTGGGAAAATTTTGTACAGGCACAGGTAGTTAATATCAAAAGCCTCTGCCAATTTCTTCCATTCATAGGATAGTCTTTTTTGTTGAGCAAATAAATAGCACTCTTAAAAAGACAATTATGACAAAAATGACAATTATATATGAGACAGAAAATTACTGGAGTAGTTTTGTGGACCGGATCCAGTTGCAAGAGCCCAATTATTGAAGCTGAATATAGAGCCAGTGCACTGAGCCTTTTAGACAGTTTCTAAGAGGAAATAATAAATAACCAATATGAGCAGAAATGATTTTTAAAGACTATACCAACTTCCTGATGAGTGGCTCTTACATATTTATATGCTTTATAAACATATTTGTTCATATTTTATTTCTTTGATAATTCAGTGATGGAGTTGAGATGAATTGTCAGAATATTGAACTCTAGGAAATCCTAAGAAGAAACTATGTAAGTAAGGTCAAGAGGAGGACAGTTTTCAAACTCACTAAGAACTTTCTTCAAATAGCTATTTCCTCACCTTTCCTGTCATCTTTAAGAATTATAAAGGGTCAATTTCGATGTCTATTTAATCAAAACTGAACAGATTCTTACCATAATTTCAAAAAAAGGTCTATTTCAGAGGCAGTCTATAAGGAGTCTCAAGGATTGACCTTTGTGCTATTAAATGAATAATTGGGGGGCAATTCTGAGACTCTCACATCTAAGTGTAAAGTGACATAATGCCTTAGTTTTGAAATTTAACTCACATGCTAACTCCTTTGCGAAGCCTTTCCTGCTTCTCCTAACGCATTAAAATTTGCCGTTCAATGCTCCCCAATACTTTATTTTTTACTTTGCCTTTGAAGCTTACAGTTTCACTCAACTAGTTATTTGTACACTTACTGGTCTTCACTTTCATAGGTAAAATTATAATTTTATATACTTTCCTTTTTGAATAAAGTTATTCATGGTATTCTTATATGTTGGGATAAGCTAGCTCATGCTTAAGTTAAAAATCATCTCACAGATTCCAATTCCTTAATGGCAACAAAAACTTTTTTCACCTAGAATTCTTATCTGGTAAGAGTAGAGGTGCACATTCAGAGACATGGGCTGAAAGTTTCTACCACCTTCTAGCTTCATCATCTTGAAAATGGAGCCTCCTCAGTTGCCATGGCAGAAGAGGCATCTGGGGAGTCCCTTACCAGTTTGTCAATACTTTCATCTGCTTGTGATACATGTCACTTCTGCCCACAACACAATGGCTAGGAGTAGTCATATGGCTTCTCAGTGTAGATAAGCAATGCAGATGAATAACCCAGTATTTGATGCGTGTCATCATCACTGTCTGAACCACCTATTTACAGCACTGCTCTATTGAGAACTCAGACCCAGAAATTCACTGAAACCCATTTTACATAAGAGACTAAGAAAACTGACTTGATGAAGAGAATTATGCAGAACTGGAGAAAAAGTAGTCAGCAAAGCTATTAAAAGAGTTATTGCTATTTTTCCAAGGGGAGCTACTCTTTTCTTGAGTGACAATGAACAAGGATTCATCAAATTCAAAAGTAATATCAGAAGAGTGAGCTGAAATCTCTTCCTTAGTTGTCACATGGCATTCTCCCTTGGTGCCTTGGTGTCTCTGTCTTAGTGGTGAATTATCCTTTCCTTATAAGGATACTTGTCATGTTTGATTACAGCCCATCTTAATGAGCTCAACCTAATCAAGTAAGATTGCATTCACAGGTAGGGGCTGTGTGTTAAGACTTCAATATATCTTTATGAGGTGTACAATTCAACCCATAACAACATATATATATATATATATTTTTTTTTTTTTTTTTTTGAGTGAGAGAGTGTATGTGAGCAGGGTGGGGCAGAGGGAAAGGGAGAGAGGGAATCCCAAGCAGGCTCTGCACTTAGCATGGAGCCCAATGCAGGGCTTGATCTCACAACCCTGAGATCGTGACCTGAGCCAAAATCAAGAGTCAGATGTTTAACCAACTGAGCCACCCAGGTAAGCCTATAATTTCATTAATATATATTATATATTAGAAATATATATCTCAACATATATATAACATATAAATAAGCAGCAATGAAAGAAAAGATAAAAACCAAGAAAAATAGGTAAAAACTTGAATGCTTATCAAAAGGAGACTAGCAAAATAAATTATGGCATTATACATACTCAGAATATTATGCAACTATAAGCAAATGAAATTAAATCTCCACATATTTCAAGAAACATGTCCGTGACATTTCAAATGAGGGGGAAAAAAGTTAAAAATGATATGTTTAAAATATAGAACTTCCAATTTCATCTTGATGATGTAAGAAAGCTGAAAATATTTCACATTTATTATTTTTAAAAATCTGGACAAGATGTAAATGAAAAGATTTTCTTAAATTCATCAGAGAAAGGAGATTGTGGGACACACAAGTAACAGGAAATCTGTGGGAGAAACGGGTACTTGCAGGCATACATAAGACTTGTGCAATTGATAATCCGGGGCAGACACTGTTGGACACATTTAATCAGTAAGAAGATTCAATACAAGCTTCTTCATGAAATCTTACAGAGTGTGGCGCCTGGATGGCTCAGCAGTTTAGTGCCTGCCTTCGGCCCAGGGCATGATCCTGGAGTCCTGGGATCAAGTTCCACATAGGGCTCCCTGTATGGAGCTTGCTTCTCCCTCTGCCTGTGTCTCTGCCTCTCTCTCTCTCTCTCTCTCTGAGTCTCTCATGAATAAATAAATAAAATCTTTAAAAAAGAAAAAGAAATCTTACAAAGTGGGTGTAGCTAGTGAAGAGTGTGGACTAGTGTGTGGTTGCAGACATAGGGCGTATTGTAATCTCTTGCAGTCTTTCTTTCTTTCTTTCTTTCTTTCTTTCTTTCTTCTTTCTTCTTTCTTTTCTTTCTTCTTTCTTCTTTCTTCTTTCTTCTTTCTTCCTTGAACTCACTGGGCTCTGACAGAAGGGGAAGAGTAATAAAATTGTTGCCTGATAGTACTGGTAAAATTTCACTGAGGCATGGAGAAGGACAGGGTGTTGGGGTGTTATCCTGAGGGAAAGCAGAAATATATGCTTGTTCCAGCAGTACAGCTGGGAGAGGTACAGTACACACATAAAGGCCACACTCTCAGGAAGCAGTTCAGTGTGCAGTTCTCATAATTAAGCTTCATTAGAACATAAGAGAACACAGCCCTCTCTCATCCTCCGATATTGTCCTAACGGGCAAAAGACAGAAATTGCAAGAGAGTGCAGCAGGGAAAACTGAAAAGACAAACTCTCTGGGGAGCATTCCAATGGTGGCCTGAGGCCATTTAGGGAGCAGCTATCGAGAAACCATCTCTGGCAAAGCAGCCTATAAGATGTCTCCCTCAATCTGAACAGACAGCACAGTCGTCATAATTAGACTCAGATATGACAGAGATGTTAGAAGTAACATGCAGGAAAATTAAAATCACTGTAAATAATATGTTAAAGTCTCTAATGAAAAAGACAACATCTAAGAACACATAGGCAATTTAGGCAAAGAGATTGAAACTATAGGAGCATAGAAAAATGCTCAACATAAGCACAGTAAAAAGATGAAGGATGTCCTTGAAAAGCCCATCAGTATACTTGACAGAGCTGAAAGAAGACACAGCAAACTTGTAGATATGTTAATAGATATTGCACAATTGGAAAATAAAGAATAGGGCATAAAAAGGACAATATCATGTGGGCTAAAATATTCTGTGGGGCTGGAGAGAAGATGTTATGTTTCTGCACAGTTAGAGGTTACTAAACAAGTTTTCAAACTTGAGATCTAAAACTTGGAAGGTGGCCTAAAAGACAAGCCTTAGAAGTTAATTCATGACTGAATAAATTTACCTTCTTGGAATATTTACATTCCAGTGGTGGAGGTGGTGGTGGTGGTGGTGGTGGTGGTGGTGGTGGTGGTGGTAAGATGCAGGAATATGGAGATATCCCTGAATTGTAGAGCTGGAGACACTGATCTTATCTTTCTTTTGATGGGTTATTTTACATTCTAAAGAGTTACAGAAAGAACACAGGATCCTTTCTATTATGTTTCCAAATATAATCTTAACATTGCTTTAAAGAGAAATGGTATATTTATATAGTCTTAAAATATCACTGTCAAATATATATTAATTACTGTGACATCATTAACATATGCCCACAGATTCTTAGAAATTTTTCCCTTCAGGTTGAGGAACTTAATCTCTCTTTTCTTGAGTGTAGGTTGGACTTAGTAATTCACTTTTAATGAATTGAGTACAAAAACATAAAACCAGTAACTATAGTAGAGAGATCTGGCAGACTGTGCCTTAACCAAGCGATCAAAGTTAACATCACCAGTAATAAATCATGTTTATACTAAAGATTCCCTGATATGATACATTGAATAGGGCACATCACCTTTAAAACATTCTTCCCCCAAATCCATAAACTAGTCTAAACATGAGGAACATCAAACAAGCTTAAGTTGAGCATCATTTTACAAAATAACTGACACATATTCTTCAAAAGTACCAAGATCATGTAAAATAAGAAGAGATGGAGAAATTATTACAGACTGGAGGACACCAAAGAAAGCAAATGCAATGTGGTATCTTGGAATGGATCCAGGAACAGAAAAAAGAGATAGTGAGAAAAAACCTGGAAAATCAAATTATGTCTGTACTTCAGTTGATGTTAATTCTTAGTTTAGATAGATATGCTGCAACCATGTAAGAAGTTTAGCATTAGGGAACCTGGGTAAAGAACATATAAAATCTCTCTGTGATATCTGTGCAACTCATCTTTTGATCAAAAAAAATTTCAAAACAAAAAGTCAAAAAAATAAGTATAACATAATCTCTTTAAAAAATAAACCAAAAATTAAAATTGTGTTCTATAAGCACAATGATGTAGAAGTATACATAGGGAAGCATATCACATCTCTATATTGCTTAACTTAGTTCTAGGAATATGTTACTTTTCTGTGAATAATATCCAATAACCTATGTATTTTTAATCTAAAATCTATTAAGATGAAAATGTAAGCATAATAGTTTATTGTCTTCAAAATCACTGCATTAGAATTAGATTTAAGACATCCTAACTCCATCACTCCCTGAAACGTTGAGAGGTCTCTAAATAGCACATTTCTCATTTAACGTTTACATATTTTCTCTTAAATTTACGTTATGTCACCAAGAGTACTCATGAATGATATTACAATAAATAACACTTATGTAATCATAACCTTGAAAATGTGTTTTATTAGGTGTCAGTTTTTAAGAGCATGTACTAGGCAAAGCACAAATGACTTAGTAGTAATAATTAATAACAATGAGAATAACCATAACCCAGATTATAATAGTGGGAACAAAAAAGTAGCTTTGAGCCTGAGAAGAATTGGGTATGCTAGTGAAGAGAGAGAAGTGAAAGGTAGTGTAGAGGAACTGGGTATTTTCCTTCTAAATGAAGAGTCAGAAAATGCTGTGTTAAAATCCTGGGTAGAAATAAGGCTTAAGTATATTGTTTAAAGTTTTAAAGGTCACACAGTCATAACTAAGAGACACTGGAATGTAAAGAGGGTGATAAATTGTGCCACAACTCTCATTTTTCATAGTAAGGTATTATTAGGTAATGCTTAAAGTTAAGACATCAAGAATTACAAGTATTGCCATATTATTATAAGTAGCCACTAGAAGAATCTGAAACCAAAACACTCCAAGGAGATGCCTCTGAAGGAGTGGGTCTGTGGGAAGTGTGCTTTAATTGTATAGGCTAGCAAAATTTATTTGCTCTAAATTTTCCCTTCATTGCCTGATCTATGCAAATGGATCTGGACCCTTTAAATATTTGTTCCTTTGCCGACAAACACGATTTCAAATTTTGTCAGTAGAGGGCGCGGGAGAGACATTGCAGGAGGAAGGGGATCACCACCAGGTTCCGTTGCCATCTGCAGGCTCTTGCATTGCCCAGGGTCCAGGGGGACCAACAGCCTCTCCAGCACAGGGTCCTGCTGTGCAGAGGGGCCAGGAACACCCAATGACTAGTAGCTTCCCCCGCACTTTCTTCAAAGGGTTTTGTAGAAGATTGCCTCTAAGGAGACACCTTCCCGTGGATAGCTTTCCTTTGCACCATAAGAGGGTAAATTTCTAGCAAGTTGCAGATAGACACATAGACACCTGTCAATTTTGTACATAACACCCCCATCTCTACACCGCAAATCCAGCACATTGTAGGTTCTCATTGGATATTTGTATAATGAGATGTATATTTAGGATGAAAATATGTTCTGGTGTGTCAGGGCGGGGGGGTCCCAATGTACACCTGTTATCCCAGCATAATTACTAATAGTAGCTCTTTACTTTGAAATGTATCCCATTTGGACAATTTATCACAGACTTCCTCTAATTTTACTCTTCGGTGAGAGTAAGGAATATTTTCTTTATCTTTGAACTTTTAGTATGTGCTCAAATAATATATGTGCTGGTTTGTTTTTGTTTTTGTTTTTTCCTACAAAGAACTTTACTCCACCAAACAGATGCATGACTTGTCTTTGGCCAGTATTTTCCTGAAGCAACCTAGTGAAGTCATTTGCCCTATATTTTGAAACCGTTGCAGTGGCTGGGAACTGCCCTGCTTACTTCTGCATAATCATGCCTGCTCTTTCCCCAACCAGCACTCAACATTTTGTTGCTCTGGTGCCCAGAGTCCCCTGAACATCATATGCACTGGAAAGTCATTGCCTTTCTCTTCTTGCAGATTTCTAATATCTGCTAACGGGGACTTGGGCAACTTTCTATGTCCCTGGAAAGGGCTGATGGTGCCCCTTGACCAACCAGATAATTCTGAAACCAGAAAAAACAGTAGCCTCATGTTCTTGGGGGCAGAGTGGTGCAGAAGGGTGAAATGAAAATGCTGTCTGGAAGGGAGAGGAAGCAACTGCTAACCGAGGGTAGAGGAAATGAGTATGCAGACTTATGGGATGAAGGATGGGCTATCGTTGGGGCATGTGGTGGTTATGTATCAGGTGGCACACTTGAAGCAAAGGAGACTCAGGTAAAAGGCAAGAAAATAATAAGGAAAACATGTAATGGGAAATTCAGAGGGTGGCCAGGGGACATCCTTTGATCACATTTGAGGCCTCTGGATAAGCAGGCAGTATGCAATAGAATTTAAGAAGCCATGATGTGCAGTCTGTGTTCATGAGCACTGTCTAACCATATGGCTGAAAATCAATCTCCATCCCTGACTGTGAGGATAGAATACTGATCATCAAATAGTTAGGCCATCTGTTGAGTAAAGATGACTGAATCTCCTCAGTCAACTTCATGAGCTCCTCCAATTTAGTTACTGTGAATGAATCGCTCCTCCATCAATACGCTTCCCTGAAATCTTGAAGACAAGTCAAAGTGATAGAGATTGTGGGCGTTGGGTTAGTTGTTCTATGTTATAGTTTTATGTGGAAATTTGATGAGGAGCGTAGTTCATTGCAGACCACAGGGCCACCTTTTGAAACCATTTATACCCAAATGCTGAATGAATTCGGTGTCATTTGGAAAGATCAGTGAGCACATGGGTGAAGTTAGGACCTATCCCTCAGGTCCGCTGATTACTTAAGTTGCCATTTTCCCTCTGTTGATGATAGATTGCATTTGACAACATCCTGAGGCAGGTCATCCAGTTTTGTGGAATTATGCAGAGCATAAATTAGCATTGTCATTCCCACCTTAAATGGTCGAATGGAAAGAAAAGTTATTTTTTGTATCAGAAGACATTAAATTCAATTATGGATAATGAGCCAGCTTCATTCTGGCAAAACCATACCTGGTTCCTGTTCAGGATTGCCTCGGGTACAGAGTGTTACTCAGCCACACAACGAGCTTGGGGTGGGGGCAAACTCATGTCAGGCAGATCCCCAAATCTTCTGCAGCGATCATCCAGTAGGGGCCAATCTGAGCTAGCAGATTCAGTTTGGAGACCAGGCATTGTGTGCATAGAGGTCCAAGAACATTGCACTCACCCCTTCAAACTGGTGGCTGGCTCAAAATATCTAAATGAAATTTTGATTATAATGTTGGGTGTTTTCAGGGACTTGGGCAGGAATCACTTCTGTCCAGTTCAGAGGGCAGTTGGGGGGCATTTGCACATCCAAACCAACAGCTGAAAACAGGACTGGTAATTTTGAATCTTTGAAAATCTTATCCTGATAATTTGAAACCCCTTGGATATGTGTTGAGGGGGAATGATATAAAAATGAAGATCATGCATCTGATATACATATTGGAAGGAACTTCTGGAGTTTTTTTCCTCCTAACCATGTAAAATAGCTTACAAAAGGGTTTAAGATTACAAGTTCGGAAGCCCTCTCCTCCTGCACCCTCCCCAAAGAAAACTTACAGAAAGGCAAAACTTTACTAACACAAATAAGAGGTCTGAACAGCATTTGAATTCCCATCACACCACACCTGGTAAGAATCAGTCTAGCACAGCATCATCCATCATGCTGGGGCTGTCAGTTTTGACATCCTTTAAGTCTACGTTGTGTGCTTAATGACTACATGACAGAAAATGTAAACAGACACCACACATACAGGTATGCGCTACATATATGTGTGTGTGTATCTGCCTTTGAATATGTGGTGTAAAGAAGTACCAAAAAAATTCTAGCATTCCAAATCGTCCATTGAGACACACACATGTGCACATACACGTTTGCCCCGACAACAACCCAAACAAAACACAAACAAACAGAAAACCCAAGCAATTTCTTACATAAAAACACAAAGCCCCTTCTCAATAATTTACCCAATGCAAAAGGATGTAGATCAAGAAACAAATGTCAATGTATGCTCACCGATGGACGGACTATAGACTTATTAGACATCCCCTTCACCCTCCGTTGTGACACATCAAATTGTGACTTAACTAATAGGGATTCAGGAATAGCTAGTAAGCCCGACACAAGCCCTGTGTTAATAATTCATCAGGCACACACAGAGAAAACATGATGGTGAAGTGCTTGAATATTTGAAAGCCCATGTGCATTTTTGGTTCAAACAGCAATCTGACAAACTCAGATCCCAATTTTATTATTAGCAGATTGCTTGCTTTTAATTGATCATAGGAGAAATTGCATTCTTTCAACAGCTTATTTGGATCCTTGCAGGGCACCAGGATTATTAAGTCTAGCAATTTTTCTCATATTCCAGAGAAAGGCATCACTTGATGTTTTTGCAAAGTGCCTATTTTGGGGGTTTAGCAATAATATATTTATAAGTGCAAAAGTCTCCAATTCCCTCGACTCAGGGGTGCAGAGGTAAGGAAACACGCACGTTGAGTGAAGAATGACAAAAAAGAAAATGCAGATTTTAAAACTCCAAATTGTGTCTTTCCTTTTTTTATTTTTTTTTATGGAAAGGCACAGAATCTGTTCTGCTACTGATATGTTGCTAGTAACCCCCACCCCATACAAGGTAAAATAAGATGACTATTTCCTTTTTATTTTGATTTTAATGTTCTTTCCTTTAACTTAGTTCAATCCCAAGTGCGACAGCTTTGGTAAAACTGAATCATAGCATGAAATGTAGTATTCAAATTTCCTAAGATATTCTCGGATGTCAGATGTATTTCATAGTAAAATTCTGTCAATTTAAAAAACATTGGAAATGCAAAGAGAAAATTATGTATATGCACATACACGCTCACAGACTCACATATACACATTTCTCTGTAGGGGGAAGTTTTCATTCCTATTTATTTATTTTTTTTTAAGTTGCCACATCGGAACGATGATGGTGCACTCTGCTATTAATTTTGCTTGCCGAATTGTTTGTCTCAAGCAGAATTTCTCAAGATTCTGCGATGACTCCGACTCCTGGCCATCCCTTTGATTCAGTCCACGCTCCGCCAGGTCTCCACGTGGACAGAGACTACAGCAAAATAAATCTTCCTCCTGCCTCAAACCTCAGCTCCAAGGGGTATTTACATGTAGGCAGACGCAGATGATAGAACATTCTCTCAACTTCCTCTTCATATTTAAAACAATTAAAGGGGGGGGGACTAGGTAAAAGGGTTCAGATCCAAAAGAGGGGCCTGTGTGGAAGTGAATCTGTGGCCACACACCTTGAGAAGCGGGACTATCAGTTTTCATTTTATTTTTGTTTTACGCGTGAGCCAATATTTAATTTCTAGAAGGATGATGCTGTACGTTAGGGATCGCACAGCAGCACGATGTTGCTTTCAAATAGTTAACATCTTCGGCTCGCCTGAAAGTACTCTTTTTCTTTTGTTTTTCCAAAAGATACAGAGATGACTGCTTGGTTAGGTAACTATTTGAAACAAAATAATTCCACATGAGGGCCAACCTCCTGCCAGTGCCCACATTTAAGGCAGAGTCTAGTTTCTTACTCGTTTGGACTCTTTCTCATTACCTCATTACTTGCTCTAACAATGCAGCTTGCAAGACAGGATCCCCTCCCCAAAAAAAGGACATCTTTCAATTTTCACTTAAAACCACCAAATGTACCACGAGGGCGATATTCACCAGGAAACTTTACCGGGGCGGGGGAAACAGCACGCATCTGGCCCTGCGAGCTGTTCTTTCAAAGGTTATCGGCAATTATTGCTTTCAAAGCCCAGTTTTTACTGCATTTCAGACGCCAGAATATACTTCATACAGTATTAATAAAGGGTTACACCGAGATTAATGAAAAGGTTCCATGTTCACATATAATAAATAAGTACCTAATTAAAGGCATGGTTAAGCCAGAAGCACAGATATTGTCTTTTATATTAATATCTATTATACTTCTCCAGCATTTACTGTGAACCTCTTCAACTGACTGAAGCCTGAAGGGAGAATGAACAAATCGCTCAGCTGGTGGCTGGCACTGGTCTTGAAGAAAACTAGTAAGGAACACTTTGCAGTTCTTTCAGAGCCTCTCCACCAGCTGTCACCAGCTATGGGTGCTGAAAAGATCCTGTCACTTCATCCAAAGGGATTTACTTGGTCAGAAGGAAAATTTAAATACAAAGCATGCAGCTAAGAAGCCAGTGAAAAGGATTATGAGCATACAAGAGCACATGTGTATACGACACTAATACATCCTTAGGAAATTTCAGATCCCCAAAGCCAGGATTACTGCCAGGGGCAGGGTGGTAGGCGAATGCAGGGACCTTTACCACTAGAGTTATTATCTTCCAACCATTCAATTCAACTTTATAGGTCTTTCATCAAGGCCATTAAAAAAAAAAAGAAAAAAAGAAAAAAAGAAAAGAAAAGAAAAGAAAAGAAAAGAAAGAAAAGAAAAGAAAAAAGAAAAGAAAAGAAAAACCCCCATCCCTTCAATGGCCAGCTAAAAAACACATTCAGGTTCTAATATTGTTGGGGATCACCTGCATGCAAAATACCCTGTCGCCTTGTGTACATGGTCTAATTTTCTTACCCTGGTCCAAGTTCACCAACGTGGATGCATCTGGTGGTTTAAGGATGGTAAAGGCGAATCAAAGCATGAGACATTTTAGATTCACTGACCTGCTTGACAAGGGACTCAGTCAGGGGCACACGTGAAAGGAGAGGGGAGGTTGCTGACATGTCCAATGGCCGGGTTGCTGGAGGAGGTGGTGGTGGGAAGCCAGCCCCCTTTGCAGGATGGTATTTATCCTCCATGCTTGGTGGAGTGGGCGAAAAAGCTCTACGGAATTGGCTAAGAGAAAGGTCGTTTTATTCAAAGAAGAGAGCCTAGTTCAGATATGAGCACCCAACATTAAAAATGCATATTTCCTTGTCCTGATTGGCAAGGCAGTCATCCCCAATTCACAAAAGCAGTGTTGGCTTGGCCAGGGTCTACTTTTCAGAGAAAACCCCTACAGCCTCTGGCCTGTCCTGACCCAGACAACTCCAGGAGAGTGGGAGACGGGGGGGTTGTATCAAGCCGGGTACAGAAGGATGTACCTTAGTACGATAGCAGTGGGGGCTCTTGCCCAATGTGCGGCTGGTGTTCTTATGCCCAGTTAGCTCTCAAGATACGTGGCCAAATGATTTTCAAGGGCGTAAGGTGCAGAGGAGAAGCTAACCTTGCACTGGTGGTAGAAGGGATGGTCTACACAACAGGGGCTTTCACTGTCAGCTAGAAAATCTCCACTCCCAAAGAGAGTAGACAAGAAAGAGAAGATGGGGGTAAACTGCTGTGTCCAGACTTGAGAAATCTGTCAGAAGCTCCGATTAGGAACATTTGTAAAAAGGAGCAAGCTGTCCAGAAGTGCAGCTCAAAGTGAAGAGTCTGCCTTTAGATGTCACTACAACCTCACTCCTGCATTTCCGAAATTCCCATGAAGGATTAGACTAGTTTGACTCCAGCCCATAGATCACCAGAGCCAGTTGCAGGAGATGCTGTGGATTATTATTGAAATTTCTTCACAGAGGCTATCGTGGAGTGGTCCCAGTAAAGCTGTTTTGGGAAGGAGCTTGACTCACCATAACCTTTCTGGCAGCCCCAAACCACCGCCCAAAGCCACCTTATTCACAGTGGAGACAGGCCTGGAGCAGGACCATGCCCTAACACAGCACATGCAAATGAGATGCACCAGCCCCCATCTACTGGGATGGCTGGGCTGGGAAACAGCTTCCTGTCTGTCCAGAGTCATCCATACTCCTCTTCCTTTCTCCAAGCAGCTTCATTCAATTATACTCATTTAAAACTCACAGCTCTCATATAGGAAGATGGCTTTGGTTTGGTTTGGTTTTGCTTTTATCCCAGACGGGAAAAAAAAAAAAAATCTATATATAGCTCCAGATAATACATTTCAGAAATAGTAGCGCAGCATTTCAAGATTCCTACAGACCCAAGTGGGTAATATTTCTCAAGTTCACAGCACTTTCTTAGGAAAAAAAAAAAAAAAAAACAGGCCAACAGAAATGTGACCACCTACCTCGTCTCAGCCTTATTTTGCCTACTTCAAGCCGGCATTTCTTGCTGTGGCAATGCGACATTTGGGCTTGAGTTCCTTTTCTACAGGGAGGCATGGCAAATGCTCACAATTTAAGAGCCATGTATCTAAGAAAGTCCAACTAACTATTAGACCAAAACTAACTCTGATAACTGGCATCCAAACTAGAATCTGGGAAAAACTTAGACAAATCAAATATCCAGTGAAAACATTACCAAATGCTGCACAACGCAACTGCCTATACATTTCTAATCAGTATTCATTTCCTGTCCTTAAAATAAACAGAAAACAGATTTCTCCGTTTTCCCTAAAATCAATCTTTTGCAGTATCTGTCAGTTGCTTTTTCCCAATTAGTATTCTACATTCATTTATTTTCGTTGTAAGTTAATTTTTTTAACATACCTTGGCACGCATGTTTCATTCAATACTTGTAAATGAAATGACAGACTTAACACTGTGTTCCATGAGGCCGCCAAACTTGTAACTTTGTTAATGAATTGCGATGAATCAAAGATACCTTATTAATTATTGCTTGCCTGGTAGGTAAAGCTTTGGCTTTTCACCTCACTGGCCCAGAGAACAAGATTGCCTTTGGCCATGTCCAAGGGGCTCATTAAGGCATCTCTGGGGAACGTGAAGAAATTGTTAGTGGAAGGCAATGGTCAGTGCCTCTCCCAGAGACCCAGCAGGGAAAGGAAGCTCTCATCACGAAGGACTAACAAGGCTGCGTGTACTACACCTGTAATCAAACTGGCCTCGAAATGCCTGGAGACCACTATGCTCTCTTTGTGATTTGGGAAGTTATCTGAAAATGCTGAATCCAATCCATAATTGATGCGTGCACGCAATTATAATCCTCCAGATAGCTAAAAAATGTTGCAGTTGCAAGCCTCAAGGAGTGGTAAACTTTAACATGCGTGGCATAAACTAAGATATTTGATATAATAAAAGAGAAAACTATTCTGTTTCCTGCATTGGCAGCAGGGAGGTAATTGAATATATGCCTGTTTTTCTTAATGAGCATAATTAGGTACAGCTTTTTGACAGCCAGTAGACTAGGGTATAGGCATTACTGTAAGAGATGTATTTCAAGTCGTTTATTCTGGATATATTTCTCTATGTGCCTAATTCCTTTTGTGCACAGAGTGGAAAGGTCTCCTCTACGTGAGGTGAGCCATTAGATGTGGGCATTCATCTCAAACAGAGACATGTGCTCCTGCCAGTTTGGAAGGATTGGGATTGGGAATTCTGGCAATGGACTCATAATCACCAGCTACTTCATTCACTCACTCATTGTATTAAAAATATTTGTTAAACTTTCAAAATGGCAGGTCTCCCAAGATGGTTTTGTAATGAGGCTGCAAAGTCCATGGGTTGATGTGCTGGGTGCACCAATGCGGTCAGTCAACAGTGTTTATTGATTGTTCACTGTGCGCTGAAGGCTAGACTGGGCCAACCTGCTTGTGCAGCATGAATTGGTATTGGATGTCAATGAAAAGGCAGCCCCGAAATGTCACTGGTGCCCTGTGCTGGAGCTGCCATTCTACTGAGTGACTTTCTGAACACAACAGACAAACGACATGGGAAAGGGCAAGACATGGCTCCCTGTGCATATTGCCATGGGTGTACATTTCCCTTCACCGGAAGCGTCCAAAACTTCTTTCTCAAGGTCAGCAGAGAATAGATACTCTGAACAGTGATGATGCTCAGAAACATGGCATCTAGCTGTGGGGCAGGCCTTGACAAGTTTCTGGTTTATTTGGCCAGGCTAGCATTGGTTCTTGATCTTCAAACATTCCTGGTCATTACTAGGGGAGACAAATACAGCATAGTAATAGACTAAAAGCATAAGAATCCAAGATTTTCTTACTAGTAAAGATTATCTCTGAATATTACGCATTTGGTAAAACTAAAATTTTATGCATTTTTCTTGGAAGTTGAATTCAAAAATGAAAATAAAACTCTTAAATTTAGTAAGAGGTCTAAAATAGTCCCATCAGCCAATAAATGTAAGACAGTTTTTATTTTATTTTCTACTCTTTTCCTTAAAGATTGCTTATCATTTGAAATTAATCCTTAACTATATTAGCTTAGAAAAAATATACACAGTTTGAATGGATAGGATAAGTTGTATTTATAAATCATGTAGATCTGCCAGGGTATTTTTTAAATCCTGTCTTTAGAACTTGTAATATTTCCCAAGTTAGCAAAAAAGAAAAGAAAAAAGAAAAAAAAAAGAAACCTGAAGAAAATTAATTTATTTTAAAAAAATATCTGCAGTGATGGACAAACTGTAATGGTATATTCCAGTTTTCCAGTTAAAGCATGTAGATCTCATTCCATCAAGAGTAATACAATAACAAAAAAAAATATTTAGTACAGAATTTGGAGATACAAAAGATATTTGGTATAGGGCCAACCCCACCCAAAATCAAAATAGGAGATACATGCTTAACTTCCGGTCAATATACAATTCATATACAATGAAATTCATGCTACTTTCTAGAAATTTGCATACACCAGTGATCCTGGGTGGTGGTGTTTTCTTAAAAAAAAAAAAAAAAAAATTATGATGTCCCCAGAGGAGCCTTTTGAGGTATTTTATTTCTAATTGTGCCCTTCCCATGACATTTTATTAGCAAAGATATACTGTGTGTCTGGTGATGCAATGTGGCCTTTTGGATAGCCCATAAACCATTATAATGTCCAAGATTTTTTTTTCACCCCCCAAGAATCCATTTCACCCCCTTGGGGGCGACATTGCCCCTGTCGAGAATGGCTGGCCTATGCTAATTCTTATTTCCAGACAGGGTATGGATATGATTTCTGGAACAATCACATCTCTTTTCCCCCTTATCAGTACATCATCGCTAAGTGATAAACAGAGAAACTTTAAAAACCGCTTTTGAAGGTCCTGGCGTGAAAGAAGGTGAGCGTTCAGTTGGGGGTCACATGTTCATTCCGCATGTGCCGTCAAGTGCAGAGTCTTCCAACAGCACCCCTGAGCCGAGCGTGCCCTTGCACACGAGCGTACGTTGCAGCACGGCTGGCTGGCAGCAGCCCCGGCCCGCCCCACGCACCCACCCCGCACCCCTTCCCGGCTGGTCAGCTGACCTGCACGCTGCTCTCCCGGGGTCCCGGTCCTGAAGCCCCCGAAGCCCGGGGGCCGAGCAGGTGAGGAGCAGTGTGAACGCTTTTGATGTTACCAGCTCCCATTTGCCACCCAACTTTTTCCCCTTCCAAAACCTCTTAGCAAACTTCAAAGGCCTCCTTGCTTCTTGCCTTAATCCAGTGCACTGAGACCTCTAGTTCAAAGAACTTTCCTTAAACCCTCTTCTTAAAACTGCAACCCAAACTTTTTTTTTTTTTTTTTCTTTCCCTTTCCTTTCCACAAAGTAGCAATTACAGCTCCTTTGCGTGGCGATTGGGCTCGGCCGATCCGCTCCTGCTATTAATTAATCTCACAAAGGGGGCTCATTTCCTGGCATTCAAATTGACAAGAGAGCAGAGAACAGAAAACCCTTTCAAGCAGTTCCAGCTCACCGAGGGGAAGAGGTATCAGAGCGGAGAGCCCCACAGTATTTGAGGTGGAGGGCACATTTGATACTCCCTGTACATTCTGCTGATTGAATGATTTTTGTTCACCGAGAGCTCTTTGCTAATCTTCTACCTGCAAAGGCTTACACAGAAGGCAGTGCGGCACAAATGTAGCTAAATTTTGACAGAGAAGATTTACAGGAGCTGCTTTCCCATCTCAGCCTTAGCGAATGCATCTTCTCGAGCATCACACTTCACTTTAAACAGAAAGTGTTCACTTTCCTCCCACAGAAAAGCCCTTGGAAGAGGAGGAGATGAAGAGAGGCAAGAAAGCAACATAACAGACAAGAGATTAAAGCTTTTTATTCAGTATCTCTTTCGTATTCAAATTGTACTAAGGGCTCCGTGAAAGTTAGAAGCGAGCTTGTTCAGGAGGGCTTCTAAAGTGTGTACATGGATTTCATGGGAATAGAAAAGAAGCCACAGCCTGGGTAATGAAAGAAAGATAAGATGTCCTATATAAAACAACTCAAGAGTGGTTCAATTACTTCAGCAAACCATCAAGGCAAGCTTTGAAGATTTGAGAAAACACTGTTAAAATTTAACAAAAAACTCATGTTGCAGGTTTTGTACCAATAAATGTTTGTGTACTCTGTGAATTGCTTAAGCTATATTCCCCCTACATGAATATTGTTTACTAAACCAGTGCATTTTGCCGGTGCCAGCTGTAGAAAAGGAAGGTCCTCTATTCAAAAAAAAAAAAAAAAAAAAAAAAAAGAAGAAGAAGAAGAAGAAGAAGAAAAGAAATAAAAGGCAAGGTAGAAAGAAAGAAATTACTCTGAATCATTTGTAGTCAGAGCTTAAAAAAAACCAGGTGTCTTTGATTAAAAGAAAATATGTTTGTGAATCAGAGGGCCCTCTCTGCAGTTTTAGTTAACATTGGGCAGTTGTGTTTTGACACAGATTTAATGTTTGCAGTGAAACCAAATGTTGTCAGTGAAAGTCCATAATAGAGAAAGGGGGCTTTTTTTTAAAAAAACATACCTGCATTTGTAAGGTCAAAAATACTTTTGAGAAACTAAAGCCAAAGGCCTCTGTTTGCGTATACAAGAGAATAAACAGCCTCAAATATTGTGCAGAGAAAAAGCCGAACTGTTATGGTCTCCAAAATTTTTCAAACTCAGGTCACGCTAAGCAGGACATTCTCATCCAATTTGGAGTAGAGATGGCTCCTTTAAGCGGAAGACAGGTACGTCTTCAAAAATATCCCCTTCCTTTTGTTAGAATGGACAGTTGTCTCATTTGATATTCAGCCCCACTGAGATCTTATCTATCGTGTGATACTGAACCAACCTTGGACCTTTTTAGGATTTTATTCTTTCTTTCTTTTTTTTCCTGGTGGCTTCTTTTTCCTGTGCATATATTAACCGTTCTTTACATCTCTAATCGGAAATGCAATAAAACTTCAGTTCGTGGAAAATTCTTTTTAAAGAATTTTCAAAAAGCCTGCTAAAGGACTTAAAAAGTGAATGATGTACCCCCTCCTTAAAGTTTTGTCTGAAAACTATAGTAAAAATAAGTTTGAATGCCAACACTCATGTGCAGTTCAAAGAGATTCATACAGAAATTTCGATTTTTTTGATCAAAGGTATTTTTTTAAGTGAACTAAAAATTATCTCATAGCACCTATGAAATATTTTCGGTTCGAATAGGGCAGGAATTCTGACTTGGGTCAAATGCAACAAATCTTGTGTGCAATTGAAGTCAATGTTATAGAATTAGATGTATTGCTCGAGTTCATGCATTATGGGTATGAACAAATTCAAGATTTATGCTGTGCATGATAGGATTAGTTTTTCGAAATCTTACTCAATGGAAAAAAAAATCTTACCCAGTGTCTAGAAAAGTGACCTACATTTAGTTTTAGGTCTTTAACTAAGAAAAAGGACCTTTTGCAAAAGCACAGCCAGATAGAGCACTGTTAAGTTAAAAGAGAAAGGTAGAAAATTCAATTTAAGAAGAAAAACAGTAGCTTTATGATAAAGAGACCCTTGAGTAATTAGAAACCTTAGAAACCAGGAAGTCCCTCTAGCCCATGACCCCAGCTCAGTGCCACATAGCATCGGAGTCACTGGAGTGGCGTGGCAACAGGTGGTGGCCTGCAGGTGACAGGGGGCACATAGGTCCTCCCCATCGATCTAAGGGCTTGTTACTCTGTGGTTAGACAGTGGCTTCACTATTGAAATTGTATGTTTCTCCTGGCAGAAACCTTAGCCTTCCCAAGTACTCAGAGCCACGTTAGGAGCATTGGTTTGAAGACAGATAGAACAGATGCCGGAGGGGGTGGGCAGCAGACAGGAACACTTAGTGCCTCATGTTCTTGAGACTATTTTCTGGACAGTGAGTGGTACATGCTTCACAAAGGCCCAGTCTTCAATGCCCCAGAAGTGTGTTACTGGGTTCATGAAGGGAGGTATGGTAAAGTAAGAGTTCCAGAAACAGAGACAGAAAGGTAGAAAAGAGAGACACAGAACTCAAAAAAGAAACAGAAGGAATTCCAAGATTCTTTTTTCCCTTCCTTTTTATCCCTTTGGTGAGTCTTGGCCACTTCTCCAAGACAGGAAACCCTGTATCATTTCCTTTGTCAGCACTGATCTTGACATCAACCATGGTTCATAGGAGGGCACAGAAGGTTTGTCAAAAAAAAAAAAATTTAAGCCACTCTCAATAAAGATCATACTCACAGGGTTGAAATACATACTTTTTGATAATAATAATTATACATGAAAAATATTTCAGAAAAAAATTGGATGCAGGGTGTTTTATTTTTCTATCATCATCATATTTGTAAACCCAATGATTTTTAAGTATGAAGCCTTCCTTGCAGCCTTACTAGACCAACAGCAGAGATGAATTACTGTGGGTACAGGTTGTGAATGCATTCACGACATCCGAGCTTAAGTATTGCGCTGCATTTGCCAGTCTCCATAATCAATATTAAATGCTGTGTGATAAAATATACTGCAATACTCAGTATCCAATATAGACAGGACTAAACGAAAGAAATGGCTGGGCGGAATCCAGACCTGCAGTAGCCATGGAAGAAAATAATCAAAAAGTAACTTGAGAAGATAGGGTAATATATTTTCCCTCAGAGAAATCAAGCTTTAATTAGATTGTACAATGAATTAAGGAATTCGCAGAATCTTGTGTGCAACAATAAAATAAAATCAGGTTTAAATATTACTTATCATAGGCCCATCTTTTTGCTGATACATTTAGAGAAAAAAACCCAGGCTTGTAGCGCATGAATGATAGCACTCCCAGGGGCACCTCTGACCTTGAATTCTCAGAAGTTATTTTCCCTTGCTAAGAAACATGACCATCTCTTTCTTTTTGTACTACCTAATTTTTTTTTTCTAAATCCTCATTATCTCTCTTTTTCTATTTCTCCGTGTCTGTTTCCATCTCTGTGTTGGTATTGGTCTCTTTCTGCCTTTCTCTTTGTCTCTGCTTCTGTCAATTTCTCTCTCTCTCTCTCTCTCTCTCTCACACACACACACACACACACACTACTATGTGAGGATAGAAACTGCAGTAAAGGTATTTTTGCCCATTAAATTATTTTAATTTTCCTCTTGGTTATACTTAATTGTACCCATATCTGTCTGCATATTATTAACTGAACCAAAAGAGCAGTAATATGTAATATTTCAAAGATAGGGCATTTCCCCACAAATATGGAAAGATTCAGATCTGAGAGGGCTTTATCCTATCACTGAATAAATGATATCCTGAGTCATTTTTTAAAATTTTTTAAGGAATTTTATTTATTTTAGAGAGAGAAAGAACACTAGTGGGAGGGGCAGAGGGAGAAGGAGAGAGAATCTCAAGCAGACTCCCTGCTGTACACAGAGCCAGACATGGGGCTCTATCCCACGACCCTGAGATCATTACCTGAGCTGAAAAAACAAGAGTCAGATACTTAACCGACTACACCACCCAGGCCCCCTATTCTGAGGCATTTTAAAAGGTAATATCTAACTTCATTGTTTATGAGAAGTGTATTTTAAGAACTAAAGTGATCTAGACCATTGGATATTTAGAGTACAACATGCCTTTTTGCAAAGTACAGGTATGTGTAAATCAACAAAAAATGTAGTAGAGATTCCCAGTAATTGTTAGATTAATAGAGTTACATTATAAAGAAAAGTAAAATAGTAAAGAAAGGATTCAGGAGAAATTTTTCTCCTAAAACCAAAAATAATTAGGTTTTGTTCCTTTCTTAAATAAGCAGTTAATACAGCCAAAAATTGCACAAAATTTTTCTATGTAGGTATAAAAGTAATTTCCCTGCTTCTGAGTGTGAAGTAAAGAATAAAAGCAGTACTAAGATCCCCTAATGGATACCATTAGATCATGGGTCACAGGGGTACAATCTTATTCCTTGTTAGGAAACCCAAAGTTTTTAAAAGTGAGAATCATAATGGTCAAGTTTGTTAAAACAAGACTCAGTTTGAAGGATTCCTAATACCTCCAGGAATTACAAAAGAGGTTTCCTCAAGGGAACCTAAGCCCTTCACAATTGCTAAAAGAACAAAATAGATTCTACAGCAAATGTCTTGGAGCTTTTATGTTCAATTTATTGATGAATCTTGATCCACCTTGATTACATCTTTATAAGCTTGGAGTGAATTCTTTTTTATTGGGAAGTCTTGCTGAAAATCCTCTAAAACACATGTCGACGTATCTCCTAATATGAAGGGACATTTGTCCTTTCTATTGTTAACCTGAAGATAGGGCCAGAAGTAAAATTTTCTTGTTGAAATGCAGTCACGGTGTAAGGGTCATTAGGAAAGTAAAGTCAAGCCTGAATGAGCATCTGCAACCAAAGGTACTAAAAGCCCTGTCCAGTTATCACTCCCTCTAGAATGTGAGCATCGTGTAGGCAAAGGGTCCATCTTCTCACCTCAGATTTCCCAGAGCATAGAACACCTACACTTAGCAAATGCTTAATAATTATTTGATGTGTAAAGTCTAAAGATAGATTTTTCTGTTTTGGCTTATGTGACTGCATTTGTCAAGTGAAGCCAACATGGTTTATTTTATCTTCTTTCCGGGTGGCTTCACTAGCTAGAATGATTTAAGTAAAGCCCCCAAGGAGATTCCGATTTAGGAAGTAACAGGAATAACTCAATTATTCCTTATCCTCTCATTTGGCTGTGGAAGCCCATCATGGCTACAGCATTCTTCTCGCTGAGGATATGGTGTTCTGACAGAGTTGCTTTAACCCTAAGAGATTCTGGAGCCTCACTTCAAATCATAGTTCTTTCTGCCTTATAGCTAACTCACAAAAATGATCAACATTTGAAGTAAGGTGAATAGAAGCACACGGTACTTCTCATACCTATGATACTACAGAGAGAAATTTCTTATCCCACCTTTATGTAGAAGGGCAAGTTAACACCAACTTCCTGAAACAATGGTCATCTTCAGCACAGGCACACACGGAGAAAATATTGGTGAATCTAGACCTACCTTGAGATTTGGCATGGATGGGTCATTTGAATATCCAAACAACTATTCTCAGAAATCTGATTTTCCAGTAAGGCAGGAGAATAACTGAGCTTAGAAATCTATGTCAGATCTCTCAACATATCCTTATCACATATGAGAATAATGTTTTAGTGCACAGATATCCCGACATGTGCTTTGGCCTCTTCCATTTGCACTAGAATTGTGGAAGAATAACTAAGGAAAATATTAAATTAAAAAAAAATGGAACACCCTTACAAAGGTTTTCTGTAGATTAAGATTAATTCAATCAACTGAAAACTAAAAATATAATAATATAAAGTAAAAAATGACACCCTTTATTTTTTTAAAAGATTTTATTTATTTTGGTGGGGGTGGGTGGCAGAGAGAGAGGGAGAAAATCTCAAGCAGACTCCACACTGAATACAGAGCCTGGGTGTAGACTTAACCCCACAGCCCTGAGCCAAAATCAAGAGTTTGATATTTAACCAACTGAGCCACCTAAGTGCCCTGAAAATGACACCTTTTGAAGGAATTCTTGCCATGATTTCTTAGAACGAAGCAAAAAGTTTGCTTGAAAGACTCTACCTATTTATTGTGTGTCATTATAGTATAGGCAGAGACACAGCTTTTATAGACAGTCCTTTGCGTTTAAAAGCAAGAAGACTTACTATAATCAAAATGATTAGGGTCATATTACCAATACCAAAAAATCATTTTTTAATATATCAAATTTAATTCCTCTGAATGTTATAAAGTTTTCGTAACTGACCAAATTTGTTATACTTTTGACATTTTGGAAACTGCAGAACACATTTTAATTAACCCTTTATAACAAAATCCTTATTCAACACAAACCTCATATTATCATTGCCTGTTTCACCAGCAATAGAGGCAAATTATGAAATGAGAATTTTTCAAGTGAAAGTTTTTGTACAATTTCAACCATCATTTTAAAAAGAGAAATCTGCATGGACCAATGTTCAGTTTCCACATTGTTAGAGATCTGGTTCAGCAAAAGTGAACTCAAAAGTTTAAAAGGGGGAGTATTTCAAAGTGCTTACAAAAAGACAACCGGGAAGGAAACGAAATATTTAGTTCCTCAATACATTAATAAAAAGTATCACTCAGAAACCCTTCTTCATCCTCGTTCCTTTCAGCTAGAGACAAAGGGAATTTTTTTTTTTTCCCTACTGTCACAACTGTGTGCTGTCGGTTTAAAGTGTGGGGTGTGGTGATCTGAGGGCCTTTGGCTTTTCATTTGTTACTATATCATTTCTTTCCTCTTCTATAAAACTTCACATCAGTGCAAAGTCCTCGGCTCCTCTTTTGACAATTTTAAAAATCATATATGGATTGAAACGTTACTCGAATTCCAGAATAGGCATTGACACTTAATTAAGTTCAATTTAACAGTGGCTCTGCGATTGTGTTTGCTGGTTAAAAGATGTCAAAAACTGGTTTTACAAGGTATTGCTGATTTTACTGGTATGATTTATTACTTGAGAAACATGTTTCTGTTATATATATGTTTTGGGAAAAAAAATGGCTGCTGCTTCACAATATTATGATTTACAGAGATAGTATAATTCCAACATAAACATATATAGGTTCCTTAACTTGGTAAAGCACAGTTTTATTTTTTGGAAATTTCCCATTCCTTTCCCCCCTCCCCCGTTTTTTTGTTTTTTGTTTTTGTTTTTGTTTTTTTGTTTTGTTTTGTTTTGTTTTTTAATTGGAATTCAATGGAAAGGTCAGGCCTGGTGATATAAATTTGGAAGTTGTAATTTAAGGTCATTCAAGTGGACAAGGTTATCAAAGGTCAGAAAGTAAAGACTGAGAGAGCAGAGTCAACTGAAAGGAAGCCTGGGGCAGCGCTTTCATTTTGAGGTCAAGCTGAGGATGGTAATGACCAAAGAAGACTGAGAAAGAGCAATCACTAAGGTAGACAGGAAAACCAAGATGGCAGCCTGGATAGCAAGAGAAGAATCTATCTCAAGAAAGAGAGGTTGTATTTTCCAAAGATGACCAACATGATATCTCCCATTCCATATGCTTTTATTATAATGTGACCTTGCCACTTCCTCACTGAGAAGTGGGATATATAAATGATACATCTATAATTGATGTATATATTTGATATATATGAAACTTTTTAAATGATATCTTCTTGAAATTTGACATCATCATCATCATCACAATTTTATTAAAATATTTATGCATAGATAATTAAAAAGCATACTGCCTTAAGTATATTAGGGATCCCAAAACTCTTTATGCAAGAAGGCAAAGCACTTTTCAACTTAATTAATTTTGGAGTTTACTTGTATTATTTTTACATTTCAATAAGTTGCATATTATTATGAGATCAGCAAAGTACCCAGATGGAATTGCATTTGAACATTGTTGAGCATGGAATACTGTGCATTTTTCCAATGGACTCCAATTATGGAAACACCTGCACTGTATAAATTTGTGCTGACCCACTGTGAAATTATGTTGTGTTCAATAGGCCTTAAAATTTCTCATTTCTCACCTGTGGGTAAGGTGTTCTACTTGCTATCAACTGTAGTATGACATATTTGTATGAAGATAAACCATAGAAAGCTATTTAAAATATTCTGTATTATTCTTCCCACAATATATGTCCTTACTTAAATGTGTTCTTACTAATGGCATTCTTTAGATCTAACATAAAACCATGCCAAAATGTGTAAAGAAACATATTTCCATTTGCATAGTCTTAGAAATTACAGCCCATTATTTAGAAATAGTCAGAGGTTAAATGTCAAGCAGTTCAAAATATTTCAGTTATTTTTGCTTCACATTTCTCTTCAAGAGAGGAAAAACATGTGGTGTCAAAGCAACTAACAAGGGCTAAGTGAATGCAACAAAAAGCTGGGGTAAATATAATCCATTATTTGATATTTTATCTTCACTATGAAAATACTGAGCATGAGTACATTTGAGATCATGACGATGATAAACTGAACTTTTCAGTTTTTATCCTGATGTTTGGAACTAGGTTGTTAGATTCAGAGTTTTTAGATTGTGTAAGATATAATTTGCAGTTTCATTATTAAAGTTTAAAGAGATTTTCTTCAATTTTAATATGAAAATCTATACCAGTGACATGTAAAACATGTAAAACAGCCCTGCCATGGGAAGACAAGATGACAGGTTTTATTAGTGGCAAATGCACCAAATGTATGTGTACCAAAAATCTCTGTTGTGTGTCTCTCATCTTTAATCCTTAATCACTTCCAGAAACACATTCTATTGGCTCTAGTTTCCCATGTCAAGTAAAAGAGTATTCTGGAAAGAGAAATCATTGGTTAAAATGAGGTTTCCTACTTGGGTTTGGTTTAGAAATGGAATAATAATTTCTGATCTCATTTTATACTTCTTTTCTCCAAATTGGGGTTATTTCTGGATCTTATGCACCTGCAGAAAGTAAACCATATGCTGTAGTCAGTGAGGTCGTTCAGACCATGCGCAGCTACTTGTTACGACAGGCATAAATCAGGGTGAAACTCACAGACTATAACTTATATTCAATTTATTACTATAGACACATTTATTGGGATAGAATTTTTACAGTCTCATAATATTCTGAGAAGCTCACCATAAACTATTAACGAGAGAGGAACACTATTAATAATGAACATCCCAGAGCAGTTATTTTCTGAAAGTTTTTGACCCTGAGAATAAAATTAGTTAAGATGGGTTTGGGATAATAAACATATACCCTTAATCTGCTGAAATACCTGAAAAGAAATGTATCAACATGTTATCATCATTTCAGAAATATAAATTGCATTAAGAATTTTGTAAATGGTGAAGGCTTTTAATTATTGATACCTTTCTGTTATACAATATTTATTCTCATTCCCATTTTTGAACATGTTAAACCGTTCCTGATCTTCTGCCATCAATCTGGAGTCTTTTGATATTTTACAAAATGTGTTTGGGTTTTTTTGTTTTAAATCTTTATTTAAATTCTAGTTAGTTAACATATAAGGTAATATTAGTCTCAGGAGTAGAACTCAGTGATTCGTCACTTACATATCATACCCAGTGCCCATCACAAGTGCCCTCCTAAATCCCCATCACCTATCTAGCCTGTCCCCTGCAAAATTTTATTAATTCATTTCACTTAATTTAGGTCACTGGTTTAAATGATTTTTAAAGAGTCAACTTTTAATTGATATTTTTTTTTCAGTAGTATTTTTTAAAAATATTGACCACATCAGTTAAGTGTATTATCACTGGTCTCACATGGTATTGCAACCTTAATAAAAGTGACTTAATTAACTTGTCAGCCTTTATCAACTGCTGAGTAAATAGATAAGCCCCATTTCAGTGGCTGGCTTTCTTTTTTTCTTTTTCATCTTGCTTTATGCTGATTCTGGTGCCGAAAATACACTCATCTTTATAGGCCTCTTCATTGATCCATCACCAAAGAACCCAGCTAACATCTCCTTTCTTCATGCAGTAAGACTGTGTCAATGCAGGGACATCCATGCACACACCTTGATAAAATAACATATCATGAATTTTCAAGATTTCTCTGTGGCAACATTTTAGCTTGAACCACCTGAAATTGCCAATATTTGTTTTGATGTACAAGGAATGTGTAATTTTGAGATCTACATAACTACATTTTTATACTCATTTTTGTTTATAATTAAGCAAGAGAAAAAAATCTTACTCTGTTTTCCTAGAGCCAAAACAATTCTCCAGATGCCTGATATCCAGCCAAGCAAAGTCTAAAGTAGGACATGGAGGTTCACTTACACATGACCTGCTCCATTTCTTACATTTGCATAGGTTGTCCAGGATTTTTTTCCTTTCAAATTTATGCAGGCAGGCATGCACACACGTGTGCCCATGCATGAACATGTACATGTACATATACACACACACACATTTCATAGCAATAGGATCAGGTGAAGAACATGTCTAAATGACTCAATTGACCAGTACTGAAAAAGACTCTGAAGGTAAATGAAACTACCAGAGGCAACCAGTAGTTGGAGACAAGCAGCAGGAAACTGGGGCAGAGGTGCGAGCATCCAAGAAATCCTCCATATCCTAAAGTGATACACTGGAAACAAAAAGACCTTTGGGAGTCAACACAGGACTTTTCCAGGACTCTTTCCACCCCTTGCTGTTGCTCTCCTAAGCTAGGATAGTTGATGCTTTATATATTCGTTTCCTCTTACTACTGTAACAAATCACCTGAAACTAAAGGACTTAACAGAAACTTATTCTCTTGCAGTTCTAGAGGTCAGAAATCTGAAATGGATGCCACTGGGCCAACAGCAAGGTGCTGGCAGAGCTGTTTTCCTCTGGAGGCTCTAGGGGAGGATGCATTTCTTTGTTTTTTTCAGTTTCCTCACTTTCCTTGGCATGTGGCTCCTTGCACATCAAAACCCACAATCAGCTCTCTCCCTGATTTATTCCTTCGTTCCCCCTTGCATCTATAAGGACACTCATGATTACTTTGGGTCCACCCACGTAGTCCAGCATAACCTCTTCAAGTTCAGCTGATTAGCAATCTCAATTCCATCTGCAGCCTTATTTCCTATTACCTAGCATATATCCACAAGCTCTGGGGATGAGAATGTAGATCACTTTAATGGACTATTATTTGGGATATCACAGCTCATGTATGGATTAAGTCAGACCACCCAATGGCTCGAAACATTACATAACCCTTTGCTTGCTTTCTCCAGCAGTCTCTTAAAATCTCAAGTCGGGTCATCTGATTCCTCTGCTCAGAATCCTCCAATGGTTTCCAGTTTCTCTCTGAGATAATAACAAATTATGTAAAATGGACTTCGAAGTTCTTTAGGATTTGTTCCCCAGTTAATGCTCTGTCTCCTAGCACTCTCATTTTTCCTTCCGCTGTGCTAGCCTTACTGGACTCCTTGCTGTTTCTCAACACACCAGAAACCTTCTTGCCTTAGGGCTTTTGCACTTGCTGTTTTCTCTGCCTGAACCACACCTTCCCCTGAATCTTACACAGTGGTCTCACTTAATCCTTTACACAAATGCTGACATCCCTGTGAGACCTTCCATGCTAGCCACCCTAACTAACATGGCAGTGGCCTGCCCTCATGGTTTCCTGCCGTGCTTCTGTTTTTCATGACACTCATCAGCGTGCCACCTTTTACTCATTTACCTTCTTCAATATCTGCCTTTGCCCATTGGAATGTTAACTCCACAAGGGCAGAGACTGTTGTCTCTTTTGTTCACAGTTGTGTGTATTTCCTACACCTTGAATAACAGATACTCACTAGACATTTATTTAAGTCTGTCCTGTGCATGTGCCTCTTAGAGGTCTTCTGGTATGTTTAAATTCAATATGTATGCAAGATAATCTCCATAACCCCTGCATATTGAAATTTATATCTAATTATCTGTATACTGTAAATAGCAGTGCCAAAAATTAAATGTTCAGCAATCTCATTCATAATTGTTTATTGAGAATTACCAAGTCAGGCATTATATTTTATATACTCTGCCTCAGTTAACCCTATTTTTTAAATTACCATGTATAATGGCATTTACACATGCTAAGTTTAAGTATTGCTTTGGGAAATGCCGCCTTACATACAAGTTTGTGTATGTGTATATCTAAGAGAGAGAGAGAGAGAGAGAGAGGCAGAGACAGAGAGATTGTGTTTGAGTTGTATGTTTATTTCTCACTACATGAGTTGCCCAAATTGTGAGAGACTCTGCCGGAGAGGAAGGGCAAATATGGGGCGGTACAAAAGGGAATAGAGAGGAAATCATGTGATGGGCTTAACATGAACAGAGTTCCTATAGAAAAGATATAAAAGGTATTAAAAGCTGGATATCATTTTTTCAATTAAGCAAAATTATCTCTTTTAGCAAGAGCATGTTTCAGTGTGTAAGCACTATAATGCCTTCCCCTAATTAGTAACTAATCACATTAGTGCTATAATTTTTATTATTGGAAAACTATCAGTGATCATATAACCATGGAAAACATCAGAAACATCTGATCATATGTGAGCCATTCAGCTTTAAAATAATTGTCAATAAAACTAACCTTTAAAGTTTTGTCATTATGGTTTCTTTAACTATACTCATGGAATGGCCTTTTTTTTTTTTTACATAAAATCTGGGTCTTCAAACGTAAGAGATTGACAACATTTAAATTCATTCTATTTCTCAAATCTATGCAGAAACTCATAAAATATTCAAACACTAGGTCAAATAGCTTTTTTTTCTAGCCCCAGTAAAGTAAAATAAAGTAGGTATTGATGTATGCATATGATCGTACTATAATTGAAATATGCCCAATTTTCCTCTCAATGTAGAAATAGCATTCTCTAATACAGAAATTTGACTGATGCACTGTCAAATTGTTGTAGAGCATGGCTTTTATTTTGTTATATTATTGGTAGAATTAACAATATTTTTGATATATAGTGCAACTATTGTTTTTCATTATATTGTCTATTATATCATTTTCAGTCTGACATTGGGGTAGAGATTTATTTTGAGGTAATTTGTAGTTGTTGAGTTGAACTGCTAATGAAAGTGCCAAGAGGGGGGCAGCCCGGGTGGCTCAGCAGTTTAGCGCTGCCTTCAGCCCAGGGTCTGATCCTGGAGACCCGGGTTCGAGTCCCATGTTAGGCTCCCTGCATGGAGCTTGCTTCTCCCTCTGCCTGTGTCTCTGTGCCTCTCTCTCTCTCTCTCCCACCCCCCTCCCCGTGTCTTTCATGAATAAATAAATAAACAAATCTTTAAAACAGAAAGAAAGTACCAAGAGGGGCACATAGGTGGCTTAGTCGGTTAAGTGTCTACTTTTAGCTCAGGTCAAGATCTTAGGATCCTGGGATCGAGCCCTGCATTGTACTCCATGCTCAGGCGGGGAGACTGCTTCTCCCTCTCCCTCTCCTTCTGCCCCCTTCCCCCTGCTTGTGCTCTCTCTCACTCTCTCAGATAAATACATAAATACAATCTTTTAAAAAAGAAAGTACCAAGAAAATACTTATGTGGGCTTGAAGCCCTAGAGTAGTCAATCTGCTAGTCAATCAACAATCAACTGAGCCCAGTCTTCCAGGCAGAATATCTTCCAGACTGAGATTCATGTCTTACTTAAACCAAGTTAGGTTCCCTCAAGGAACTTCAGTTTCATTGGAGTAAAGGAAGACAGCACAATGAAAAGTTAATCAATAAACATGACAATCAACAATATAATAAATTCTACTGATGAGAAAGACGGAGTAAATGCTGGAAAATGCCTGGAGCAGCAAGGGCTATATTGATGAAGGAAGGCCTCTGTGAAAGATGGGCATTTGTGCTAAATTTCAGAAGTAGATTTTATCAAACACTTGTGTCATTAGAAGGAAGAGGAACATCATGAGTGGATATCTGGAAATCTACCACAAGCAATGGGACAAGGTGGAGCCCTCAAGGAACAACAGTCCAAGGTTGGTGAGGATGTTTCAGCTGAATGTTTCAAATTCAACATGGAGGTTATGTACATGGAATTGTTCCCTTGTTCTACTCCCAAAGGACTTTGCATCTCTATCATAGCCATTGGACTCGTTAGCATTGAGCAATTTTACCTATACTTCTGTCTCTTCAACTAGAACTGAATTCCTGGAGGAACTCTGCTCTGTCATGCTCCCCAGTGTGCGGTGGGAATATTTTCTACTAAGTGTTGACACTCACAAGTATTCTTTTAATGTAAAACTTATCTCAGTCTTTTAGAGGGTCTTAAGTTCCTGAGTTATGGACTTGGAATCTGTTGTATGCTAATCAGGTTTAATGAAACAAGAAAACAAGACTGAAGGTAAAATAACATGTGATAGGTAAACCACCAGAAGTATTTTTTACAGTGTAGAATCATGGATATTGTACTTTAAATGATTTTATATATGGTAACTACACAGAGGAGCACACATTTTCTTAGCATTCTATGTTCAAAACCAGAAGCACTTGGAAAATCTGCCACAGACTTTATTTTTTAGATTTCCCGTTTGAGCACACCACAATGGATAAAGGAGGAGCAAGCAGTCTGACATGCTATTTATCCAGCTATAAAATTATCATAATTAGAGAAAGTGAGATATTTTGGTATTTAAAAGAGCTTATTAGTTCTTTGGATAATATTTATAAACAAATATTTGCATTTAAAATATATATAATTATATGAAGCATAATCGAAGAAACTAGTTTTAGGGTTGTAAATTAATGGTTATTTATAGTTGCCATGAAATTGATAGGGATTTTAGATATTAAGAAAGGTGTCTGTTTATAGATGAATCATATTTACTCCCTTGGGGGCACGAGAAGTGTTTAAGGATTCTCGCAGATGTTCCAAGATCAATTTATATAGCGTGTGAAGAACTGGTGACATATATATGAACTATATGGAAGGTGAATTCATTTTTTTTTATGACAAAAATGAACCAATGAACAATACAGCAAATAGGAAAAGGGATATTCTTTATTTGCATATCACAATCCAGCTGTGAATATAAAACATTGATGAATATCTGTCATGGCTGAATTTTGTATATTAATAAAGATGCTGTCCATCACAAACCTACAAAACCTTGCTATTAAAACAAACAATAAGTTCTGTAAAGATTTCCAGAATTACATGTTACAGAATTTTCTTGTAATTGTACACCTGATTTTTAAAAGGAACATACTTTACTTTAGGGCAGTTTTAAGATTACAGAAAAATTGAGCAGAAAGGATAGATTTCCCATACCCCCCCTCTCCATCTTGCACATGATTTCCCCTATTATTAACATCTTGGATTGAGGTGGAACATTTGCTACAATTGATGAATCAATATTGATATATTGTTATTAATTAAAGTACATAGTTTATATTAGAGTTCACTCTGTATTGTACAACACTATGGATTTTTGCAAATGCATAATATCGTGTACCTATTACTATTATCATATCAATAATTTCACTGACCTAAAACTCTCCTGTGCTCAATCTATTCATTCTTCCTCCCCTCTCTGAATCCAATCTTTTTGCTGTGTCTGTATTTTTTCTTTTTCCAGAAAGGTATTTAGTTAAAATCATGCAGTTTGGCTTTTTTTTTAAAAATCTAAGTAATGTGCATTTACTTACATATCTTTTTCTGGCTTGATATTTTTATTGCTGGTGATATTTTTTATTGCTGGTGATATTGCTGGTGATATGTATGGGCATACCATAGTGTGTTTTCCCTGAAGGGCAGCTTGGTTGCTTACTGTATTTGACATTTCTGAATAAAGCTGTTGTAAACATTCGTATCCAGGTTTATGTGTGGACATAAGTTTTTAATTCTTTTGGATAAATATCAAGGTGTGTGATTTCTGGATTGGATGATAAGACTATATTTAGTTTTGTAAAAAAACTGCTGAACTATCTTCCTCTTCCCAAATGACTACCATTTTGCATTGCCGTTGGCAGTGAATACAAAGATCCTGTTGCTCCACATACTTGCCAGCATTTGATGCTGCACCAGATCTAGATTTGGAGATTATGATAGATGAGCTAGCTGTGTAGTCCTGTCTTATTGCTATTTATTTCACAATTCCCTAGTGACATGCAATGTTGAGCATCCATTCATATACTTATTCGCCATCTATATATCTTTGTGAGGTATCCATATATTTTCCCACTTTTAAATTGGGTTGTTTTCTAATTGTTTAGTTTTGAGGGTTCTTTGTATATTTAGGATACAAGCCCTTTATCTAATGTGTATTATAAATACTTTCTCCCACTATGTGGCTTGTCCTTTTATTTCCTTATGAGTTGCTTTTGTAGCACAGAATTTTTTAATGTCAATAACATCAAAATTATTAAATTTCTTCTTCATGGATTATGCTTCTTGTGTTGTGTCTAAATAGTCATTAATAAATCCAGGGTTACTAGATTGTATCTTATGTTATCTTATCTACCATTATACAGGTAGGTCTATGATCCATTTTGAATTAAGTCTTGCAAAAGGATGTAAAATCTGCATCTTTTGGAGTGTGGATATCTAGGTGTTCCAGCACTAATTACTGAAAAGAAGATTTATTCCTTGTGAAAATTACTTTTATTTCAGTGTCAAAGATCATTTTATTATATTTGTGTGTGCCTATTCGGGGCTCTCCATTGGTCCATTGGTCTATTTGTCTATTGTGTTGCCAAGACGTCACTATCATGCTTATTGTAGCCTTATAGTGATTGCTGACTTCAGAGAGTGTCATTATTTTAACTTTGTTCTTCTTCCTCTTCAATATTGGGTTGACTATTTTAGGTCTTTTGCCTTTTCATATAAACTTTAGAAATTACTTGGTTGCCATCCACAAAATAACTCCCTGCCATTTTGACTGGGATTGTAGTGAATCTACAGATCAAGTTGGGAAGAATTGACAACAATATTAATTCTTCTCATCCGAGAACAGGGAATATCTCTCCATTTATTTAGATATCTTTGATTGGTTGTCAGAAGACCATATCAGACAGGAAACTGGAAATCCCTCTATTTCTAAGTTTTAGCATTTCTATTCTAATGAGACATCATATTGTAATTCCATGAATACAATATCTGTGAAAACTTGTAAGTCTGTTATACAACCATGTGTACTCCAGCAAGAGGAAGTAGAGAGCTGAGGAAATGATTGTGAAGATGCGAACCATGTAATCCTAAATAAGTATATATATATATATATATATATATATATAGAGAGAGAGAGAGAGAGAGAGAGAGAGAGAGAGGGAGAGAGAACCAAGTATGTATTCTAAGGACCTCAGAAGAATATATTGCATGTCTTTCTGTGACTTCTTGACTTATATAAAAAGAATACAGAGACTTTAAATAGTTCACTGCTTGGACAGTCACTACCACATACATGTGAAGGATCGAAGAAAAACACTGGCCTTGATCCTGAATTTGATTGAGTTTACTCACATGAGGAAGGTGTAGAAGTTAAAATATTTCTCATCCAAGTCTCTTTGAGCATTATCTGATACAAAAGAGAAATAAAGAAGATTGCCAAGTTCAGGACACCATTAAAATTTTTACAGTGACCTTTTTTTCTGTCTAATAAGCAGTAGAAGGGAAGATTTTTCTCAGGTGCTATGGACTTACATGAAAAATTCTTCTAGAGGACCACGTCTGCCACTTCAGAAGATCTAGGAGAGAAGAAAACAAACTCTCCCACAGATCCAACTACATGTATTGGTGACACCAATCAAATATGAAAGGAGACTAACCCAAGCTCACGTTAAACATCTTTTTGGATGAACAGGTCACTCTGTTGACATGACCTTTAAAGCTGGGGAGAGCATTACCAGTCACATGATCGATAAGGAAAACATCCATATTGTACAAACTAATGCTCTGTAGTACATACCAAAACGCTTAATTATCTTATTTTTAAAAATCAGTTTGTTTTCCTATTCAAGGGGATGGAAGAAGAGCTGACTGTAGTTAATCAAAATGATATGTTTTCATTTCCACAACAGGGTACATATGTTTCTAAACACCCAAATGTGTACCACAAAATATGTAGGAAATTGAGACCAATGTTTACTTATGTACAATTAATAAAAAAGTCTGGATGAAAATAAATCCCAGTATGGTGAAAAATGAGGTTGACATGAAATCTAGATGTATTGGCTAGATAAGTACAGCTGAAAAATTACACAATTACATCACTGATTGTGCGTGTGTTTATAAAGTGTAAGTCACAGGTCAAATGTAAGCATTTGTTTTTATTTTGTGCAATGATCATGTGCAGTACTCTATATAAAGCCCAACTAAGTAAGATTAATGCACAATCCTGATTCAGAGTGATTAGAACTTCCTGGTGGCATTTATATATTGGCTTAAATGCATCATTATTTTTATTAGATGATTGAATCAATCATATTTGTAAATGCTAATAGTCAATGTGAGTTTAACAAAAGTCATATCGTTAAAAGGAAGGTAGATGCTTACACCTAAGATTAACATTCTCTTCCTAATCTGAATCAGAATGGTCATTGTATCCAGACTTTACTTTGTGGCTAGATGGATAAGAACTAATAAAAGGTCTAATAATAATCCTATACGTATCAAATTTGCTGTTGAAGCACTTTTAATAGCAGGAATGTAGAAGTGATAGAAGAGAATAATTAAGGATATATGGGGTGATATAAAGAACCTCCCACTAGCCATCGTTCTGTTCTCATTTCTGCATTAATCCACTGGATGACTTTGTATCAGCCATTTTAATTTTTCTCTCTCAATCTCTATTTTCTCGTCTTTGGTTGAGTTAATTGAACAAGTTTTGGGCGGGGGGGGGGGATGGGGCAGGAAAGGCAGAGGAAAAGGGAGACAGGGAATCTTAGGAAGACTCTATGTATAGTAGAGTGCTAGACACAGGGCTCAATTTCCCAACCTTCAGATCATGACCTGAGCCAAAAATCAAGAGCTGTATGTTCAACCGAATGTGCCACCCAAGCACCCCAGATGAACAAATCTTTAAGTTCTGGTCTGATTGAAAAGCTAGGTGTATGAGATTGCAAAGGAATCCATCTGGACTCTCAGCTCCATGACCACATGTAGCCAGGTGATATGTGAACTACTCACAGTGGGCTTGAAATAAAATTTCTATTGTGGTTCACTGGAGACTCAGGTATTGAGTTGCCAGCACTTCCTGCCCTGGGTACTGAACACATACATAAGTCCCAAAAATTTATTTCCAAATAGTAAATTCATTTGAAACAGATTTAAAAGTGATTCTTTAAAGTCAGCATAGATGATGTTTTTATACATTTTTTGATATGCATGTGATCGAGTTTAATTTCATAAGACCCACTAAACAGTGAAAACTTTTATTCCCCTTGGTGGTATTATATACCCATTGCTATCAATATTTCAATCATGCCAGCGGGGCTGTGCCTTATTGGAACAGAATTCTCTAAGTGTGTTTCACAGTCATAATAAAAATGGTAATCACTATTCACTGAACACTAGACACGTATCAAGCACTGTTCTAAGTTTCCATAGAGCAAGTCATTTAATGCTCCAAACAGACCTATGAAATGGCTATTTATTTTCCTTATCTTACTGAGGAGGAAATGCAGAGATAGAAGGGAAGGTTGACTTCCCTATGAAAAATAGGGAATTGACTAAAAATACTCAGCTTATAAGTGACAGAGGTAGACTTTTAAGCCATGTACTGTACACTCGTTCACTATCTTGGTCTGTATGATCTGAATGTCCTGGGTACCAACATATTTCCTGAAATTATAGGTAGATGTAAACTTTCTTCATTTAAGAATACTACACTATATATACTATACTATACTATACTATAAGAATACTAGACCCTAAACAGCTATTACTTTTTTGAGGTTCATTTTTTTTTTTTTTTTTTTTTTTTGCAAGTCACAGTTGAAAATCTTAGCTAAATGTAGCCAAGTGAAATATCCCAGTGTTTGCCTCCTTAGAATCCATTGCAACTCTTGGTAATATTCCTGGATCATTTGACAAATGTCCTTGTGCCATGATAATTACTATTAAAATGGTCGTTTGTTTGTTCTGGAGCTTCTACTACAATTATAAAGAATCCTACATATAGCACAGAGCCTGGCACCAGTAGATATATTTGGTTATTAAACCTTATAATCTCCATGATCCATTTGAGGTGTGATTGCCATGTATTATATGCCTGGAATTTTACTTCCTCCTTATGGAAATTTTCTCAAAACTGAAGGGGTTCCTTTTCTTCTGATACACATTTTGCAAATGTCAGCCATAGTTACTCACTTAGTATACTTTCTTTCTTCTTTGTGGCTTTTCTTGGATTCCATCTCTCCTCAGCTGTGTCATGGTAAAAAGAGAGATTTTTTTAGACTTTCTGATAAGGGAGTGCCTGGGTGGCTCAGTAGGTTAAGTACCTCCCTTCCACTCAGATCCTGGGATCGAGGACCACATTGTGGGGGGTCCTTACTCAGTGGGGAGTCTGCTTCCCCCTCTCCCTCTACTGCTCCCCCTGCTTCTGCTCTCTCTCTCTCTCTCAAATAGATAAAATCTTTTAAAAAAGGCTTCCTGGGATGCCTGGGTGGCTCAGTGGTTGAGCGTCTGCCTTTGGCCCAGGATGTGATCCCGGGATCAGGAATCGAGTTCTACATCTGCCTTCCTATGGGGAACCTGCTTCTCACTCTGCCTATGTCTCTGCCCCTCTCCCTGTGTCTCTTAAGAGTAAATAAATAAAAATCTTTTAAAAAATTAAAAAAGTAAAAAAAAAAACAAAAAGATTTCCTGATAAGAAGACATTGCTCAATCCAATAAATTTTTACTGAGCACCTAGAGTATTCTAAGCCTTTTCAAGTTGAGTATGACTCAGAAGCTATTTACTAGGCTCCATTATCTATGTAGCATTAATCAATATTTTTCTTTCTTGTACTTAATTCTGGTATCCATGGTATGTGTGGGTTATAATATAATCACAGAGACCTGCCGGTGGGTGCAAAATAGTTCTAATTAATTTTTTCACTGCATGTTAATAATTGGTTTTCTGAGAGTACAGATTTTTAGTGGAAGTACACTCTAACAACCAGTAGTGAATATTGAATGATATGCAATATCTCACAGGAAATCTATAATCATAATAGTCCTATAGAAAAATAAAAGATTATTTTTAGAAAATACACTTTTTTTTCTCCCTAGAAATATATTTCTCTAGTGGAGGCATTGATTCTCAGGCATCTTCAGAACTGATGGTGTCTTCTTCCTGAGGTAAACTCTATTTTCTCAGGCTGGGAATTGTGTTTTGATATGTTTTACAGATAGTGTTCAATGTCAATACGATCACTTATGTGATCTGTGAGAAAACACACATAAGCATTCAAATACATACTGAAATAAATTAAACCTTCTGGGGAAGCAACATGAGTATGACGAGCACTGAAGAATGAAAAAATACCAAGCATTCCAATCCTTGTGGCTCTTCCAAGAGCCAAGGCCATTTTGGTATTGGATCATCCTTTAAAAAAAAAATGTAGAATATTCTGGCTAACAGAGTCTTGGGAAATTTTATTGATGTCTTGGAAGCACCCTGGAAACACAAATATAAATATCCATTGCATGGCTTTCAAAATAAATAGGGTAATAAAGCTTTTGTATAAAAAGAATTACTTTCTTACTTTGCCACTGACAATTTTGCTTTTGACCCAAAGATGATTACTGTTGGAAAAATCTTTCTCAGGAGTCTTGAGAACATTGTGATGTGCTGCTTGAATTTTCGTCCTTTGTGCCTCGTCCAGCATCAATAGATTTCACATATTATGATTATTACCTTTTGCATATCAAGTAGAAGATATCTAAAAAATGTTTTAAGATAAGAGGGACTGCATACAATCATGGAGTGAATCTATTTTAATAAGAAAGCTAGTTCAAGATGAACGTGAACGTGAAGGTATATATACCTATTTATATTCCCAGATAGGAAATAGCAACAAAAAGCATTGTCTCCTGACCTTATCATTAATGGGGTGGTTCACACTCTCTCCCTCACTCAATTCTGACTAAAGACATCCTCCGCAGGCTTGACTATGTTCTCCCTCTATCTCTTCTCCTCCTCCATCTGCAGCTCTGAGCTTTGGGGATAGGATGTAGGAAGACTAATTAAGAAAAAGAAAATGTAAATGAACAGAGACTAAATGAATGGAGAGAGGCTGGAAAAGGAAAGTGTTGTGAGAGCAGCATAATTTTGTTCAGAAATAGGGTCTAGATTTTAAGAAACTGAAAGATCTTTCTTTAGATGTTCATGCTCCTTCCATTTGTATTTTTCAAAAGAAGTCAAAGAAAATTTATGAGGCTGTAGGATGTTAAGGAAGACTATAATGTAAAAGTTCTATATTATATCCATTGATAAATTTATGTAGCTCTTTTAAATATAAACATAAGTCAGTGGCCACAGATGATCTAAATTGTACCTGGTGGCCCAATGTATTAAATGACTCATTTTCAATAAAATATCTTTGATCACTCAGTGATTGGAAACAAAAGATTAAAAGGAAAACCATTTGTGGGTCTCAGAATTTTCAAAGAATCACTGTGTCATTTGTTTGCATAAAATGTATTAATTTAGGAAAATTACAAATCATTTCTGAAAGGCCACTCAATCAAAATATGGAGAGTCATGTGCCACGAAAGACAAAAAAGATCAAGTTGAATACAACACAGTTTGAAAGAGTCCAATGATCTTATTAATAATGAAAAGATGCAAAGTTGTTATCATATGAAATTTATTCTAACCTGAAATGCTGGAATTAATTTATGACAAGTTTCATTCTTACAACTTTAAAGAACACTTTAAAGCGAAGTCTTACTCTTTTTCCTCATGCTAAAGGAATGAAATCACGTTCGAATCTTGGCAACACAGCAATATGCTTATTAGCTTTCCCTTGGAATTAGGTTTCTGACGGTTTGGAAGTCTTTCTAAAGATTCTAAGGACAAGTTTCTTTTAATTGCCACACATTTTGTCATTAAATAGGATTGCAGAATACATCAATTAATGTTCCTGACGAAAAATGTATTGTATCTAATGATAATCATAATAGCTCACATTTACTGAGTGTTTATTCTGAGTCAGGCACCGTCAGGAGAAAGTGCAATGTATCAGCTCACTTACTATCCCAGCGACCATATGTTGTAGGTCCCTGGTGTGAAGCCCATTGTGCAGATGAGAAAACTGTGGCTCAAAAAACAATATTTTTAGGGTGGGTAGACAATGAAAAGAAGATTATGCCCTGGATACTGAGGTCCAAAGTGGCAGAAATCACAGTGATCACAAAAAAGTAATTTGTTCAATGAAATATTTAACTAGTGAGAATCTTACATGTTTTTCACTTGCTATAATGGCCTCACACCTCTCCGCCCCCACAAACTATGCATATGAGGCATCTTGATAAACACTCCAAATCAAATCACATGAACAGAATAGGTATACACCTTATCCCTGCTAACCATTTGGTGATCTGTAGCATAGACACTATTATGAGATTGTGAGATCAAGGCCCACCAAGCCTGAAAAGTGAACATCTACAGGTTACTTGCCTTTCTCACTACCCTGTGAAATGTTCCAAAATGCCCCATACAGTTTTCCCTTGTTTAAGGGGTTTTGATCTGAGTTTTTCACCACAGTGATTATGTCTGAAACACAGGTTTTCATGTTGGCTTCAAAACATTCTCATGCTCTGGATAAGAGTTCTAGCTTATGATATTCAGAGGAGTTCCTGTAAAATTCCTTTATGTTACAGATAAACCGATTGGTGATAGGATTGTGATCCCTCCAGAGGCTTTAAAAGAATAGGAATGCTGAAATGTACGGAGTGACAGTATTTCCTTGAAAGATGCCACAAGCACGTGAGAATACTGGAGAATCTCAACGACTGTTTGTTTCAATAAAATTGACAAATTTTTCTATAGTTTTCCATGGTTTCCCCTTACAGGAGGTGGAAAATGTGTGGCTAGAATGTAACACCATGATGGGATTACTTAAAACATCTGAACTACATAAATCTACAAAGACTCTCAGAAAAGTTGCTGATTTTCTTTCATTCTAAAATATCAGCAGATGTAGACCTCCACTTTGTCATAGTGTCACATTTTAAGTGAAAAATGTCACTAATGTTTTCTTGTAAATTGAATACATTCTTTTAAAAATGCATTAAAATGAAAAATGCTTTTGCTAGAGTTTCTTTTTTTTTGTTTTGTTTTGTTTTACTCTTAATGCTTACAATAAAAAAAGAAATATAAAGTATTAGGATTAACTTCAAAAGTGGTGTATTCTTTTCAGGACAAGGTTCCATCCTGCAGGACTTTTCTTTTAATTGCAATATAATCACTTTCACATGAAATAACTCTAAGCGAGGCCTGAGTGGATGAGTGAATACATTGGAATTCAGTTTTTTCTCTTTATTTTTGTTTGACCTTGGACAAATCACCTTGGTTTTCCTGATTGTGAAAATAAAAGAACAGTGATCCTCATTATATACCATCTTAGGCTTGTTGGGATACTTATTACAATCAAGAGGCAGAATTTCTCTGATAAGTAGCATTGGGAAGGCAAAATCTGACCCACAGCTTTGAAAAAAAAAAAAGGCATTTGTTGGATACTATTTTTTGTGTTTTTAAAAAGCTGGTTTAAAGAGGTATCTGGAGGATAAAGGATCTCTCTGAATTCTCTTAATTTTCTATAGGGTCTACCAAAGTGCCTTTAGCATACTAAGTTTCCAGTAAACACCCTTTGGATCATTAGATTAGTAAAAGCCAGTTATTGACTGTGACTAGAAAACACAGATTCTAAATGATCTTCAGAAATAAAATTGTACGACATTATGGATTTCAAATTACCACTCAGCCACCTACTATCATAGAGGACTTATTTTATAGTGCGTGTGTCTCATACTATGCCATGTCTGAGGGAAGGAATGAACAGCAAGTCCTCAGAGTAGTATTTGACATTATCTTTTCTTTTTGACTTTATAGTATTTTTTAATTAGAAGAGTTTATATTTACAAAAAAAAAATTGCGACAAGAGTACAGAGATTCGCATAGCCCCGCACTTAACTTTCCTTTATTAGTAATACTATACACTGGTATAGTATACTTGTTGCAATTAACACACTAATATTGATACATTATCATTAACTAAAATACACACATTATGTAGTAACAGTTTTTACTGTTTCACAGTTCTATCCAGAATACCATATTACGTTCAGTCATAACGCTTCCTTAGGCTACTCTTGGCGTCACATTTTTCAGACTTTCCATATTTTGAGGACCTTGAGAATCCTGAGAAATACTAGTCAGGTATTTTCTAGAAAGTGCCTCCAGTGGAATCCATAAGATACACTTTTCATGGGTAGATCATGGTTATTGGCTGTTGGGAGGAAGACCACAGGGATAAAGTGCCATTCTTACTACATCTTCCCAGGGTATCTGTCATCAATATGACAGATCATTGTTGATGTTAATCATGATTACCTAGCTGGGGTAGTGTTAGCTCTTCCACTGTGAAGTCACTCTTTTCCCTTTTAAAGAGATATTATGTGTAACTCACTTAAGGAGTAAGAGGTTCTGTACTACCTCCTTGAAGCTACAGTTATTTACGTACCCAATTAAATTATTTAGAATTATTTTTCACAAGATGTGTATTTACTCAAATATTTATTTATATCAGTATGGAGTTGTAGTTATTTCTTTTATACTTGGGTTGTAATTCAATACTATTTTATTGCTTTCTCCTATAATTTTTTGTCAATTCCTTGGGTTCACACAAAAAATAATGTCACTTGCGAACAAAGAAAGTTTAATTTTTTCCTTCCCAACCTATGTGTTTTTTATTTCCTTTTGTTTCTGCTTTGTTTTGTCTCATTGCACTAGTTAGGTATTCTAGTATCGTGCCAATTAGAAGTGGGAAGAGAGGACATCTTTACTTTGTTTCTGATCCTTGGGAGAAAGTATCCACTCTCTCACCATTAGGTATGATGCTAACTGTAGGTTTTATTAAGATGTTCTTTACCAAGTTGATAAAGTTCCCATATATTCCTTGTTTGTTAAGAGTTTTATCCTGAGTAGATGTTAGATTTTGTCAAAGATTATCTGTATCTATTGATATGGTCCTTTGCTTTTTCATCTTTAGTTTCTTGGAGTTATGGATTGCACTGATTTTTGAATGTTGAATCAGCCTTGCATATTTGGATAAATCCCCCTGGGTGATGGTATAGAAGTTTTTCTAATACTTTGTGAGGTTTGATTTGTTATTTTATTAATGATTTTTATATCTATATTTGTATGTTTCATCTATATTCATGAGAATTTTTAGATCTATGTGCATGTGCATTGGCTTGTAGTTTTCTTCATACATCTTTGTTGGATTCTGGAGTTAGAGTAATACTGGCTTCGTACAAAGAATTAGGAAGTGTTTCCTCTACTTTTATTTTCTGGAAAATATTGAGGAGAATGGATATCAGGTCGTTCTTAAATATTTCATGGAATTTGCCAATCAAATCATTTGATCTTGTCCTTTTTTTGGAAAGTTATTAGTTTTTATTTGATTAACAGATGTCAGTGAATTCAGATGATTTCTTTCTTCTTGTGTTAGTTTGGTAGTTTGTATCTTTCAAGGAATTACTCAGTTTCATCTAAACTACAAAATTTCTGGATGTAGAGTTGTTTATATTTTTATTATTCTTTCAAGTCCATGGAATCAATAGTAGTAAGTTTTTTTTTTTCATTTCTATTATTGGTTCATTTTTTTTTTTTCATCTCTTTCTTTTCTTTTACTGAGTTAGCTTGGCTAGAATTTATCAACATTATGGATGTTTTCAAAGAATCAGGTTGGGTTTTGGTTATTTTCTCTATTGTTTTCTTGTATTCATTTTAATTAAAATCTGTTTTTTTCTTATTTGTTTTCTTTTGCTTAGATTTAATTTTTCTTCTTTCTCTAGCTTTCTAAGGTGGGAGCTGAGAATATTGATTTTAGAAATTTCATTTCTGAAATATTCACTTAGTTCTTTAAATTTTCATGTAAGAACTACTTTTGTTGGATCCTATAAATTTTAATAAAATAATTTTTGTTTTTGGGATGCCTGGGTGGGTCAGTTGGCTGAGTGTTGAAATCTTGATTTTGGCTTCCATCACGGTCTCAAGGCTGTGGGATCAAGTCCTGAGTCCAGTTCCATGCTCAGCTCAGAGTTTGCTTGAGATTCTCTCTCCTCCTCACCTTCTGCCTCTCCCCCTACACTATAAATAAATAAATAAATAAATAAATAAATAAATAAATAAAATCTTAAATAATAATAATAGCTTTTGTTTTTTCTCTTTCCTGGTTGTAAAATCCTTGACTCAATATTTTCTTTCTTTGGTACCTTGAATTACTACTCCATTTTGTTTTGGAAGAAACCATTATTGACACAAGTTTAATGATAATCTAATTTTCTGTCATTTATATAATTTGTTGTTTTTGCCTAGGTTCCCAAATGTTTTTCTTTCAAATCCAGGAATTTTAGAATATATCTTAAGTTGGTGATTTTCAGGTTTATATAGTTAAATACATTATGTACTATTGCAATATGTAATTTTAATTGTTTATTAATTATTTTTATTTAAATATAGTTGGCGTACAATGTTATGTTAGTTTCAGGTGTACAACACAGTCCTTCCACAAGTCTATACATTATGCTGTACTCACCAGGAGTGTAGTTGCCATCTGATAGAAGTATTCTGATTGCAATTTATGATTTTTAAAATTTCTCTTTTGATACTTCTTAGGGATTCTTTGTTTAATCTCTAAATATTCAAGTATGTTCCAAATATCTTTTTTGTTATTGATTTGTAGGTCAATTTCATTGTGGTTTGAGAACATAGGTTGTAGAATTTCTCTTATTTTGAATGATATAAGCTATGTTTTGAGAAGTAGAATGTGGTAAATGTGGTCTATTTTGGTAAATGTTCCACCTAAGATTGAGAACAATGTGAGTTCTTCTGTTGTTGAATGAAGCATTCTATAAATGTCAATTAGATGGCTGATGGTACTGTTTAGGTCAACTCTAGTCTGACTACGTACCTGCTTGATCTGTCAATTACTGAAAGGGGAATACTGACATCTATTTCTCCTATCAATTCTGTCAGTTTCTTCCTCTCGTATTTTGATGATGTTGTTAGGTGCACATATGGTTAAGACTGTTATTATATCTTCTTAGAAAATTAATTGTTTTATCACCATGTAATAGCCCTCTTTCCCCATGATGATTTTCCTGGTTCTGAAGTCATGTTTGCCTTAAGATAGCTATCATCTTTCGATTAGTGTTAGTGTGAAATATCTATCTCCATCCCTTTTAATTAATCTGTGTCTTTAAAAAAAATTATTTATTTGACAGAGTGAAAGAGCACAAGCAGAGTGAGCAGCAGGAGCCCAATGTGGGGGCTCGATCCCAGGACCCTGGGACCATGACCTGAGCCAAAGGCAGACACTTCACTGACTGAGCCACTCAGGTGCCCTCTAGCTGTGTCTTTATATTTAAAGTGGGTTTCTTGTAGATAACATATAGGTGGTTCTTGTTTGTTTGTTTTTTAATCCACTCTGTCAATCTCTCTCTTTTATTGGTTTATTCAGAGCATTCTACTTAATGTGATTCTTTTTGTATTGCAGTGTAGTTGGTATACAATATTATATTAGTCTCAAGTGGACAACATAGTGATCCAACAGCAATATACATTACAAAGTAATCACCACCATTAACCTAGTTGCCATCTGTCACCATACCAACTTGTTACAATATTATTAACTATATTCCCTGTGCTGTACATTGCATCTCATGTCTTATATATTTTATGACTGAAAGTTTGTACCTCTTAATCCTCTTCCTCTATTTTGCCCATCACCCAAAGTGATTCTAGATATAGTTGGATTAACAGCTAGCATATTTGTAACTATTCTCTATTTGCTTCACTTATTCTTTATATTTTTATTAACTTCCCAACTTTTTCTGCCTTTTCTCATTTTTTTTTAAAAAAGATATATTTATTTATTTTAGAAAGAGAGAGAATGGGCATAAGTCGGGGGAGGGGCAAAAAAGGAGAGAGAGTTAAGCAGACTCTGCCCTGAGTTCCAAGCCCTGACAAGGGGCTGGATCTCATGACCCTGAGATCAGGACCTGAGCCAAAATCAAAAGACAGATGTGTAACTGACTGCTCCACCTGGCACCGCTATGCCTTTTCTTGTTTATATTGAGCATTTTATATGATTCTGTTGTATATCCTTTTACTATATCAATTATTTTCCTTTAAAAAATACTAATTATACTTTCATTTGTTTCTTAGAATGTTCATTTCTTTGTTTATCCACATGTAATTTTTTGTCATTGACTCCATTTTATATGATTCTGTTGTATATCCTTTTACTATATCAATTATTTTCCTTTAAAAAATACTAATTATACTTTCATTTGTTTCTTAGAATGTTCATTTCTTTGTTTATCCACATGTAATTTTTTGTCATTGACTCCATTAGAACCGTTAACATGTTAATCATCTTTTATTTTTTATTTTTTAATTTTATTAAAGATTTATTTAGTTATTCATGAGAGATACAGAGAAAGAGAAGCAGAGACATAGGCAGAGAGAGAAGCAGGCTCTTCGCAGGAGCCCAATGCGGGACTCGATCATGGATTCCAGGATCACGACCTGAACCAAAGGCAGCCACCCAACCACTGAGCCACCCAGGCATCCCAAACATCATTTTTTAAAAATTATTTTATATTTTTAAAAGATTTATTTATTTATTTGAGAGAGAATGAGACTGCACACGTGAGTGGGTTAGGGGCACAAAGGGAGAGAGAGAATCCTGAATCAGACTCCCCATGAGCCTGGAGCCCCATGTAAGGCTCCATCCCAGGACCCTGAGATCATGACCTGAGCCAAAATCAAGAGTCAGATGCTTAACTGATGGAGCCGCACAGGTGCCTCAATCATCATTTTTTTTTTTTTAAATCTTCACCTGATAATTTTAACATCTCTGTCATATCTGCATCTGCTTCTGATGCTTAATTTATTTCTTCAGACCTGTGTTTTTTTCTTGACTTTCCGCAAGCTTTGTAACTTTTTTGTTGACAGCCAGACGTAGTGTGTCAGGTAGTAGAAGCTCAGGTAGTAGGACCTGAGTTGTATAAGATTTTATGTTATTCTAGCCAGATGTTGAACTGTGTTTAGTATTTGCTGTAGCTATAGGAGCTAGAAGCTGCATTCCTCTAATGTCCTTGTTTCTGTCCCTCCTGTTGACTTTTGACTTCTCTAAGTTTGTGTCTTGCAGCTCTTTCAGCTCTAACGCTGTTCACACAGTAGAGCTGTTTGCTCTGGTAGGAAGCTGTGGCAAAAGGAAGTATTCTATAATCTTATTAGGCAATCTCAGTTTTTTAATGGACCTATGTCCCTGACCTGTGACCTTCAAAAGTATTTCTTGCTCTTTTCCCTCTACTATATGAGACAGAAAGTCTATTGGAGGTTGAGTGGGAGAGATGTTCTTTCTAGATGGGGATAAGACTGCTACATTATTTTCTCCCTTTAGAGCATAGTCCTTTGTTATGGAAAATGTTCTAGGTGTATTTCCCCATGATTATCAATCTTCTTTCTCAGCTAGAGCAATGAAGGGATCTTTCTTAGTTACTCACTGTGACAACCAGGTGGAGTTCCTGGAGTTAAACCCATCAAAGTTTGAAGAGTCCCTTAGACTGCTGCTCCCAGGAGTTTTTCATTCTCATGCTGATCAAGACTCAGCCTGTAGCTACTTATTAACATTCCTATTTCATTGTCCCCACCTGTTTATGACTTCAGTGGCTTCTGCTCCAGTTAAACAAATCTCAGTAAGGATTCTTTATATTTGCCTCTCATTCCAGATTTGAGGACAGTGATTTGCTAGTAGTTCTCTAAAAAGTCCAAGAAAAATTGCTGGTTTTCAGTTTGCTCAAATTTTCTTGTAAGTACCAGAGTGATGTTACCGAAGTCCTTACATGTTTGAGCAAAAACTGGGAATCCTGCCATTATCTTCCTTCATTCATACTTTCTTTTTATCAAAGGCTTAAGAACTTAACCTTTCCTCAATTCCTAGAAGATGTATCCACATGATCGTTCTGATGTATTTAGATAAATTTTTGATTTGGTATAATTTTTTTTTAAAATACATCATTTTTCTTGACTTCTGTTCAGACATTTAAAATTTTTATAAAGAATATCTTGTTGTAAGCTCAGACTCAACATCTCATGTAAATAATTATATGATAAGACCTCATTTAGGTAATCTAAGATTTGTAAGACAGAAAGGAATAAATCTAATATATTGCTTAAGCAAAGACTCTAGGATGAGTCTAAAAAAAGCACTCAAGTGTGTGTTTTGATTCTTTCCGTGTTGTGTGGGTGAATTTCCTCCTTTCCAAGGACACTTTAAAGAGTGGTTTATTGGATCAACACAAGAGCTCTCCTTCTTCAAATAAAATCCATAGTTTTGGGTGTTTTTCAGGAGTGATAATTGGGTTTATGACTCTAGAAGTTTTAAACTTGATCCAGTTACCAAATGCAAAATAATCTTGGAAGGAGTACATAACAGTCCCATATCTTGTATCTCTTTATTTTTTCTCCTAGGAGAATGGGAGTGGAATCAAAATAAAAACAATCATAGAAAGGCATCACTTTTTGTTGTTATTGCTGTCATATAATACAATTTCAAAATTCCCACCACCTTGCCCTACAGTAAAAGAAAATCAGGAATATTTGGTACAGATTAAGAAAAGTAATTTACTGTATATATATATATATATATATATATATATATACACACACACAGTATGCATATATATACATATATGTACAAATATATACGTGTGTGTATATATATATATATATATATATATACACACATATAATGTTTTAAAGGTTTCTCTTTTGTTTGGTAGAAATTCATGTAAAAATCATTAGTATTTTCCAAGATACACAATTTTAGTACAGCTTTGAAGCAAAAGACAGGTAATCCTGCTTTCTATACTTACTGAAATAAGCAATAAGGACTGAGAGCAATAAGAAATGCTCTGAAACTGTAACATGTGATTTATTTAATTCAGTTGTGAAAATAGACTGCCTCTTTCTAGGGCCTTTTTGAGAGGGTCTCACTCTGGCATATTCAATCAGTGTTATAGCTGCAAATGGTTACAGGTTGAAAGGCAAAAGTTACAAGTACTTTATAGGAGACTTTATATAGAACTGTTTTTTTATTTTAAGTTTTTACTTAAATTCTAGTGAGTTAACAGAGGGTAAAATTGGTTTCAGGTGTAGAATTTAATGATTCATCACTTACATACAACGCCCAGTGTTCATCCCAACAAGGGACCTCCTTAATACCAGTCACCTATCTAGCACATCCCCCACCCCCCTCCATCAACCCTCAGTTTGTTCTCGATAGTGAAGAGTTTCTTATGGTTTGCTTCTCTCTCTCTTTCTCTTTTCCCCCCCATCCCCTATGTTCATCTGTTTTGTTTCTTAAATTCCACATATGAATGAAATCATATGGTCAACTCATCTTCGACAAAGCAGAAAAGAATATATAACTTTTATTGGAAATAGTGGATGGCTCATTAGAAGTTGCACACTGTACAGCGAGCTTCCTCTAATGTAGTGTCATAATCAGAATCTTGACATTGGTCTTGATACACTTTTATAAAAGCAGAATATATACTTATCCCAGCCTACAAAAAACAGTTATTGAATGTAAATTATGAATTTTTTTACACTCTATCTGGTGTAGTAGAAATCCTCAATAAATAATAAGAATATAAGATAATTCTCAAGGCCTCATTATTCTATGTGGGAAGGGTCTTTCGACATTAGGTAGAGCAGAAGATTTCTTACTCACCTCTTTGGTTTTTTCCTTTCATTGAGCTCTGTAATCTGAAAGCTCCAAGGAACAAGCATTGCAAGGACTCAGATTAATGATTTCAAGCAACAGGTGCTGTTGCATGAGAAGTACTTCAAGTACTGCCCCATAGATGTTTGGTGAGCATGGATGAAGAATTAAATAGAAACTGAGAGTACCACTGATACTCCATTGTCTGAGAGTCAGACATTGACTTTGGCCTTTATAACTTTCTGTGAACTGTAGGCATGCTTTCTAACTTTTTGGCTAATAATATGCTTCCAGAAAAAAAAATATGCTTCCTGAGAAGTAGGAGAAGATGATTTTTGTCCAAACGAAGGTAGCCAAAAAAACAGGGTGATTTCTTCCCTATTTTTTGTACGCCAAATATCAGCAGTTCTATAGAGTAAATTATTTAAAAAGAGAAACATGAGAGAGAAAGCTGGATTTCTAAGTGAAAATTTCTTCCAAAAATATTTTTGCCCTTTTTAATCTCCAGTAGATATTATTGGCAATATTAGGGGGAGGGAGGGAGGATCGTATTAGTCATGTTCTCCCCCTACATTTCCTTCCTTTTGCTAAATGCTGCTCAGTGTGCATTGCTCTGATGCTGCATTACAAAAGCTACAATTTTAAAATAGGTTCTCTAGGTAATAGCATTTCTGACAAATTAATAATGTGATGCTTTCCTCGGCCCATGAGAGTTTTCATTACATATTCCCCAACTGTTATTTACAATACGATGACAACTCGTAATTTGTCAAGAAGTAAAGAACAGCAGGAGGAGTTCCAAGAGATACACACGAACCCGTATCTAACATAAGAGGCGTGGGCCCTGCTCATTTTGAAAATTCACAAGTCATTACCTCTTTATGACTTCCTTCACTATGTTTAAATCCTCTCTGGAGACTCATGCATGCATAGACTAAAGCAAAGGCTAACATATAGGTATAGGTAAAAAACAAACAAATAAACAAACAAAATAAAAAACTTCTCATGCATTGGTGTAATCGCCAAAATCTCTCAAGGAAAAATTATGGTGGTTCTTTAAAAGTTAGGACTCTCTAATATAACTCCGAGAAACAGCAGACTCATATATAGCTCACAAATGGTCAGCTTCCTCAAATAAATAGTGATTTATGTCAAGTGAGTAGTCAAAGATGCTGATTTCATTTTTTTTTTCCTCTCCTACCTTGTGCTCCTGGTGAGAAGAGGAATAGCATTTTCTAAATAATTTATTTGGAAGGTTGAAGATGTGACTGGCTGGCCTGAGCTGGAAACACAACATTCCAATCTGCCACTACCTGCTGTGGGGCCCTATTAAGCACTCTTCAATATTTCAGTATATATTGTGTAATTAACTTGCCATGATGTGAAACTGGAACTATAAATGCCGGCAGAAGAGGGAACATTTCAAGCTGTTATTATGTAGGAAAAGACAAAAACAAACTGTAATCGAGGTCAGAAAAACTTGGAGCCCATGTGAGAGAAGATGGGAATGAAGACAGGCGAGTTCCTGAATTAGCAGAGAGTAAAGGAGATTTAGAAGGAAAAAAAAATGAAATAAAGAGGTAATGAAAAAAGACCTAGTGCTTTGAAAGCCATAAAGAAAAAAAATAGAAGCAGTGAGGTAGAAATTTATGGTTTACAGCTTGTACTAAAAGCTTATATGATTAGAATCAGAGAAAGCGAGGTTCTTTTTAAAATGACTTTGGCGAGTATGCTGTAATACTCTCTAATAGCTTCTGCAAACCCAAACCAGGTATAAAAAGACAACGTAAAAATCTGTTGCCAAAATCTGGAAGACATTTCTACTGAATGCAAAGCTTATGAAACAACTGCTTCTGAAAATTTACATTGCTCACCGCCCCATGCTCTGCTGGCTGAACCGAAGCTAGCTTGCTTATCTAAAGGTAAGGAGGAAGGTCCTTTACTGATTCTACACACTCTTCCAGATTTCATGTGAAGTCCACAGTCTGTATGAACAACATAATAAACTACCTTCCTGTGGTGTGAGTGTGCTTTTCTGATCAGACAGTTGTGTCATTTCCTAATTCATCAGTGAAAAACTTTACATGGCAGCAACTGGGTGTTCGGGACTGTGAGGATTGGAGTGGGTATGGGAGACCAGGTGTGTTGAATCTTGGGATGGCTATTTTCCACAAGTAAAATGGCTGAGGAAAGGGCAAAAACCAAAGAAGTACATATTTGGAAGTAGTATGTTCTGGGTATTAAAACATAGTTTTCTTAGTCCATGTCTTCAAAGTGTCAGAGATCAAAGTAGTGGGTTGATCCCTATGATCCTGTGATGAACCATAAGAAGAGGACAAGATGGAAGCCTGTGTGATGCTGTGTGCTTGACTAGGGGCTCGAAAATCAATTTGCCACCTATAGGTGTGTGAAGGGGAATCCAGGAAAGTCTGAGTAGACTGAAAATTAGAACAGGAAACTACTGGGAGAAATGCAGAAGCTCCAGGAGGATTTGATCCTCAGATTGCTTTGCAAATGTGTTGAAAGACTTCCCCTCTTCTCCCTTCTTTTCTTTCTTTGTTCTATTAGCACCTCAGATAAAGGTACTGGATTTAACCAGACTCTTACTTAAGCTTTTCCCTTCAGCACCAAGCACATTCCCCCTTGTTCTTCCTCATAAACAGTCCACTATAAAATGTTTAATATGGGCCTGCAGATTATAAGATTTTGAAGACAAATATAGAAGCGTGACTTTCTATATCTATTTTATTTTTATTTTTTTAAAATATTTTATTTATTTATTAATGAGTGACACACACACAGAGGTAGAGACATAGGAAGAGGAAGAGGAAGAGTCCCATGCTCTATGGGACTCCATCCAAGGACCCTCAGATCATGACCTGAGCCAAAGGCAGATGCTCTACCACTGAGCCACCCAGGTGCCCCTATATCTGTATCTTAACTCACATAAGCAGAGTTGAACCATAGATCTTACACACAACGGTTTTTTCTTTCCTTAGATTTATTTGCTTCTGGTGTAGTGGGTTAATTATTCCTAAGAATTACATGATATTTGGGGTGCCTGGGTGCCTATAGTATAGGCTGTGAGGTTGCTCCCTGTCCCATCTCCCGTGATGCTGCTCAGAATATCCTCATCCAAGTCCCTTTGCTACATGAATTATTGGGGATGAGGGAGGAGGCAATGAGAATTCCAAGGGTGTAACATGGGTTGTACAAATTAAATTTCATCAAGTGCCAGTTAGATGACCCTCAGGAATGACTATAGCAGTTTATTCTTGTGTGCCAGGAGGTCTCCGTTTCTGCCAATGCTTGGAAAAATTCTAACTTAGTATTATCTGAATTTTGCTCATCTTTTGGATATAAAGGATTATCTCATTGCATTTTTAGAAAATCTATCTAATTACAGTGAGTTTAAGTGTCTTTTTAAATCCTGTTAGCTATTCCATCAGCAAATTGCCTCTTCTATATATCTTAACTGCTTTTCTTTTTGGTGTCTTGTCTATTTCTTGTCAATTTTTATTAATTCTTTAAAATATTTTAAATGTGGATGTGCTCTGGTTGAAGTTGGCAATATCTTCTCCTTAAATGACATCTGTCTGTTATTTTTCTCTACAATGAGTCATCCTAGATTTTAATGTGAACATGGCAATTATTATTTATTCATATTTTCTAGTTTAGAGTCTTTTTAAGGAAGTTATCTTCTCACTTCTATCAGCCCCAAGGTGTATTAGTTTCGTCTTGGGTGGAACAGCAGAATCTGTACATAGTTAATGGAGAGATTTGACCACATGCAATCTTGGATGCTAGTTAAACATTCTGTGTAAATCTGTTGCCTCTACCTCTAGATCTGGCCTTGATGTGTGCTGAGTCAACAGTTAGAAGAGGTGATGAACATAAACTGGGGGAAAGCAGGAAAAACTGTTATCTGTGTGTATGGCCTGAAGTCCACCACATGGCTCACTCACTGCCTCCATGTCTCCAACTTTGATGATTTGGGTAAGGATGCCATTGCAGAACCACCGCATGTCTTTCACATACAACCATATGCAAACCTGGCCCATGATTTGGAGAAGCTGAATGAGGAGACCCAATGGGATCTACAAGGCCTGACTGCAGCTACATACCAACCAGGAAAGCCAGCTGATCTGTAGGAACACGTAAGAGCTGTAATGACCCCTGACATTGCACGAGCCTTCTCAGAGTCAAGAGAGCTAGTTTTTGACTCTGCCTTCTAGATCATTTCTCTTGTGGCCAATCCTAACCCAGAACCAAGCAGAGAATGAGATTCTGGGAAAGACCTCAGAGTAGCTAATTTGATATGATTTAAAGTCTCCACACAACAGTACTGATACTTTCCCATATTCTTGCTACTTGTATATCATGGACCAGCAGTATCAGCCTCACCTAAGATCCTGTTAGAAAATGGGAAAGAGATACAATTTTTATTTTTTTACTTATCTTAATTTTGATTTTATTTTTTAAAGTATGCATTTGATGTAAGTTTAAATATGTTTTTATTATATATATTTTTCTCCCCATGATATGTCAGATTCCCATCATCAGATTCCCTGGTCATCAATCTTGTCCCCTACTTAACTGACTATAGAACCTCTTTGTTATGCACCACATCTTCTAGATACAAACTCAAATAAGATCATTGATATATGACAATGTATCTATTCTGCTGCATTTGGTTTTGACCTATTCCTACATAATGTCACCTGAAATTATTTAGCTTTTTTAGTTCTTTGGTTTTGATGTTAGTGGCTTATCAGTATATTTAAATCTAATTAGGGGAAGTTTCAACTCTTTGCTTTTATGTTTATGTTTCTCAGACGTCTGTTAATAAGATTAAAATCTATAAATGTGTTATGAATTCCACATTATTTTAATTCTTAGGTAAATTTTAGTTCTATTGTTTTGATTAGTATCTACTTTCTTAGTGATCATAGCTAATACAGTGATGCATTTTATTTATTTTAAAAGATTTATTTATTTATTTATTTATTTATTTATTTATTTATGATAGACACAGAGAGAGAGAGACAGGCAGAGACACAGGCAGAGGGAGAAGCAGGCTCCATGCTGGTAGCCTGATGCGGGACTCGATCCAGGGACTCCAGGATCGCGCCCAGGGCCAATGGCAGGCGCCAAACCGCTGGGCCACCCAGGGATCCTCCCCACTTTATTTTTTTTTTGTGTATGGCAATTGCAGTGAATAGTGCTTATAGATTCTTGCACTTTTCTGTGGTTATTTAGATTTTCTACATTGGTAAACACAGTTTCTATAAATAAGGTTTTTGTAATACCTCTCAATGTTTGTGTCACTTTTTTTATCATTTCACTGCATTTGTTAAGCTATATAGAACTATTTTTAACCATAATTTAATAGGAAGCACCTTTGATCTTTGTTTTGAGTCCCAATTAGTAGAATAATGCTTGATAAGATACTTGGAATAAGATCTTCAAGTTAAGAATTTTTTTATTTCTAACATTCAGATACATGTTGAAATTTATCATACTCTTTTTTACATTTACTAAGGCACTAACATCTATTCTCTTTTACTTCATCAATTTGTTAAGTTACACTGAGATTTATAACAGCAAATCCTAAAGGATCCTTGGATGATTTAAATGAACCTATCTCAATTATGATGCATGCTTTTTAATGTATTTTCAGATTACTTTCCATTGTAGGCAGACTTCTATTCCCTACAGCAATGCCAACTTTATTTATTCTCAGGAAAAATTTTTTTTAAGATTTATTTACTCATTTATAGATATATATTTTAAGATTTTTTCAAAGATTTTATTTATTTATTCATGAGAGACAGAGAGAGAGAGAGAGAGAGAGAGAGAGAGAAAGGCAGAGACACAGGCAGAGAGAGAAGCAGGCTCCATGAAGGAAGCCTGATGGGGGACTCGATCTCCGGTCTCCAAGATCACGCTCTGGGCCAAAGGCGGCACTAAACCACTGAGCAACCCAGGCTGTCCTATTTTTTAAGATTTCATTTATTTATTCATGAGAGAAGTAGAGGGAGAAGCAGGCTTCCCACAAAGAGTCCAATGCGGGTCTTGATCCCAGGATTCTGGGATTATGACCTGAGCTGAAGGCAGCTGCTTAATCAACTGAGCTACCCAGGTGCACTATATTGCCAGGGAATTGTTAAAGATTTTTGTCCTTTTAGCTTCTCAGCTTCATAGTCACTATGTACAGCCCATAATTAAGGGTCAGGGAATAATGTATCTTCTTGAGGGAAAATATCTTTATAAATTATTTGGGAAATTTTGAACAGAAAGTTTGTCTCTACTCTTCCATTTATTTATCTATCATTTGTTTATGTCAATGTGGACTTATGAATATTTATCCCCTAAGCTGACTTCCAATGCTATTATGCTTATTTTGTTGCTCAAATTATTTGTGCTCTGGCCATCGGGAAATCTTTCAATTGGCTCCTGTGTACTTTTGACATGTCTCCAACGTTTTGTGGCTTTTTTGAGCATTTCCATACTTTCTGGAGTTACAAGATGTTTCAGTCTCATCTTGCATATTTCCTGCCCCAGTCTTAACACTAGCCATTTCGTCAAAGAGCCCTGGTTCCTTTTGTTGGAAATGGTATTAGAAATCAGGATTAGAGTGGTGGCTTTGTTTTTTGCTACTGATGTATCATTTCTTCAAGTTTCTCTTAGCAATAGAACTAGAAAATAAATGTGTGCATTCTAATCCATTTAAGCACGCATAAATCTATTACTACTTCTTTTTTAAAAATTTTTTTAAATTTATTTTTTATTGGTGTTCAATTTGCCAACATACAGAATAACCCCCAGTGCCTGTCACCCATTCACTCCCATCCCCTGCCCTCCTCCCCTTCTACCACCCCTAGTTTGTTTCCCAGAGTTAGGAGTCTATGTTCTGTCTCCCTTTCTGATATTTCCCACACATTTCTTCTCCCTTCACTTATATTCCCTTTCACTATTATTTATATTCCCCAAATGAATGAGAACATATAATGTTTGTCCTTCTCCAATTGACTTACTTCACTCAGCATAATACCCTCCAGTTCCATCCACGTTGATGCAAATGGTGGGTATTTGTCATTTCTAATGGCTGAGTAATATTCCATTGTATACATAATCCACATCTTCTTTATCCATTCATCTTTCGATGGACACCGAGGCTCCTTCCAGTTTGGCTATTGTGGACATTGCTGCTAGAAACATCGGGGTGCAGGTGTCCCGGCGTTTCATTGCATCTGTATCTTTGGGGTAAATCCCCAGCAGTGCAATTGCTGGGTCATAGGGCAGGTCTATTTTTAACTCTTTGAGGAACCTCCACACAGTTTTCCAGAGGGGCTGTACCAGTTCACATTCCCACCAACAGTGCAAGAGGGTTCCCTTTTCTCTGCATCCTCTCCAACATTTGTGGTTTCCTGCCTTGTTAATTTTCCCCATTCTCACTGGTGTGAGGTGGGATCTCATTGTGGTTTTGATTTGTATTTTTCTGATGGCAAGTGATGCGGAGCATTTTCTCATGTGCTTGTTGGCCATGTCTATGTCTTCCTCTGTGAGATTTCTCTTCATGTCTTTTGCCCATTTCATGATTGGATTGTTTGTTTCTTTGGTGTTGAGTTTAATAAGTTCTTTATAGATCTTGGAAACTAGCCCTTTATCTGATACGCCATTTGCAACTATCTTCTCCCATTCTGTAGGTTGTCTTTTAGTTTTGTTGACTGTATCCTTTGTTGTGCAAACGCTTCTTATCTTGAGGAAGTCCCAATAGTTCATTTTTGCTTTTGTTTCTTTTGCCTTCATGGATGTATCTTGCAAGAAGTTACTGTGGCCGAGTTCAAAAAGGGTGTTGCCTGTGTTCTTCTCTAGGATTTTGATGGAATCTTGTCTCACATTTAGATCTTTCATCCATTTTGAGTTTATCTTTGTGTATGGTGAAAGAGAGTGGTCTAGTTTCATTCTTCTGCATGTGGATGTCCAATTTTCCCAGCACCATTTATTGAAGAGACTGTCTTTCTTCCAATGGATAGTCTTTCCTCCTTTATCGAATATTAGTTGACCATAAAGTTCAGGGTCCACTTCTGGGTTCTCTATTCTGTTCCATTGATCTATGTGTCTGTTTTTTGTGCCAGGACCACACTGTCTTGATGACCACAGCTTTGTAGTACAACATGAAATCTGGCATTTTGATGCCCACAGTTATGGTTTTCATTTTTAAAATTCCCCTGGCTATTAGGGGTCTTTTCTGATTCCACACAAATCGTAAAATAATTTGTTCTAACTCTCTGAAGAAAGTCCATGGTATTTTGATAGGGATTGCATTAAACGTGTAAATTGCCCTGGGTAACACTGACATTTTCACAATATTAATTCTGCCAATCCATGAGCATGGAATATTTTTCCATCTCTTTGTGTCTTCCTCAATTTCTTTCAGAAGTGTTCTGTAGTTTTGAGGGTATAGATCCTTTACATCTTTGGTTAGGTTTATTCCTAGGTATCTTATGCTTTTGGGTGCAATTGTAAATGGGATTGACTCCTTAATTTCTCTTTCATCAGTCTCATTGTTAGTGTATAGAAATGCCACCAATTTCTGGGCATTGATTTTGTATCCTGCCATGCTACCAAATTGCTGTAAGAGTTCTAGCAATCTTGGGGTGGAGACTTTTGGGTTTTCTATGTAGAGTATCATGTCATCGGCGAAGAGGGAGAGTTTGACTTCTTCTTTGCCAATTTGAATGCTTTTAATGTCTTTTTATTGTCTGATTGCTGAGGCTAGGACTTCCAGTACTATGTTGAATAGCAGTGGTGAGAGTGGACATCCCTGTCTTATTCCTGATCTTAGGGGAAATGCTCCCAGTGCTTCCCCATTGAGAATGATATTCGCTGTGGGCTTTTCGTAGATGGCTTTTAAGATGTTGAGGAATGTTCCCTGTATCCCTACACTCTGAAGAGTTTTGATCAGGAATGGATGCTGTATTTTGTCAAATGCTTTCTCTGCATCTAATGAGAGGATCATATGGTTCTTGGTTTTTCTCTTGCTGATATGATGAATCACATTGATTGTTTTACGGGTGTTGAACCAGCCTTGTGTCCCAGGGATAAATCCTACTTGGTCATGGTGAATAATTTTCTTAATGTACTGTTGGATCCTATTGGCTAGTATCTTGTTGAGAATTTTTGCATCCATGTTCATCAGGGATATTGGTCTGTAATTCTCGTTTTTGGTGGGGTCTTTGTCTGGTTTTGGAATTAAGGTGATGCTGGCCTCATAGAACAAATTGGGAAGTACTCCATCTCTTTCTATCTTTCCAAACAGCTTTAGGAGAATAGGTATGGTTTCTTCTTTAAACGTTTGATAGAATTCCCCCGGGAAGCCATCTGGCCCTGGACTCTTGTGTCTTGGGAGGTTTTTGATGACTGCTTCAATTTCCTCCCTGGTTATTGGCCTGTTCAGGTTTTCTATTTCTTCCTGTTCCAGTTTTGGTAGTTTGTGGCTTTCCAGGAATGCGTCCATTTCTTCTAGATTGCCTAATTTATTGGCGTATACCTGTTCATAATATGTTTTTAAAATCGTTTGTATTTCCTTGGTGTTGATAGTGATCTCTCCTTTCTCATTCATGATTTTATTAATTTGAGTCTTCTCTCTCTTCTTTTTAATAAGGCTGGCTAATGGTTTATCTATCTTATTAATTCTTTCAAAGAACCAACTCCTGGTTCTGTTGTTCTGTTCCACAGGTCTTCTGGTCTCGATTTCGTTGAGTTCTGCTCGAATCTTTATTAACTCTCTTCTTCTCCTGGGTGTAGGATCTATTTGCTGTTTTTTCTCTAGCTCCTTTATGTGTAAGGTTAGCTTTTGTATTTGAGTTCTTTCCAGTTTTTGAATAGATGCTTGTATTGCGATGTATTTCCCCCTTAGGACTGCTTTTGCTGCATCCCAAATATTTTGAACGGTTGTATCTTCATTCTCATTAGTTTCCATGAATCTTTTTAATTCTTCCTTAATTTCCTGGTTGACCCTTTCCTCTTTTAGCAGGATGGTCCTTAACCTCCACGTGTTTGAGGTCCTTCCAAGCTTCTTGTTGTGATTTAGTTCTAATTTCAAGGCATTATGGTCTGAGAATATGCAGGGGACGATCCCAATCTTTTGGTATCGGTTCAGACCCGATTTGTGACCCAGTATGTGGTCTATTCTGGAGAAAGTTCCATGTGCACTTGAGAAGAATGTGTATTCAGTTGAGTTTGGATGTAAAGTTCTGTAGATATCTGTGAAATCCATCTGGTCCAGTGTATCATTTAAAGCTCTCGTTTCTTTGGAGATGTTGTGCTTAGAAGACCTATCGAGTATAGAAAGAGCTAGATTGAAGTCACCAAGTATAAGTGTATTATTATCTAAGTATTTCTTCACTTTGGTTATTAATTGATTTATATATTTGGCAGCTCTCACATTTGGGGCATATATATTGAGGATTGTTAAGTCCTCTTGTTGGATAGATCCTTTAAGTATGATATAGTGTCCCTCTTCATCTCTCGCTACAGTCTTCGGGGTAAATTTTAGTTTATCTGATATAAGGATGGCTACCCCTGCTTTCTTTTGAGGACCATTCAAATGGTAAATGGTTCTCCAACCTTTTATTTTCAGGCTGTAGGTGTCTTTCTGTCTAAAATGAGTCTCTTGTAGACAGCAAATAGATGGGTCCTGCTTTTTTATCCAGTCTGAAACCCTGCGCCTTTTGATGGGGTCTTTAAGCCCATTCATGTTCAGAGTTACTATTGAGAGAGATGAGTTTAGTGTCACCATGATATCTATTCAGTCCTTGTTTTTGTGGATTGTTCCACTGAACTTCTTCTTAAAGGGGAATTTTAAGAGTCCCCCTTAAAATTTCTTGGAGAGCTGGTTTGGAGGTCACATATTCTTTCAATTCCTGCCTGTCTTGGAAGCTCTTTATCTCTCCTTCCATTTTGAATGAGAGCCTTGCTGGATAAAGTATTCTTGGTTGCATGTTCTTCTCATTTAGGACCCTGAATATATCCTGCCAGCCCTTTCTGGCCTGCCAGGTCTCTGTGGAGAGGTCGGCTGTTACCCTAATACTCCTCCCTATAAAAGTCAGGGATTTCTTGTCTCTTGCTGCTTTAAGGATCTTCTCTTTATCTTTGGAATTTGCAAGCTTCACTGTTAAATGTCGAGGTGTTGAACGGTTTTTATTGATTTTAGGGAGGGATCTCTCTATTTCCTGGATCTGAATGCCTGTTTCCCTTCCCATATTAGAAAAGTTTTCAGCTAGGATTTGTTCAAATACATATTCTGGCCCTCTGGCCCTTTCGACGTCCTCGGGAACCCCAATTAAATGTAGGTTTTTCTTCCTCAGGCTGTCGTTTATTTCCCTTAATCTATCTTCATGGTCTTTTGTTTGTCTCTTTTTTCCTCAGTTTCCCTCTTTGCCATCAACTTGTCTTCTATGTCACTCACTCGTTCGTTCTTCCACCTCGTTAACCCTCGTCGTTAGGACTTCTAGTTTGGATTGCATCTCATTCAATTGATTTTTAATTTCTGCCTGATTGGATCTAAATTCTGCAGTCATGAAGTCTCTTGAGTCCTTTATGCTTTTTTCTAGAGCCACCAGTAGCTGTATAATAGTGCTTCTGAATTGGCTTTCTGACGTTGAATTGTAATCCAGATTTTGTAACTCTGTGGGAGAGAGGACTGTTTCTGATTCTTTCTTTTGAGGTGAGGTTTTCCTTCTAGTCATTTTGCTCAGTGCAGAGTGGCCAAAAGCAAGTTGTATTGGGAAAAGAAGAAAAAGAGAGGAGAGAAAGAAAGAAAGAAAAGAGAAAAAGAAAAAAGAAAAAAGGAAGAAAAAAAGAAAAAAAAGAAGAAAAAGAAAGAAAGGAAAAAAGGGTGGGGGAAGGAAATAAATAAAAAAGCAAAAACAAAACAAAACAAAAAACAAACAAACAACAACAACAACAAAAACCACGGGGGAGTATCTTCTGATTCTGTGTACTTTAAGTCCCTTGACTTCCCCTGGAACTGGTCCTTCTAGCTGGTGTTCTGGGGGAGGGGCCTGTTGTGCTGATTTTCAGGTGTTAGCACTTGGGGGAGCTGCTGTGCCCCTGCCTGGTGCAGGGCTCAGTGGGGGTTGTTTACCCCGTGAGGCCCCAGGAGGAACAACCGCAGTGGCGGGGCCAGCTCTGGAGCCCTGGAGTCAGCTCCCGCAGTAGCTCCGGAGCTCTCCGTCTGCAGGGCCTGGAGGCTCCGGGCGGGGCCGCTGATCTGCTCAGCTCGGGGCAGGAGCGTCCTTGCTGTCCTGGGCCCTCCTGGCCTCTGCCTGTCCCGGGGGAGGCCGGATCCTGGGCTGTGTCCCGGCGCCCTGTGCTCGGGGCCTGCGCTGTTGGATTCGCGCTCCCGCCCCGCAGCCCCCTCCGCGGAGCCGCCCCCGAGCCCCCCCACGAGCCCCCCGAGCTGCTCCTGCCCCGCAGCCCCCTCCGCGGAGCCGCCGCCCGAGCCCCTCCAAGCTGCTCCGGGTCCCGCCGTGCGCGCTGCAGCCCTTAGGGAGCTCGGCCGCGGGGTGTGGTGTGCTCCCGGGGCGCAGGTGTCTGTTACTGTCCCCGGGAGCCCGAGGGCATCCCCGCCCTCCTGGGTCCTGCTCCAACTCCCCGCCGAGCCCCTTTCCCCCGGGAAGGTCGGTGCAGCTCCTGCTCCTCCGGGTCGGGGCTCTCCTGTCCTGGGGACACTCGCCCTGATCTCAGCCCGGCTCCCCGGGGGGGCCCCTCCCCCTTGGAGGCCTTTTGTTTCTTTATTTCTTTTTTCTCATCTTCCTACCTTGATAGAAGCGCGAACTCCTCTCACTGTAGCCTTCCAGCTGGTCTCTCTTTAAATCTCAGGCCGAATTCATAGATTTTCAGGATAATTTGAAGGTTTTCTAGGTAATTTGGTGGGGACAGGTGACTTGGGGACCCCACTCTTCCGCCATCTTGCCCCTCCTTCCTATTACTACTTCTGTAATATGTATTTACCTATATCTATAGTAAAGAAACTTGAGTGTAGGATGCCCAGGTGGCTCAGTGGTTGAGCGTCTGCCTTCGGCTCAGGTCGTGATCCCAGAATCCCAGTATTGAGTCCCACATCGAGCTCCCTGCAGGGAGCCTGCTTCTCCTTCTGCCTATGTCTCTCTCTGTGTGTGTCTCTTGTGAATAAATAAATAAAATCTTTATAAAAAAAAGTCAAAAAAAAAAAAAAAAAGAAAAGAAACATGAGTGTATGCTGTATCTCAGACTCTAATCTAGGACCGTGTTTTATTCTAGCCTTCTCCCTTGCTTATCTGTAATGTCCCACTCTGATCTGAGACACTTGACACCCATCATCCTACATGTATTTATTTGTTTAATATGTGTATACATGTACAGAAGTTTCAGAATGATTAATTCATATCCCTATAGTCAAAACTTTATAAACTAGAGTACATCGTTTATGAATAGTTCCTTTTGTCTACAGTCTTATATTCTCTACTCATTTCTGAAACTACTTACATCTTTGATTTATTTTCCCAAGTTTTATAATTTTTCACATGTGTATCCTGCACACATTTTATTAGATTCACACTTAAGTATTTCTTTTTGAGTTGGTGCTAATGTGTTGTACATTTTGTTTTATTTTCAAATTTCAAATTGTAATATTCATTGCCAATATGTGGGAAAGGAATCAACTTTTATACATTCATCTTATATTTTGTGACCTTGCTTTACTGGCTTCTGGGATATTTTTGTTGATTTAGGGGTAGATTTTTTTTTTTTTTTTTTTTTTTACATAGACAAAGTTTTCTTTCTTTCTTCCAACCTGTTAAGTTCTGATTTCTTTTCCTTGTCTTACTGTGCTAGCTAGAACTTCCAACAAGATGGTGAAGTAGTAGGTGGCTGGGTGACTCAGCGGTTTAGGGCCACCTTCAGCCCGGGGTGTGATCCTGGAGGCCCACTATGGAGTCCCTCATCGGGCTCCCTGCATGGAGCTTGCTTCTCCCTCTGCCTGTCTCTCTCTCTCTCTCTGTGTCTCTCATGAATAAATAAATAAAATAAAATAAAAATAGATGGTGAAGTAGTGACAGGGGACATCCTTGCCTCATTTCTGATCTTGAGGGGAAGCACCCTATTTCTTATTATCAAGTACAAATAAGTTGTAGGAATTTTTGTAAATATCCATTTTCAAATTGAGAAAGGTCCCCTTTATTTCAAGTTTGCCAAGGTTTTTTGCCATGAATGGTGTTGGATTTTGTCAAATGTTTTTATTATATTTGTTGATATGATTTTGTGATTTTTCTTTTTAGGCTGTTGGTATTTTGAGTTACATTGATTGAATTTTTGAGGCACCTCGGTGGCTCAATGGTTGAGCTCCTGCCTTTGGCTCAGATCATGATCCTGAGGTTCTGGAATGGAGTCCCACATCCGGCTCCCCATAGGGAGCCTGCCTCTACTTCTGCCTGTGTCTCTGCCTCTCTCTGTGTGTCTCTCATGAATAAATAAATAAAAATTTAAAAAAGAATATTTGAATGCTGAACCAGCCTTGCATACCTGGGATAAACCCCACCTAGTTGTAGTATATAATCCTTTTTATATGTTGTTGAATTTGATTTGATATTATTTTCTTGCAGATGTTTACTTCTATGTTCATAATAGATATTGGCCTGCAGTTTTCCTTTCTTGTAATTTTTTAAATCTAGTTTTGGTATTAGACTAAAGTTGGTCTATTGAAATGCTTTGGGAAATGTTCCCTCTTCTTCTATTGTTTCTGAAGGAAACTAGAGAATTGGTATTATTTTTCCTTAATTGTTTAGTAGGATTCATTTAAGAAAACATCTGAGCATGGTGGATTTCATTTATCTTGTTTTTAGTTTTTTAAATACCAAGATAATTTTGTTAAAAGATGTAGGACTAATTAAGTTTTCTAATTTCATTTGGATGAATTTTGGTAGATCATGTTGTCCAAAAAACTGATTCATTTCATCTAAACTATCAGATTTGTGGCACAAAGCTTTTCGAATACTCCAGATTACTGAACCAAGGGATCAATACTCTTTACCACTTCTTTTATTTCTGATATCAATATTTGTGTGTTTCCTCCATTTTCTTCGTTAACCTGTCAAAACATCTATTAATTTTATGATTTTTTCAAAGACAGACCGTTTTTGTTTTGTTGACTTTCATCATTGTTTTCCTGTTTTCAATTTTGTTGGTTCCTGCTCCAGTATTTATGATATCCTGAGTTCTGCTCCCTACAGGCTTAATTTGATCTCCTTTATCTAGTTATCTAAGGGAAACTTAGCTTATTGATTTTAGATTTTTTTCTAACACATGCATTTAATTCTATAAATTTCTCTCTAAACATTGCTTTCATTACATCTTCAAGCCAAAAGTGGTGTTTTTATCTTATGTAGTTCAAAATATTTTGTAAGTGATCATAAGACCTTCTTTAATCCATACATTATACAGCAATATGTAGTATAGTTTCTAAATATTAAAAATAATGTTCTGGTTTGTTTTTTCTGTTATTGATTTCTAGTTTAATTCTGTTGCAATCTGAGAACATACTTTATGTGGTTTCTACTCCTTTACATTTGTTATGGTGGATTTCTACCTTGGGGAATGCCCCATGTGTATGCCATTGTTTTGGACGGAGTATTCTACAAACATCATTCTGATCATGTTGATTGATATTACTATCCTGCTGTTCATGTTCTCTATCCCCACTACTTTCCACCTGCTGGTACTATGTGTGAGAGATGTGGAAGATATGTTGTTGAAAATAATATCAAATCAAATTCAACAACATATCAATAGATATGTGGATGTATCTGTTTCTCCTTTCAGTTCTTTTACTTTTGCTTCACATATGGAGATGATCTGTTACCATGTGCATACATGTACATACATGTTTGGGATTGTTACCTCTTCTTGGAGTAATGTCCTCTTTACCTTTATGTTCTGTCCTTCTCCTCATAACTTTCCTTATTCCGAAGTCTGCTTTGTCAGAAATTAATATAACTCCTGGGCCCCTGCGTGGTGCAGTCAGTTAGGCATCCGACTCGGTTTCTGATCAGGTCGTGATCTCAGGGTCATGGGACCAATCCCCATGTCAGCTCCATGCTCAGCATGGAGTCTCGTTGAAATTCTCTTTCCCTCTCCCTCTGACCCTATTGGTCATGCTCTCTCTCTAACTAACTAAACTAAATCTTTAAAAAAAAAAATACAGCAACTCCTGGTTTCTTTTGACAAGTATTAGTTTAACATACCTTTTTCCATTCTTTTACTTTTCACCTGGATTCTACATTTTTAATGGATTTCTTATAGGCAGCATATAGTGGATCTTCTTGCTTTTGTTGTTTTAAATCAATAGACAATCTCTCCTTTAAACTGGTGTGTTGAAACCATTCACAAATGATAGTGACTGTTGATATATTTGGAATAAAATCTATTGTCTTTATAAATGTTTCTATGTACTGCATTTGTTCTTTATGTCTTTTTCTGCCTCTCTGCTTTTAATTGAGCTCTTAATATTATTACCCTGTAACAGTATTTTCAATATTTCATTTCTGTTCCTTCTGACATTGCTGTCTTTCATGTCTCTTATCCATATGTTATAATTGTCCAATACATATTTACTATTATATTAAAATTATCTTTTAATTATGAATAAAAATTAAAAGATTTTATATACTTTAATTTATTACTTCTCAAGTGCTTTTCCTTTCATTACGTAGATCCATGTTTTTGACCTAGATTTCTTTCTGCCTGAAGAACTGCTTTTAATATTTTATTCAGGATGAGTCTACTGGCAATTAACTTTTTCAGTTTTTGTTTATCTGAGAAAGTTTTTATTTCTACTTCACTTTTGAAGATTTATTTTACTGGATGTATAATTTTAGCTCACTGTTTTTTTTCTTCTTCAATAATTTAAATATTTCATTCCATTCTCTTCTTGTGCAAAGAAAAGGCCAATGCAAATTTTATCATTGTTCTTGTATAGGTAAAGTATATTTTCTCTCTGACTTCCTTTAAGATTTTATCTTTGTCTCAGGTTTTCTGCAGTTTGATACATACCTTAGTGTTTTATTTTATTCTTTACATTTAACCTCCTTTGTTTTCTGACCTTCCCAGATCTGTGGTGTCATATCTGTCAGTGATACTGGAGAGTTTTCAACCACTATTCCTCCAAATATTTCTTCTGCTCCATTCTTTCTTCTCCTAGTATTTTCCTCCCTCCATTTCACTGTGTAAAGTTTTGATCGAATGATCTCCAAATTCAAATTATTTCCACACCTGTGTTAAGTTTACTAATAAATACATCAAAGGCATTCTTCATTTAAGTTACTGTGTCTTTCATTTTTAGATTATTTCTCATAGTTTTCTTCTCTTTATTACTATTACTGTCTGGTTTCGCATACTTTCTATTTTTTCCATTAGTATCCTTAGCATATTAATTATGGTTATGTTAAATTCTTTTTGTTCCAATATCTGTTTTACAGGAGTCTATTTCTAATAATTGTCTGAAACTTCAGATTATGTTTTTTCTTGTCTTCTGGTATGCCCTATAATTTTTTATTGAAAGCTGGACATGCTATACTGGGCAATAGATAATAACACAGACACTTAGCACAAGGATTTATGCTAATCTGTTTAGAAGTCGAGCTGTGTTTAAGGTTTGTTGTGGCCAGGGGTACCAAAGGTTTCAAATTCCTTCATCATTTTGATTTCATATTTCTTCATGGGATTGTGGCTTCCCTTTTTACTGTTCCTTAGAGAAAGGCTGTGCCTTTGACTGCTCTTCTAGCTCCCTATTAATATTCCCAAAACGTGTTGGTGTGGTAGTGTACAGATTAAGTCTCAGTCTTGGCAGCATGTCTCAGGTGGTTCTTCAGAAATGTTTCTACACCTTTTTCAGGCTTCACCTTATCTCCTCTTTCCCGCTTCCTTCCACGGCGGTAGTGTTCCCTTTCTGTTTCCTTGAAACCCAGCCCTTTATGAGGCAAGAAGTCTGGAACTGGTGGGGGTGAGGCAGCATTCTTTTCCTCTCACTGGAATAAGTTTTCAGAGTTGCCCTCGGAGTTTTCAGAGTTCCTTCTGCTTGAAGCTCAAGAGAAGAGTCTCAGAATATCTCACAGTGACTACTCTTCCACTCCCCTGCCAGACCCATGAGGGGATCTTTCTCAGTTCTACATCCTGCAGATCTACTGGGGTTTCTGGAGAGAAAGTCTGCAAAAGTATAGAGCTCCCCACAGCCATGACGTCAGTCCGCTGGAGTTTCTCAGATGCAAAGTAGCTCACCCTCAGCTTCCAGGAATTCTGTAATTACCATTTAAGTGTTCCTACCAACAAGTGGATTCCATGTAAGCAAATCTTGAGTATGCTCAAAATGTGCCTGTTGCTCCAGATATTAGAGTTGTGGTAACCTCAGTTCTCTGAAGAGTCTAGGAAATTGTTGATTTTCAGTTTTTAAGCCTTTAAATCTCCCAGTGTTTTTTTAGCCACATATTCCATGGAATGTTCTTTCAGTGTCACCATAACACTCATGGTCATGCTTGTTTTCATCTTGGTGCCTAAGTGACATTTACCATAAATTCCCACTTTCTTCTTCTGAAAACTTCATTGTCCTATCATCTTGACCTCTGTGACATCTCATTTTCCAGATGTTCTTCCTCCTCTGCTGGCCTCTTTCTCTTATTTCTCCCTTATCAAACTAAACATTGAAGTTTTACAGGACTTGGTAGTGGGTCTTTCCTTCTTTTTTTTTCATAAGAATATCATTTTTCATGACTTTAAAAAATTATTCATATGATAAAATCTCCTAAACTTATATACCCAACCTAAACCTTTTTTTAAAAAAGATATTTTATTTATTTACTCATGAGAGACACACAGAGAGAGAGAGGCGAGACACAGGCAGAGGGAGAAGCAGGCTCCATGCAGGGAGCCCGATGTGGGCCTCGATCCCAAGTCTCCAGGATCATGCCCTGGACTGAAAGTGGCACCAACCACTGAGCCACCCAGGCTGCCCAACCTTTTCTGTTATAATCAACCATATAAGTTTTATATGAAACTTCCTTTTGGGTAAGCCATTTATAGATATAGTGAACTTAGCATATCCACAATCAAACACCTGACTCCTTAACCCCACCTAAAATTGTTCCTTTGCTAGTCTTTCTTTCTCCATAAATGGCACGACTATTGGAGTTGAGCCATAAATCTGGAGTCACCATTGATCTTTCCCACTGCTTACCCCATGCAGAAAGTCTATCTGCAAGTTTTTATTGTTTCTGCATCATATTTTTCCCTATTGCCACCATCTCAGTTAAATTCACAATCCCCTCTTGCCAAAAAAATTTCAAAAGCTCTATTATTGGTCTTTTCCTATTCTAATGTCTTCTTGCAATCTGTTTTTCATGTAGCAGCCAAAATTGCTTTTTTAATGGTTTATTTATTTATTTAAGAGATAGAGGGGAAAAGAGAGAGAGAGAGAGAAAGACAGAGAGAGAAGGTAGAGGGAAAGGGAGAGAAACAATCTTCAATCAGACCCCACTAGCTCAGAGCCTGATGCAAGGCTTGATTCCAGGACCCTGAGATCATGATCTTAGCCAACATCAAGAGTTGGATACTCAACCGACTGAGCTACACAGGCACCCTGTAAAATTACTTTTTAAACATTATTTAATTATCTGATTTTCCTTTAAAAATCCTTTCAAGAGATTTCCATGGCTCTAAGAATAAAGTCTGAACTCATTTCTTTCTGGTGTTTTCTATCATTATACCAAACTTCATTCTTTTAAAATCTGAGAGATAGCTACTGTGACCAAAGGGATATTTGACTGGAATAAGAAGAAAAATTATATTCAAGCAAGTTCTGGAGCATAGATTTTTTTTTCTTTTTCACAGAGTACAGATATTTTTGACTATGCCACGGGGTTGGGGGGAAGCAAAGGATGTATGTGAGCACCCTTTGAATAAAGAAATAGGGAGATTATAAGCATATAAAAGGAAATATGATAGAAGATGGAAAATATTGAATCTTTCATTGTTAATATTTTCCTAATGTGAGAAGGAATCTTTTTCCTTTTGATCATTAAAAAAAGGGAGAAAATTATTTTCTAACATAGTTTATATAACATTTCCTTATATTTAAAAGGAACAGATTTTCATTTTAAGCAAAGAAAAACATCTGGCAAAATTCTGAGAGGATCCGAAGTTAAACATTGATGCTGTAGGAGATTGTGTGATGCCAAAAATACACAGGGACATGGGGTGATAAGATGGCCACAAAGTTCATTCAAGATATTTGACTTTCTTAAGGAGTAGTCAAAATGAAAATAGGAGTAGTCAAAACGAAAATAATATTATCTAAAAAGTCTCTCAAAGAACATGTCTGTGAACCTTAGTTTAAGAATAACTGATGGAGATGAATTCTTTTTCTGAAACACAAGGATATGTCCTATCAGGATTTTCAAACTGTTTTCCTGACAGGTTGAGTTGCTTTAGGGATTCTGCAAACAATAAAATATATTCTATCAAATAATGAAGATTTTGACTGCCTGAGGAAAGCATTCATCACCTTTAAATGTTTTATATAGTGAAGTTAGGGGAAGAAAAGAATCTTGTTGCTGAAAGTGTTTGAAAAATCTCGGTTCTGGATGATCTCTCTGGGCCATTTGAACAAGGGCAGTGCCCCACAAGATGGAAAAAAAGCATTTTTTAAACAGTGGTGTAATTAAATAAGTTTAAGAAATATGTGCTTAAGCGACAAATATTATTGACTCCAGGAATTTTAACAATGTAGTCCAAGTGATGGTGAAAATTCAGGAGAGGAATATAATATGTTGTTTTTAAATTAAGTCAATAGTTGTATGTGTGTTTGCTTATTTTGTTTCATTTCTTTATTTGCAGGGCACCGATCTACATTTGTGAGGCAATAAGTAATGGAAAGATTTGGGAAACATTGCTCTAAATAATACTAGTTAGAGTAACTTGTAGCTATTAAATGCATTCAATATATCTACTATATATATGTATATACACACAAAAATATACACATACATATACATATAGCCTTGCATGTTCAACACATACTCAATTTTCACATTGTCATAGGAAAAAGTTGGTATCTTTACCCAGTCTTATAGATGAGGCCTGAAGATATTATGTAATGTGCCTAAGATTATACAATGAGTATGACACCAGCATTTAACTTAGGCTTGCTTGACTTTCTATTGTTCAAAATTTAGGTGCATGATTTACTTCATTTTTTTCAAAATATAGCTTTGATCTACCAGTTTCCTGCATTCTAAGCCTGTCCATTGGCTTCCAGGTTTTCATTTACTGGATAGCTATTATTTCAATTGGAATAATGCCACAACTTTGCCCTTGTGGGGCAGATGTACTGGAAAAACTCAAGACCTTTCTAATTCTGAAATTCTAACTTCTCTGAATTTTCACAATACATATGTATCTTTGTTTCCTAAGTTATTTTTCCTCTCATTTTTTTATTTTAAAATTCTTTTGTCTAAGACACTTTCTTGTATTTTTTCCCTTTGTGTTGTGAATCTCAAGTATCTTTCTTTTTAATCAGAAATGAACTCTCTGTTTCATTCTGTGTCCCCACCATCCTGTGGTAGGAGGGTAGAGGCTGCTTTGAAGGAGAAAAAGCCAAAGTCATAAAGTTTATAAAGAAATAAAATTATGTAATATTATTATTTTTAACTTTGTATTTTTAAATAATTTGAGATTAATAGGAAGTTGCAAAGATAAGACAAGAAGATCCTATGTACCTTTCACATGGTTCCCCCCAAGGATTACGACTTAAGTGGTGGTACGATTTCAAAACTAGTAAATTGACAATGGTACAATGTAGGTTTATACCTCCGTTATTTCATCGCATATGTAGATTCTTGTGGCAACCACTGCTAAAAAGATACAGACTGGTTTTATCATACTGGTGTGAATTTGAATCATTGACTAACTGTGCTATGGATCCCAGATGGCATTTTTGAAGCTGTGTTTTAAAAAAATGGAGCCCAATGAACAGTGCCTTCCAAAGATTAGTAAGATAGAAAAGAAAACTACTTAGATTTAGAAATCATGGAGCAAAACTCTACTTTGGCATCAGAGAATGAGAAAGAATCATCAGAGACATCTGACAGACAAAACATGTAGACACTAAGATTCCTTAAACTACAAATGGAATAAAGAAATAAGTGGGACAGAAACCTTCAACTCAGAAACTAACCAATTTTTAAAGATCATCTAAGTGGTCCCTTCTCCCCCCCAACATCCAACTTTGTGCCATTTAATGTCTGGAAAGGTGCATACCTCTAGAGAAAGATGCACAGCCTCTCATGGCATACATGACGACACCAACCACTGGCTATCAATCCAGCACTGCCCTAAGATTTGCCTCAGATCAAAGCCTGCATTTCTACCTATTTGACACCTTGCTCTAAGTCTGGAATACTAAATTGCTATTTTTAGTTCTCCAGCGCACTTAAACTTTGGATAACACCCTTTCCGGTGTACTATGCACAATTATCAGTTCAATAGTGTATTTTGTCTCATAGAGATTACAATAATACATATTTTAAATTGCAAATGCCGCTGTGATTTCAAAATCATTGCTTTGCTGCATTCATTTGTGGCTCTAGTGCTATTAGCTCTATTATGTCAAAGACTGACAACATTCCTTAGAAAATAATTATTAGTAATGCTCTGTTACCTTCTAGGTACAAACACTTGGTCCCAGATTTTCTGGTGCAACTAATGTGAGATTAGTTAGTTTGTTTAGCTAAAATATATAAGATAAAATGATAGTCTTTTCAGATTTCTTATTTATTTACGAGTGTAATGAAGCTTGGTTGTGACTCTAATTAATGGCACAAAGAATAGGCACAACAACTGTGAATTTCAAAGGATGTTTGTACCAAATTTTCATGATACATTAAAAAATAAAAATAAGTCTGAAACGGATTTTGGAAGCCAGTGTTCTGTTTTAAGGTAATATTTGGTATATAAATGTAGTTTCCAGAAATATTACCTGTAGTATGAAAAAATAACCCAAAATTTAATTGTAGGGACATCTGGATGGTTCAGTGGTTGGGCATCTGCCTTTGGCTCAGGGTGTGATCCCAGAGTCCCAGGAGCCAGTCCTGTGTCGACCTATCTGCATGGAGCCTGCTTCTCCTCACTCTTCCTATGTCTCTGCTTCTCTCTCTGTGTCTCTCATGAATAAATAAATAAATTCTAAAAAAAGCAAAAAAAAATTTAATTGTAATTACAAAAACCAATATGATAATACATCACTGAAGCTTTAAATATAAGATTTAAATTGCATTTAACTGCACTTCTGTAACTTCAGTAAATGTAACTTTTTGGCACATAATCTCTTTCAGAACTTGCTTTATCATATATAATTCTACATTTAATAATCAAATGTAATTTAGCATAGTAAATTTTCTCATAGGCTATGCCTAATTAAGCACTTTTTGGGGTAAATTATTTTTAAGGAGTTTATAATACCAATTTAACTAAGTTAAGGGGATTAATACATACAAACTTTCAGTTATCCAATAAATAAGTCATGGGAATGAAAAGTACAGCATAGAGAATATGGTCAATAATATTGTAATAGCATATGGTGACAGGTGGTCATTACATTTACGGTAAGCATGTGTAATGTATAGAACTTTCAATTCTCTATGCTGTACACCTGAAACTAATATAACATTGTGTGTCAACGCTGATAAAATTTAAAATAAATATTCCTCAACTTTGGAGCAGTTAGAAGTTCAAGTTTTCACTGTTAGTGCTTTAAAATAAAAATCTTCAGAGATAGAAGGATTTCCCAGTTTACTATTTCAGATTTCAGTACAATTTCCCAATACACAGTTATAAATTGCTTTCAATGTATCTTGATGAGTGTTAATGGTGGCCCCTGTAACTTACTGAATATCCTTCCTGAATTTATACAGGGTATTTTCTCTTAAATCATGCTCTGGATTTCACTCTTACATTCTAATTTACTTTTACTGAAAAGAGTTTCTAAATATCACTTGCATTCTTCACATTTAGTCCTGGGCAACAGTACGAGTTTTAGAAGAAATATTTGCTAGATGGCAACTTCGTAGAAATAACCCAAAGTCAATCATAGGGGTATTGATTAGTGCTGCCAGGAAATGACATTGGCCTTGGGAGGGGACTGTTATATGGGCCTAGATTTCCAAGAGTTGCACAAAGGTAAGAATGTTAGCTAGAGAATCTGTCCAGATGTTGTCTCTTTACCTTGTTGTGATTGGACATGCTCTAATACTTTTCCTTGTCTTTATGTTATTATTATGATGCCATCATATAAAACCACCAACATCTTATTTTGATATATGATTAATATTTTTATTTATCCCATATTGTTTTCTCATGCTGTTTTAAAAGTGTATAAAATTTTGCAACTAAAGTCATAAGAAAGGAGATGTTTTATGAATAAGAAATAATATTAAACAAGTAAAAATCTTTTCAAAGAACAATTACATAGGTACTACATCTGATCCAAAATCAAGCAAATCCAGCAAGGTATGGCCTAATAGAAGGGGTAGATAGGTAGGACTGACACATTTTGCAAATAAATGTATATGATTCTCACTTAAGTTTGGAATTCAGATAAACCATGATTTTTTTTGATGTCCCTTATAATATTTAAAATATACTGATACTAAGAAACATCATTTGTTGTTTATCAAGCAACAGTCAATTTAGCTGTGTCCTCTCTTATCTGGCAACTCTATTTAAGACAGGAGACTCACTGGAATTCCAGTATTTTGGCACCTACTGCGATAGAAGTTTCAATTATGGTTAGATTAACCCGTCTTAATGTTCCCATTCTCATGAAGACCATGCAGTCGAATAACCAGGGCAGCAAATTTGACTTTATTTCTTTTTAAATTTGAATTCTTCTTTTCCAGATTTGTTGCATTTCCTATCATTATTTTATTTTGTGAATTCACACACACAGAGAAACACACACACAAAGATATAACCACAGAAGCTAACCAGTTTCTTGCAATATTTGAATCTAGTTGTAAGAAGAAATATATATCTAAGATTGTTATTGCTTATTTATATCAGAGCGTTTATAAAAGGTTCTACTAAGTAATGAAATGTTAGATGGCTTGTCTGATTCGAATAACCAAACTTTAAAAGGAGCTTATTCATTATTATATATAAAGCATTCCCCCAAGAGCACAGCTGTGCAATTTAATTCCATTGAAACCTACTCCCACTTAGCAAAATATTTAGATACATAGACATATAGATAGAGAATCATAATAGGGCAAGGAGGAAATAGACAATGATTAAAGGATAAATTCCACTTGCCACAACATATTTTCATGATTTACCCCCCTATGAATCTACTGCCTTTGGGGTGTTGTGTGCCAGAAATAGCAGTTAGAGAATGTTGTAGCTGAAACATATTGTTGCAAATGTTTTATGGCCTGCCTTTCTCCTGATGAATCTCCTGCTTTTTGAATAAAAATCTTTCAGTCAAGTAACCCATCACACATCAGTATCGGTGAACAATCACCTTTCTTTCCTAATATTATCATTTGCAGCCCATAGAGCTGCAGCTCCAACAGCTGTGTTACAGGAAACAGAATTTTGATCAAAGGTCATTGATATTGATAGCACTTACTTAGCAGGTGCCTTGGCAATCAGTTTTAATGAGTCTGAGCCATATTCATTTCTTTTCCTGCTGCTGGTCTATTGAAACAAAAAAAGAAAGAAAGAACATAAAAGGTGGCAGAGGTGTCAAAGACGCCATAGGCACAGACTTCCTTGATAAGCTTTGATTTAAAGAGCTAAGAGGCAAAACCCAAAATAACTCCTGATATGTATCTTCTCGCTACAGTGGCAGTTAGAAGAGACTTGGAAAACTCATCTTCCTTGAGTGATAGTCAGTAATGACTCAATATGACTTTGACCTCATTGTTATTCCATTAGGCACGCCTGCAAAGTGCATCCCCAAGGTAAAATTTGAAGTGATTATTTTAATCAAGAAGTGCCAAGTGGTAGCAACATGGAGGATCACCACCCAAAATTCTAGAACTTTAATGCCATTTTTAGGCAGTCTCATAGATATGAATGAATATATATATATATATTTTTGGTACAATTTAAAGTCAATCCTGCATGTCCTCCTGCCCACCACCATTGGGTTCTTTAGGCCCTTCATCTATTTTTGTCCAAGCATCCAGGTTTTGTTAAGTGACTTGATCGGTGGCAATAGATGATAAATAAGGTAATAAGTTGTTGCCAAATCTGGATGGGAGGGTCAACAAGCACACAGGTAATGAAAGGAGAATTATTCAGTAGTAGATATAATGAAGTTGTAGTAGATATAACTATCGTGACAGAGGAAAACTACAGTAATAGGTAATAACTTCTAGGTTACACAGTCTCTGTATGCGTTCATCTAATCAATCATTTGTTCAAAACTTTTATTTGAGTATTTTGTTTATGTATGTGTGCATGTGGTAGGCATGAAGTTAGACAGTGGGAAGACAGTGGTGAACCTGAAGTTGACCACTTTGTCCCAGTGCATCCCAGGGGCAATTCTGTATTGACTTTCGATATCTGTTCATAACCAGAGTTAATGTAAGTTTGATTTGGGGGTGAACCAATTAACTCTTGATACGATTTTTTAAGAGTTCTGTGGTAGGATCTATGAGTTTAATACTTATTTTATATGGATAATTGCTTGTGAAAGGGATAATATCCTTTTTTGACCTAGTGGAGTACGTCAGTTTTCTATTGCTGTGTTGTAAATTACCTCAAACTTAGTGACTAAAACCAACAAACATCTATCTCATTTACTTTCTGTGGGTCAGGAATGCAAGTTTAGTTTAGCTAGGTGGTTCCGGCTCAGAGTTCTCGCCAGGTTGCAGTCCAGATGTCAGCCAGGGCTGCAGTTAATCAAAGGCTTGGCTGGGTGGGCAATCCACTTTCAAGTGCACTGCTGGGACCAATAGCTAAAGACTTGAGTTCCTCACTGCATAAGCATCTCCATAGGGCCACTCAGGATATAGCAGCTGGCTTCTCTCAGAACAAATGAACTAGGGCAAAGGTGAAGACCCAAGAAAAAAGCTGCAGTGCCTTTTCAAACCTGAAAGTACAAATGGCACATCACTGATTCTCCCATATTTTATTGGTCACACAAAACAATCCTGTCTGGTGTGGGAGGGCATCCCATTCAAGGGTGTAAACAACCAGAAGGCAGGGACCATTGGAGATCACCCCTGAGTCTACTGACACCTAAAGCTTTCATACTTCTAAATGCAGAAAAACTTTAACATTTTTATTTGTGGTAGCTAACACAATCAATGTTTGTTTTTTTTTTTAACAAAACAAAATCACATAATGATTTTCACCATATTGCCTCATTATTTGATTAAACTTGATTAAAATAGTGTACAGAATCTCATATCTGTACACCTTTCCACACAGTTCGGATGAGATGTTGCTCTTCTATTTTCTGTTAAATAATATTTTACTCCTTCAAGAAATATGGGATTGTATTAGTTTTCTATTGCTGATATAAAGTAATATATTACCATAAATTTAGTGGCTTAAAACAACACAGTTTTTTATCTCAGAGTTTCTGTAGTTCAGAGGTCCAGGTGGACTTGTTTGGGCCTTCTGCTTATATTTTCACAAGGCTGAAATCACAGCGTTGGCAGCATTTAATTCCTTATTAGAGACTCTGAAGAAGAATCTCAGGATCTTGGTTGGATTTAGTTCCTTTTGGTTGTAGGACTGAGGTCCCTATTTATTGCTGACTGTCAGATGGAGACTCGTTTTTGCTCCTAAAAGCTGTGTTCTTTCCCATGACTTCCATGTGCTTTTGCCCAGCAGTGATGGGTTGAGTCCTTCTCACTTTCAATCTTGCTGATATCTCCTTCTCTCCCATCTCTCTGACTTCCAGCAAAGAACTTTCTCTGCCTATAGAGGCTTATGTGATTAGATTGGATCAACCAAGATAACCCCAGAGAATCTGTCTTAAGGTCCATAATCAGTCCAATATTTGCAGATGAGTATTTTCATTAGCCTGCTTCCTGCAGTAGCATTTTGAGGGTCTGACAATCTTCTTTCATTGCTGTCCCTTTAAGTCCAAGCAAGTACTGGTGTAAAATTCTCATAAGTCTTGTGGGCTTTGTGTAATTTCACAGAGGTTCCCTCCATAAGACAGAAGCCATGTCCACAAATCTTTCTGAGATAACACCTTCTCTATCTTTGGCTTCTGCTGACATTGCTGAGAGTCTACACTCTAAAGCTTCCTACAGCGCTCCGCTTTGATGAAAAGGATCTCTGAGGCACGTCCTTAATCTCCTCAAAGAGCCTTTTGTCTGAATCAGGTTGTGTGGTCTTTTGATGTCTCTGAGGTTTTCATAAAACATGGCCCAGCCACAAATTTAGCTTTTGCACTGAGCCACAGTTTTTGAATTAACCTCTTAATTTCATTGTCTCTTGCCATCTGGATTGGCCAAGAAGTTCCCAAATAATCAAGTCTTGGTTACTTTTGGTTTAAAAGTTTTTCACTCAATTTATCTCTCTCCTTCCACATTTCATTACAAACATGAAGAAACCAGGAAAGCTTTCAACATTTTTCTTGGAAGTACCCTCAGCTGATTATCCAGACTCATCCTTTTACAAGTTGTGCCTTCCACATAACTACAGGACAAAATTCTGTTAAACTTTCTGCCACTATATAACAAGGACCTCCCTTCCTTTGGTTTCCACATGTTCCTCACTTTCTTCTGAGACACCAGCACCTATCATGTCCTAAGAGTCTGTTTATGACAATGTAAGTATCATATACAGATGATACGTACAGATTTTCTCTCTAATGGTCCATCATTGACTTGAAACTGTTGTGAGCTCTATTGATACCGGTATAGTATCCCTCACAAAATAACGTATCCTTTCAAAAACTTAATGATTTTATAAATTTAGCCCTAACATAATACACATGTATTATCTTTCTGAAATAAATCCAGGTATATTATCTCTCCTAATTAGGACTAATAGTGTAGTTGATAAAGGCACTCTTTCTTTATAAGCCCAAATACTGTCTTGCCATCATTCCAAGCAATGTACTGCAGGCTACCATTAATAACCCCTAAATTTTGGCACATGGAAACAAAACTATTTGTCAGATATTAGTGCCTTATTCTATTATCTGGCATAATCATTGTAATAATAGTAATCAAAAACAGACCTAAGAATGCAAAAGCAAAATAATGAAGATGTCTTACATTATCACTTGACATAACCTCTCATTTAAACTCCATGTTATACAAAGACAAATACTTCCTATAATTTTTATACATAGAATATTATTTTTATAAAAAATTAGGGTCATTACCAAAAATTCAAGCAATGCATAATAATCCAAACAATAAGCCAAGAAATAACCCTTTTTGCTACTCAGAGAAGAATGTTCAATATTTATTCCAGATCATTTTAGATATCTCTGCCTTCATGTATATAAAAAGAGTAATAAATGAATATACAGGTGGAATCATACATAGAAAAAAATTTGCAAAAACAAAACAATGTATATGCATTTCATAAGAAATACTAAATTTTATTTTATGTGAATAACATAAAAAGGAATGAAAATAAAATTGGACTAGTTGTGCATACAAGTAGATATTTATTTACCTGAGAGATTTGCAAAGGATACTTCTAAAATAAAATAAAATTTTTTTGGGGGGAGGGCTGCTGGTGGTTAGGGCTACTTGCTTCTATTTGGTAATTTTAACTTATTTCAACTTTAGCAGAATTTACTGTCTACCTACAATGAAGGGAGAGTAAAGATGAAGTAATAAATTCTGTTACATTTTCTTATACAATCCGGTCTCATATTTTCTGATTCGTACTAGTTGTGGATTTATTTTTAGATTGTCAACACATCTTTTGAGATTTTATGTATTTATTTATTTATTTATTTATTTATTTATTTATTTATTTATTTTTATTATTATTATTTTTTTTGGACAGAGGGAGAGGGAGCACTAGTGGTGGGGAGGGGCAGAGGAAAGGTGAGAAGCAGACTCCCGGCTGAGCAAGGAGACAGATGTGGGACTTGATCCCAGAACCCTGGGATCCTCACCTGAGTGGAAAGCAGATGCTTAACCAACTGAGCCACCCAGACACCCCTAGATTGTAAACATATTTAATAGTACTATTATGTTGTACATCCAGAGTGTTAGCACTTTTACCAAGTCCACATTCATTTCCAGCACCTGTCATAGAGTTCCCAGTGTTTAGTTCGTTACTGGGCGACTTGAATGTCATCTGCAAATACTAATTTTATTTTCTTCAGAAAGGATTATTGGTGCCAGTCTAGCAGTTTTTAACTTAAAGGAAAATTCATCTGCTTATAAAATTCTTGATATATTCTTTGCTTGGATATTTGTTGACACTGACCTATTTACTGTATACAGGAATTGACTCTGGTTGTGGAGAAGCTTCGGTTGAGATAATGTTGGCCAGTTGAAGTGATTTATTTTTCTGCTTAATTGCTCCATTGTGTAGATTTGAAATTAAGTGACTTCCCCATTTTTTAAAAAACTGGAAAAGAAAACTCTCTTTGGGTTATAGAGACATACTGGGAATTCAAGACATGTTTTTTTCTAATATATTTTAATAATTTTTTTTCTCTTCTCTTTTCAGTTTTATTCATCAGAAACACCAATCTTTGCATGTTGGATCTATCTAGAATCCATCATGATAATCTTTGTATGACATTATTTATTTCACTTTATTTTGTATAATTTTCTTAAATCTGCCTCCATAGTCCCATAGTGTAGTCAATTTTTTTTTAACTAAAATTTACCTTTTACCTCTAGAGTGGTATTACTCTTACCTTCTGAATTCTTTCTAAATTCTACCCATTCACTTTTATTTTATTGTGGTATAACTTACATGAAGCAAAAGCCAACCATTTAGCTTACTGGTCTGTGAATTTGGAAAAATGTATAACGTTGTATAACCAGCATTGCACACAGAAAAAGATGCTGAATCATTCAATCACACTAAAAGTTCTCAAGTGCTCCTTTGTGGGTAAGCTCCCCTCTCCATCCCAAGGTCCTGGCAACACTAGACTTTTATGTGTCTATAATTTTCCTTTTTCCAGAATGTCATATGAATGGGATAAGACAGGATGCAATCTCAATTCTTTTTTTTTTTTACTTAGCATATTACATTCACAATATATCCATATTGCTTTGAGTGTCAGTACTCTGTTCCTCTCCACTCACTGATTTTTTAAAAAAGATTTATTTATTTCAGAGATTGAAAGAGAGAGTATGAGTGGGAAGGGCAAAGGGAGAAGAGAATTTCAAGTAGACTCTAAATGAGCATGGAGTCTGATGGGGGCTGGATATCACTACCATGAGATGGAGACCTGAGCTGAAACTGAAGTTCAGATGTTAACCAACTGCACCACTCAGACACTCCACTCCATTCATTAATTAAAGGACATTTGGATTATTTCCAGTTTTTGATTATTTATTAATAAAACTCTCAAAATATTCACATATAGTTTTTTGTGCCAATATGAGTTTTTATTTCTCTTTGGTATACACCTGGAGGTGAGTCTGCTGACTGCATGCTAAATATATATTTAACCTCATACAAAACTGCCAAGCTCTTTCCAGAGTGGTCAAACCACCAAACTTACAATAATTGTTCCATATCCTCACCAGCACTTGGTATTGTCAGTTATTTTTTTTTAAGCCATTCTAAGAGTTTGGAGTGGTAGCTCATAGTTTTAATTTGTATTTCCCTAATGAATAATGGTGTTGAGGGGTTTTTCTTGTTATGTGTTTATTTGCTCTCCACATCTCTTATTTGGTTAAACATCTGTTCAAATCATTGGACTATTCTTCTCACAAGGTTATTTGATTTCCTATTTATGATATTTGGATAGTCTATATGTATTCTGAATATATATGTAGATGTATCTTGACAAATCTTTTTTCACTGTCTTGAGGATTATCTTTTCATTTTATTAATAGTATCTTTCAAAGAGCAGTAGATTTTAAGATTGATGAGGTCCAATGATCAATTATTTTTTCTTTTATTGATCACGCTTTGGTGTTATATCTAACAATGTTTTTGCCTCTTTCAAGTCAAAAAATATCTTTTCCTATATTTTCTTTCACATGTTTTATCATTTTAGGCTTTATGTTTGGCTGTATGTTTCTTTTTGAGTTTATTTTTGCATGTGATGCAGGAATAGGAAGAAATTTTTCTTTCTCTTGCATTTGGATATCCCATTGTTCCAGGTTCTTTTGTTGAAAAGACTCTTTTTTTTCCATGTAATTACTTTTACACTTTTGTCAAAAATCAATTTACCTTTAGTGTGGGCCATTTTCTGGACTCTGTCATGTGTGTCGTTCTTTTCCCCAATATCACACTGTCTTGATTACATGGCTTGATGGTAAACTGGAAATCAGGTAATATGAGTTCCTCCAACTTGTTCTTTTTTCAAAATTGATTTGGCTATGCTGCTTCATTTGCTCTTCCATATAAATTTTAAAATTAGCTTGTCAATTTCTTAAAAAAGGAATCCTTCTGGGATTTTGTTTGGTACTGCAGTGAATCTATAGATCAGTATGGAGAAAACTGACATCTTAATAACATTGAGTCATCCAACCATTAACATGTTATATCCTGAGTTATTAAGGTGTTTGCTTTTTTTCATTAGTGTTTCATACTTTTCATTATATTCTTCCTGTATTTGGATAGATGTGTATTTAAATATTCCAATTCTGTGTTATTATGTCTGTTACTTTAAAAAATGTTTATTTCCAATTTTTATTGTTGCCCTATAGAAATTAAATTGATTTTTTATATACTCATATTCAGTGACCCTGCTAAACTCATTTATTATTTCGAGTGTTTTTTTCTTTGAGATTTTTTGGCATTTCTACAAATATAATAATGTCATCTGTGAATGCAGAAAATTTTATTCAGTCCTTTCCAATTCGTATGGCTTCTATTCTATTTCTTGCCCTGTTTTAGTCTCCAGGATTTTTAGCACAGTGATTAATTGGAGTAGAGTTGAGACAAGTATGTTCATAATATTGCATTAAATATACTTATACTAAATATATAATTTCTGAAATACAAATTTAATGCAATATCCTATATTTTACATGGCAACCCTAAACAAAGTGGTAATACTGGACACCCTTGTCTTGTTTACTATCTTATAGGAAATACACTAAATTAGTCATAGTTAATTATTCTTGAATACTAAGCTTCTTGTAGATTCTCCTTATTGGTTTAATTGAATTCCTTTTCTTATTTTGCTGAAATTTTTTTTTTAATTGGAAATGCTACTGAGTTTTCCCCTAATATTTTTTTTCTGCGTCTTTTGAGATGATCAAACTGGATTTTTTTCCCTCTCTTTCCTGTTTATATGTGTATTATGTTGATGATTTTTCTGAATTTGGACATAGCTCTGTATTCCTGAGATAAACCCAGCATGGTCAGGATGCACAAGATTAAATTTTCCAACATTTTTATGAAGATTTTAGTGGCTACCTTCATGGAAGGTATTGTTGTTTCCTTATCTTTGCATGGTTTTGGTTTTGACATCAGTGTACATTGGCATCATAAAATGAACTGGAAAAGTGTTATCTATTCTTCCATTATTTGGGAACTTGTGGAAAATTGATATGATTTCTTCTTTAAACATCAGGTATAATTTACCAATGATGTCACCTGGCCTTGAAGGGTCTTCTGATAGAAAGATTTTTAACTATGAATTCCATTTATTTAATAGATATGGGACACTTCAGGGTACCTATTTCTTTTTGAGTGAGTTTTGTTTTTTCTTTCAGGAAATTCTTCCATTTCAACTAGGCTGTTGAACAACTTTAAACTTTGTTTATGGATATCAAGTTGTTAGTACTCTTCCCTTGTTATTTTTTTTAATGTGTGTAGGCTCTTTTGTGAAGTCCATATTGCATTTCTGATATGAGTGATTGTGTTCTCTCTCTCTCTCTCTCTCTCTCATTGTTCTGGTCAATGATTTATTGTTCTTTACCAAAAATCAGAATTTGTTTTGGTCTAAGTTGCAGAGAAGATAAAATTCAATAAAAGTTTCTGTACTGAAGTTTCATTAGGAATACAACCTACAACCTTGGGGGTGCCTGAGTGGCTCAGTAGGTTAAGCATCTGCCTTTGACTCAGGTCGTGATCCCAGGGTCCAGAAATCAAGCTCTGAGTTAGGAGCCCAACTCAGTGGAGAGTCTGCTTCTTCCTCTCCCTCTGCCCCTCCCCCACATCACTCATGCTCTCTCGCGCGCGCTCTCTCTCTCTCTCTCAAATAAATAATATTTTTAAAAAGGTATAACCTCAGACCTGTGTGAATTAAGAAGAAAAGAAAGTGTGACCAAGAAATAGGGAAAAGAAATACAAAGTGTCTGCAGCTTTACAAGAAAACCTAGCTGGTTTCTCAGTCTCGGTAGGATGCCTTCTACACAGGCCACATGGACCCACTTCATCTCAGAAATGTCTTCTAAGAGTAGAAATGGAGAATACTTTTTTTTGCTTGCTCTTTTTCATCTTCTGTCTTAGGTTGATCAGAATTTGTTCTATGCGGCCTTGATTCCCAGCTTCTCCAGGGAGTGGAGGACAGATCTATATGCCTTAACCAGGTCCAGCAGAAGGTTTCCTATGACTCCTTTTCTTTATGCTTTGTAAAAATCTTATGTAGGTGTACTATTTTTCCCCATTTAGTTTAGAAATATTACACAGCTAGAACTCATAGGAGCTTATATTTAAATCCAGGCACTGTGACTTCAAATCTGGACCCGTCTGGTATAGCACCTGTTTTCAGTAAGATTCTGTGGAGATAAGACAAAAATATTTTTACCCTGCTGGAATTTAATATTAGCTGAACCACTCAGTCTGTTAGGCTAATGAGCAGACCCCGAAACACATTCCTACAAAACAAAATCCAGAATTCTTCAGAATCATACTGCCTTTCATAGTCTATAACCTCACAGATGATGATCTATCATTGGCTGAAGTTCACATGAAAATATTTTCATGATTCTTTTTTTTCCCTTTTTTTCATACTGTCAACATTTGAACAACATGGGTTTAAACAATATGGGTCCACTTATAGGTGGGTCTTCTTTTGATAAATGAGTACAGTACCATGTGTTTTCTCTTGCTTATGATTTTCTTGATAACAGTTTCTTTTCTGTCTAGCTTACATTATTGTGAAAATACTGCATACTATACAGGTAACATACAAAATATGTGTTAATATACCAGTTATATTATTGGTATATTAGTAGTTAAATTTTAGGGAAGCCAAAATTATACCTGGATTTTCAACTGTGTGGAGGCTGGCACCCACACCCCTCATGTTGTTTAAAGATCAGCTATATAGTGTCTGAAAGTGTTGTGCAAATCTCAGTCAAGTCTCTCCAAAGTCAACATTATACTCTTCTATTCATCAAAATGTCTTCTTCTTAATAAGAATCATCATTCTATAATTTTCTCATGCTCTGCTGACTACTTTGAGGACCAATTTGAAACGTAAACGTACACACCCTGTGAAATCCACATGAGGAAGAGAACATCCATAAAACATCCATACTGTATGTTCCTGAAAAATCTTTTATCTTCACATTGGTTGCAGTACAGAGCGGGGTTTTAATAGATACTTCAGCAAATTATAAATTGCAGCATGTCATGGATCTTCAAGGTGAATATTCAAAACTGTCAAGAGAGTGCTTTTTTTCAACTTTAATAAAGTAGGCTGTTTATTCAAAAAACTCACAGGGACAGACTAAATCCTGTAACTCAAGATAATCTAGATACTAGTTCTTTAGATTTGTTTTATCAGATAAATATAATTGGATCAATGACTTAAGAATGATATCAGTTTATCTGCAAATTGTTTTTTGTTTCATTCATTTATATATATGCCTTTGTGTTTGGGGAATTCAAATTTCTTACCCTCAGCCACTGAAATGTGCTTTACTGCCTTTGCCAGAAATGTAACATCAATATTAAATTTGTCCTGCATAATTATAATGATATAGGTAAGATTAGAGTTTAGATAATTTCTTGAAGATTTACCAAGATAAACAAAATCACATGTTTCTTTAGTTGGCTCTCTCTTTACCAAATTGGGGCCTTTGGAGATTATTACTATTTAATGTATAGATTAGTTACTCTGTCAAAAATTTCTCTTTTAATTTTGAAAGGCATTTGTAAATTTCATCTGTCATTTCCCTCAAACACGGAGTACTGGCTTGAATGATTCGTTCTCTTAGCATGGGGGAGAAGAGTTAAATGCTCTATTAGTTCTAGGTTTGTTTCATAATAAAAATTTGGATTGGATAGCTACTGAAAAAGTCATAAGATCTTTTCTGTGCTGGTGGATTTATGAAAACAAATGAAATCAAACATCTCATTTTGGACACAATTTTAAAAAGCATACTCCACGATAACACTATAAGTCATACATCTGGACTTTTCTGAATATTTTTCATAAATTTTCCAGTAAAATTACAAAGTAGAAGAGGATTGAATTGTTCCCTGCATCTTCATAACCAATTGCATGTCTGTGGCCTCTGCTCAACATGTAGGGCAGGTGTTTGTGGGACCAGACAACACTCAGTTCAGAGAGGCTCAGCATTGCTGGAATGAGCATTTGTTTACTCAGGTGGGGCTGGAGAAAAGAGTTCAGAGTTCTATCCTTTTTACTTCTTTCTAGTTATTTTTGAAGATTTTGATTTTGGCTACCTGAACATATGATTATGCATTTCCTAAACATAGCAAATATCAGATTGGCAACATATAAGAGATCAGCCCGAAACTGAATGACAATTTTGCTAGTGGATTAATGGATTCGAATACGTATATTTAACACAAAGCCTGCATTTTAATGACAAGTTAAGTGCCTACTTTTATTCTCAGATAATTGGAAATGGAATTAAAACAAATTGCTGCAAACAGGACATTGCAAGTGAAAATGTCAACTCAGCATTGCTGTTTTTCCTGAGACACCACCGTCTATGTGGAAGTGAAATCACCTGTGGTAGCGGAGCTAAGGGAGGAAGGATGGAGGAGTGGAGAGGAATGCTTTCTGATAAATCAACCACAGACTCAACACGCATCATAAAATTTAATATTTTAAAGATTCATGAAGAAAGAAGTGATGCCAAATGCGTTTTAAGAAAAATATCTGTTTAAATGCTATTAATGGCAAAGCAGAATATAGCAAGGTGAACCACACTGATAATATTAAATTACCCCAAGAGGTTCCCCAGTCAGAATCCCCGTGCAGAAATCTGCTTGCCAACTGTCGTTCCTTTTCCCATTGGTTTAGTTAAGGGTTGAAGTTCTTCTTGAAGTTTCTTTTTTAATCATCAGATCCCGACCTTACAGTTTTCGCTGACTACTTTCCTTCGGGCTGTCTTTGCTCCTGTCAATTTAGGATTTCCAGGGAATTATTCTTCTTTGAAATGCATATTCCAGGCTTGAAATGCTGGCATATGTACACTGTAGAGTAATTGTGGAGGGCCAAATGTTTAATTACACATGACAGCTGGAGCTGTAGGAGTCCGCGGCTTTGCTGGAAAACACCGTATGCCCTCTGCAGCCTTAAGAGAAGGAACACAATTTTACAGATACATATATATCCACATGTTATCCACAAGAGCTGCTCTTCAGCATTACCAGCTACAGCTTTAATAAAATTTCAGTCATTCACACTTGACTGTATTTAAGTAAACAGTATAAAAGCGTTTTCCCTCAAAACTTAACCATACAAGTTTACCAGACACGCAGCTAACAATTCCAGAAGGCCTTTTTCTTCCATAGGAGGTTTTTGAAGATCAACCCAGAAAAACCCCATTTGAGTTAGAAACCAAATGGTGGAAAGACAAACTATAATTTGTAGGAGCACATGATAAGAGTGATATGATCCAAAAAGGGTGCAATGGCAAACATCGAGGGCCACAATTCTCATTAAATTGCCATTCCTAAAATATGCTCATCTTTTTGGCAGTTGCAAATTACTGTATCTCTGGCAGTTTTATATAATCACAAGAGAGGAAGCCACGCGAACGTAATCATAACATTTAGGTAGGTTAAAAATACAGTTTAATTAAAAATTCTCTTAGATGCAGTGACATGTAAGTTTTGCCAATAGCTGTTTCTCCCCAAATATAACCCCTTGAGCATCACTAGATGATTGTGGAACATTACTTGATAGTTTTGATGGTAAGAATAGCGCCGGCTCAGTTTCCAGCATTGTCTTACAGACTTGAGATGCTTCATTTAATTCTAATAACTACTCTCTGGATCCTCTCGGACTCTGGTACTATTTATGTCCCCATTTTACAGATGAAGAAATGCAAGCCCAAATAGATTAAGACACTTGCTGTGGTAACGTAAAAATACATGGCGAGGCTGGAATTCCAGAGCCAAATTTCTCTATACCTCCATCACGTTATATTACCTTTAGTATTTATCTCTGTCTCTATCCATTTGTTAATGAAATGGAATATTTGCCAGATGTGTGTGTGTGTGTGTGTGTGTGTGATAACAATTTCTAATGTTAACTCCAAGATAAGCGTTTAAGTGTGTCTGAATGGTTTTACCCCCAAGGAAAGAATAATTTAAGCAAGACAAGCAGAAGGACTCTTTCAAATTTAGATGTGGTTTAAATTATCTGTGGCCAGAAAACAAAATAAAATGCATATAAAATAGAGATTCAACCAATATGGTTGAATAATAATTTTGATGTAATTGAATCCCACTTCTCACTTCTTTTATTAGAAATTTTTAAAACATATCTCAGAATTTTCTAGAAATTTGTGAAGGCCTGAATGCTTCTTTTCTCAATTATCACTATACTTAAGAGATAGCTTTGGTGAGCTACCAAGAGTGGCATTGTGTTCATTCTGCTATGTTTACAAGTGCCTGTCTTGCTCAACAAAGCTTTCTTTTAACTGGAAGTATGGGTAGATACTTGGTTGTTGAGAAAAAAAACAACCATTTTGTTTTGTTTTAAATTCTCCATGAGTGTGTATTCCTCCTGCATTGCAAGGTAAAAGAGAACAGGAAGGACATGAGAGCTTTAAGGGAGTAACTCTGAAGGTAGACTTGGAAAGACACCTTCTCTAGTCATTTCATAATTGAATAAAGGTAAATGACATTCTGGCACTGTCCGGAATGCACTTGGCAATCATGGTTTGGCATCATGTTGCAGAGCTTACCTGCAAAATGAAGCATTTATTTAATTTTAAACAATAGAAAAACTATGACATTTATTCATTTGCCAACTCTGAAAGTATAAAAATGTAAAATCACTTCAAATTGTGATATATAATTTTTAAATGTATTCCATTTGTGTAATTGTATTGGGTCCAGCTGGTATTTTAAAGTTTTGTGAGTCATTTCTTTCTTCTTTTTTTATTATAAACTGGAAATTGTTTTGTTTAAAAATCTTTCTTTCACTCATACGTGGAATATAAGAAATAGTGAAAGGGATTATAAGGGAAAGGAAGGGAACTGAGTGGGAAAAATTAGAGAGGGAGACAAACCATGAGAGACTCCTAACTCTGGGAAACAAAGTGTTGCAGAAGGGGAGGTGGGCGGGGGGGGGGTGGGGGTGAGATGACTGGTTGATGGGCACTGAGGAAGGCACTTGATGGGATGAGCACTGGGTGTTACACTGTATGTTGGTAAATTGAACTTAAATTTTAAAATGCTTTAAAAATCTTTCTTTCTTTTGTCTTTGATATGTGAGCATTTGCTTTATTTTTAAATTAGATTTCAAAAATTAATAGTAACTGGATAGCAGACAAAAAACAGTTCAAACTATTCTATACTTTAGGTAAGGTTATTTCTCTCTTTTGTACCACTAAAAGCCGAGTCTCTTGGTTACTACTCTCTTCTGTTTAATCTATGGGGACCTCAAGCAGGAGTGTTACCTGGCAATGGACATAAAACTGTTGAAAATATTTTATTGAAAACTTTTTAATTAAAAAAAGAAAAACTATTTACAAGATATGATTTTCACCAAAAAGGGCCAAATTATCTTTCTAATTGCCAGGAATTGGGATTCAAACTGTCAAGGACCATCAAGTCTAAGTTGATGTAGTTTATATTAGAACAAACAACAGGGGTGCCTGGGTGGCTTGGTCAGTTAAGTATCCACCTTTGGCTCAGGTTATGATCTCAGGATCCTGGGATCAAGCCCCACCTCATCAGGCTCCCAGATCAGCAGGGAGTCACTTCTCCCTCTGCCCCTCCACCTGTTTGTGCTCTCTCTTTCCAATAAATAAATACTCTTAAGAAAAAAAGAACAAACAACAAAGAAACAAAAATACCATCAAAGTATTCTTTAGACCCTTTGCAGTGTAAGAAAAGTAGCCTGATAAGGAAGGTTATTATGAGCTGGACAAATCCGTTAGAAAAAAAAACTCACTGCAGGGTCAAGCTAGGCATTTCTTGAGTCATTTTTAGGGAAGAAGATATTTTGCTGGAGAGTGTTTGTAATGAAGTTGATCAATTAGCATAATTTGGGCCAATCAATCCTTCCTAATTCTTCCAATTATCCAGATCTAACTAGAAATTATCTGGGTAACATAGATAAAACAAGAGGTTTGGTCTTAGTTATCTGGAAAGCAGAATCTGACAGACCTGCCTAGAGGTTCTCATCCACCTCCCACTTCACTCTGAAGTTCTTCTTATATCCCCAGTACAGTGCCTTTGTTGGTAACATACATTCTTCAGGATAAATACATGCACTTGATAAAAAATTTGAATACTGAATGTGCTGACCCATTTTTAATTTGCACATTGAAAGCTTAAATATGTAAAAATAATACTAATCTTAATGTGATTTTAAATAATCTGTTAAAACTTCAGGCAGTAAAGTTTAATATCCACTCTTTGAGAAATACATGATGCATGTTCATCAAAATTCACTTCGTACAAATACAGTCAAGTGGCATAAAATCCATTTGAAGTTTAAAATTCTGTGCCCAAAATAATGATGTTACAATTTGAGAGCTGATTTTCAGTTGACCAAATCACTAAGGAGGAAGGAATTAACTGGAGCGATAGATATTTGTAAAGATTTCTCTGCTTTTCAAGCTTTTATAGTACATTTTCTGCAGAGTGTAGAACAAAGGGTCCCGCATACATACAAAGATTTCCAGGAATGAGACAGAATTGGCAATGTGTGAAGGACATTATGGCAAAAAGTAGTGAAAGTACAATAATTTTGGAGCAAAATGACTTTTTGTTTTTATTCTAGTACTTTCCAGCTAAGGAAATACCCAACTTTTGGCAAGTCATCTAATCTTTCTGTGAGTTGACCTGCACATCTGTGAAATAAAAAATATAAATACCTACCATAGCGAGTTCCCCTCTTTAAAATCCAGGTGGTACTCGTTTCTTCCTTTTCTCCTCACTGAGACTGACTGACCTGCTAGACTTTGGGGCAATCAGAAGGGTTAATCTACTTGCATTATGGCATAGCTGAGGGTGCTTTGTAGACCATTTTCTTTGTGGTCCCACTGAGAAGGTGCCAGCTTGTTTTAGTTTAAAGTGATGAAGTAGAAGCATATCTCCCTCCCCTTTTCTCTGGCTGCCATGTTCAGTCAGCTTCTACCATGACTATGATAGTATGAGAAGTGAATTTTAGGGCAGTCATAGACATTGAACTTCACTTTTATCACTTCAAAGAAGGAAGATTTGCTCAAGGAAGGTTTGATATTCCCTTCATGTTGAGTGAGTTCTCCTCAGATTCCTGCTTGTCTATACTCTTCTCTTCAAGCTATTTAGATGGACTAATCCATGCCTTCACGAACACTTCACATTCTCAACAGAAAGAGGTCTCCCAACTTGGTTCTTTCCTAGATCCTCAAAATCAAGTGCCCCAGACTTTAGCCTAGGAAACAGACTCTTGCATACATCTAAACAGATTCTTTAAGATGTAGTAGGGATTTTAACCAAGTGAACTCGTGAACATGTGTCTTCCAACCATTAAGAGATATGAGAGGTATGGATGTACTATTTCCTTTACCTATTAAGAAAACACCTTATTTGAAAAAAAACACCAATTTTTCCTAGAGTCTATAAATACTTTTGGACAAATAGACACCCATTTTGGTACAAAGGACTTTGTTTTTTTTTTTTTTTTTTTTTTTTAATTTTTATTTATTCATGATAGGCACACAGTGAGAGAGAGAAAGGCAGAGACATAGGCAGAGGGAGAAGCAAGCTCCATGCACCGGGAGCCCGACGTGGGATTCGATCCCGGATCCCCAGGATCGCGCCCTGGGCCAAAGGCAGGCGCCAAACTGCTGCGCCACCCAGGGATCCCAGGACTTTGTTTTATTAATAACACTGGGACCTAGTAATGTCACATACACAACTGAAAAAACAAAACTAACTTGTTCTCATTGTGGCACCAGCTCCTGGTCAATTCTACTCAATTAACACTTCTTCTCCTGCATCTAGGGTGGGATGGTCAAGTTACCATCGTATGTGATCACGTGTGGATATACTCCAAAGTGTTGCACATGTGAGATATTATTGTAGAAACAAAGGCTAGTTTGCATCTGTATTCCCTCAAATCTAAGATGTCATCATTTCATAATATACACCATTGTTATATGAACCCGTAAGACACAAAAACATCACTGCCATTAACTGTCATAAAACAGTGGTTTTAGGATAGATCTCAATTTCAGAGATGTGAAAGTGTGAAAAATTATGCATCTTGGAATCTATAAAAGATAGCAAATGGGGGATAAAAAACCATATATTTACCCAATGGGATACTATCAAAGTAGACTTAAATGGCATATAAGCATTTCTTAACGTGCAGCACAAATAATTATCGCAACACAATATAAAATAGATTTAGTTTGAGTATTTTGACAGTTCTTTCAGCTTTTCTTACCACAGTCTGTTTATCTGTATATAATTTTGATTTTTTTCCACCTTAAATCCCTTTGTCCTTAAAGCCCTTTTTTTAAATTTTTTTTTTTTTTATTTTTTGGAATTAGGCTTACCTTTGGATTTAAGAATTCTTAAACTTATAATTTTTTTTTTTTGTAAAAAAAAAAAGACATATGGGTGTGTATGCATATGCAGGTGTTTTAAGGAGTCACAAAGGAATAAGGCCAGAAATAAGCTATGGTTTCTCTGTGTGCCTATTCACTTGGTGAGCTTTTATGTTCAGAAGGAGCCTTCACAGTAGTTTTCCTTGGTCTCCAATACTATGCTTTGCATACAATCTGGCTTCTGCTAAGATGCTGGTTTCACTAAGATAACAAACAATACTAAATACAGACAATATGGACAGCATAGACAATACTCATAAATGGAAACATTTTTTAAGTTTCATTAAAAAAATGACAGAAGAAAACTGTGAGTTGGCTAAGGATTAACTACAGAATATGAAAAGGCTTTGGAATTTTAAAGATGGTTTAAATAAAACGGGAATGTATTTCAACTAGCATCGATTCCTTTTCTCAACAACTCAATTCACATCTCTTTTTAGATTATCACTCATCTTTAAGAAAAAAAAATCCTCCTGTAGCTCTTTGCAACTGTTAAATGTAAAATGAAATATTTTTACCCTGAGAGGTTAATACTGTCTGTGTGTTTGAGATCATGTGTTTGTGAGGATAAGGAATTCTAGCCTCGCTTCTAATTTACTACAGATTCAGAAATACATGTGTTGACCTGCAGGCCCAAGCTCTACAGACCAGTATTTAAGAAAAAGCACAGGAAGTGACACAGAGAAAGCTGGGACACCTGTCCGGGTCACTGTTGGCCCATCATGCTTAACTAATTTTTCAGTGATCTCTGACCCAGATTTCCACAGTTCCACAGGGATTTATATCTTTCATCCAACAAATCCTACACCTGCATTCAATTAATGAAACAAAACTCAACTTTGTTATCTGATGAACTGAGCAACTAGAGCCATCGAGACAATTGTTTTATTATTGTATTGACAAATTATCCTATTAACAACTGGCTACTACAAAAATCAATTAAAATCTTGGCTGAGAAGTTTGAATATAGTTGGATAAGTAGAAGTGGGAATTAAATAGTGCATTTATAGGTTTTTTAAATCTAGTTCATAAATTAGCAGCAACCATATCAAAAGCAGAAATTTGTCTTGAAAATAAGAATGCTAAATTATAACAGGGCATATGGAGCTGTTCAGTATTTAGTGTAATTTTATTTCATGTTTCTCAGTGCTTGCATGAATAGCGATGCTTTATTTTCTTCCCCTCCAATATGTATTTCTAAATATTTCATTTTTAGTGATTCCTTACTATCATATTTGATAAACCACTTTGTGAAATATTTAATATGTGGAGTAAACATGTTTGGATCTTTGAACTTTTGGCCATAAAAATGTGACTCATTGATTTGCTTACTTACTACAGTAACTGCTATTCATTTAAAATATTGAGATAGAATCCATGGACAAGGGGATTTAAGACTGACTAGTATTTTAACTCAGGAATCAAAAAGAACTATTGTCTTTTGGCAGAAAAAAAATTTTACTTTCTTTCAATCACTGATAGAGAACACCTGATGATAGCTTGGCCTTCTGCCCTCTAAATACTCCTCTTAGACTATACATTAGGTAAAAATAAGTAAAAATTAGAATGTTCTATAAAGACAACATTATGCTTGCAGTGTTTAAGAATCATTTAATTGAAACTCAAAGTACACTTTGGTAAAGAATGATCAGAGAAACCACCCATGATGGAGAAACAATGAAATATTCAGTGCAAAAATACATTTCTTCCAAAGTATATAACCTTTAATGACATTAAAGCTATCACCAAACCTGGTAAGTATTACTTTGGAGGGTGGAGGAAATGAACTTCACCTAGTCACTGATGTATTACACTCGAAAGTAACTTAGAAATGTATAACTTGAAAATTTGAAGAAGAGTCATTTTGCCATTGAGCATGTGCCAAATGGTTCATAAAGTTGTCAGTATGTTCTTTCCCTATAAATAGGCTTGCTGATTGCAGAAAGCACACATTTGTCTAAATGATACCTGATCTCTGTCATTCACATAAGTGATAATTTTTTTTCTCTTGAAAGATGTCATCAGTCAGCTCTGAAGAGGGAATATTGATAATCAAGTGAAAGAACAATTCAAAAAAAAAGATAATGAAAAAAAGAGGATGTTAGAACAATTGCACCCCATTCAATCCCTGAATAGCTTTGTTTCACCCCCAGGAGTAAAGAGACAGTAACTTGAATACAAAAGGCAGCAATAAAATGCAGAGAAAAAAAAGAGACTCAGAAACTTCAAGGCTGATGTGAAACCCAAATCCATATTATGGATTAAGAACCTAAAATAACCACAATAAAAATCGATTGTTAATATATAGTGCATCCAATTAATATTTTACAGTCATATCCATAGTACTTCTACATGTCTTCTTTTCTCTGGTTCTCTTTCTTTCTTCTTTTTTTTTCTTTTTATATATAACATTATATTAGAATCAGGTGTAAAACATAATGATTTAATATATGTATATATTGCAAAATGATCACCACAATAAGTCTAGTTAACATCCGTCACTACACATATACTGTTCTGTTAATAACTTTATTTTTCTCTTTTCTTTAAAATGCCCTAGGGCTCCTGGGTGGCTCATTTGGCTAAGTCTCTGACTCTTGGTTTCTGCCTGGGTCATGATCTCGTGGTCATGGGATCCAGCACCAAGTGGGGCTCCATGCTCAATATGGAGTCTGTTTCCAATTCTTTCTCCCTTTGCCTCCCTTATGCCCCTCCCTGCTTTCTCTCTCTCTCTAAAATAAATAATTAAAAAAATACCCTTTAGTGATATTCAAAATATCTAGATAGTAGACATTTGTTTTCCAAATAGTTTTATAAGATTATAATTATGTAGAATAGGCATCTCATCTCCTTCTTTGAACTCCATTGCCCTTTAGCCAGGTTGAGTAGTTTGCTAACTGAGGTCAAAGAATCTCACAGGCTTTCTAGTACATTTTGTCACTCTCCATGCATGTCCTCTCCACTTCAACATACATCCAGATGCCATGTATTTTTTAAGTGTAACTTATAATGCCATCTGTACCATGAAACCATTCTTCTGCATTCCTCAGAAAAGTTGGCTGTCACTTCTTATAACTGCTTGAGCAACTGAAATCTATACAACTCCTCTGAAATATGCCCCCAAGGAAACACTGAGAAATACATGGGGAAAAGAAACACAAGAATCCGAAAAAAGTACTGTAATGGTCCCATGCAGCCTGAAGAAAGAGTTGGGAAAACTGGCCATATAGGTGGATTTCCTTATCTCTGTAGAGAATATGTGATTCTAGAGAGATCCAGACTGAATGGCCAGGCTGAACCAAAATGGACATGGTGTCCATAAACAGCTGTGAAGCTAGAGTAGTAATCAAAATGTATCATTTGTAAGGAACTGTGACAAGGCTAGTTGATCAGGAAGTCTCTAGGGCCACTGAGGTCCTAACTGATATATAGAAGCTTCCTACATATACAAAAACACACTCTAGCTTTCAGGAAAGAAGGCCTGATTAGAATCACCATAAAGGAAAGTCATTGCCTTTTGTTCAAATTCAAACCCTGGATCTGCTTGTGGCCCAGTATCTCTTGGATGAAGGATAGGCCAGGTATATCTATGGGGTGACTCCACCATGTTACCTCAAATGTAGTATAATTCCATTTCCTAGACCCAAAGACTTGTAGCTCTATGTAATCCACTGGGAAATTCTGGGGAGCAAACTTAAGGGGATCAGGTGATGGATATTTGACCCAAACCCATCATAAAGGTTGGCTCTATTTCTTGCATATAGATTTGGAATATTCTTAGCTTTTAGTAAAACAAAACAAAACAAAACAAAACAAAACAAAAAACTCACTTTGGCTCCACGACCCATGGAATGAGGTAGAAGGAGTCAAGCCTCTTAAAACACATTCACCAATATTGATTAAAATCACTACTATATGTCTTAGAATATTTATGATTTAGTGCTACAATCATAGACTTGGATGCAGACATGGAAATTTCTCTAACATTGATTTTTAACTAGGTGGTTTGACCAGAGCTGATAACAGGTGGGTCTTGTATAAGAACAGATAATGACTCAAATTTCAATCACTATTCAAGATATAGTCCCTTTTTGGGAGAAAATAAACCTTGGCTGAGAGCTATCATTCTGACAATTGGTTTTTATCTATCCCATTAAACATAGAACATCAGAAACAATTTTCTCTTACCTGGAAGGAATAGTTATACATCTTTCCTGTATTAACTCAGAGCTAAGTCAATCCTCCATCTTTGTATCATAATTAAATCTTTGAGCAACATGATCCTCTCAACCTTCTGCAGAATATCACACTGATCCATTTATTGATGGAATCAAGATAAGAGGACCCAATGAGCATGAAGTACAAGAACCTCATGGTAAGAAACATAAGTGATTGAACTAACATAGATGTAAACCTCTGTAAAACACTGGAAAATGTGTTCCAGTATTTGAAGGTCTAGTGATCTGGAACATGCCATAGTTTGTCATACAATGTACTCACCACTTTAGATAGAGGCACAGTGCCTGATAAGCCTCTGAATTTTGGAGGCAGTTCAGGTTGAGTTAGGTATGCTGGCTGCTTCTGCTTATTGAAGAATCCATAAGGGGCTGTCAGCTTTGAATGAGGCCCAGGGAGAGACCTTCCTTTGGTTCTTCAACTATTCTAGGCTTTAGTTCAATGATTTAGAACGACTTGACACAAAAGATCTAGTGAGCTCTATGGAGTCTCTGGTGTTTTGATGCAAAGCCATGCCCTCTGTAGAAGGCAATCATTCCTTCTAGAGGGAGAATTCTTGGCTTTGCAGCTGGATCTTGGTAGAGATTGATTACCTGGTGATCTATATCAGGAGACCATGTGAATTACTGTTCTCTTACCCACCAAGTCTTAGTGATGGATATGTCTACTACTCCACAGTGATCTCCATAATTGAATAGGAGTGATATAAACAGGACTGCACACAAACCGGTCCTGAGAGTGCAAGTAAATTGCCTAAATAAGTGAGTCACACTCTTAGAAGCTGTATTCCTAATTCTAATCCACACACAAATGGAATCATAGGGGTTGCCAGTGACCAGTTGTTTGAGAAAGAATAAAAACACAACTGCCTGGTTTAACATACATTTTCCTTAAGAGAAGTGGATTAGAAGTGGTTGTTGCAGTATTTAAAACCATATTTAAGGTGTCTCCAAAGGAAAATGGGGAAGGGAAATTTTCCCAGTTGGCGAAGTTCTTTGTGAGATATCTGATCATGTATGTTTCCTGTAGGAGGGGTGCAGAACTACACTACTTGCTGCACCGTGCCTAGTGTTAATGTTACCTAATGATCAGAAACTTGGAAGATTTTAAGATTGGGGGATTCGTAACAGGAAATTTAGTTTTCTCAACAAGGCAGATGGGTATCTTAAAAAATAAATCCAGGAAATATGTGTGGGAATATATATTAAGGGTGTGGGGCAACAATGGAAGGAACATAAAATTGGATTCAGGATGGTTTTATTGATAAATGCCCACTAAGCAGAGATTCCAGATTTTAGTTTTGTAGTTTGACAAGTTAGAAAATGCTCTAAGAGTTTGGTTAGTCGGGGGGTGCTTGGGTGGCTCAGTCTTGATTTTGGTTCAGGTTATGATCTCAGGGTCCTAAGATAGAGCCCCCAGTCAGGCACCCCACTCAGCATGGAATCTGCTTGGGGTTCTTTCTCTCCCCCTCCCTCTACTCATCACCCTGTTCTCTCGCTGTCTCTCAAATAAATAAGCAAATAAAATCCTCAAAGAGTTTGGTTGGTTGTTTGGCTGAAACACGCACCAATAGGTGTCCTACACTAAATGCAGATGAAATGGATGAATTGTCCTGGTATATTCTAAAGAAAAGTATCCAAAGGCTTATGGAAATTGGGAGGTTAGAATGAATTTATCATGTATGACCTTCTCTCTCAACCTGGAAGGGTAAGAGGATGTACCTTTTACAAGTGTGGGAAATATATTCGAGAAAGCAGTACCACCACCCTTAAATAGTTCTGTGGCCACTCTTCTCTTGTAAGTCAAAACTTACTAGAACTGCTGCTGGTAGGATGTTAGCTGTGGGTTTAATCCTTGTTTGTTTTTGTTTTTGTTTTTACCTAAATGGAGTTGCTATTTAAAACTTTTACCTTCTATGCCATATTCCTTTTGCCCTCAGCCAGCACCTTGGCTCCTAAAATAGCTTTAGCTAAGCCTGTATTTCAAGTAGATCTGAGCTCTTGGTCATTCCAAATTTACTGGAATTAGATTTTCCCCAGTTAGCAACATACCTGAATCTTCAGTGGACCTTTGTCAGAGGAATGGGATACATGGTAGTATCAGTGACTCCCATTTGATACAGCATCTCACTTTTCAGTGAAATCAGTTCCTCAGTCATAAATAATGATGTGCACTGGTTGTCACCGTGGTAGTGGCAGCCTTTCAGTAATTCTCATGTCCTGGCAAAGGGAGAATTTTCTCTTGTCTCTTCCAGCTTCTGGATTTTCCAGGCTTTCCTTCGCTATTAGCTGCATAATCCATCTCTGGCTCTGCTTGACATCATCTTGTCCTCTGTGTGTCTATGTCTTCTCTTCTTCTCTCCCTGATAATGACACTTGTTATAGGACTGAAGTCCCATCTGCATCATCTGAGTGATCTCATTTTAAGATTCTTAATTACATCTGTAAAGATTCTTTTAACAAATGAGGTCACATTTCACAGGTTCAGGGGGTTAAGAAGTAGGCATATCTTGGAGCCCCTGGTGGCTCAGTTGGTTAAGCATCTGACTTTTGACTTCAGCTCAGGTCTTGATCTCAGGGTCATGAGTTCATGCCCCACATTGGGTTCCAGGCTGAGTGTGGAGCCTACTTTTTTTTTTTTTTTTAAAAAGGCAGATCTTTTTCAAGGAGCTACCATTCAACCCCCTACATTCACTCATTATTTTTATATCAGTAGTTCACTCCATTGCTAGTAGTCCCCTGAATAGGGGACTATCTGTTTTTCCATTTGTCTTTTCATGGGCATTTAGATTGTTTCCAATTTATGGCTCTTGAGGGAGAAAATGCTGCTCTTAACGTTTGTGTGTGAGTCTTTGTGTGGAACCCATGTTCTCATGTCTCTTGTGCAAATGCTAAGAAGATACTGCCTGCAGATCTCCTGAGCTTTCTCTCTTTGAAATTCCTTTCCTGCTAATCCTCCCTACCTTAATCTCATCTGTATTTTTTCAACCCTTGGGGAGTGCTAGGCTCTGTTTCAGTACCCCATCTCCACAGTGCACAACTGGTGATTCCCTCTGCATACTCTGCGTGTCAATCCCAGAGATCATGTGCTTTTTCTCGGTTCTTAACGGTCAGGGTCTTATTCCACCTATTGTCCAATGACTGAACACCCCTGTTCCATATATTTCATCTGTATGCTAGTTGTTTAACACAGGAGACTAAATTGCTGCCTATTACTCCCTAAAGTCTGGGGGGAAAAAACTCTACTCTTACACTATATTTTATTCATTTGATTTATAAGGTTAATTTCTCATGGAATTTACTAAACAAAACAGGTGAACATAGGGTAAGGAGGAGAAAAACGAGAGAGGCAAATCACAAGAGACTTAACTATAGAGAACAAAATGAGGGTTGAGGGAGGGAGAGTGGGTGGGGGATGGGCTACAAGGGGGGATTAATCTTAAGGAGGGCACTTGTGATGAGCACTTGTATGTAAGTGATGAATTACTAAATTCTCCTGAAACCAAAAAAAGAGGGAACGTTATTTTCCTTAATGGACAAGACATGCAAAATTAGATTTAAACATTTACATTAACTTTTGTTAGGTTCTGAACATTTTGCCATATCCTTTAGAAATAGTATTCTCCTTCCCTAGATGATCTTCTTGTGACAAACCTACTTAACGTTGCTACTATCATGCACAGAGAAGCTCAACTCATTCTAGGGTTTTGCCTTCCTGACAGTTTTTACAGGTTTCTATACTCTATGGTGTGTGTGTGCGTGTGTGTGTGTGTGTGTGTACATGTGCCCATTTGCGTGTGCAAGCATGCATATGTGTACTATTTTTATTGTAGGTTTTAAAGGGAAAGGAGATTTATACTTCACAGGGACATCCCTTTACTGAATTTTCTTTGTTGAATTATTAGTAATTTTCTCACTAATATAAAATACTGAGTAAGATTTCATTTGAAAACCTTTCAAACAAAACAGCATGCTCACTGTATTACAGCTCATTATTTGGTTTGATTATATACATTAGCAAATTTCCTGGGAAAAATACCCAAGGCCTCACTAAAATTGGCTCTTATTGTTTCTGAAGATAATTTCTAATGTAATATATTTGGAATATTCTTGTGAGACATTAAAAATGAACATTCTCCTGGGAAATCTAAAGTCAATTCCTATTTTCCATACCCCAAACAGTAGTCATTTAAATAAGATTACTCGAATGTATTTATGGAATCTGAAAAGAAAAAGTACAAAATCAAATCTTTGAACTGAGATAAATTATTGATTAAACTATGGATGTGTGTCTGTATGTTTGAGAATACACATATATGTGAGTGAATATATATGCGTTCCTATATATAGGTTGGTACATACTTACAGAGATAAATAATATGTGACATAAGTCAATATAAGTGCCTAAAATAAATAACCTTATAACATTTATGATGACACCTATATAAAATACATTATCTATATAGGCAAATCTAAAAATACATATAATTAATCTAAATGATTATGCATTGCTGTATTTTTTTTAAATTTATTTATGATAGTCACACACAGAGAGAGAGAGATAGAGAGGCACAGGCAGAGGGAGAAGCAGGCTCCATGCACCGGGAGCCCGACGTGGGATTCGATCCCGAGTCTCCAGGATCGCGCCCTGGGCCAAAGGCAGGCGCTAAACTGCTGCGCCAGCCAGGGATCCCTACATTGCTGTATTAAGTATAAAGATCATAGTTCTTTGATACTCCGCAACTTTGCCCATTGATATATTTTATTAAACAATTGGAAGAATGGAGTTAGTTAACTGAAATAAATTCCTCCCCAAATACTTGCTTGAAACTAGTTTTCTGTCTTGTTTTTAAAAATAAAGTTCAGAACATCCTACTTGCTGGACTGTCTTGTTTTTAAAAATAAAGTTCAGAACATCCTACTTGCTGGCATATGAAACTACTCACATGGTATAGTACCCATGACTCAATTTGACCAACTAAAAGTGCCACACGTGAATACCAAACCAAGACTTAACTTTTTAGTAACATTCTGTTGTACTATTCTATATGCCATTCATCAAAAATATTTGCAAGAGATTTCTTACTGATTAAAATTTGCTTATTCGCCTTATTTTCCTTATATTTTAGAAACATGTTAATTGTAAATTTAGTCTTATTAAATAAATTCAATTTGAGTTTCAGCATATGCTTTTCTTAAGTTTTAAATATTTTCTTCCATGAACATAGTGTATATTTACTGCAGAATTCCAAGTGTTTAGGAATTCTCTGTAGATAATTTTTAAAAAGATTTTATTTATATATTCATGAGAGACACACAGAGAGAGGTAGAGAGACACAGGCAGAGGGAGAAGCGCTTCCTGAGGCAAGTCTGATGTGGGACTCAATCCCAGGACTTGAGCCAAAGGCAGACGTTCAACCAATTGCCCACCAAGCCATCCCTTTTAAGATAATTTATTGCTTTGTTTAACCACCTTTCTGCTGATTGTTGAAGGAAATTTTTTCTTTTATGTTTTTTACTTCAAACTTGATCGATATCACCTGTTAGATAAAATGTATGCCCATGTGTTTAATACTGTGTAACTTTAGAGGCATTTGTGTATGAACAAGAAAAATAAATTTCAACTCCCACACATTGGATGCTTGAGTGGGATGTAGATCTGAGATTGTTGTGAAAAAAATAACAAGTAATGAGACAGCTGACTGGCCTCCTGAGGGATTAATGACACCCTCTCCTTGGCTGCTGGTTGTCCGTCTGCAGGATGAAGAGTATAAAGCTCTCGATACTGAGCATGGCGTGTACAGCCCTCCATGAGGTATCCCACACCTGCTTCAGCTCATTGCCAGGCTTCTCCTCTTCTGCATTCATCACTCTAGCTGTAGTGAAATATTTCAAGTTTCCAGAACATTCTATCCATCTATCCTCTGCTGAAAAAGCTCTCCTAAACCTTGAGTCTTCCTCATTTCACTTCACTTGGCTTGCTCACCCTGGGTGAGAGCAGTTCTCTAATAGAGCGTTTTGTATAGGATTAATTCATTCTGGCTTTTCCTGGCTAAGTTCCCAAATTTCAGTGTAGAAACACAGTTCACACTTGGCATGTGAAAGAATGGGCCCGGCAGCTGGAATATTTGTCTCCCTTGACCTTCATCTAAATCTTCAGAGGATTGTCATCTCCAGGCCTGGCAGCTTTTTCAGCCCCCCCATCAAGAAAGAACAGACAGAAATGATGAAAAAATATGTTTCAGTAACAAGTAAGTATGCTATAATCTAGAATCCGAGTGACCTCATTTCTAACATTTGGAAAGTTGTTTTTTTTTTTTTTTTTTTTAAATCATTGAGCTAACGATTTCCACATCTAATGAAAACTCAAATTCCCACTTGAAATTCTCATTGGAATTTTACATCCTCAGTCCTTTGTGATATGTAAGGACTAACTCATCAAACATATATATCTGTGTCTGTTTGTTCACATCCCCATGAACAGCTTGGCAAAAAAACATATTACACAGACAATCTTGTCTGATGGTTTCCAGCCAACTCCAGCAAATAAAGGGGGACTTCCTGGCCCATCTTTCAAATTCCTTCTTTACTGTGCAAACACCAAAATGGGAATGTCCTTCAGAGCAATTAGGAACTTTGTGTTCTTTAGCTCAAGATAATTATGGCTGACGATCCCTCTTTCCTTTCTTCTCTGTTGTTATTTCTCCTTTGAAGCATGACTGCCTATGTCCGGCCACTGGAGGATGTTAGGTCCCCACGCTTAAGCAAGCACCTGTGGGATTGCTGTTCTCCCCCAAGCAGAGCTGAGGGGTCTTCTGCCCACACCTTGCCAGAGCACACTTCTTTTTTTTTTTTTTTTTTTAAGATTTTATTTATTTATTCATGAGAGACACACACACACATAGAGGCAGAGACACAGGCAGAGGGGGAAGCAGGCTCCCGGTGGGGAGCCCGATATGGGGTTCTATCCCAGGACCCCGGGATCATGACCTGAGCCAGAGGGAGATGCTCAACCAGTGAGCCACCCAGGTGCCCCGGAGCTAGCATCTTTAAATCAAGCAGTCTCCACTTTTCTCCTCCCCCTCTGTTAAGATGCCTACATAGGAAGTACCTCCTGCCTTGGTCCTGTTGTTGCTCCAATTCAGTGTCACAGCTTTCTTTTCCACTGTTGTAGTCAAGAACCCAGGGCATGCCTTAGTGGCTTCACCCATCTTGAGGCTGGAAAGGGCCTAAGGCTCAGGCATGAGTGGGGAGTCCTGCCAGCCTGGAAAGTGCAGGGTATGGAATGGGGCAAGAAGAGCATGGCCTCCAGAATGGAATTTCTCTGGTCCTGATCTCTCAAGTGAAAGCACAGGCTTTAAACTCTCAGAATACAATGAACCCCCTAGAAGAGGGGGCAGAAACAATCTGTTAATAGATTACTTGGTCATAGGTTATTTTATTCTTCAGGATTTTCTAAACTGTCTTTTCATGCTTGGCTTTTCAATTCGTGATGGGTCTCCTTGGATAGATGGTGTATGCACTTGGAAACTAATTTGAAATTTTAACATTTACTTATTTTTTTTCTTCCTGATTTTCCCCCTTAGTTTCTTATGCACTCAGACTCATATGTGTTTCACTAGGGTCACATGTTATATTGACAGGCCAAGGCAACAGACCCAGGCTTTCTAGCTTTCCTTTCTCAAAATATACATGTGGTGAGACCCTTAATTTTTGCTGTTGCTTGTTTGACCATTTTTCTAGAAAACCTGAATAGGTTAGAGAAGGTGCCACACCAAATTGCTATCATTCCCTGTAAGGGCAATTTTTTACTCCTAGACCTTTGTGCTTTCTGATGATCTTCCCTGGCTCACCCTTACCTCTCTGCACTTGGCTACTTCTAGTCCATCAGATTTTAACTCAGAAGCCATCACTTCCAAGAAGCCCTTCAAAATCCCCTACCTCTGGATTACTGGTGACTCTTTTGTGTGGTCTGGCAACATGTAGTTATTTGCGCATCAGGGCTCTTACTGAACTGCATTCCAGGATCATGTTTGATGGTCAGTCTCCCCAGAATGGAGACTACTTAAGTTGCTTAGCCATATTTTTTGTGTTTCATTTCTATGTTTGTTTGGTTGTGTTTTTTTTTTTTTCTTAGACATATTTTTTGCTTTTCATTTCTATGTTTCCTTTCTTTTAAGATTTTATTTATTTATTCATAAGAGACACAGAGAGAGAGGCAGAGGCATAGGCAGAGGGAGAAACAGGCTCCCCCAGAGGAGCCTGATGTGGGACTCAATCCCAGGACCCAGGGATCACGCCCTGAGCCAAAGGCAGACAGACATTCAACCACTGAGCCACCAAGGCGTCCCTCATTTCTATGTTTCTTATCAATAAAACATATTCATGCTCCATATGCACTTGATGAATTAAAACACATAGTATGAATTTGATAAAAATCTATTTCTTCTCCCTCTGTTTTTATTTAGTATTAAAGATGTGGAAATAAAGGTTCCTTTCCATTGATGTTTTAACGAAAAATGACAAGCATATTCAGGTTAAAAACATGTTATGAAATATAATGAAGCCAAAATGTTCACATCTAATGATTGAAGTAGATGGCTCATCTCCTGATAATTTAGAAAAGAATACCTGAGAATAATAGACAAAAACCAAAAACAGAAACTTGAGTGTTTCAGTCTCATAATGTGTGTCTCTGTGTAGGATAAAGCTACACATACACAAAAATGCACTTATAGGAAAGCTTTCCTTTTCCTGACATAAATTTCAGCTTCATTTGCTATAAATCCAACATACAGAGGTGTCTATCGGAAAAGCAATTTCTGATTAGGTTAAATCCAAGAATTTCAATATAATAATTACAAATATTGCTGCTAACAAACATTTTGATGCATGTCTTCACAGACATCCAGAAGAATACAAGTATAAAATATTAATAACCCTGCAGTAAAAAGACTACAAAACAAAGTACAATTTTTAATTTTAAAGAGTTACTATTCATATATTATGTTAGTAAAAATTCCTGTGAAATAATTAGATCCAATGAATTATTCAATAAAGATGAAAAGTATAGGAGTTTTTAAGGATCTATGATTTAAAAATAAAGTATGTTAGTTTAACCAGACTTAATTATTTCATTAAATATTTAAAGCAAAATATATCCTAAATTATATTTGGATTTAAAATAGTTCTGTTTTCAAAAGTCTGTAACCATTTTGTACCAAAAAATATCCCCCAAATACATTTGTTTTCATGCTTGTGATATCTTGCTATTTTTTGTTTTGCTTATCTTTAAAATAAATTACCAAATTCTATAAGCTGCATAAAATTTGTCTTTATCTATTTAAACAGTGGCATAATTAGTATTATACAGATACAATAAATATGATTGTTTAAAAATTTATTTTACATAATCATTTAAATAATGGCAACATATAATTTTTAAACATTATCAACATTTTTGTAAAATATTTCTCCACATTTACTAGTGATAGTTTAGTATAATTTAATGATAATACATGGACATATTTACCCAAACTGAAATTTTCCACATTGCTATGTAGTAAACACATAGCTTAGCAATTACTGTCATTGTATTATTTTTGAGTAGGAAGGCTAATGCAATAAGACGCAGCCATAAAACATAAAGCTTTATTTGTTTCCTTTATATGTCAGAACTTTTCCTCATTTATGTCTCAAGGCAAAGTTAACACCATAATGATTTTTAAATAAAGTGATTTTTAACATTAGCTTTAAGATTCAGTAAAACTATCACACCCACACAAATACAAGTATTTAAAAAGGGGGAGGGAGAAAATCACTTCAGTCATGAAGTGATTTTATTAGATATAAAAAATATATAACACCCGGCTTATGTTAATTTTATCATTTTCAGTTATTTTTGAAATCAAAATACCATATTCAGGGATAAAAGTTAGGAAGGTAAAGTAGCAGGTTAATTGTACCACTTTTATTATTAAAAGCGTGTGCACATTTTAAAGTGTGAGTGCCATAAATGTAGAAAGTGAAATACCATGGTCACAGAATCTTACATGAAATGATTTTTCTAGAGATGATCTAGCTTGTGTCTAAAATACTTTCCAGATAACTATGTGCTTAGTCATTCATTTTTTTTTAAGGCGATATTTAAGGTAAGCACATCCTGTGTGTAACAGGTGCAGCTGATAGGGCAGATCTAATAGGATCTTTCTGTTCAAACTTTGTTTCGGAATCTATACTACATCTTTGAAAAATTACATTATTGCATAGCTTTTCTTTATCCAACAGGAATGAACAGCTCAATATCCTTGGCGGGATTTATCCTTCGAACCACTTCGTAATCCATTCCTCTAGATGACACAGAGTGCTAAATTAGATGACTCTTCAAGTAAGTACAAGTCAGACACAATACTCTCCTAATTGTGTGACAACTTTTCAGTACAATAGAAAGTACACCCCATAACTACAATGTTTCCTGGATGTACATTGTAAGATTAAATTGTTAATACCAAGCCCACAATGTGTCAACAAACCTCAGAGGCCATATGGTGATGAGACCTTGCATGAGCTAAACAAGGTCCCTGGTGACAGGAGGTGATTTGGTGGTGGCTGACGTATAGTCATGAGGACAGTCTCTGAAGGGGGTTTTTTAGAAAACCATTGCCTTGATTCCTTTTCCATAATAGCACTTCTGAATTCGGGGCTGTCATTTTGGGGGGCAGATAGGGTGAGTAGCAAACACCAATAGGAGGATGATATAAAGGCCTCCATGACTTACGGAATGAGGTGCAAAGAGAAATTCAATCATCTTTATGCTAAGGAGACTCATAAAAACCTCGTGATATTTAGGCCTGTCAGCACCTTCTGCATTTTTTTGCCCCCTGTGGCACATCAGCCACCCAATGGGTAAGAATTCCATAGTGTGCATTTCCCTGTCATGACAGACTGAGTATCCAAACACTAGTCATGATCCAGCTTACCAATTTTGAATTCTTCTCCTCATTTCTCCAGGCCTCTGTTTATTTCTTGATTTACATGTTATAAAATCATTTGATCAGATCATGAATTCTTGTTTGTTGAATGGTAGTCATGCCATTGTACTTGCCAAGCAATTGTAGACAGGCAAAGTATATTATTAGGTGTCCTATTAGGAATTGTGTTTTCGAAACTGTATTTGTGAACCACACTGTGTTCCCAATTAATGAAATGGTATGAGGTTTGGTTCATTGAGATGACTAATGAGAAAGAAACAAACATTACACCCATTGTGTATGTGAGAGAGAAAGAAACACATCAAAATAAAGGAGGGCTGAGCCCCACCTTCAGGAGGCACTTCTGAAGCACTTGCTCTTCAAGATCATGGCCTCATTATCGCTCCCTTCCTGTCTCTATCTCTAGCCTCTCCTTGCTCCACTTTATCTTGCACACCTCTGCCACTGTGCCCTTTCTAAAATGCAAATTCGATCTTGTTTCTCTCGCGCTCAAGGTCTTTCAGGATAAAACAACACTTTCTCAGCGGGCTTCCAACCTAACATTAGCCGTCTCTGGTTTATAAGCTCTTCTCTGGCCAGTCTGGGCTACCTGTGCCTGCCTAAACACTGCTAATCCCCAGCATTTGCCCATGCGATTGCGCTGCCTGACCCTTGTTCTTGCATGGTGGATCACTTCATCCTTGGTGCAACCACGGCACTTGCTTCTGTGAATTGCAATGATTTGTATCCTGTCCTCATCTGTCCCTTCCGTTAGAGGATATGCTTCTTGAATGAAAGCCCTCTGTATTTATGCTTCTATTCTCAGGGTCTAGGGCATAGTAAGTGATCTTTAATTTTTTTTTAAATGACTGACTTAAATGCTTGTAAAAGGTTTTCTACATAAAGAAAAGAAACTAATATAGGTTACTAGACAAAAACATCTCAGAAAAGAAATATTTTCAGAAAACATATACCAGCTGTTGATGGGTCTAATCTTTATGGACAGCTTTTTCTATAGCTGATTTTTATTTTGATCTTGAAAATGTTCCCTTTGCCATCGAGTTAAGGGACTGGAACTGCTGGAATGGGCTCCCTCTTAGAAGGCTAATATAGGGAAATGCTACAGTATTCCTCTTTGTCTATTCTTGTTTTCCACCAGTGGAAATAATATATTTAGTCCTGGGGATGGGGAAATGGCTTTACAACCTCACCTTGCAATTGGCCCATCATTGCTTGACAAATGAATGAGGGAACAGGCATGATCTTAGGCTGGATGTAGCTTTTACTTATAAGCAGGAACAGATAAGGACACACACATCTCCTGCCCCTTTCTCCTTTGCCATTTCTTGAGAAAACCCTACTTGATGCCCATCTGTAAACAAGGCGAAAGGCATCAAGGAGATCAGATGTGAGGAAGAACAATAGGGCAGGAGAGGAGTAGGTCACAGCATCTCACAGAGTCCTCTTGAAGGGCAGTTGCTCTATGGCCAAGTACAGGCCACGTGCAAGAAGAGAATAATTTGAGGACTTTGTATTCATGCCATAGAGATACTACAAAATAATCTTTCCAGTCACCGTCTACTGCCCCCATACACACACAGGAGGTTACCTCCATGGCAGATAACTTCATGGCATTAAGAACATCACAGTTCTAGTTTAAAGCATTGGCAGAAAAGAAAAAAAAAAGAAGGAGGTGGCCAATCCATTTAGAAGGTTGCAATAATGTTTTTAAGATTCATCACTTTGATCTTATAAGCAGCTCTTTGGTAGTCTTAAAGGGTAGCCTCACCTAGAGATCCTAAGCTTTATGTGAAATAGAGATAGAAAAGTAATTTGAGGGAAAAGATGTTACCTGACAGGTTCGAAGAAGCCAAGAAAGAAGAGGTAAGGATTCCACATGGCCTCTTTAAAGAGCGAGGGTTTCCCCCCTCTAGTCTCTTCTTTGGTTTATCTAATCCACACACACAAAAATGAAAAGATGTCGGCTTCCCCATGTACCTTGAGCGAATCATTTTCCCTCTAAATATCAGTAAAATCCCAGCACGAAACAAATGAATTTGAATTTAAAATAACACGGTGAACCAGCTCGGGGTCAGCTGCTGACACAAGGGTGTAAGGGTGCTGACGCTGAACTTGCTGATAATGCTGTCACCTGGTGTATATGTTGACATTGAGACTGATGAGAGGGCAGGCTTGGATCTATCAAAGAGGCTGGCAATAATAAAAAGTAACAGGAGCACATAAGAGAGTAGAGGAAAAGCTACAAACACCACAGCTAGGCAGTCGCATAGGGCATAGGCTTCTTACATTTTGACCCACCAGAGTTATTGAATGCTGATACGGGGTACACATGCACGCAGAGACGAGGAACAAATTGGAGATGGCAAGAAGTTCACCTTGCTCACCTCTAAAAAACTCCAACAAAAGGAATTGAAAGGCTGGGGCTCACGGCTTATTAAAGATACTATATTGAAAGGGATTGGCCTTAGTCACTAAGGGACCTGCCTGAAAACCATGCCTAGTAGCAGGGTCACAGGGCTCAAGAAGAAGGGAAATGGACAGTGATCTTAGATTATAAATAAAGGCTTTTGCATAGTAATGGGTATTGATTATTTTCCACGTGGAAAATTCTCAACAACTCAAAAATCTTCGTTAGACTTTAAAATACATAGGAAAGAGGCTTTAGGGGAGGTTTGCTTTCCAACTCTTTGCAATGAGAGTAGAAGGAAAGGGGGTATTTGAAATATTGAAGAGGACAAATTGTTTTCAAACATCCCAAAACCCTATGCAAGTCATTCTTATTAAAACGAAAAAAAAAAGTGTATGCTAATTTTAAATAACTTTTAACCATTGATTACTGATCATACTATAAAAATCTCTTTGGGAAATGGAAATGGTACCTGATTTTGAGATGGTATAAAGTCTTAAAAGTACCAATGCTTTATTTTAATTTAATTTGACATTAGAACATTTAATCGGCTTAGTCAAGTTTCTCCTGATTGGTTTAAGATGCTGTGATTTTGCTATTTACTTAAGAAATAGTTCATAGGTTTTATAATTTGTTTATAATTTTTGCACGCCAGTATGAGGAGCTGTATTAAAATATTAAGACTGTCAAGGAATCAATGGTATTTTCCCCTCTTTCTCTGTAAAGAAAAACAAAGAGACTCCAATAAATGTAGAGTTTGTGTTTGATGCTTTAAAATAACCAGAGGTAACGAAGAATTTCACTATTTGTCTGATAAAGTTAGCCCTTCCCAAAGTATGTGTCTTGGTATTTTCAAGTGTTGAATCCCCCACAGAATGTTTGCATTCAAATATTTTATGTGGATACAGAGAATCATTACTGTTGCTTCCATGAGGAAAAAGTGCATTAAAGTTACAACCATAACAACAATAGCCAAAACTATTTAATTGGCAACTTCTCTCTTGCCAAACACTTCTTTCCATTTGTATGTTACATTAAATAGCTCTTCACTACTGTACTATTAAAAGGACTGAAATGGCCTTTTGTGCTCCATTCCTAAATTATCTTTGAGCATCACCTTCATCACATCACTGCCCTGCTCAAAAGCTTTCCGACACCTGAGTTGCTTATTTCCTCAATGAATCCGATTTTTCTTCCTCTCCACTTAGAGAGCAAGCCCGGGGCAAACTGAGCCCTCTTCCTTTTGTGACTACTGTCGCCTCCATCAGAGTTTACTCAGTCCAGGAGTGCTGTTCACTGCCCCTGACACCAATGCTCCCACTTCTCTCTATACCTTAGGACTGCTTCAGGACAAATACATGCACATACCGTGTGTGTGTGTGTGTGTGTGTGTGTGTGTGTGTGTATTCAGATATACATATGACTTTATGCTTCAAAGGAAGATGAGTATTGGATGAAGGGAGCAATACATGAGACACATGAGATCTCATAAAATCTCAGATTATATCTATTGCTTTGTTGAGAAAAAAGAAAAAAGAGAGCTAAGAAACATAGATTTGGCTACAATAAGAAAACTGCGTGTGTGTGTGTATGTGTGAGTGTGTGAGTCATTTCATTTTGTTCATTGAAAAGTTTCCGGAGAACAACAGTAAAATATATGCTCACAATTATTAAAAATCATGTTTAATATTTTTATGTTATTCATGCTCTTGAGCAAATTAGGGACATATTCAAAGCTAATTTGTAGGCTGAACTTCTACTTTTTGTCTAACTTATAAAAATAGATGCCCCTTGAGGTTCGTCCATGTATCATTCTTTGGTAGCAAGGACTGAATATCTTGATTTCTCATCTGGCCATTAATAATACATATGTCCACCATTGTGTCTTATCCACCACATGGCCAGATTGCATATGGCTAGGCTGCAGAGGAAGTTCACACGATGGGAGCTAGCTATAGACAGCAGGGGGCCAAGAGAAGGGAGGCCCTGAGAAAGAACATCCAGGCCTGGTATTACAAAAGCAGGATGGCAAATTCCTATGCATTACATCCACCTTTTTTATTTCTCACCCCTGCTACTATACTTCATTTAAAAAAAGAAGTCAACTTATTTCCTCAATGGATCAGATTTTTCTTTCAAGAAAGGATCCGAACTCTTTTGAATTTCGGATATCTGGAGGTAGGTACATTAATATGAGATCATTTAAAGCTATTAATTTCCTACCTTGAAAGTAATTCTGAAAATGTTCGCATTCTTTAATCTCCTCTACAACCGACTGTCCTCCAACTGCACTGAATATATCAAAGGACTTCGCTCCTTTCTCCTTTTGACCCAGGACCTCTCTCCTTTAAAAAACCTTGATAATCATTGACTGACCTCAATGAAGAATGTTGTCAGGTTTAAACTCACGCTAGATGTCTGGGGAGGGGAAAGGAAGATCATCTGAAGATAAGTGCCATGTAAATTCTGTTTAACTCCCGGTCACTCATTTTTTTTTATTTTTTTATTTTTTTTAGCAAACAACAAAAATTTAAAAATTAATCCAGGGTAATGGAAGTGACAAAAACAACAACAACAACAACAACAAACAACAATCCAGCAGTGAGAACGGTGGGAATTTTTAACTAAGCAGAAAGTATCCCCCAAACATGTATTTCTGGGAGTGGGATCCCTTTAATGGGATTTTAAGTAATTTTTTTTAAACAAATACCGTACGTATAAGGAATTAAGTAACCAAAGAGAGAATTTAGACCTAAGCAGACATAACAACCCGCAGTGAATTCATCAGAACTTTCACATAAGCCTTTGTGGGCAGTTGGCCAGGCCCCGCGCATTATCTGCGGGACTCACTGAGTCACTGCCGCTAATGGAATTTAGCTCCTGTTTGTTGTTGCCATGGCGATGCGCTATTCTGAGGCATGTCATGTTCACAGATCAGTAGCAGCCGCACTGTTGCAGACACACAAGTGCTCTCAGCTTTTGACCATCAACAGGAATTCACTCCGCAGTCAGTCTGTCGGGAAGGAAGTCGCTACGGTGAAGGAGCAGCAGAGCTGGGTCCACCAGCCCTTCCTTCTTCCTTTGTCACCGCTGCGCTATTATCATTAAAATAACCTTGAATTTTCATGAATTCACTCATTCACAAACACTGTCAAAGAAGGTGCAAGAGTTCAAGAGAACCCAGAGGGTCAAAGAGAGGACTAGTTTTAAATCTGTGCCTATTGAACCTGGAAATGACATCGTCTGTTAGATATAATCTTATTCTTACCATAGCAAATCAAATCGTGCTGACTGGCACCAACGTCCAAGGCGATTCAGCATCATGAAAGGTGACTGGGAGCAAAGGGGTCATATCCTTTGTGGCACTGCTCTGAGAAATAGACACAGACATGCGTGGGAATATTCTACAAAGAATAGATTTCTCCCCAAAGTGAAAAGCAAATCCTGCCAGCAGTCTATAGAGGGAGTGGGTATTCGTCGCTCTAGATATATTCAGATTTCAAAACAAAGGTATAATTACGAGGCTTTTAAGATTGAAAAATGTTAGAACAAGTCACAGGTATTGTGCAAGATGTTCTGATTTGTATACAAGAAGCGATCGAGGGTAAGACAAGATGCAGTTTGCTAAAGGTGTTTTTCCCGGTTGGAAAAAGGCTTTTTTATTAAACTAGGGATGATTTCCACAAAGCGTGAAACACGCAAGTAAATCAGGCAAATTTAAAAACACTTCCCTAAGTGTTTACCTATGTTGTCCAATACAGAGTCCGGGGTTAATTATCGCAGCGCAGCTTCACATTTCCTCAGGATTCTCTTTTATGTGGGGGCTGTGCTGCTGGTCCAGAACGTGGGCATCTGGAGACAGTAATAACACTGCACCATGCTGCTCGGGGAATAGCAGCGGAACTTGGTTCTAGGGGTAGAAACATGAAATCAGAACCAAGTCTTCCTGAATTAGGAAATCAGTCCTGCTGCTTACTCTGTGTGTGTGTGTGTGTGTGTGTGTGTGTGTGTGTGTAATGGGGTATGTTGGGTAGGACAGGGAGGTGGGGAGAAAAGACTTCTTAATCATGTTTGTTTCTCTCCTGGTACAGCAGTTCAAGGACAGTATTTTGCCGAATTTGATCAGAAGTTAAGGTTACATGACCCTATTTTCCTGCAGATCCCTGAATTGAGGTTAATCAGAGAGCAAGCCTGTGGGGGAGGCAGCCTGGGCAGCCTGTATTACTCACGCTGTGTTTAAGAATGATATGGTGAAGCTTTGTCCTCTGCCTATCTGGGCCATGTGGTCCAAGAGAGGGATGCATACTGAAAAAAAAAAACAGACAGTAGAGTCATCCCATTATGGCTCCGATTATGCGAGCTTCAAAGAAATGACATTGAATACCTCAGTGGGAGCATAAACACTTAACATTAATATTAAGAAAACCATAGACAATTAAGAATGGCTTGGCAGACTTCTTTCTTCCATGGAACTTAGTCATTGGAAGCCTACTATCCTAGAAGTGCTTCTTCTGTTTTGGAGAAAGCAAATCCAAGGATAACTAAGTCCCTCACACATCAAACGCTTCTTTAATTCTTAACATGCTACTAAATTATCAGATTAAATGCCATGTGAGGGATGCCTGGGTGGCTCAGTGGTTGAGCGTCTGCCATCAGCTCAGGGTGTGATCCCATAGTCCCAGGATCAAGTCCCACATTGGGCTCCCCGAGGACCCTGCTTCTGCCTCTGCCTATTATCTCTGCCTCTGTCTCTCTCTGTGTGTGTCTCATGAATAAATAAATAAAATCTTTTTAAAAAAATGACATGTGGGTTAGTCTCAGAAGTCACTTTCACTATATCCTCTAATCTGTAACATCGACACCACTGAAATATAGCAAAATGGTCCCCAGATGAAGAAAAGAGCAAAAAAAGAAACACATGAAAAATGAAAAGGTAAAGGAGTTTCAAAAAGTACAGTCACCTCTAAGAAAGTCCAGAAAGGGTTGAAAGATACAGGACCGGGCAGGATGAGTAGAAAGAAAAACCAAGAGAGTCTACCCTGCTGTATATCACACAAAAAAGCCCAAAGCAAGAGGATGGCCATGCAGATGGAACCTATTGATGTCCAAGATGGCAGACTTTCCTGCCACCTTCACTGCGGCCTCCAGGTCACCACCAGGAAACTGAAACTTTCCACCCAGGAACTTCCCAATTGGGAACTGTCCATCACGGGCTTCTCCCACCCATGCCCTCCATACCTTACCTTATATGGACACAAGCCTATGCCCTGCCTCAACCCGATAAAAGGACCCAGCCAACTCCCTCCCAGCGCGACTTCCCCAACTCTCTCTCTCTTTCTCTCTCTTTCCCTCTCTCTCTCTCTCTCTCTGATTCGTGGAACCTCGCCCGAGGGTGCTTGCAATAAAGTTCATCTCTCAGATCCACTTGCCTTGTACCCTCTTTTCTTACCACCACCGGCGGGAGCAACTTTACATTAAAGATCTTAAAAAAAAAAAAGAAAAGCGAAAAAACACCTGTTTTAAAGACTGATAATTAAGGGAAAAAGTGGCCTTTTTGTTTTGTTTTCACCACTTCCATTACTGGGCTGAAGAAAGCTCATTAAGTCAATATGGGAGGGACTGCTTTTGTGTACCAAGACCATGGTTACCTTAGGGGCTACCCTAGGGTAACCCAACTCTGGAACTTAGTGGAGCCCAAGTTCCAGAGCAACTCCAGAAAAACATTTAGGCTGGTTCAGTCACCGGGACTGAGGGGGACTCAGGTCCCTGGAGCCATGAGAAAACCTCAAGTGCTAGCTGAGTCTTTGCAAGTCTTTCTTCCTCGCCATGCACATTGCCTGAGGAACAATCCACTGCCCAAGCCAGGCCAGGGTCAACTGATTACTCAGGGTCACTCACTTACTACAAACACGTGAACAGTGGGTAGGATGGTAGGGGTATGATTAGATCCATATCTAATATTAGTCATAATCTGTTTGTAAAAAGAGTGTCCTAAATCAAGACCAGCTATATAAATTGCAGGGCCCAGTGCAAAAAGAAAATGCAGGGCCCTTTGTTCAAAAAAGAAAAGGGAATTTTTTTTTTTTTTTTTTTTTGCTTATGTGGCCAATCTCTCTCATTCTGTCTCTTTCCTAATCTGTCATGGTCAGTTTTTATTTGCTATTCCAAACTATGCTCCCTTGGACACAGGGACAACTCTAAGGTGAAAGCCCACATGCCTGGGTCCCTGCTGGGGCAGAAGGCAGGGAGCAGGGAATGCACAGCAGAGAACTCACCCCAGGGAGATGGGACCACACAGGAGGACAGACTCCAAGCGCCCAGCACGTGCTCCATTGTCCCATTCCACTTAAGAAAACACAAAAATCACAGATAAAATTATAAAGAATTTCAAGATAGTATCTTTAGAGCATTGAACCAAGGGTGGCTCCTCTCCTGTGTGACTTTACTGACCCCACAGGACCCCGGAAGCTGGCCCTGCTTCTAGGGCAAACAACCCTATGTAGTTTTGGATGAGTTTTCAGGATTCAAATGCTTCTCTTCAGGTTTTGAGAAATAACAAGAACAAATAAATGCAATATTCTTCTTTAAAATGGATTTGGAGGGACTAGGTTGACTGTTTCAAGTGTCCCAGTTTTTTCCTCTGTTTTAACACACACTGAAATATATTTGAAGACATAAATCATGTACTTATGATGTATGATATGATGGAGGTACAGTGTTTATACCACACATTTCTTCAAATTATTCAGATGCCATGATGTTTTAAAACCAGTTAGGGTTTCATGCGGGATCGCTTGTCAGCATTCACGTTGCCAAGGCATTGCTCTCTATCTTTTGTCATTCAGATCAATTTTCCACTACAGCCGGCAATTTTTAAAAAGTTGTCAAAATAATTGTTCCTTGATAATATCTACCAGAAGCATTTATGCTCTCATACACAAATTAATATAAGCCATTGGGGAGGCCTCTCTTAGCTGGAGTGTCATTGCATGAATGGTATTGCTGAGAGCCACAAAGCAAAGAGAGCATTGCACGTGGTTAGCCCAAGAATGAAATCACATAACAGAAAATAAAAATAAAATCAAACCTGTTAGCGATTACAAGCAAGTGGCAGTGCATATTTCCTCACACTCGATCCAATTACTTTATTGTCTCAGGATTTTTAAAAATTTCCTCTCCTTATAAATGCTTTCTTATAGTCATTTGATACCAGCATATTTATGTTCACTTTTATCCAACACAGGCTGCAAATATGCCCTTCACTCGACCCAGTCTATTAATTTTGAAATGCCTAAAGCCAAAACTGACAGCAGAAGAAAATCTTTCTGGGTTGTAGCTCCAAACTGCTGGAATGAACTACCTGCTTCAGTAAAAATGCACAGCCACATGACTTCTCTTTTAGGAAATGTTAAACTTTCTGTAGAAGGCAGGAAAAAAAAAAGTTTGATGAGAGGATGAATGAAACCAATTTCTCATTTGTCTAGATACAGAGTCTGAAAGTGCTTTGCTTGTCCTCTATTTATCTGTACACAAAATCATGCTAATATAAATGTTGGTCTTAGACTTATTACTTATATTAGACATTTTGTAACTCATTGTTGTAATATATATTTCTGATAAATGTCCATTACATCCAAATATACCAGAATTTCCCCTGGGGACTGTTGTTCTTACCCTCAAAAATTGAGTGCAAATTTGAATGGCTATCATATTTCATAATTATTATTAATGCCCTCAAGGTCTATAAAGACATATTTTTCCTAACTCTAATCCTGATATTGGGCTTCCATCTTTCACTTTGCCCTGTGTCCTTTAGAATACTGCTCCCAAACTAAGTCATGGCCCCTCCAAACTTTGCTGCAGGTCTCATCTTCCACATTTTATACCAGTAAAGATATAAAGCCTCTATGGATCCCATTCAAATGAAGTGTCTCCAAGACGGGGGCAAACCCATCACTAACCTCAGCAAGTGTCTGTGCATCTGGTGTTATTGGCTTTATATTTTCCCAAGGTACCAGCTCCTTTGTCTGCCTTTCTACCATTGTGATTTATTTATTTTTGGGAGGTCTTGAAGATATTTTGGACTTCAGGTGCTTCTATTAAAAGAAATATCCTTAAGCCCTCGACATCTGACATGAGACTTTTATAGTAATTCCCCATACTCTAGGCGGAATGCTGGATATTGTTCATAACTTAGCTGGAAGTGATAGTCAGACAAAATTGCTATCTTGTATTTGAGGATGCCGAAGGAACTACGAGGGGGAGGGGAAGGAGGTACAAATGTGTCTGAAACGATTGTACTTAGCATGGACACTGTTCTTAGTAGTTTCCATACCTCCTGGTTTGTTTTTTTCCAAGCCTGCGCTTGGCTCCCCAAGTCTGGGCTTCTCTGTTCAGTTCACTCAGCAAGTTCCCACAGTGGGCTCTAGGGACAGTCATAGACCCATAAGTTGCGGTGGAACATAAAGGTTCAATGGTCCAAAAACTCTGGGGAGCAATGAAAGGTGTATCTCTCTTTTAGAGATTCCCATTTTAAGGACTGCCAAGTCTTGCTGAAAGAACCTTGTTGAAATGCATTTACCAGGTTTTCCTGGGATGATTTGACTCCAGAGTCTTTGCATCAAGCAACCACCAGGGAACATGGTTTGGGGGACCCTGCTCTTCCAAGTGAAAGGGCACATGCTCAACATGGAGATGACAGCCTGCTCTCCCCACTGGACTCATCTTCCACACCCCTCTGCCTTGCACTTTGCCCTTCATCAGCAGCAATGCTATATCCTTTGATCCCATCATTAGCTAGAGGCCACTGCCAATGCTCCTCCAAGCTGCATTTTCTACCTGGAATGCTCTGTTCCCATGCCCTGAGCCTGCCTCTTCTTCTTTTTTTAATGATATTTTCTTTATTTATGAGAGACACAGAGAGAGGCAGAGACATAGTCAGAGGGAGAATCAGGTTCCCTAACGGGGAGCCTGATGCAGGACTCTATCCTAGGACCCCAGGATCACGACCTGACCCAAAGGCAGACGCTCAACACTGAGCCACCCAGGTGCCCCAAGCCTGCCTCTTCTAATTCAAGGCTCACCTGGCTTAAAGATCCTTTGGTTCTTCCTGACAAGGTTTTGAGTAAGATTTCCTGTGTTTGAATACTGAATCTGCCGTTGACTCGGGCAGGTCACTTGACATCTTTGCCCCTCAGTGTCTTCATATACAAAATGAGGGTAACAAAGAATATCCACTTCATGGGTTTGTCCAGAGGATTGAATTATTAATCTACATGAAGAGCCTAAAGCAGGGCCGTGCACACAGTAAATGCTCAGTGAGTGTCCTGAATGCTGCAATTTTCCTATGCATGTCTCTATCATTGCACAGGGTATTATCATCATCCCATTGTGTTATCTTCTTATGCATCCCTGCTCACCATCAAATTATATGCAGCTTGAACATTGGGGCTGTAGATTGTTCATTTTTTCCGTATCCTAGAGTCTAGCACATAGTAGGCATTCAATAAATATTGAATCATGAATTTAATAAAACTCTATGAAGTTAAACTTAATGAAATATAGTAGATCTTCAGTCCCAGTACACTTACAATATTCCATAATGCTGGAAAATCTCAGCTATTAATGCTGTGACAAGCTATCTGTCTGTAATTTGCTTATAGTAAAACTAACACCATCGGACAGGTTTGGTCCACCAGCATTTGGTTTAGAATGTTAAGTACCATGTGAGGAAGCTGATGTTGTCCTCACAATGCTGAAGGAGATAAAAAATATGTATGAGACAATTTCTCTGGTCTCTTTCATCTAAAAAAGTCTGTGGTCTCATGATTGATGAATAGAACAGAATGGAACCTGAACAGAGTCATTTTGTACCCTTCCACTTTGAGATAAGACAGTAGCAGTGGTTATTGCCTTATTTAGTGGCTTCCTTAATTGGGAGTAATATGCTGTAAAAGGAAAAGGGAAAATAATAAAATACTTATTTTCAATATTTTGTAGTTCCCTGGATTTCAGATATTTCTTGTATTTAAAAAAAGTATTGTATTAAATTATTTTTCAGTTGCGCATTTATTTGTTAGAGTTTTTTCAGCTTTACTGAGGTATGACTAACAAAATTGTTTATTTTTAAAGTATAAAATGTGATGATTTGACATGCATATTTTGTGAAATGATTACCACAATCAGGTTAATTAACACATCTATCAACTCACACAATTAACTTGTTTGTTTGTTTTTAGTGAGAACACTTAAGGTCTACTGTATTAGCAAATTTCATGTACACACACATTACTACTAGTTAGAGTCACCATGGTGTACATTAGGTCCCCAAAGCTGATTTTGAAGGCTTGGATCTTTTGCCCAGCATCTCTTCGCATCTCCCAAACCCCAGTCCCTGGTAATCATTATTCTACTCTCTATTTTTATAAATTTGACTTTTTTTTTTTAGATTCCATGTCTAAGCGAGATATAATATCTGTCTTTCTCTGGATATTTTCACTTGGCTTAATATCCTTAAGGTTCATCCATGTTGTTGTAGATGACAGGATTTCTTTGTTCCCATGGTAAAATATATAAATATATATCTCACATCTTCTTTATCCATTCATCCATCAGTGGACACTCCGTTTGCTTCCATATCTTGGCTATTATAAACAATGCTGCAGTGAACATGGGGGTGCAACTTATCTTTGTGATACTGATTTTGCTTCTTTTGTATATATACCCAGAAGTGGAATTCCTGGATCAAATGGTAGGTCTGTTTTTTATTTTTTTTGAGGAACATGCTATACTGTTTTCCATATTAGCTGTTCCAATTTATGTTCCCATCAACAGTGTACAAAGGTTCCCTTTTCTATAGTTTTTTGCCAATACTTGTTATCTGTTGTCTTCTATAAAAGTCATTCTAACAGATGTGAAGTAATATGTCATTGTGGTGTTGATTTGCATTTCCCCAATGATTTCATATACCTTATGGTCATTTGCATATCTTCTTTGGAAAAATGTCTATTCAGGACCTTGGCCCATTTTTAAATTGGGTTGTTTGTCTTCTTGCCATTGAGTTATATAAGTTTCTTACATATTTTGGATATTAACCCTTTATCACATGTATGGTTTGCAAATATTTTCTCCCACTCCATATGTTGCCTTTTCGTTTTGTTGATTGCTTCCTTTGCTGTGCAGAAGGTTTTTTTTTTCAGTTTGATGAAACCCTACTTTTTTTTTTCTACTTTGTTGCCTATGCTTATGGTATCACACCAAAAAAAAAAAAAAAAAAAAGAAGTCACTGCCAAGATCAATGTTAAGAAGATTTTCCCCTATGTTTTCTTCTAGGAGTTTTAAGGTTTCAGTTCTTACATGTGAGTCTTTCATCCATTTTGAGTTAATTTTTATAAATGGTATAAAACAGGGGCCCAGTTTCATTCTTCTGCATGTGATTAGTCAGTTTTCCTAACACCATTTACTGAAGAGAACTTCCTCTCCCCAATGTATATTCTTAGTGCCCTTGTCACTGTTCAGTTTAGTGTTTATGTGTTGGTTTACATCTAGGCACTCCATCATATTCCATTGGTCTATGTGTCTGTTTTTATGCCAATACCACACTGCTTTCATTATTATAGCTTTGGAATTATAGTTTAAAATCAGAATGTGTGATAGCACCTACTTTGTTCCACTTTCTCAAGATGCTTTGGCTTTTAGGATTGTTTCAGGAATTTGTTTTTCTATTCCTATGAGAAAACGCCAATGGAATTTTGACAGAGACTGCTTTGAAACTGTAGATTACTTTGGGCAGTATGGACATTTTAACAATATTAATTCTTTCCATGCACAAACATGGGGCATCTTTCCATTTATCTGTATCTTCTCAATTCTTTTATCAGAGTGTTACAGTTTACAGTGTACAGATCTTTCACCTCCTTGGTTAAATTTATACCTAAGTATTTTATTCTTTGTGATGTTCTGGTAAAGGGAATTGTTTTTGTAGTTTCTCCTGATTGTTTCTTGCAAGTATATAGAAACACAACTGATTTTTGTATACCGATTTTATATCCTACAACTTTTCTGCTTTTGTTTATTAGTTCCAATAGTGTTTTGGTGAAGTTGCTAGCTTTTTTTATATATAAGAACATGGCACCCGCAAAGAAAGACAATTTTACTTTTCCTTTTACAATTTGGATGCTTTATTTTTTTTGGACTAACTCTCTGGCTAGGACGTCCAATAAATACCATGTTGAGTAGAAGTAGTGACAGTGGGCATCCTTGTCTTACTCCTCATCTAATCATTGAGTTTAATGTGAACTGTAGACTTGTCATATGTGTCCTGTATTATGTTGAGGTACACTCTCTATATATCTAATTTGTTGGGAGATTTTATCATGAAAGTGCACTGAATTTTGTTAAATGCTTTTTCTGCATCTGTTGGGATGATTATGTGATTAGTCATTCTGTTAATGTGTGTATCATGTTTATAGATTTGTATATGTCAAATCACCTGTGTGTCCTAGGAATGAATCCCACTTAATCACAGTGTATGATCCTTTTACTGTGCTGTTGAATTTTGTTATATTTTGTTGAAAAATTTTAAATTATTCACTAGAGATATCATCCTATTGTTTTCTTTTCTTGTAGTATCCTTGTCTAATTTTGGTATCAGAATAATGCTGGTCTCATAAAAAAAGTTAGAAGTGTTCCCCTCTTTTTTATTTATTTATTTTCCAAAAATAAATTCTGGCATTAATTATTTAAATATTTGTAGAATTCACCAGAAAAGCCATTAGAACATGGGTTTTCCTTTGTTAGGAGATTTTGATTATTGATTTAATATCCTTGCTCATTATTGGTCTATTCAGATTTTCTATTTCTTCATGATTCAGGCTTAGTAGGCTGTACATTTCTAGGAATTTATCCATTCTTAATCCTTCATATTTCTATAGTATCAGTCGCAATGTCTCCTTTTCTATTTCTGATTTTACTTATTTGAGTTTAACTCTCTTTCTGTTAATTTGGTTAAAAGTTTGTCATTTTTGTTTATCTTTTCAAAAAATAGCAGTTTATTTATCTTTTCTATTGTTTTTTTTTTCTGGCTTCTTTTTCATTTATTTCTACTCTCATCTTTGTTATTTCCTGCCTTATGCTAACTTTAGGCTTAGTTTGCTTTTCTTTTTCTAGTCCCTCAAAGGTGTAAAGTCTGGTTGTTTATTTGAGATCTTTCTATATTCTTAATGTAGTCACTTATCTCTATGAACTTCTCTCATATTTTCATAAAGTAGACCCTAGGGTTTCATTTAGTGTGCTAGAGCCATGTACTACATTCTAAAGGGTGTCTTAATGACTAAAAGGGTTCATGTTGACTCTCTAAATACCTGTTGCCTTATATGTTAAAGAACTGAGATACAATAGTCTTTGAATCTACCTTCCTATGTCATAGCAATATACACATGGTAAGTGACCAATAACATTTAATGTTATTTTTAAAAGAAAGATTAAAATCAAATGAAGAAAGTGGATTTTTTAAAGTAATAAATGAAAGCTATTTAAATTGATATGCCATGGTTTGAATTAATTTAATTTAAAATAGTTTCACCGTATGTTTCTGAAACCAATTAACAGCAATTTTATATATATATGGTGTGTGCATTATATATATATACATATATATATACTTTTAAATGTACTACAACAATGCTGTAACTTGAATTGATATAATAATCTCTAATCTGATTAAAGCAATGTTTTCATTGCTTAACAAGTATTAATTAATATGATTTTCATACCCACACTATTATTGCCCCATTTAAAAGATAAGGAAATGGAAGCACAGATTGTTTAAATGATTTGAACAGAAAGTAACTGACAGCAGAGTTGGGATACAAACTGAGATTGTCTTATTCCAGAACCTGTGTTCTCTCCTCTACATGGCACTGCTGTCTTAGAATGACACTTGGGTTAGAGTTTACATTCAGATTTTTGTGGATTCATAATCTGAGTGATAGCACATAATCCCCCAAAGTGTCTATACAATGGGAATTACTTCTATTTCTTATCTGCTAATTTTCTCCATGATTCATCATCACTTAATTCTTCTAATTTGACTTCCTTCTTTCAGTTGATTGTTTTTAAACTTTGAATAACATTGTGCTTCATGTAAAAAGAAAATCACCTTAATTTCTTTTCTTTAGGAAGCTTGACTTGATAAATCAAGCCACGAATACCTTTTTCCCCTCAAAACACAACTAGTCAAAAACATACTTCCTTGCAATATGAATAAGACTCATTTCTCATAGGTAAAATCTTCCCTGAATCTAAGTTAAAGAAGTGAGGCACTTGAGCGTGGGGCCTGCTTAGGATTCTCTCACTCCCTCTCCCTGTGCCCTTTCCTCACTCTTTCTCTATCTAAAATAAATAAGCAAATAAATAAATCAATAAATATTTTAAAATCTTTAAAAAAATTTTTAAAAATCCAATATTGTACCTTCTATGTCAAGAGTGCTTTAGGCTGCCTATACTTTTGTTTTATTTTAGATTAAATTTCTTCAAACTTCAATATTAGAATATCAAGTAAGAAAACATACATATTTCTATACTTAAATGCTATTTCTGATAACTTACAAATAACCTGTGAAGACCATAGAACCATGCATATTTAAGTAGGACTCATTTCCAGAGATAAAAACTTGATATGTGTGTGGGTGCATGTGCTAATATGTTCAAGAATGAGTTTTCAAACAGCACATTTTAAATTTTGCCCCATTCACAGTTACACTGGGAAGCATATGTTAAATATATTCAGTAAAGAATAGCCTCACTGGACTAAGAAGCTTTCAAAAGGGAAGGGGTGTAAAAGAAACTGACCACATCTCAGAAGTAGGTAACGCTCTCTGTTCTAAATAAGCACAAATAATTAAATTTGACTGATAAAAGCCACTGTGGCTGCCTCAGTCATGGTACTTCAGGTCCTGAAACTGTGATCACAAGCCCTGTAATCCTTCGTGTGATCCCATTTGCTTGGAAAATAAATATAATCTAAGAGATGAAGGTAATAACGGATATTTTGGTGTTCACTTAAAGAGGCTGAGGACATGTATTTCTTTTCTTTAAATCTTGATTCTTTTTTGTTAAGTTCATATGTGATTTTTTTCTGATGAATAAAACAATTTATTAGTCATAAAGTTCTCAGATTTATTGCAAATAGCTGGCTTTGTCTAAATGACTTCACTCATTAATGATAATCCATTTGGTCATAATAGAAATACATTTTAATCTATGAGAAATTATACGATCTGGCCTATTTCATATGGTACCCTGGGGTCATGTGTCCCTCCCCTGAGGCCAGAGGAGCTGTCTTGCAGGTACAATAGGTACATAAGCATTTGTTTGCTCAGTGTCTTATTTGATATATCTTCAAATTGGAAAAGCTTACCTTCTTTTGCTCTTCATCTTCTCCATAAGGTAACCTCCTAATGCAGTGAGCCACAGAATTTGACATGATAACCTAACATGATCGTCTGTTACACTTCCGGACAGAAGAACTGGAAACCCTGGGGATCCGGATGCCCTGGGGCAAGGAGAGGCCAAGAGGTGGTGTGACAGGAAGGGCAGGCCAAATGAGCGGGCGGGGCTGAGTGAAGAGGTGGTGCTGAGAGAAGGGGCCGGGCAACCTGAAGGAGCAGGTGGTAATGCAATAAAGGGGCATGATTCTGTACTGTCACTTTTTTTTCCTGGACATCTGCTCATCTCCAGTGCCACTTAGCAATCCTGAATCTTCATACTCCTATTCCTTCCCCTCCCAACATTTAGCTTTGCTTGCCAGATTGCCACCTTTTTCCTAATTCGTCTGCTCTTTCATTAGAAACAAGTTGATGCCAACTGCTTCCTGTCAGAACACTAGAATTCTGCATTGCACCTTGCAGAATGCTCACACCTTGGGGCAGACAGAATGGACAACCTGTATGAAATCCCCACAACAAGTGTGATGACCATGGGCCTCCCCAGCCTCACTTAACAGTAGCATCAAATAAGGTGACATAATGCACCTCACAGATTTATTTCTAGAGTTAAATGAGATAAATGTAGAACAACTGGCATTGGAGAGCTACTCAGTAATAGTTGGTTCTTTCCTGCCCTTGCAAGAAACTTTTGTTTGCTTGGTTTTTACAAACAAAGGAAAAAATGTATTGTATATATAAACAAGCTAGGTCTGAAGCTTGACTGGAACAACTGTTCTGTGGCTGCATTTTGACTGCTTTTGTTGGTTCCATTAGCACTGGTCAAGTTGTTCTTGCCTCTTCCTCTCACTCACTCACCTTACAATCCATTCTCCTTTCTTCCACGAGACAATGGATTTCTGAGGACCACTTTAGCTGTAGGACCTTCATGTTCAAAAGCTACAAATATTGTCATTGGCACCATGAGAATATGATATCCTCTGAATGACTTTCAGAACTTTATGTGATTGCCAATTAGGTGTCATTCTCACTGCTTGGGTGAGGGTCCTCTGTTCTCAGCAAACTGCACTGCACACTGTTCTCTGAACATGGCTGCCATGGCAGCCTCTGCTTTGACTACTTAGTGCCCACGGCACATGGTGCCCTCATTGTTCTACCTCTTTCCAGGAAAACCTGCCTGCTTGCAGGACCTGCATTTTGTGAAGTTGATGAAATCTATTTTGAATACGGTTCTAAGGATTCTTGGTAGTTTTGAATTGAAAAGTTTATATGTGTTACTAAGGCCATCCCCATTTCACCTTAGGAATGGATGAGATAAACTCATGTTCAGATTCTAAAAGATTCTAAAGTTGTTCCTGTCACCTAATTCCCACAGCACTTTTAGGAAACCCACAAAATATATTGACAATGCTTGTACACATTTCTTAGCTCCAGTTACAGACTGAATCGTGTCCCACCAAAATCCATATGTTGAAGTCCTAACCCCCTGTGGGACTGTAGGTGGAGACAAATTTCTAAAGAGAGTAAGTAAGGTCCTAAGGGAGGGGTCCTAACCAATAGGATTGGTGTTCTTATAAGAAAAAAAAGGGACACCAAAAAATGCGCCCACACAGACAAAAGGCCACTGTGAGAACACAGCAAGAAGGTAGCCATCTGCAAACCAAAGAGAGAGGTCTCAGGAGAAACTAGCCCTGCTGGCACCTTAATTTTAGATTTCTGGTGTGAGGAAATGAAAGAAAATAAATTGTTTTTAACTGCCTCGGTCTATAGTCTTTTGTCATGGTAGCCTTAACAGACTAAGATAGCTCCCCTATGAAATTAAAGGCTTCTTAGTGAAACAGTGTCAGAATGTCCCAGGGTTTGGGGGGTGTGGTTTAATAAATATATGTACAATGACAGAATTTCACCAGTAATGACATCTTTATACACACATATATGCACGCACACAATACGGTTAGGCCACCCACTAAGTCGTATTTTCCTCCTTCTTTTCCTTCAAAGTACTGCTTACTCATAATCACTTTACTGGGAAATAAATTATCCTCTAAATTAGAAATATATACCTTTCAAAAGCTGAATATCAATCTCTCTAGGTGAATTTCATTCCATTTATGTTTTATAAGCTGATGTGGGTGCCCCACTGAGTGCCACGTTCATTATCTAGATAATGAACAAATATCATTTCACTATAAATATAATATGAACCATTTTTGAAACAGCCCCCATTGTGGAGTTATTTGTTTTAAATAAGTCTTATTTCAATGACAAAAAATGTAAAACTGGTACAGTTTCAGATAGGGCAGATCGACACAATTTGTCATAGATTAAAATGTATTTATATTATTGCCAAATGGATTATCATTGAAGCAGAAGTGATTGAGTGCAGTAATTTAGGAAAATCTGGCTATTTAAGATAAATCTGAGAACTTTACGACCTATTGTTTTATTCATAAAAAATCACATGTAAATGTAACCCCCCAAAATCAATATTTTTGAAAGGAACTAAATGTCTTTAGCCAAGTTCACCACTCCCTAAGCTATCTAGGACCAAAATATTCCTCATTACCTTCATTGCTTAAATCACATTTATTCTCTAAGTGAATGGGATTACATGGCTTGTGATCACAGGTTTGGGACTCAAAGCACCATGACCAATATCATGTGTTACATATTCCTTTGGAATCCAGAGAGGTCCCGCACACATTAATTCCCCCAACCCTTCTTAGAAGCATTCTCTGTAGTTAGTCTGTAGCATCTTTATTAACGTGAAGTATTTCTTTTTTGGAGGAAGCGAGTAAAGGACACATTTCCTGTAATAATTGCCACAAGGCCAAACAACTTTTTTCAGTAATCTGATTTGGCAATGACCAAGCTGGACTAGTTCTCAAATGGTAAAAACAAAACGAAACAAAACAAAACAAGAAACACAACTCATGTATCTTCAAAACAAAAACCCCAAAAAACCACAACTCATGTATCCTCATTATTTCAACAATCCAAACCAACCTCTGACAAAAGAATTTAAGGTAATATTTAAAAAACAGTAATGTCTTTTTTATATGCACTCTGCCCTTTCTCAATTTTATAAAATATCCCCATGTTGACTTACTGTACATTGATTTTAATAGGCGTTCTCTACAGAGCAATATGAATATCATTGGAAACTGTATAATACAATTTTCTACTCCTGAAATGCTATAGAAAACTGCACATTTTATACTGACATATGCCCCATCAATAATAGAGTTTTTATATCTTATTTGTAGCTATTGATCTCAACAGCATAATGAAAAATTGATTGCAGCGAAGCGCACCATTTCTTAAGTATAAATTTCAATGTCAAATTATTTTTATCTATGCTTCCCAATTATACATGAAACTTATACATTTATATATGTTTGCTTCTACAAAACTCTACCACAATAAATTAGACATGACAAGAATCTACTGAGTCAATAGAAACCAGGTTTCTCTCGCTAAAATATGATTCCAAAATTAAATACTCTAGTTTCAGACTAGTTTCATTTCTTTATTATAAAGAGAATTAACGTCTTGATATATAGTATCACCTTCCCATGCAATTTAACAATTTGAAATGAGGTCTTAAATCTTCTGGGGGTATGAGCACACACACGCATGCACACAGACACACACACAGAAAAAATATGCACTCAGAAATCCATGCACTCATTTAGTAGCCCACATGACACTGTAAATGAGGTGCCTATTCTTTGTTATCTCTTGAGACCTTATTATTTTAGAGGGAACATTCTGCTAGGAAAATCTCCAGGTATAAGGTCTGACAAAACATAAGAGGGGCATCATCTCGGCTAGTCAGTGGTGGTCCCAAGTCTGACATCAGAGACATAGAATGAATTAGGTCAAAATGCACAAATCTATACAAAATCTCCAAACTTTCTATCCATAGTGAGGAAGATCTCTACAGTTCTCCAGGATGAAAAGGGCCCAGTATATATGAGAAAACTCATTTCTTACATTAATTTGTCTTCTTTATATTATTTTAAATGGAAACTATTTTAAAACTTTTCAGTTTTTCTCTAAGATATGTGTATTGAAAAATATAAATGCATTATTTAATGAAATTAATCTCACAAAAGAAAATGCAGGGCATACATATTCCTCTCATGAACCCTTCTGCAGCATTTACATGTAAGAGTGCTGTGCCCTGCAAAGGTCATTGTCAAACCTCACTCACTCACACTCGCTCATAGCTCCATTTGGAGAATAATTTTGCCCTTCCAATCTTTTCCAATGAGTATACAAAATCCTTGAATCAGTGATAGCTATTTGACCATGGGGCTTGGAGGGCTACTGTATTATGATTTAAAAAAAAAAAACAGATTTATAGAGATCTAACTCACATAACACAAAATACACTTATTTATACTATAGAAGTCAATGGTTTTTAGTATATTCACGAAATTGTGCAACAGTCACTATAATCTAATTTTAGAACATTTTCATCATCCCTAAGGAAATCCCATAACCATACCCAGTCACTCTCCTTTGCCTGCTCTGGCAAACACTAAATTATTTTCTGTCTCTATGGATTTGCCTATTCTGGATGTTCATATGAATGGAATCATACTATACATAGCCTTTTGTGTGTGGCTCCTTTCACTGGCATGTTTACTGGGTTCATCCGTGTTCATCTATCAGTACTTTATTCTTTTCTATGGAAGAGTGATATTTCATTGTATGGATATACTATATTTTATTTACCCAATTACCTGTTGATGGACATTTGGGTTGTTTCCACATTTTGACCATTAGGAGTAATGGCTGTTATAAACATTAGAATGTCAGTTATATGAGGAAGTAAGTTTTCATTTCTCTTGGGTATATAACTAAGAATATATTTTCTGGATTATATGGTAACTCCGCTTGACTTTTTAAGGAACTATAGACTGTTTCACAAATGGCTGCACCACTTTACATTCCATTAGCAATATATGAGGGTTTCAATTTCTCCATATTCTTCACAACATTGTTATTTTTAATTTTAAATTTGCTGGTCAGTGTGAAATTGTATAATGTGATTTGATTTGCATGTCCCTCGTGATGAATAATGTTGATCATCTTTCTTGTACTTATTGGCCATTTGTATGTCTTCTTTGAAGAAAAGTTAATTCAAATCCTTTTCCATTTTTAAATTGGGTTATATGTCTATTTATTGCAGAGTTGTAAGAGCTCTTTGTACATTCTTGATACAAATCTCTTATCAGATATATAATTTTCAAATATTTTCTCCTACTGTATTTTTTTCTCATTTTAATTTCAGTCAACCTTTTGCACATCGACACTGCTGTTCCACCATTGACACTAGTAAATAAATATGGCAAACTCCTACCAAATGGAGATGACTCTTCACGTCTACACGAAATAGGTGACTGTAGTAGATTTAGAGGATGGGAAAGAGAAGTATAGCCTGTACCAATACAGGATGAATTCCTGTTGTACCATCCCAATTTTCAATTTACTTAGCAAAAGCGTCAGAAAACTGTCAAGTGTCAAAGTCAGTAGCATGTCAACAAAAATCTGTGAAAGGGTGTAAGTAAATGAATAGTCGAGGAAAATATGCAATATTAAAAACCAGGATCTTTAGAGGAGACTGAAATGCTATAGCAACTGAGTATGAGAAAACTAGCAGATTTGACTGAGGGGAAGTCATAATTGTAACACTTTGCTATTGACAGATGGGGGCCCAGAAGGTAGCTTGGAGTCAAAACAGAGCCACCAAACATAGGAATAACTTGTGAAAGAGCGGGTGAGATCAAATGCATGTTTATAAAAAGATAATTATTTTAGAAGAGGATCTAAATAAAGGTTCCTCAGCTGTGAAGGGTTCAAAGCAACAATTATTTTCATTCTCTTAATTTTTCTGTTAACTGACCTCGATGGTCCAGTTGAGAGCAGCCGCATTTTGCTGCTTACGGGTATATTTGCTCTCTGCAAAAAAATGACTATTCCACAGTGGGAGAGTGACAACGAGTCAAGAAGTCATGTTTCCATCTAGGATTGAAGCTGGAATCTCATCACTCATTCCTTTGTTCATTTCATGAGTACTTCATCAATAATCGTATGTATCTGGAACTTTGCTTGATGCTGGGCATAAAATACTAACCAAGATAGAGACCAGGCCCTCTAGCAGTTTATAGCTTAGTGGAGGAAATGACAAATAAACATACAATTTTGTGTAGCAAAATTTTGTATCCCCCGTGGCATAAGCTTGCCCTTGTCTTAGGTCTTGGGATAGCTAGCCATTAGGAAGTTCTATGTCAGTTTTGATTATCTAGAGGAAGGATGTTTTGTAACATATGAAAGGGAAACAAACAAAACAAAAAAGAATGTTCCCTTGGAGGTACAATGCTATTCTCACCATGATGGCTCTCTTCGTTCGTCTTGCAAATAAACAAAACTTGTGAACCCAGAGACTTGTTAGGAAGTGTATATATATATATTTTTTTTTTTTTTGAGAAGATGGATAGGGAGAAAAATATCTTATCCTTATTATTACAGCTCCTTTATTTACCAGGACATCAAGGAAAAAGACTGGACTCTAAAGCCAAATTGCCATGGTTTAAATCTTGACTTTGCCACTTAGCAGCTGTACATGTGATCTTCAGCAGGTTACCAAGTTTCTCTGTGCCTTAACATTTCCATTTGTAAAAGGGGGATATAAATGTACTTAGATTATAAAGTGTTAGTGTTGAATGTAAATGAACATGTAGAGTTTTGCAGAGAGGATCTGGATTATAGAAAACACTCAAAGGTCTCTATTCAGGTTGACCTCAATGGACAGTTTTTCCAGGAACAGCCAAACAGGCTTTTATGATTAAACTCCTCTGTAGGGAGATAGTGGGACACTATGGGGGCCAGAGGATTCTCTCTTTAAGGGCTTTTATTGCACAGTTGACAAGAAAGACAGTTCACCACCAGTAACCTTAGGAAGAGGGCATCTGTGTTGCCTGGGGCAATTGCCAAATGACATTTGTGGAAGAACTGTCTTCCTTTCTTCATTCCACAAAAATGTCTTGACAGCCTATTCTATGTCTCATTACTGTGTTTTACTTCTTCATGAAATGTGTGCTCATCTGGAATGATCTTACTTGTTTCTCTGTGTATTGTGTCTTTCCACATGAAAAATTAAACCCTGTGGGTGCAGGCCTGCCCAGGGTTCTGTTCCCAGGGTTTGCAACCCTGCACAACACAACATAGGTGGTCAGTAAACATTTTCTGAACGAATTAATGCCTGATGATGCACTAGCATTGAGGCAGGGGTGCTCACTCTATCAGCTCACCTTCTGGATGGGAAGAAGATATGTGAGCATGTACACCCAGCTCAAGATTCGATTAGGAAAACCCAGCATGTCCCCACCCTCTTAGTAGAGACAAGCTGTCTCAGTTGCCCCAGAGTTGAATACACTGCTCACAGAACACAATATTTCTGTTTTTGTTTTTGTGGGTATTTTTTCTTCCTAGATAGACTCATGTAACATCTGGACCCAGATAGAGGCAAGCTATGCTTTACTAGGAAAATGTATAACTCAGATGTTTGGATTCTATGTGTATCAGTTTGAATACGCCTCTCCTTCTGTGGGGATGAAATGCTTAGTGCTAACGGCACTTGCTAGAAAATTAACTTTACTACTCAATGACTAAGTTCACATTGGCGTTCCAATATCCAAGTGTTTTCCTTGACTTCTCTTCAGAAAAAGAGAAGGGCAAAAATGTCAAAACCAGGTGCTTTCTCATAAGTTTCTTTTACAATTAGGTTTTTCAGGTTAAAAATAGAAAGTTGTAAAAAGTAGAAGAAAAGTTCATTTCTATGTCACTTTAAAACAAGAAAATACTGAAATATTCACCCTTTGCATAGGTTTTAAAGGCCCCCAAAAGTTGAGTTGCAGTTTGGTTTTAGAGATTTTATTTATTTATTTATTTATTTATTTATTTATTTATTTATTTATTTATTTGATGGAGGAAGGGTGAGAGTGAGAGAGAAAGAGAGAGAGAGAGAGAGAGAGAGTATAAGCAGGGGGAGCAGCAGAGGAAGAAAGAGAAGCAGATTCCTGGCTAAGCAGGGAGCCCAATGCGGGGCTCAATTCTAGGACTACAGGATCATGACCTAAGCTCAAGGCAGATGCTCAACCAACTGAGCCACCCAAATTCTCAGTGGGTGGAATCATGTAGCATCCTTCCTGTGACTGGCTTATTTCAGTTCATACAATGCCTCTGAAGTACATCCACACTATCTCACATGGCAGGACTTCCTTCTTCTTTAAGGCCAAATAATATTCCATTCTATTCCACAGTTTCTTTATTTATTCTTCTGCTGATGGACATTGAGGCTGTTTCCATATCTTGGCTATTGCAAGGGAGGCTGCAGTATGGAAACAGAGAGAAGAATGGTGTTTGCCAAGGGCTAGAGGAGAGAGGAAGGTTCAGTTTTGCAACATAAGCTACTTCTCAAACTATACAACATGCTGCCTATAATTAACAATACTCCATTATGTACTTAAAAGATTGAGAGAGATCTCACCTTAAGTGTACTTAACACAATAAAAGAAAAGCAGAACAAAGTTCATTTCTATATTATTCTGAAAAGAGTACCTGGCTTCTTCTTTTGATCAAATTTTCACTTTTCGTGTGATTAGTAATTGCTCAAAAAAAATGAAAACTAAATGCCAGGCATTGTCCTAAACCCTTCAAATCTAGTGCTGCAATCTTAAGTGGCAGATAGTACTAATATTTCCATTTTATGGATAAGGAAACTACATCCAAAGATTAAATAACTATTTTGGGGGAGCAGAGGGAGAAGAAGAGAGAGAGGATCTTAAGCAGGCTCTAGGCCCAGTATAGAGCCCCATGCAGGGCTTGATCTCATGACCCTGAGATCATGACATGAGCTGAAATCGAGTGTGGGATGCTTAACTGACTGACTGCTCAGACACCCCCGAAAGATTAAATAAATTGCTTAAGATCATATAGCTAGAAAGATGGTATAGCTGGAATTTGAACTTGGGTCATTCTGACCTATGTAATGGGTGTTCTTAAGCATTACCCAATAATGCTTTTTGTTTGTTTTTTTCTTTTCCATTAGTTGATTTGAAATGATTTTTTCTAATCATTGGCATCTGTTCCCTGTTAAATTTTGTCTTTTCAACCATTCCCAGCTATTTAAAATTAGCCAGAATAAAGTGGAACTTGGAAGTTAGGCTACTTGGCCATAGTTTTAACTGGAATTTCTGCCCAAACTGCCTGCCCTCTTGTTATATCAATTCTTTAGTGCTACCACAGAATCTCTTCTTCTAGTCCCTTCCTAGGGCAGCCTCCTCAGTTTCCAGTTTCTCTCACAGTAATCTCAGGAGGACATTTTCTCATTTTCTCTGTCAAAACTCAACCTCCAACACCTACACCAGCCAGGCCAGGGCTACTCCTCCTACCCCTGCCACCCAGAATGTCAAAATCCTAGCTTCCAAAGTTCCAATCAAACTATGTGATGGTATCCATCTTTGTCTTTTGTGAAATATTAGTGGTTCTGCCAGACTCCTAGACATCCGGTAGTTTGACTGCTTCCAATTCATGAACATCCTCTGAAGAATATTTGGACTACTTTGGAACCTTTCTTCTTTTTTTCATCATACCTTTTTTGTGACATTTCTGGAGATTTCATGAGTGTGTATTGGAGAGCTTTCTCATGACATAGAGGAAAAAGAGTTGTGTATCTGAATCAGATTTTCTATAATTTTAGGGACACTTCTATTCGGCCCAAACAGTCTTCTCATTCTCTGCTCCCTCCCCATAGCTGTACAGCTGAGGGGCATTGTTCTGCTTTCTTATTTGTAACTGCTGTTTTATTTTTTTCAATGTTGAGATCTTCTTTCTAACTCTTTTGGCCAGCTTCCTTGATAAATTTTCCTTCCTGAAATGGTGCATTATAGGTAAAAACTAAGCTCTCCTGAACAAAGAGAGAGAGAGAGAAAGGAGAAGAAAGAGAATCTTCTTACTAAATGTTACCTTCTGATTATAGGAGAGTGTTCTTCAAAATGAGTAGAGAGCATTACTTGGAGAAAATTGGTGTTACTACAAAATTAGAGGGCAATGTAACACTATTGGCAGTGGCAAATTTGATATTTTATCAAGCTAGCATTACTACAGGCAAGTCCAACAGTGAAGATCTATGAACTTGCAGTCCAGTCCCTGGTATAATAATCAGCAGGAGCTCTCTGCGGTTCTTCACAAAAATAGGAAGAGCATCATGGAGTGATTTTTGAAGAATATGAAGTATCTTCGCTTCTAAATTGTTCTCTAAAGAACATCATTTCTAAAGCAATGCCATTTGGGGGCGGGGGAAGCGGGCGTTATTTCAAATTAAATGTTATGGAAAACACTGAGGTAAAGTTCAATAAGCTCCTGCAGCCCAATGACTCCTGTGAGCTTCTATCATGCTAATGTGCTCTGTAAGTCTCCAAAAAGGGTAGGTTGTGACAAAGAATACCACATTTTCCAAGCTTATTTAATTGCAGATGATTAACTCAAAGGGTCATTTTGTGGAGCAGTGTTCCCCACACACACACATTGGGAAACAATTTTTTCAGATTCAGACAAAAATAAGAAAACTCTATCTACATTATTTAATTTTAGTTACTCAAAAAATTACTTTTTTTAAGTTTTTATACCATCAACCCTCACGAAAAGGTGTTACCACAAACAGACCCATGATACTTGATATCCAATTTTTTACAAGAATTTTGTCAACTCTGTCCACTACCTCACCTAGTACAATTTTTACATTGTCCCGTGAGGGAACTTTGTATTAAGCTACATCACCAAGAAAAGCAATGTCCTTTAGCTACTTCATTTTTTTTCCCAAAGCATGTTAAAATATTACTAATTCCATTTTCTTTTTTTAAAAAGATTTTTTACTTATTTATTCATGAGAGACACAGAGAAAGAGACATAGGCAGAGGGAGAAGCAGGCTCCCTGAGGGGAGCCCAGTGAGGGACTCAATCCCAAGACTCCAGGATCATGACTTGAACTAAAGGCAGACTCTCAACCACTGAGCCACCTAGGCATCCCACTAATTCCATTTTATTTATTTTTTTAAGATTTTATTTATTTATTCATGAGAGACATAGAAAGAGAGAGGCAAAGACACTGACAGAGGGAGAAGCAGGCTCCCTGCAAGGAGCCCGATGTGGAACTTGATCCCAGGACCCCAGGATCATGCCATGAGCCAAAGGCAGACGCTCACCCACTGAGCCACCCAGGAGACCCAGTTCCATTTTCTTTGGTGCTATTGTGGATATAAATTTTGAATTATCTTTATTAGCCTTTTGGGACTTCAAGCAGTGATGTTTCTAGCATATTTGACACTTGGAGGAATCATTTTTATAAAACATCCCGTCTCCCATGCAAAAGAAAATTCAGTGACAATGAACAATAATTTTTATATTTTGATGTTTTCTTTTGCTTTAAAAATACTGATAATTTTAAGACAAGAAATTTTTAAATTCAAAGATACCCACATTCCATAAAAGTATGTAGACTGAGGGCACCTGGGTGGCCCAGTGATTGAGTGGAAAAACAGGTTGTTTTTCTCTTTGCCCCATCTTGAACATGGTGATGATATACAAAAATCCTATAAAGTCCTTTTGGTAAGTGATATGGATTGGATTGTGTTCCCCCGAATTCCTGTCTTGACTTCTTACCACCTATCCCTCAAAATGTAAGTAACATGATTTAGCGAGAGACTCTCTAGAGGTAATCAAGTTCAAGTGAAGTCATGAGGATGGGCCCTAATCAAATGTGACTGGTGTCCTTATGAAAAGGGGAAATTTGGACACAGACACAGTTGCACAGAGGGACAACAATGTAAGGAGACTGAGGAGAAGACATGTTGAAAATAGAGACCCAGGCAAAACCCTTCCCTCATAACCCTCAGAAGTAACAAACAATGCTGACCCATTGATTTTGGACTTCCAGCCTTCAGACCTGTGTTTAAACCACCCAGTCTTTGGTATGGTGTCATGGCAGCTCTATCAAATAAATGCACTAAGTATGAATATAGACAAAAATACAAGAGCCAATCATATTATCAACACAAATGTCTCAACTCCAACCTCAGTGGACCTCTCATTCTGGTTCTGCACTTTTTCTCATAGACCCCATCTCCTTTCTACCACTGACATGGCCCTCACACATTACCATTGTGTGTTGGAGCATCTGACTCCAACCTTGACCCCTTGATCTTTAGCACTTGATTTGGCTACAAATATTATTTTAAAAGCAAAACAAATTAGAAGAGGAACTACTGGAGAAGGTTAATATCATTCCCCATATTTAAATCTGCCCATGTAGCTTTCTTCTGTTTTAAGAAGTCGCTCTTGGCATATTAAAAGCCAAATCCAGCGCAGCCCTGGTGGCTCAGCGGTTTAGCACTGCCTTCAGCCCAGGGCCTGATCCTGGAGACCCAGGATCGAGTCCCACATCAGGCTCCCTGCGAGGAGCCTGCTTCTCCCTCTGCTTGTGTCTCTGCTCTCTTTCTCTCTGTGTCTCTCATGAATAAATAAATAAAATCTTTACAAAAAAAAAAAAAAGCCAAATCCAGATACCTCTACTATAGAGCATATATCCTTCATTCATAAGTTCTTCTGTAATGAGGTCGATTATCAGTCCACTCTTCTGTTTCTAAAACATCTCAAATACCCTTCCACTCTCTTTTCTGTCAACACATAACAATATTCTAGTGTTTTCTATCATTAAACCTAATGAAACAAACAAACAAAAAACACAGGACTTGGGCACCTGGGTAGCTCAATCAGTTAAACATCTGCCTTTGGCTCAGGTCATGATCCCAGAGTCCTGGGATGGAGCCCCGCATCAGGCTCCCTGCTCAGTGGGGGGTCTGCATCTCTCTCTCCCTCTGCCTGCTGCTCTGCCTACTTGTGCTGTCTCTGTCAAATAAACAAACAAAATATTAAAAAAACAAACAAACAAAAAGACCCACAGGACTTAGAACACTGCTCATAGCAGAATAGTTGGATTCCAACCTTCTCATTCTACACAACTATAACAGATCAATAAAATGTATAAATTTATATCCTGCAGGATCGGAACAATGATGATGATCGGCTGTGATCCTGGAAAGAAAGGAAGCAGATGAAGTGAGTTCCACAGTATCTTGGCTTTCTTCCTATCAATATATATTTTTTAACCACTGCATGAGCAAACAGAGCCCAAAATGGACTGGCAATCTTGCTGGGTGGAGAAGACAAAGTATGGGATAGTGATACAAAGGAATTTCACACATAATCACTGATACACGTGACAAAAAGGACGCATCTCGAATCTAGAATGTCAAAAGGAAGAACATACAGAAAGCAATCACTTATTTTATGATTCCATTTGTATGAAGATCAAGAACAGGTAAAAGTATTTCATAATGCTGACAGAATTCAATATAATATCTCTCAGGTGTATTCGTATGAGAGGGGTATGGTCCCTGCTGGTGTGACCAGGAGCACTATGTTTATCTGTGAGGTCGTTATGTTGGTGAACACAATATTTTGAGAATAATGTGAAAATATTATTAAACTGAACGCAGCAGTCTGTGAATGTAAACCTTGACAAAACCCAATAATAAAAGAACTGAAAAAACAAGTAAAAGGAAAGACCACCCTCATTCTTAATTCCCACTTTATGCATATGTCTCTTAAAATCGTAGTCACTTTTATAAAGAACAATACTTATTCCCAGTTGTCACTGACAGATTGCTCCAACCTTGGAAATAATCTACCTTCGTCAGTCTATTTGAACTATTCTTGTTACTAACCTCACTTATTGATTACCAAGCATAATGAATTGCATTCACTTCTTTTTTGATTTTTGTTAATGGTGACTCTACTCTTAGTAAAACCATCTTTTCTTTGCTTTTCATGAGGATACTTCTGATTCTCTGCCAATCTTGACATCCTTTTCTACTCAAAATCCCCTTACTCTGCTTGTGCTCATTACTTAAACCAGTGATTCTCAACCATGGCTGCACATTGAAATCACCTGGGGAGTCTTGACAAAATAATGATGTTTGATGCCTGGATTCATCGTAGATAGGTTAAATTAGAATTTCTTGAGTTGGAATCTGGGTTTTTTGGAATTACAAATCTCCTAGATAATGTGTTCTCCTTGCACCTCCAGTGAAACTACCACTATTTTGCCTCTCATCCGCAGTGTACTTTGTCTGGACTGCTACAATGGTCTCCTTACTGGTTTTCTTTCAATGTATCATTTCACTAGTGAGAGTGTGATTGCTCTTAAATAGAAAACTGATCGTATAATTCCTCTGTTGAAAGTCTTTGCAAAGGTGTTTAAAACTTGCAGGATATTATGGAATAGCTTTGAGGCTAGTTTAAGTGGTTTACAGAGAACCCCTTTTGATTCTCCCTTCCTTATCCATTTATTAACTGAAGTGAGCACTCTTCGTAATGGAATTTATAATAGAAAAAGAGGTCTATCTAATCAAATCCTGAGAACATTAAAAGGAGAATATTAGAACTAATACTATTGCCCCTTTCCTCTTTTTTTTTTTTTTCACAAGCAGAATGATTTAAGGATCTGGGTACTCTTAGCAGGGTGATGCAGCTGACAATAGGTATGATGTAAATTGACACCTGTTGGACCATCACTTAGGGATCCAGGGTCTTATTTTTACAGATGAGTGGGGAATCCAAAGAGCTGTCATCTGAAGAAACTCATTTATACTTGTATTGTTTATATTGCTCTCTCCTCAGTCTTCTTATCAAAAAAAAAAAAAAAATCACATCTGTCTCTTTTGTACACTTGTATGGAAGCCAGAGCTTATTTCATGCTGGTGTAGCCTCCCAACACACCTCAGAGACTTGTAGGCAACTTGAATTGATGCAGCCTATTTCTCTAACCAGGTAGTATTGGTTAGGACAAAAAACAAGTATTTCTATGCACAGTGAATGAAGAAAAAATAAATGAAAGAAAATCTACCCTAAACATAGATTTCCTTTTTTCTTTCTTTACAGCTATAAAATATCATGTATAAATGTGTTCCACTATATAGACACATACACATGTATGTGTCTATGTATTTTCTACACATACACACACCCACATGATCTCCTTCTTTTTCTTTCATTTTAATGGAGGGAATTAAGAACCAAACTTTAAGACATTTTGTATACACAGGATAGAATCCAAGCTACCAAATTTCCTATTGTGCAGGTTCCTGTCTATCATCATGTGCCAGTTATCAATTTATTTTCTCTTAGCCAAATTCATTGTTTGCTGCTTCGTGACAATGGATCTGGGCCCTTTAGATACTTTTCCTTTGCAGCTGGCACAATGGTATGCTGTGAATCAGCAGAGATCAATGGAGAGACACTGCAGAAGAAGAGTTCTGCTTCCTAGCTCTACTGTGCTCACCTGATAAGCTTTTCCTCCAGCAGCACCCCCAGCATCAAGCTCCTACAGTGCATACAGCTTCTCCATCATCAAACTCTGGCAGCAAGGGAGAACTTCAGTGCCATGCTTCTAAAGGCCGTAGCAGCCAGCAGCACCCAAGGTCAGCAGTTTTCTAGTACCTGCTTTGGGTAGATTTTGTAGCAGAGTGTCTCTAGCAAGACATTTCCTCATGAATAGCTTTCCTTGGTGCACTGGAGGGTGAATTTCCAGCAAGTTCTGAAAGGTGTATTTCTGGTAAGTTCTGACAGCATGATGCCACAGCAATCTCTCTGCCATGAGTAAGCCACAGTCATACCCATTCAAATCAGGTCTGTATCTCAGCCCTGCAGGTGGATGCTCCTTTGGATGTTTTATCTAAACCCCAGAAATGGTGGCTCCTCCATATATCTACTATTCCTATATTCCCCAGGTCTCTTACTTCCTACCAGTGAATCCCTTGTTACTTTAATCTAGGGGTTAGCCTACTCATTTTTAAAGGTAACATGTAAATGGATGGCTGTGGTTGTGTACCAGTAAAACAAAAGCTGAGGATCCCTGGGTGGCTCAGTGGTTTGGCGCCTGCCTTCGGCCCGGAGCATGATCCTGAAGTCCCGGGATCGAGTCCCATGTCGGACTCCCTGAATGGAGCCTGCTTCTCCCTCTGTCTCTCTCTCTGCCTCTCTCTCTCTCTGTGTGTGTGTCCTCATGCATAAATAAAATCTTAAAAAAAAAACAAAAAAACAAAAGCTGACATCAGAATGTGGGCCCTAGCCTGACAGCTCCTTATAGTTTGTAATTCTTTATAATAAACTTTTTAAAAAAATTATTTCTTTATTCATGAGAGAGACAGAGGGAGAGGCAAGACATAGGCAGAGGGAGAAGCAGGCTCCCTGTGGGAAGCCCAATGCAGGGCTCCATCCCAGGACCCTGCAATTACTCCCTGAGCCAAAGGCAAACACTCAACCACTGAGACAGCCAGGCTTCCCTATAATAAACTATTTTTTTTCCAAATAACTGTAAAGTTTTTTGCTCCTCATTGGGCCCAGATTCACACACATCACTGGCCATGTCATCAAGGCTCTAGTCACATGGTGAATGCTCCAATTGTTCCACCATACTCTCTTCTCGCTCATCTCTCTCATTCTTCCAGGGAGGGGACTCCTCTTTCAAATTTTAACACTCAAGTTTCAACTTGGGCTTTTTCTTCATAGGCAGTCAGTTGTTTTCCCTCCAATATCTCTGGCCTACCTGAAAAATGGGTCTGGGCAGACACTTTGCCCAGAAAGCAATTTGCCAATCTTCACCGTGGCAAAGTATTATTGATTCTTAAAGAAATCATTCAAAGTTCGTCTCTGTTTTGTATTCCTTTCTTCTTTTCTTTATTTTTTTTTGAGGTGTCTTTATGCCCTCATGGGACAGAAAACTGTAGGGTTTGGGAAGCAGGGAAGGACTTAAGAAATCAGTTTGGCTCCCTGTTTGTGGTGATGAGGATTTTACAGCTAATGATTCACAAATTCTCTTTGATGTCAGGAAGTCTGTGTGAAAAAAAGCAGCCTCTTGATACAGAGAATCTTGGACTCCCCAAACCTATTGATTCCAACTTTAGGATCCATTTTAATAATAGATAACTTGCAAGTTTAACCTGAAGCAGATTGGAAATGATAAATTAGATTGTGGAGAGGGACAGCTTTCACATGGAAATAAATGCATAAAATGAATGAGTGGATGGATGGATGGATGGATGAAGGAATACCAGGCTGATTTCTGCCTGCCTTTTCTCTGCTCTATCTCTTGCTGTCAGATCAGTCACTTTTTTCCTTATTTATTTATTTATTTACTTACTTATTTCTTTATCACTATGTAATTGATGCAATATATTACATTACTTTCCAGGTGTACAACGTAATGATTCAATATTTGTATAGTGGCAAAATGGTCACACAATGAGTCTAGTTCACATCCACTACCACACATAGTTACGAATTTTTTTCTTAGGATGAGAACTTTTAGGATCCACTCTCTTTAAAAAATCTACTCTCCTAGCTGCTTTCAAATGTGTAATATTGTATTATTAACTATAGTCACCATGTTATATGTTAGATTCCCCAGGACTTAATCATTTTATACCCAGAAATTGGACCTTTCTGCTTTTTTATTCTTTTCTGTGATGATCAGTCAGGTGTGGCTACAGGAAGAGACACAGAAGATGTTTTGGAAAAGAGAGTTTAGCATATACACATGACATAGAGCAAAAGGCACAGCACATCATGCAGGGCCATGTGGAAAAACACCAGGGGGGTTAAGAGGCAGAAGACACAATTGAGGGCACAGTTTGGGCCACTGCCTTTATTGGTGTCTGTGGGAAGGGAAAGGAAAGCAGGGCAGGGTAAATAGTTTAGGATTGGCCAATTTGGATCATTTTGATGGGTTCTAAGCTAGAGGGATGGTCCCTTGTTACATGGTTCCTGGCTCTGGCATGACTAAGAGGAATATTGCTTTCTGGGCTGCATGGGCCAGGTGGGGGAGTTTGGGCTGTGGACTGATTTGCTTGCATATCATAGACATGCTCCTAGCTGAGCCCTTGCTACCTTTAAGAACTCGTCAGCTCTGGGAAGGGCTGTTGCTCCCAAGCTAAGAAGTTTTTATAAAAGATGTCAAAGCATCGTAATATAGAGGACATTTATTTATATAGATATTATTTATCTATATGATAATTGACATAATTATTTATATATAAATAATAATATATATTTTATAGAAATATACATGCACGTACATGTACATATAATACAACCTCCTCTATCAACACAAAAATCTGGCTTCTATAAGCCTACTTAGGTGGTGCTGGAGCAGTGGAAAATATCTTAATGATCCATTATTCTTGCAAAAATATATGTATTGTGCATCTATGATTGTTAGCATTGACTGTTGTGTCACCCCTGATCCCTCACTGTACATACGCCTCTTTCACCCATATACAGTATGACTTGCGGCCTCACAAAAACTGGAATCTTTGTTTTTCTCTCTTTGGTAACACTAATCCCATTGACCTTTGCTGTACACTTAATGGCTGTTTCCCTTGTAGTAAGACCTTTGGATATTTTTGAAGTCTATGTAATTTCTCCATATAATTCACTTTTTCTATGAGTTTACTCTTGCTGCTTAATATATACAAGGAGTGAATTTTTGGTGTCCAACCCTGTCTCAGATTCAATGAGGACAGCATGATGGCATAGAAGTTTGAAAAGATAGAAAGCATGAAAGGGCAGCCTGGGGCCTTCAGCCAAAAATAAGGATAGATCATGAGAGACAATGCCTAAAATTGGAAGGGGTGTTTGAAGTTATCTTAGGCACGAGGTCATGGCATTTGCTGTGCAGTAACTTACATTGTTCTTCAACCTTGGCTTAGTATGCCAACTTTAAGAGTTTTCTTCCTATGAAGCTTCCAATCCCCTTTACTTTGTACAATTCATTTTTCTAATCTTGACTTTCTCAGACATTTAGGAAAAGAAAATGAAGCCCTAAATGCCTTAAGGATTCCATCATTTGTAATGAACTAACTTCTCTCTAGAGTGGTACTAGCTACCACCATCCTTGAAAGAATTAAGAAAATAGTTAAATCATTTTTATAAGGCTGGATTTCTGTGTCCTCTATGTGACCTAATAAATAATGTTTGTTTTGCTTACTTTACAAGTATGCTCTGTAGGTAAAGTGAAATGAAGCTTTTCAGAGTGGTTAATTAATGGTAAATTGCCAAAATAACCCTTCTTCACATGAATGTAACCAATGGGTCAGGTTTCTCTTTAGCCTGCGAGTCCACATAAGCTATGGTTCATCCACTAGCAGCCTGGAGGTAGGATTGATTAAGTCCTTTGCCACCAAGAACCCCCTGCAAGAGCCCTTCACTCCAATCTCAGCACGCTCCCTGGAGCAAAAGGGGTTCCTCTCTGTGGTGTGGGACAAACACAGGAGCCAGCCTGCCTTATTCTAGGCCACAGGAGCCTGGGCTTGTATCCTAGTGGGTAAGCAGAGCACTTTCTCAACCAAGTAGAACCTTAACGTATCTATGTGCAAGCAGGAATAAATCATCTTTATATTATTGTTGGAGTCACCAAGAAAATAAGTTATTAAATGGCACGTCTTGACTTTCGTTTGTCTTTGGATGCCTACTTTTTTGATTTGAATTTCAAACATTACTTGAAATGAACTTATTTTAAAAATGGCTACCACAGGAAGCTTTCAGAAGGTTGAGGCTTGATTTGGGAGCCAGAAAGGGGTTGGTAACAAGCCTTGGACTTGCTTATTGACCTTAGTTGTTGGAATTCATCCAGTCATGCTTGCCTTTTATATGTTTCTCCCAGATTACCAGAGTTGTGCAGCCCAAGGAACAGGTAATTTCTCAGTTATCAGGCTTCTCCCTTCCTAAGCCCAGGATGAGCCAGACCTTCCCCTGTGGATATAACTACCCAAATACCCGTGCTACTTCATAGCACAATGTAAAGAGCAATTACACGAATGCTTTATGATGCAAGCAACTGAATACCTGAACAGCAAGTTGGAGGTAGACCCACATAAGAATTTTTAGATATCAGAAATAAAACAGGTATTGATGCCACCTTTGGAGCTGCTAGAATCTATATCTACATTTTTGTCATGTTGTTCCCCAGTTGGAAGTCCCAAACTCTTCCTTTGATGATCCAGGTTCTATCTGATATCTAATGTACAGCTAAATTCCTTCAACATCAAGAAATTTCATCTGATTTCTTCCATGCCTAGTGATCACTCTTTACTGAAAATGCTGGCTGTGTCCCAAAATTTAAAACTTCAAAATATAAAAAAAACTTCAGAGTATATTATCATATATTGATTATTCATCATTTCATAAGTTTTAACTATAATCTCTAAATTATTGATAAAATACATGAATCACACACACATACACACCATTTCTCAAAGTGTGACATAAGAACCTCTGAGAATCTATGAGACCGGTTCAGGAGGTCCATAAGCTGCCACCTTTTAATAACTGGATAAATGGGATTTTCTTCATAAACTTCCAAACAAAATCATGCTAATCATAACAGAATTGAATGCAGAAGCAGGTATGACAACACAGTTGCATTCCATTAAGCCAGACATTAGGTATATTTGTAAAAATGTAAAACAATGCGATTCACCTTGCTATTTTTATTTTGAAATGTAGTTACTTTAAAAATGTTGTTCTTTATGTAAACATGAATTAGAGTCATTGTTATTTTAAGTGAATTGATAGTTTTAAAGTCTTAGTTTTAATTTTCATCATTTCTTATATCAACAGTATAATCCACAAACGCAAAAGCTCCTTGGAGTCCTCAGTGGTTTTTAAGAACTTAAAGGGGTCCTGAGACCAAAATGCCTTGAGAATTTCTGCCCTAGCTCATTGCAGCATTGTGATTTCTTCTGAGATTGGGACAGCTCTGCAGACAACCACCATATGCAGTAACATACAGCTTCATAACCAGGATTGGGTATGGTCTAAAGAAGGCAAAAATTTTGAACCCCAGGCTTTTTGATGTGGAGGAAAGGAGATTCTTGGCTTGCTGTGTAAGATTGGTATGTTTATGATGTGGAAGATATGAGAGAAGGAGGACATTGTTGAGAAAGGATAAGCCAATGAAGCACAGCAGGGGGCGGCAGTGAAATGTGTTCCCTCTCCCCTGTGGGTTCCTTTTCCTCCTTGCAACCCCAGTTTTTCTGCACACACACACCCCCAAAGTCCCAGTAAGAGCATATAGGAAAGATGATGTTAGCAGGTAAAAGATGGTGCATATCAAGTCTCCAGATTTTCCTAGAGACATCCATTTATTGGTGGAGTGTCTCTGAAGTAGGAAGGTAGGTGCCCAGAGGGTGGTTGTCCTTAAAATAAAAATAAGAGGGAGGATGAGGGACAGGACAGCTAAAGATGCTTATCTTCCAGGGAGGAGAACACAGCTCTAAATGAAGCTTGGAAGAAATCTTTCTGACCAAAGGCCTCCTATTTTTAAAAAATTGTGTATGAATTATTTCTTTGAAAATATATACACTGCTCTTTTATAAATGCTTATTTAGCATAGAAGATTTGTGATCTATGTCACTTGCTTTTTGTACATAGACAGACTGCATATCTGGACCGCTTCTACAGAGTGTTTTTCATTTTTGTACACCCTTCTTGAACACACTTATCCATTTCAACTAATTAAATTATCTATTGTATCTATAACCCATCCACATTTTTCTTGACAGCAGAAAGCTATCTTCCCCTGAATATGTTTATCCTCCATTAAATCTTTGCCTTGACCTGCACTCTCCTTACATATTCATCTCATTTCTTTTCTTTTCACTTTCAAACGATTTCCCAAATTCTAATGTAATAATGTAGTCCTGTATGAATAGAGGACTGAATTCCAAGTCACAGGACTCACATCTGCAACTCTCCAGTTATTTGATCTTGAACGTTCTGTCCACTTTTCTGTGACTCAAGTGTTTGATTTGCAAAATTATTGTAATATATCCAATTTTTTCATATCTCATAGAAAGTCTCAGAGGATAAAGGATAGCATATATGAATCTATTTTGGATGTAAGCAATGTACTAGGCAAGAGGCAATATCTATAGCATCATTATACACACTAATCTGACGTGCTCTGACCTTTCTACCCTCATTTATTGTTCTCAAGCTCTGGTTGTCTTGTTGTGAGTAAAACCTTCATTCATTCACTCAATAAGCTTTCAGTGGCTTGCTGACTATGATTCAACCATTATTTTGGGAACCGTATATGTAAGTTAAGTAAAATATGACTATTATGGCTCTCTTTACCATAAAGAAGCTACATATCATTTTATAAAACAAATATACAAGCAGAATGTACTAGCCAGGAAAGGCTAGGTCCTGCTGTAGTAATAAATAACCCCCAAATCCCAGTGGTTTAACCAAAATATGATAGTCTCCAAACATGACCAACAGCAATCTCCTCCCTCCTTGGATATTGATAATGAACCCCCATCGAGGTGTGGAGCTTTTCTCCTCCCATTGAACCTAGGCTGATTTTGTGACTTGCTTTGACAAACAAGGTATACTAGTTCCAGACCTAGTTGTCAGGAGACCTGGTAGCCTCTGCTCTTGCTCTCCTGGAATACAGCTATTATGCTCTAGGGAAATCTACATAAATCTATTGGGATAAATTTCCTGGAGAATTCTAAAGTGCTGTTGTTTTAAGCTCATATATCTTGAGCTCTTTGTTATCTAGGAATAGAGGACTAAAACAATGCAAGGTTTATTATGGATTGGCAAGGAAATTCTGTTCCCTTGAGATCCACAGGACCCCAGATTAACAGAGGGGCCACATTGTTGCAGCTACTCCATCAGTAATACAAGGCCTTCTTGGTCACTGCAGCAGAGGAAAAGAGTAATTAAATGTGTTTATGTGCTGGAAGTGACCCCTATCACTTCTGCTCACCTCCACTTAGCTACATCTGGTAATACGGTTCCAATAACTGCAAGGAGGTAGAGCTGTATAATCTTCCCATGTGTGCACAGAGGTAAAGGAAAACTCAACATGGATAAGCTCTAGAATTATCTGTGACACAGAGCCTCAAAATACAGGGCACAAAGCACTGGCAGATATAAAAATGTGTTCTCTTCCGGGCAAGTCAAGAAGGGCAGCTTTCATGAGCTGCCATCTGAGCATTGTGTGATAGAAAAGAATAGGCCAACAGAGAAGGGAGGTAGGGGCCTTGCAGTCAGAGGGGCAGTATGTTGGGCAGCACAGAGAGGCATGGTGAGGCATGGCACATGCTGATAATGGTAAGAAGTACAAGTAGTTGGAGCATAAATTAGTTAGTTGGAGATGAAGCTAAACACAAAGAAGAATGTTTTGCCTATCTTCAATGCTACTAGGTCCCATTCTGTAATCAATCATGACTCCAGTGGAAGAATTGAAAAGAGTAACAATCAGGATACATCACATTTTAAGCAGGAAAACATACCAGTGGGACTTGGGTGCAGATGAAGAAAAATTGGCAGAATAATATATTAAACAGTTTAGTTGGGTTATTCGAGAATCGATATGAAGGGCAGATTTTACAGGTAGTTCTGAAGTAGAATTGATAAGAACAGGTGGCCATAAATGTACAATATCTGGTAAAAGAGTGGGGGGAAGGAGCCAGGAATTATCACAGGAGTTACTGTTTAAGATAGGACATTGTGGATATGGGATGTGTATTGGGTCTGTGGGGAGAAGGGAGAAAAGGACATTGGGTTTTATTTTTAAGCCATTAAGGAAGGAGTGTCTATGGTAAATTCAGATGAAGAATGATACAGGACTGAGCAGATAGCCCTGAAGCTGGAACAATTTCAATGATGAAGCACAGAGGCAAAAATCACTCAAAAAGAAACACATGTGGATCCAGAGAGACATACTTCACGAACCCTAGAGAATCCCAAGCTCAATGGTAGCTGTAGAAGGGAGCCTGAGAGAGCCTTAGTGGGGTTTTCTGGGTTCACAGAGGTTCAACTGCCATATTGTTTGAAAGTACACCTTAAAGATATAATATGAAAAGGTACAATCACTACAATAGTTAGTTGCCTTCCTTTTAGTTCACTAAACTAGTTTGAGTTCTCATTTTTTTAAAAAAAGATTTATTTATTTGAGAGACAGAGAGATCAGGGGGAGGGGCAAAGAAAGAGGGAGACAAGCAGACTCTCTACTGACCTGGGAGCCTGACACAGTTTGTGAACCCAGGACCTGGATATTATGGCCCGAGTCAGATGCTTAACCAACTGAGCCACCCAGGTGCCTTGAACTCTCATTTTTTTTAGGATTTAGGTTTCACTTCTTATTGGGGATTAGTTGACAATGACACATTTTAGGAAAAACAGTTCATTTTGATGAATCTAATAACCTAACTTCATCATTGTGGATTGGATACTGCTGGAGTTGGGGAGAAAGGTCATGTCCATCTTCTTTTTTCTTTTCTTTTTTCCATTTATTTTACTGAGAGAAGGTGAAGAGTCACCTTCTGGCTTCTGGTTCCCTACTGCCTCCGATATAGACATCTGCCCAAACCAGGTTCCTGAAACAAGTGGCTGAGTAAGTAATTCCATCCAAAGTAGAAAATGGTGCTTTTGCTTCCATATTTTCCCTGATATCAAGTTGAAGGTTACGGGGTGGCTGAACACAGGACTGGCTACCTAAGCAAGTTCCTTCCTTTTCCCCCTGTTGGAAGGATGGGGCTTACTGAACTCTGCTTGAGGCCTGTGGTTAGTTTGATGTAGTCAGTCTAATGTCATTAGACAGGAAAACCTGCACTTGAGCCAAATTACACAAGTGTGTGTCCTGGCACCGGCTTTAATGTGCACCTGGGTTTCAAAAAAGGAAAAACAGAAACCCAGATTCCTTTCTTTTCCTTTTGGGGATTCAACCCTAACACCATTTTGTTTAAATTTCATAGGTTTAAGTTTCATCAAAGTAGAATTTGTTTATGTAAAATTACATACCAGATGTTCACTGCTGTGGAAGTTGTGGCATATATTATTGCCGATGTGACCCTTGTGGATTCCACAATTATAAACCGAAGCAAGGTTGTTTATATAAGGTTTCAGCCATAGACAGTGTAGAAATGTGGTAATGTGGGGCCTGTGCTCCCCAAGCCAGATCTCCTTTATTTTTTTTACACATCTCTTTTAGAAACGGATATCTTAGAGCTTGTAAAAGTTGGCATTTGGAGAAGTGCAAATTAGTGGCAAGATTTTATATATTTTTTAGGTATTTTATAAGTCTTGCTGCCAGCCCCTCGTATGTGGTTGGAGGTGAGATAGAGTAACATATGAGGTCATGGAGCTTTCAGTGAGCTTCTTCTTGAGCAGTGATTGGCAGCTGGAGTGCACAGCAGCTTCCCATGTAAGATTTGTTGAAACGCAGATCCCCCCACCCTGAGATTCAGATTCAGAAGTCTAAGGAACAGCTTGAAAGCTGGTATTTCTATCAAGTTTCCAGGTGATGTTGTTGCTATTGGTCTGAGGACCCTGCTCTGTGGCAGTGGTTCTTAATGCTGCCACAGAGCATGTTAGACTTAATGCATGTCAGACTTCTTGATTCAAATTCTTTGCAGAGAGGTTTCACCTTTATCATGGCCGATTGATTTTATGACCAAAACAAACTTACCAGTAACCAGTGGCCTATATAGTCTGGTATGAAAAATAAACTAGGTCAGTCAACTGCTGCTTCTTGGGAATTTTAACCCAAGAGGGCTAAATCTGAGAGATGGTGAGTTCCAGTCCTGTTGCAGCAAGCTGATTGCATGTGCTGGTGCTTCTCAAACCACGTCTTGTGGCAGATTCATCTGAGGGCTTTGGAACCACTGCCATAGATACATAGAATGAGAGAGCAGAAGGAGCGAATCGCAGATGAAATACATTCATAGAAGGTCCAAGGAAGCAGACGACAAGAGAGGCATCTTCAATATGTTGCCTCCAAATGAACAGCATCAACATCCCCTGGGAGCTTTTGAGAAATGCAAACTTAGGACCTCAACCTCCAGCCTACTGAGTCACAAACTCTGAGGATGGGACCCAGCAAAATGCCTATCAAGTTCCCAGTGTGATTTGGATGCACCCTAAGTTTTGAGAACCGATGAACTCGACTGTAGATGCATTGACCTAGCTTCTCTGATTCCAGAAGCAAACTTCAGATCTTGTACATAGAAGACAAAACCTGGGACATACCAAGGATATAAACACCAGATTTCCTAGGGGTGAGGCCCAAGCATCACATTTTGCTCAGGTCATTCCAATCTGCAGACTAGTTTGAAAATGACTTCCTTAGTCCTAGATAAATAATATCCTAGGCAACTGAAAAACCCTCGTGCAATGATTTTGAAATTACAATCAGCAATTTTTAGCGTCAAAAAATACTGAAGAGACTCGATATACCTGTAGAGGGAGCAGTCGTCCTCACTGTCCACAAAGGGAGGGAAAGAGCTAGGTGTAACATTCCCAACGGAGGAAACAAACTTAGTGAGGCCATCATGCTAGTAAATATAGAACCAAGATGTCAGTAAAAGCTTGGTAGCCCTGGAAATCATCCAAAGATTAAACGAGGCAGCCTGGAAAATAATGCGGTTTCCTTCACGGAAAGAAGACAAGCAAGTCTGGATGACCATCTGCACAGATGTTGTCAGAGGAATCCCTGAAGTGAGCAGGAGTTAGGACAAGGTGCTACCGTAGGTCCCGTGGAGTTAAATTCGCTAACATTTTGTGGACTCTCATTTCGTTATTTCCGAAAATCAGAAAGATAAACTAGGATTAAAATCATCTAACAGAATCATTTAGCCTTGAAATATTATTTGCAAATCTATTTGTATTTTATCGGAATTCTGCTATTTTATATAAACCTCTTTGCACATTTCTAATCACGAATTGGAAAATATCCATAATTAGTCTTGTCAATATGCTTTCTTAATATTTAATACCAAAATATCGAGGCAATTCAGGGAAAGCAATAGTAAGTTGATATTAAAAATTCCATCTCTATTCCAAACTCTTCCTTGAAATCCGGACTCCTATATTTAACTATCTACTTTGCTCCTACACTTGAGCTGAAAGGCATGCCTTAAATCAAAATCAAACTCTGAACTTCATTCTCTGTGTTAGATTTTTTTTTTTTAATTTATGTATTCATTTGAGAAGGAGAGAGAGAGTGTGTGCAAGCAGGGGGAGGGACAGCAGGAGAGAATCTCAAACAAACTCTGAGCTGAGTGTGGAACCTGACATAGGGCTCCATCTTATGACTGCAAGATCATAACCTCAGCCGAAATCAAGAGTTTGATTCTTTTTTTTTTTAAGATTTTATTTATTCATTCATGACAGAGAAAGAGAGAGAGAGAGAGAGAGAGGCCGAAGGAGAAGCAGGCTCCATGCAGGGATTCTGAAGTGGGACTCAATCCCGGGACCCCAGGATTACACCCTGGGTCAAAAGCAGGAGCTAAACTGCTGAGCCATCCAGGGATCCCCCAAGAGTTGGTTTCTTAACCAACTGAGCCAATCAGGTACCACCCTGTGGAAGATTGTTGATCAATGAGTTCTCTCTCTTGCCCTGCTATCAGGACCATCTCTGCCCAAACTTCCCTGGAAAGAGCGAATGTTCCTGCCCCAGGGATGTTGGCTGGGCTTGGGCATGCATATTGCTTTGGCCAATAGAATATGGAAGAAGTGGCAGTTCCAATTCTGAGCTGGAGCCAAGGAAGGACTGTACGTCTTTGCTTGCTTCTAATAGAGCATCATCCTCCATCATGAGAAGAATGAGCCCATCCAATACACTCCTGCTATTTCAGCCCAGGCCTAAGATAAAACTTGTGGCGCTGTCCAGGTTTCTCCAGACTTGCAAGCTGGAGAAGAAACTTAATTATTTTTTGCCATGACTGTTCCATGGTTTGATTGTTTGGTGGCCTAATATAGTACCATATTGGTTTCTCCTACAATTTTTCCTTTTATTTTTCTTTCATTCCTGTTAGGCAAATCTTAACATGTAAACAAATATTAAAAATATGAAGATCGATCATTTACCTATCACCAAGCTTAACAGTCATAAAAATATGTGCTGTGTTTGTTTTTCTGGTTTGTTTGCTTTGAAAGGAAACTCCAAATACCATATCACTTCAACCACCCCCACCCAGAACTTCAGTATGCATCTCAAAACAAACAATATTTTATTTTATAACTCCAATGCAATTAGCATGTTTAACAAAATAAAGATTCATTCTGGGACATTTTCTGGTCCATTTTCTAGTGGGACCACTGGAATCTCCTCAGTTACTTTTAAGTAACTTTTAATTAAAATATTATCCCCTTCCTTATTATTAATTTGTTTTCATATTATTGACTTGTTGAAGAAATCAGATCAACTATGCTAGGGAAATAGGTCATGTTTCCATGTATTTCTGTTACTTCATGAAGACCTCTGGCTTGTTCTTGCAGCCCAGAAGTATCAGTGAATTGGAAGATAGAACTAAGGCTTTATTAGATTGAAATTCAAATATGCTCTGAGAGGGGAAGAATGCTTCATAGTTGGTGCTGTGCACTGCATACTGTATCATATCAGTAGCTATATGAGGCCCATTTATCTCAAGATTAGTACAGGGAAAATATATCATTTACCTATTTATTTAATAGATACACAGTTCAGTACTTTTAATAATAATCTCTCTCCACTTGTTTACAATATATATCTACATATATCATTTGTTTACAATATTACTCTCCCCCCCCCCTCGAGATTATTTTAAATGTGTTATTACTGGGGTTCCAGGGTGGTTCAGTTGGTTGAGCAGCCTGATTTCAGCTCAGGTCATAATCTCAGGGTTGTGAGATGAAGCCTCGCCTTGGGCACCATGCTGAACGTGGAGCCTGCTTGGGATTATCTCTCTCTCCCTCTGCCCCTCCCCATTTGCTCTCTCTCTCTCTCTCGATATCATATATCTTATGAAATATTTTAAACAATATTATGTCTTCTGGTCTTTACCAGAGGTTGGGTAAAATTTCCATATGAAATCATCTTGGCTTATCTAAAGAGAGAGAGAGAGAGAGAGAGAGAGAGAGTATATATATATATATATTTTTTGTTTGTTTGTTTTGTTTTGTTTTGTTTTGTTTTTTCCCCTTCTTACACAGAAGGTGGGGAAATATATACATTTTCTATTTCTTGATTTTTTTTTTACTTTAGAATGTATTCTGCAAATCACTCCATATCAGTATATGCAAATCTTTTTTATTCCTTTCTTTAGCTGCATAATATTCTCATAGGTAAATATACCATAGTTTATTTAACCAGCTCCGTGGATGGACATTTGAATTGGTAATCTTTTGTTAATAAAAATAATGCCACATTTAATAAAATTATACATTTGTTCTATTTTATTTTTGCAGATGTATTTTTGGGATTGAATCCTAGAAGCAGGATTGCTGAATCACAGACTAAGTGTATATTTCATGCTGTTAGACACTGCCAAACTCTCCACAGGGGCTGTACCATTTTGCATTTTTGCTGGTAACGTAGGAGAAATAAGCATTCCTCCCTGCGGTACCATTGGAGTAAGGTAACAGACTCCTCCATGTCTGTAGAGTTACATTTCTTTTATTATTAGTGAGGTTGGGTGTGTATTCAGAGTTCAAAGGTTATTTGTATTAATTTGCCTTTGACTCATCTTTGCCTATCTTATTTACTCAAGGAATTGTTGGCCTTTATCTTAACAATTTTAGCAGCTTTTTAATATATAAAGGATATTAAACTTTTTAAATACTTTATCATTACCTTTGGCTTTTGTTTTTTGGGGAAGGAGTTCATAAAATGTGTTATTACTGGGGTGCCTGGGTGGTTCAGTTGGTTGAGCAGCCTGACTTCAGCTCAGGTCATGATCTCAGGGTTGTGAGATGAAGCCTCACATTGGGTACCATGCTGAGCGTGTAGCCTGCTTGGGATTATCTCTCTCTCCCTCTGCCCCTCCCCATTTGCTCACTCTCTCTAAAATACATAAATAAATCTTTAAAAAATGTTTCATTACTGTTAAGTGAGATTGTTTTTCACTGTTCTTTTATTCAATCTTTGTCAGATTTTGCAACATATGTAGTCTTTGTCATCAACAATCCATTTAAACAATAAACACTTTTTTTATATCATATGAAATATTTTAAGCAATATTATGTCCTCTGGTCTTTACAGGTTTGGTAAAATTTCCATATGAAATCATCTTGGCTTATCAAAAATATTTTACTTTTACATTTTCTTCTTTCTGTGGATATCAATGAGCTTAAATGTCCTATTTCCACCATGGTTGTTCTGCTAAATTCTATTTTCCTAGAAACTTATCTCTTTATCTAGGTTTTCAAATTCATTTGAGTAAATTTGTACAAACAGCTTCTTTTACATATATGTATTTGAAATTTCATTTCTTTATTTTTTGTTGTTATTGCTTTGTATTGTTTTTAATTTCATTTGTTTACAATATTACTTCCTCCTTGGTATTTTTTAAACATTTGATTTAAATTCAATTTGCCAAAATATAGTATAACACCCAGTGCTCATCTCATCATGTGCCTTCCTTAATGCGCGTCACTCAGTTGCCCCATCCCCCACTGACCTCTCCTACAACCCTTTGTTTCCCAGAGTTAGGAGTTTCTCATGTTTTGTCTTCCTCTCTAATTTTTCCCCACTTATTTTCCTTCCTTTCCCTTATGGTCCCTTTCACTATTTCTTATATTCCACGTATGAGTGAAACCCTATGATAATTGTCTTTTTTGACTTCTCTCAGCATAATACCCTCCAGTTCCATCCATGTCGATGTAAATGGTGGGTATTCATCCTGTCTGATGGCTGGGAAATATTTCCCTGATATATACTACATCTTCTGTATCCATTCATCTGTGGAAGGACATCATGGCTCCTTCCACAGTTTGGCTATTGTGGAACATGTTTGTTGCTATGAACATTGGGATGCATGTTTTCCTACATCTATATTTTTGGGGTTAATATCCAGTAATGCACTGGCTATGTCCTCCTTGATATTTAAATTTTTTTTTGTTTATTTGTGCTTTCTCTCCTGTATGGATTGAATAGCTACTTATTTGGTTGATCCATTGATATTTCAAAGAACCAACATTTGCTCTCATTCATTGGTTTTCTATGTTTTCAATAATTTCTCAGTAACTACTTCATTATCTCTTACTTCCTTCTGGTTTCCTTTCCTTTATTGTGTTCTTTCTTATATTTTTGAATAGGAAACTTATTCCATTTATTCTCATTTTTATTATTCTAAATAGTCAGTGCTTTGAACTCTCTGAGTCCTCCATTACTTGTGGTCCATGGACTCTGATGTCAAATGTATCTATTAATATTATTTTCTAGTTGATCCTCAGTTTCCATTTGTACTTCCCTTTTGGTCTAGGAGTTCTTTAATAGTGAGTCTAATTTTTTTTTAATTTTCATCTTCTGTATAGTTTCCAGGTAGGTAGACATGTGTGCATGTGTGTTGGTTATTGTTACTAATTTCTTTTTTATGGCATTGGGATCAGAGTATGTTATTTTTATTGTTTTTATTTAATTTTATTATTTTTATTTCTCAAACGTAAATGACACTGTCTTTATGGTCTATCAAATAGTTTAACTCATGAATGCTCCATGTACACTTGAAGAGAAGCTTTGTTCTCCATTATCAGAGTTTCAATATATGCATGCATATATGTGATTTATTTTATCGATTATGAAACTTAATTCATATGGTTGGGGAGTACTTGAAATGTGGTTTGTCCACATGGAGATCTGCTGTAAGTATAAAATACCAACCAAATCTTAAAGACTTAATATGAACAAATAAAAATATGTTACTAATAATTCTTTTAATTTATTACATAAAATAAAATAAAAATAATTTGGATAAATTAAATCTATTTTAAAGTTAATTTTAACTTTTGTACCTGAGTTTTTGGAATATTAAATTACATGTGAGGCTCATCTGTGCAGTTTACATTATTTTTCTCTGTTCTATATCCTTTTTAAATTTTTAGTGTATTTAGTTTAGTTTCCTATGGTTGCAGTGTTTTTCTCTGTGCAACTCCTATAGTTTCTGCTTTATAAGAACTACTGATTTGGCTGTGTTATTAGACATATAGGTAGTAATATTTAGTGCCTATTCATTGTTATGACTTGCAGTGTTATGGAATGTCTTTTAAAGCTTTGTTTAATGGCTTTGGCCCGTAGGTAACTTGTCTGGCACAAAAATCAGACATTAAAATGTACTTTAATTGTGAAGTTTGCCAAATTACAACATTGCCTATTTATGTTGTGCTTATTTGAATAATTTGTGTTTTTCTTTCCAAATTGGTTACATACAGACAAAATCATTTGTGGATCTATATATTAAAAAATATTAGACAAAGATCTATTTTTCTATTATGCTAAAATCATAAATTTCTTTGCTGCCTGAAAAAGGCTCAGATCTTTATTTTGCTGTTTTACAAACCAAATAAAATCAGCTAATGGGTTACAATTTTTTACTTTCAAATAGTTGTTTTGAGATACTGTTTCCTTAGACTGAAGTATATAGATCTTAGAGCTCAAAGTCATAAATTGTAAAGCATAGAGGATCTTCATGATATCTGGCTATTCTCATTAAGTACAGCTAGGAGACAAAAATTAACTTCTCTTTTTCATAGCAGCCATTGTCAGAGGTTAAAATTTATTATTAATTGAAAAGTCCTTCTAAGTTGGAAGAAGTAAAACAACAACAATAAATGCAGTCCCTGGTATATAGTAAATACTTACTGAGTGTGGTTTCTTTCCTCTAATTGTCTAGGAAGTTGGATATTCACAATATTATTAGCAATGGTACTTTGGTTGTTTCTGCAACTGGGAGTATTACGTGGCCATGATGTTAATAAGCTTCATTGGCAGCATTCATAGAATTAGTAGATATTGTTTAAGTTCCTCCCTCACTTTTTTTTTTTTTAGATTGGGAGAGGGGTATTGGGAGAGGGAGAGAGAATGTTAACAGGTTTTATGCTCATTGTGGAGCCCCACATGGGGCTCTTTCTAACGACCCTGAGATCATGCCCTGAGCTGAAATCAAGAGTGGGGACACTTAACCTCCTCAGCTATCTGGGCACCCTAATTTGTTTGTTTTATTTAAAAAGTAAGAAGTTGGTGTTTTAAGTGAAAATATAGATGGATAATCAGCACTAGTGGAAACAGTACTGGAGGCAATTAGCACTAAAGGCTAGAGGAGGAAGATGAAAGGCAAAATGATAAGGAAGAAGGAAATAGGAAAGATAAAGATTTTAGAATTTAGTTTCGCATGAAAGATACAAAATTGTGTTTGATTTACAGGAATGAATGGCACTTGGCACATTTTGAGAATCAGTACAGCTTTAACAGTGATACAGTTAACACAATAATTCAAACATAGTAGAACAGAAGACCAAGGGTGGAGAAAATGAATAGGAAGTTATCCCAAAATGCCCCATTCCCCTCAGTCCTTCCTCTAATAATTACAATGCTGGACATAACACAGCAAACCAACCAAGAAGACCTCTGAAAGGTGGAAAGAAGGTAGACCGTTCAGGAAGCTTCAGATTTGAGAAATAATGGGCAACAAGTTCCCTGGGGTTCTTTATTTCCCCCACATACCCTGGATAGGAAGCTGTAGGAGCTGCCAATCAGAACCAACAACAAGCATGAAAAAAAAAAATGGTCCAAGAAAAGCTCATTCCCCCTAGTAGAAGGTGGGCCTAACAACATAGAACCTGTTTGGCAGTACTGTATCTCTATTGATCCCCAACAGAAAGTTGGGATTCCCACCCACTCAAGCAGGCAATGCTCTGATCCCTGTTCCCAGGAGGGTCTATCTAGCTGTGAACTGAGTCTCCACACCCACCCAGCTGCAAAGAGACCACAAGGCCATGTGAAGAGGGACTTACTTAAGTTGAACTAGGGTACTTTGATTCTACTATCCATGTGATTTCACGCACCACAGGCATTTCCTGTTAATTTTATTTAAAACAGAAAGAATCTAAAGAGAGGAATTTGGGAAGGGGGAATGGTGGG